>NC_064601.1:115108865-115810115 GCF_943734735.2 Anopheles gambiae | reverse complement strand
TCCGAACCATCCCGTGCAGTCTTCAAGAACCCTTTTACACGCTACCAACGATGAGCGTGCCAGTAAACACGATCTTCAACCGACATTCAGCAGCATTCTTTCGCGCTGGACAATTGTCTCACCCATTGGCCGGAGCACAGGCCGAGGTTCTGAAGGCATTGTATCATCAATGGGTGGTCATCATGGTGACGAAACTGTTAGATGCTACTGCGCTGCCCGTGTGCCCGGTAGTACACTCCCGGATTCGCACCCCAACTGACCCACACTCAGTGCTCTCTGGGCCCCTTTCAAAGTCGTTGAACTGTTAATGGTTACACTTTATTGCTCAAGAGCAAACTCTCGGTCGCGGTCGTGGTGTCCTCATCATTGCGAAAAGGCGATTTATGGTTTCTCTGGTCGCTTGTTTTGGGTGGACAATTTACGACATTCGCGGCAAAGGGCTTCCGTCCAGCTACTTCCTCTCTCTCCACCAGCTGGGCTGGAGGAAAAAGGAAGCGATTCAGCGAATTGGACGAATGGTTCGGCTCGTTAACGTACTTTATTGTGCCCTGGATGTCCCATGGCGCAATCGATGCCACTTCTGGTATGTTGGGCATGTCCGTTTGTCGCGTTTAGCTTCGATCGGGGTTCAGTTTATCAGCCAACAACGGTCAACATTCATTCTCAACATTCCCGACGTGTTTTTAAAATGTTGTCCGCAGTGTGTCTCTCTAATAATCCTACAAAAGCCCTATCAAACAGCCATCCAGCATCTAATAAAAGTAAAAAAAAGAACCAAACAATCTCATCCAGAAGAGCTCGGGTTTTATTGCACCCGGAATTACGATGATTGTGTGTCTACCATAATTCCTTCTTAACAACGACCACATTCCGCAGAAACTTGGAATGTCGGATGTCGGAATGTCGCAATTCCCGCTTAGCAAATGAAGCCATCGCAAGCGCGATTGTCTATAAATCAAATGTCCCCTCCTGAGGTCGAACCGTGTCTAAGACCGGGCGAAGACATGATTACACTTTCAGTGGAATTAATGAGGTGTCTATTTTGCATCACTTCCACCAGCTGGCCGTATTTGTATCGCGTTTTTCTCAACTTCCTTCTGCAAACGCGGTGCGCATATTATTATAATGCACTTTGGTGTTTGCCGATTGCTGATTGCACCGAGTGATTGCAACCGTAAAATGATGCGTAGCGTCCAGTGTGACTGCTGACTGACGTCCCTGAAGAGTGAAGCGCACACGCAGTGAACAGAACAGTAGCGTTATCTTTTCCCGCCCTACGCATCGCTGACTTTGCACAAGGATATCGGTCATAGAACGTTGCCCTCTCGCATGGTTCTACATGCCCGCGACACGGCCACACGGCTTGTGTTTTGAGAGCGTATGTCTAACAACACCGAAACCATCCTTGACCACTTCCTGTTGATCGGCTATCGAGAGATCATGATTTGTGTTCGCCAGTGGCTTATGCAGAGTGTATAGGACGCATCTGGCAATCTTCGCCGTCAGTGCTTAGTACGACGATGTCCATATTCAGCGACGCCACAACCCAACGACCTTGACAGGTGCGCTTTAGCGCCTTTAAGCAAAGGCCTGCATGTAGCGCGCCAACCACAAACAATAGCATTACCAACACCAGCCGACCGTGCAACTTGGTGGCCACAAGACAGAAGACGAACATTACGCTAATAGGCTCACCACTTAGACACCATTTGAACGTGTGCCGTGGGTCGCCGTAAGTGAGGAGAGAGAGAGAGTTTGTGCTAATGTTTTGCAAAGTACCTTCTTCTTCGCCACTTAAAGCCCATACAACCCAGTAATTCCAGAACTCATTTGGTTGGATTACATCCCGCACAATGGGTGCATTAGTTTGTCTAATGTTCATCCACCGGCGTTGTGGGAAGACAAAGATGCGCCACCTTTGAATGGGTTCGGAAAAAGGTAGGCCCAAGTAACAACCTGTGTCGATCTGACTCACCGTCTACCGAGGTGGGTAGATGATACAAGTAACCTTGTAGCGGACGAAATGAATTGTTGATGAGTAGTCACCATGCATCGCGTTTTGAGGAAGTAGTAGGCAGCACACACACAGAAAATCGGAAACTCGGTCAATCAGAAACTGGGTCTCGGTGTCGTATGTCCTCTCACTCTCTCTTTGTGTTCCTGGTTCCGTGTACACAGTGTATCGACAAAAAAATGGAACAGCAAATTTGCGTAACCTAAAATCCAATGGTCCTATGGTCCCCATACACCATGGCGGTGTACCTACGATACCTTGCCGATGCATATGTGATGTGCTGCTCCTTAGTTAGCACGGAACTCGGGCCAAGGATACGAGCATTTGTACACTCATTTTGAGGGCTTCATTGAGGGCGAGAGCCGGTTATGGTTCTATCAATTATTAAAGGCAGAACGGCGATGTGTTGAGAAAGTGTTTAGCGCATTTTTCTGGTTAATTTTGAAGAATTCACCTGCCACCTGATGAAGATTTATTTGTATTTTTGTTTAAAAACTTACTTACTCTATCAGTAGCAAATGATCCGTTACGCCAGCATAATCGACTGCAGATTGAGGTCAATTTGCCTCCCGAATCTTATCATCCCACCAACCGAACTCACCTACCCCCGCCCCGTATGACCCAAAACTCATAATCTCGTAATCATCTGTAATTGGCCGATCGTTATCGTTTGCCTTTGCCCACCAGCATATTACCGAACATAGGCGATAGACAATCATTGGTGGAAATGGTGTACACTTTTGCATGCCCAAAACGTGAGCATTTGCGGTGGAGATCTGGTGCCGCCATCTGGTGTGCACGACGGCAACACCACACATATGAAGAACTCACGATACCCACCCCAGCTGCCTCTTACGTCCGTGCTACTGGTTAGACTTTTTGGTTAGAAAAAAATCAAAGACACATACACACAAAGGAGTTTTTTTTTTAGGACGGAAGAAAGAGCACGCACGAATCTGTATGTAACGAAGCGAGACGAAGTGAGCGTGATGATAAAGTGGAAAATTAATCGAAATTAACGAGCGAATGATGAGTGCCAAGCGGCGGCGTGTCAGCCAAACGTGCACACACACTCACTTACAAGCGTGAGTGCGTGCGTGCACGAAATCTTCTTCCTCTTCTTGCTAGTAGCATATTAATTCGCTCCTAATCAACCCGGTGGTGACTCGGTGGCCTGTCAGAGGTAATTTATTTTCAGCGGCTGCTGCTGCTGCTGCTGGCACTAGAGAAGAAGCGTGTTCGCGTGTGGTCGTCGGTCCGTGCGTGAGATTAGAGGTTTGGGATGCCGAGTGTGCTGCTGGTGATGGGTGCTACATTTCTCCCTCGCTAGAACGACATGCTAATGTCTGCTCACGATGCCGTCGATGGACCTTGATAGGGCAGCAGATGATCCGTGTACCAGTGAGATCGCACACCATAGCGGAAGATTGCCTGTGGGAATGTGTCTGTTGCCTTGACACGGGCGCTCGTTGATCCACACCAGCTGACTTGGGCGGAGAGTGAAGTTGTTCTTTCCCTTGATTCGGTCTCTCTGACGTCAGCGTGGCGTAAATATCGTAGATAGATGGGACCAACACGGGGGCCGAAAGTGTCTCCTCGTTACAATTACACGCCCGGATAAAATAAACGAAGGTTAGGGCGAGAAGCTTACACCCAAACCCAACCGAACCGGCAATGTCACAAATACAGACTCGCGGTCTAGCCTACTCGGTGTGTCTCCATCGGCTTGAACGCAGTAGCCAGCGCAATCCACACATGTTTTTGACACTTCTTCGATCTCTGTGATATGAAGCCTGTGTTAGAGGGCATCACTCACGCACACTGGTGGAAATGATGTAAAAAAATAGTAAATGGCAAAACAAGGCATCATGTACACATATTTCCTGCAGCCCTCTGCTACTCTTAATTAAGGAACAATCTTAACCAGCCCCCTAGGTGGAGCATAGGGGACATTTATGCTCTTAAGTTACACCACCCAACGCGCAGCATCTTGCATGATTCATTCGGGAAGTGGTATAGCAACAACTATTGCTTGTAAAATGCCGGAAAACATGCTCGTAGTTGAAAGAGACGCATTTTTCATGAACACATACAACATCGCTCTCCCTCTTAGGGAGCTTCCCACATCTCCCTCTCCTTATGGGGTCAACCAGCTGTCTGCTATATGCCAAAAATAATATGAAAAATTAGAAACCATCGAGAAGATAGAGAGGGGGATTTATTTTCAACTTTTTTGGGGGGAGGGGGGATGAGGGCTGCCGCTTGTAGTTGTAGTTTTGTGAAACTTTAAGCGCTTTATGTTATTCTAGTTTCCGTTCTATTTGACAACCAATGGGCGCTTTGCGGGGAGGGGAGAGACAGGGTTCGTAGCACAACAAGCACGATGAAGGATGGGTTTATGTGTGTGTGTTTGCTGCCCCGGTGTGGCAGAGTTTTTTGTTGTTAAATAATCCCTAACGAACACAACACGGTGTGCTCCGGTTGGTTGGTTGTGTGTTTTGCTGCTAATGTTTGTCAAATATATCTATGTTTGACCATATTTCATTCGAACCTACTTCCATCGAATGAGAACTGAGTCACAAACTAAAAACTTCTACCCCATCACCCCCATCGCATCACAAACCCCAGAGACGTGCCGCCAAAGAGTGTGTGCCCTTCCGAGAAATGTGTTCCCCGTCATTAGAAACCTAGACGAATTTCTATCAGTTTACAATAGCGAAAAAAAACCAGCATGCCAAAAAACACACATGGTTCCACCGTCGGAGAGGTTTTGGGGCCGATAAACGGAACCCTCACACATGGCCACATACATACATCTGTTTGCCAAATTATTGCGCGGTTTTCCTTCCGCCGGTCCGGGATACCACCCCCCCCCCCCCCCACCCTCGGCAATAATTTTAAATTACACTTGCAACTCCTAAAATCATAAAACACACAACGTCTTGCCCAGAGATGGGCCCGTGTAATGATAATCCATCCAGCAGAAGTTTCTCACGCCGCTCATGGGATAACGGCCATTTCGTTTCGGGTGTGGTAGTAATGAGCAATGGTAGTCATTATTCATTCTTTGTTGTTGCAAATTTAACATTAGGAGAAATTATCATCTTCATAATGAAAGTTGTTGTAAGAACAACGTGTACTGAAATGAGGACGTTTGCCTTTGGAATAAACATCACATTTCCATTTTGTATTACGAAGTTTATTGCACAAAATGGCAACATCTAAAGCGATTGATTAATTCATAAAACAATTGATTTAACTGTCCGCGTGAAATTTGCTAAATGAGAACAAAACATAAAGCATAAACACACACCTATAAACAGGGGGGAAGGCAACGCTGAAAATGCACACTTTTGTTTGGATGTTTGCCAATATGCCAAACTCGGATATATGGAGCAGCAGCAGCGCACACAAACCGAGTACGGTCGAAAGGCAGAGCGTCACGATTTTATGTTTCACCGAACAATGAGGGCGAACCACCCCGGGAGTGTGTGTGTGTGTGTATGCATTTTAAGCATTCCTTTTATTTCGCAAACCCATTCGGACGTGGTAGAAGCTTGTTGTGCGTTTTTTTCTCTCTGCTAGTGTATGGGCCAGTCCCAAGTCCCAAGAAAAAAACAGCATCACTTTTTTTATTTTTTTTTATTCAGGAGTAACGGTCCAAAAAGGCCGTATTGCTTAAAAAACAGCATCACTTGGAGAGCACGAAATTTTTGGCCCTTTTTACCACTTTCGATTTTGTGATCGTTTTTGTTTTTTTGCCCTGAATGCTCCTCCTAAAACACAAACAAAAAATAACCCACTGAGTCCTTTAAACCACGTACACCTCTCCCTTCGCAATTGCACCGTCGTCGTCGTCGTGGGGCAATTGGGCCACATTACTTCGTACATTTTCAGTGGAACGGTTTTTGTTTGGTCCATTTCAATGCCGTTTGGAGTATACAGAGTACAGCACAGAAAAAAAAAAACGGGAAGGAATGAAAAAAAACACGATCACCGAGAGAAACTGGCGGCGCGAGATGCCGAATATCCAATTTAAAACCCATCCAATTAGCGCCACCGCGCATCGCGGAATGGTTGGAATTTTTATAACTGCCAATTACTACTATACATCCATTGGACGACCGGGGACTGACTACCGGTGTTTGCCGCACGCTAGCACCCATCAAAATCATAACCTTCGTTCCCAACGTGCTCTTCTTCCCTCGTCTGCCCGTCCTCCTCCCACGGGAACACAGAGAGTACGGCGTTACTTGCAAAGAGGGCATCATTTTGAAGTACGTGGAATGTACTACCATACTACTATACAAGGGAAGACAGAAAAACGTGCGAATTGGCAAACGATCGCAGAGAGCCTCCAATTTCATACCGATCCAATATCTTCAAAGGGAAACATTAGACCTACCATCTCCACAAACCGCACGCGGTCGTCGTTGTTGCAATTCAATTAGACATTCCAAAAGACAACATTGTTGCTGGAGCCTCTTCCACTCCCAGTCGATAGCAAACGAAATTGGTTCATACGAAATGAATGCAAATTTGTATGGTAGTATGGTGATTCGGTCCGAGGCGTTGTCCTCTCTATACTCGATTCTTTCATCCCTAGAGGTGCATGACATAATACACCCGGGAGGGTTCTTCCAAGCTCTCTCTCTCTCTCTCTCTCTCTCTCTCTCTCTCTCTCTCTCTCTCTCTCTCTCTCTCTCTCTCTCTCTCTCTCTCTCTCTCTCTCTCTCTCTCTCTCTTCCAAACAACATAACAAACGACACAACGAAGAAGCAGCTTGGACGGATGTCTTCCTCTCGAGTGCATTCCATCTCGTTTAACAAATTGTGTTCCTCTCCCAAACAAACGAATGAAGGAGGATGATTATCACGGCCGAAGGCCACACGATGACTGCATCTTTGCAAAAACAAGAGAAAACAACCGGGGCAACAAACGCATTTTAACCGCATCATTCACAATCGACTAACGCACACACACAGACATACCGATGGCCCTGTCCGAGCCGACATGGCCGACCGGAGAGCTGAACAAATAATTGACTTAACAAGGCTGTACACACGCGTACATTCCATCCATCTCCGGGACGGAGAAGAGATGAAACATCCTTGCCCTGTCCCTGTTGTCCTTCGCCCGTTCTTCCACGCCTACGCACGATGCAAACACAATTGCACGACGCTGCGCCACGGATGAGACGTCCGACACGGGGACACGCCATGATAAACGCCCCCCTAAGCCCCCAGCAGCAGCCCCCTCGCGCGGTTGCGCAATTTGTGAATGGAAAGTGCGCGATTTAAACGTTTGTGTGCGAGGAACAGCCTGTCATTAGGTGCCCCAAAACCGCATTCGGTCTAATAGCACAAATTGAGCGCTTTTTTCGACATTGATGGACCGCCGTTTTTGGCAAATAATACCCACCCAAAAGACTTAATAATTGTAATCGAAAGCTGAAGGTAACGCGCCACCGTCGTCGTCGTTTTCACTTTGGGAGGTTTTGTTCGATCGTTTTCTTGTGCAATTGATTTGTGTTTTGCTTTTTTGACAGCTGTCAGAAATGTCAGTTTTCACTACTAGCGTAAGTAAACATTGCTGTGCTTCTTTTGACAAACAGCTCTGTTTGTTGTGACTAGCGAAAACGAAAGTGGACGAAAACGAAAACGAAACATATACAGCAAAGCAATCCATGAGTTTTGGGTTCCCATGGCCCGATCATCGTACGTACGAGCGTGCGAGTTTTGACAGCTTTGCAGACAGAAAGCAAGCTCCGATGGAAGGTGTCTGTGTACGCGTTTTGTGTCTGCTACTGTTGTGAGGTGATTATTTGTTGGAAAACAGTTCAAACATTGCAAGGCAATGCAAGGAGCTGCACCCTTCTCACAAAGTGAAATTGAGTGAGTAGTGCCGGCTCCTGGAATGACAACTTTGACATTGGTTTCTGACCACTGGCAGGGCACGCTCTGACCTCTGCGTAGGGAAGAGAACTTTGACCAAATAAATTCCGAGCTCCTGTTTCCCGCAACCGAGAGAGCGCGTACTACCGTACAGCAGGAAAACATCCATTAGGAAACTTTTTCTGCCGCTTTATTAAAACACCCGCCCAACCGACAAAGTTAATCTCTTTCCCCTGGTCAGGCCGTCCGTACACGGCACGGAAGCAGGGAGTAGGGAGAGTTAGCAATAATTGGATTTCATTTAAATGAAATAAAGACCAAGTTTCTGTGCCCGCCAGAAGGACGAGAACGTGAGGGCGTAGATTTCTCCGATTTCTGTAAGCCCTTAATCGTGTACTCAGGAGAGTCGCTCTCCGGTATGTATACGTTGTGTTTGGGAGGTTTTTAATAAAGCCATTCCAGACATGTAGTAGCCATTCCATCCCCCACGTACTGTACGGTATCGAATGTCACCCAATTTCTCCACACCTCCACGGAGACCTACTAACACACGCACCCACGAACGCGGGAAGCCTATTCTAACCTTCAATAATAATGAAAACATTAAATCCCTCCCTTGCGGCGGAGGGTCGTTCACGCAATATGCGTGACTTCTTCCGTGCACACAAAATAATTACGCACCAACTTCCTAATCCCGTCACCTGAGGGACCCAAGTTTTCCACACAAAAGTAGGAAACATTGTTATATTGTCCATTGCATTAAATCTTGCTTACACACTCCTGGGAGGACTAGCCATGGGACTCGTAGGTCCTTCTGGCTGCTTTTCTCAGTCTAGGAGAGCGGAAGTCCTCACAAAGGAATTGGGATTATCGCCGAGAAAGAAAGCCGCGCGTTACCCATCAACGCGTTTCTTACTTTATTGCATTGCTTTTAGGATCGTTTACAAACAAAACCAAAAAAACCTTCACCCTGTGAAACTTTCTTTTGTGCGCTCACAAAACTTTTTGCATGTATATATGGTTCTCTTCTACCAGTCATGTGCCAGTCTCAGTTAGCTTTAAGACTTTGCAGGAAGCTTTCCTCCCGCCCCCCCCCCGACGTCTTCCTCCCGTCGAGACGTGGTCGAACGGCCCCTCCCGCCAAGATCCTGTCAAACTTCGTTGCTGGTGACGTGAAAACCTTGGGATGCTGCCTCGTTGGGTTCGCACAGCAGGTAAGGGTAGGCGCGCATGTCCGGAACAATTTCCACCCGGAGCTTAAATCACGTACTTCTCTCTCTTTAGGGAGGTCGGTCAGCCTCGCCCGGCGTAACAAAACGGAAGGCGAACAATAAAGAATTGGACAACTTTTCGAATTAACCCATTTCGGGTCACCTTTTCTGCTGCGCACGAACGACAACTCGGTCTCGTGTCCTTTTGTCCCTTCTCTTCCTCTTCGCTCCCGCCGATTGAAAGGACGAATGGGAGAGGGAGGGTTGAATAAAATTCCACCTGAACGTGAGGGAATGTTAATTGATATTTTCTTCCACCCTAACGGGCCCACCCAATGGTGAGATCCGATGCAAAAAGGTAAAACTTAAGCTTTGCAAACGATGGGCGGATGTGCTCGCGCTCTTCCTTCACCTTTCACTGAGCAAATAAAGAACCGAAAACGGAAGCTTCTCCAAGCGACTGTTCAACCGAGTGTACGGTTGATAATTTACACCGACGTGGCAAACAAGAATTATGCAAAGTGTGGGATAACCCTCCGCCCGCCTAGCTGTTCTTCCCCCCAGAAAGGGCAACGAGAGAAACAAAACGACAGCATGATTGCAATTCTTAAAATAAGAAATGATTTCATCTGCATGTCTTGCGGGCTTATCAACCTACTTTCTTTCTGTTGACCGTTCCTCCGTTGTTGTTGTTGCCAATCGTTGCACCATCGTAGAGCGTGAGAGGGGTCACTTACATACGGTGCGCCGGCCGGGGCGCATTCGTTTGATTGTGTCTTCTATCTAGGTTTGCGATCGGTTCGCGCTCAAAATGAATGAACCTGAACCGTTGTACTGGGGACACTATTGGATGCCACACACAGCAACATGTCCCAAAATGTGATCGCGAAACGGTTCTAGGGATTGGTGATGACCTCCATAATCCATCGTTTGCAGCAATTTCTTGACAAATGACTAATCGGTGTCAGTTTACTTGCCCTTGCGTGTAAGTAGCCAACAGCAAAAGTGCAACAACGCGCCGACACTTCCATTTGATGAGTAATCGATGTTCTCTTTACCTTTTGCACATTTGTGCAAGCACAACCTTCTGACCATGACTAACAGGGGAGCTTAACAAACTAACGATGCACAATTTTTAGCTCAGCCGGCTACTGACACACTGTCAGACGCATTTGAAGAGCAAAGCAAATCAGACACCGTCAATTGATGTGTAGTGTTCATCGAAAACCGAGACTAAAATAGTTATAAAAATAGCAGCTTGTCGCCGATCGCCGTTCAAAGTCCACCGTATACCAACACAAATGGAATCTCCTTTTTTTCGCTTTTGCGCTTTGCCCATGTGATTATCATCATCCTTAATCATGCATTCGAAGAGCTGCTCTTCGCGCACACGCGCGCGCCCAGACACACACAGCATCATATTGATTGCACAGCATTCCACATTCCAATCCAGGACCAGGACCGCCGGTGGGTCCGGTGATAACACGCCGCCACCGCTACGAGCTGCTGCACTGTTCTTCACTGTTCTCGGCCGGGATTGAGGGCGCGCGATTAAAACCATTTCGAAACACATGCTAATCCCTGCCCGAATCACACTCCAAGCACGTGACGTATCGCGCACTCCCTCTTTAACTGTGGTCCCTTTCTGAAGGTCTGAGAGATCAGCGAGACAGCAAAAGAAGAGCAGCTCGGTTTCAATCCACCACAGCGGCTCAGACCGAAGAATGCGCCGAAGGGCGCGCGAACGTAGCAGGCTCTGAAACTACGTCGAGAGTGTGGAAGGAAGGGATCTCGCGCAATGAATTATTAATCGCAAACAGTTTGCGCGAAAGAGAAGGCGCGCAAGTGAGAGTATATATGAAGGAATCGATCCGGAATTCCTACTATGCACCCGATACACAACACACAGTAGAGTTGGAACGTTGTTTGCAGCAAAAATGAGAAACAGCACACACAGACACAGCACGCGAAGGAATTTCAAGAATGCAGCCACTTCACAATTAAATGCGTACAACGTTAGAAGCGGAGCAGAACAGCAAAACAAAAACAGAAGAAAAAAAACCCGAGCCGTTCGACCGTAATTCATCTTTCCGATCGAAGAACAGCATCACTCGAGCTGGATTAACTTCTGGATATATTTATTGCCTGACCGCCCTTGCCTACCATTGACGCATCCCGGGGCCAGGCGGGCGGAGCAAACCGCCTCCAAGAATCAATAATTCACAGCGTCGTCTGCGTTTGGTACACGGTGTATGGCGGCTCAGGCGTGTTTTAGAAAGAGCGACACACACACAGAGTAAGAATGCATCTACTGGCATCGATCCGGCTGGTGTGGCATGTTGTGTGTAAGCTGCATGAACTCCTCCATCAATACGCTTCAAAAAACACCGTCAGCCCAACAAAAAAGGAACGGAAAGAACTGAACAGAAGCTCACATATCACAACACCCAAAACCGACACCGGAGCGGGGCAAGTCATCCGTCCAAGCAAAACCGATACCCGAAGCCAGTCAGCCAGCCATTCAACCAGCAAACCAAACCATCCGGGCCTGCCCAGCCAGCCAGCCAGCCAGACAGACAGACAGACAAATCCAATTTCCTTCGCGCCATGTCAACCGAAAATACGCCATAGGCCGATGTTTTCGATCCCCAAATGGAAACCATCATCTCGCACAAAAGGGAGTGAGGTGGTAGTGGTGGAAAAAAAGAACTTTAAACTGTGCCGGCGGAGGAAGAGCTGAGCGAAAATCAATTCCAATCCCTGCCGGGGGGTTTTTTTGTAGGAGCCCACACTCCCCTGCTGCGGATCCGTTGCAAGTGATTGTCAAAATAAGCTATTTTTCTTTCACTTTGCCCGCAACCTGCTGCTGCTGCTGTTGCTAGTCTGCTTGCATCACAAGTTTTCCATTTTCCATGCTGCTGCTTCACTGCAGTAGCATCGATTTTCCTCACTTGGCAGGCTTTTTCTTGAGTCTTGCACTTGAGATGGCCTTCGCAGGAAGCTCTTGCACAGGTGTGGACGGGCCCGCGCACTCCCCATATACCGAAAGCTTTTTGCTTTACTTTCGTGTGCTATCAACAAACACATATCCCCTGCGGGCGAGAACTGGCCGATAGAAGAGTATCCCCCTCCCATCACTACAGTTGTGTCCATTTCCATAGGCACTTAACAGAACAGATATTAAAAAACGGAAAAGTTCTTGCCTTTGGGGAAAAGAGCTTACCGAAAAGCGACTAAAAACAACTTCCATCAACGAGGCATTACCAGCGCGCACGGGAGCAGCAAAGAGAAGAAGTTAATATTCTTCACGTCCAAGTCTAAGAGGCACACAATTTCCCCCTGAAAACCGTACAATAATATTAAAATCCGTTTGCAGCATTTCGTTCCGTTCGGTAAGGTAGGAAGAGGGGGCTCTCTCTCTAATACATTTCCCCCGAATCCAAAGTCGAGCCAATTTCGGTCATGAGTCATCAGCGTCTCTGACTCATCGAAGAAACTTTGCCAGTGTTTTGGGAGGGAGTTGGAGAGAGATGGCCACACCTCTCCAATACTGGACATTAAAAATCGATTCTGATGTTTTTGCCTTCCGAACGGTTTCGTACCCAAATGCAGGGATTGTTCATTGCCGAGCATCCATTTTAGGCCATCGCAACAGCACATCCAGTGCCGTTATGTTTTCTACGCACCTGTAAAAATGAATATCTATCAGACATTATGTCCAATGGGAAAAGATGACTAGAGGTTTTTCGGGACTGGAAAGAGCTTGGCGGAGAAGAGGTTCAAAACTTCAGACTCTGTGTGAGCGATTCGGTTCGACCTCCACACTAGTATCTGTCCCACACACAACACACACACGTTGGGTGAGTGTGATTTTGGTGACCATCCAAAACAAAACATAACTCCCACGTCTCAAAATAATATGGCAGACGGCCGTCTCTCACCGTAAGGCCTACCAACCTATCACCAATGTCGCCTCCACACACACTTAGTTACTGGTGTTGGGGGGATGGTGAGACCGTTCCAAAGTGGTCGAATGACTCGACACGACACTAAATTGATCGCAGCGGCGGCGCGCAACCAATGAGGAGGGCTGGCTAGTCACACACACACCACGCCGGCAAAGTTGCTCCCATCCAAAATAAAGAAGAAAGGAAAGCATTCAGAGCATTCTGTTCCGTTTGTAGGCGTTTGGCTAATGAATTTACTGTTTCGATCACCCAAACAACTACCGGCTAAAAGCGTGCTGGCGGCAGGAATTGCCGATTGTCGCATACGATAAAACCGCCGAAACAGTTATACGCGAAGCGGGAAAGAAGCTGTCGACGGTGAGGACCCTCTACACACACACACACCAAAAGCTCCGAAAGTCCCAATCCGATTGACCACAGTGCGCGATAGAGGCATTCGTGCACTTTTCATCTTGACGGCAACGGCGACGACGACGACGACGACACCAAAGTAACGTCTTGATGAGAACGGAAAATGTCAACGAACTTTAATCGCCATTGTGTTGTTGTTACCGGGGGTCCAAGTCCAAGCGTTGGCGGTCCCAAAACGTTCAGATCCCACCACTGCAGACCATCAATCTAGCTAATGGCCACACGTTGTTCTTTCGTGCTGCTGGCCAGACAAATCAACACAGCCCAGTCTCGTCAGACCACCCGTCATCGTAATTAAAGGTTGCCATCACAGAAAGAGAGACAGAGAGAGAGAGAGTTAAGTTCACAACAAAGTTACGCTTCAGCAACACAAGATTCGCTTCCAAGAAGTCCCTCGGAGCACACCTTGAAATTCTTCACTTTTTCTTACAATGCGTTTGTCGATAAAGCAGGTCACAACATTGGGTGACTTTTTTGGGGGGAAAACCCTTCAAACACACCAACAATCAATAGGTCAGTCTCCCTCCCAAGTTCAGGTTACATGACCGAGCCCTCCAAGGCTAAATTAGCCTTCCAAGGAATTAATTAGAACATTGAGTGTAGGGGCTGTTTGTACATTAGCCCTTTTACTCCACACTCTTTCTCTCTCAATCTAGCCGTTTCAAAATCAGCTTCGTCGCCTATTCCTCATAGAGTGAATTGACCGAAATTGAATAAATTTTAAAATTTCTTCTACCAACTCTTTGCAGAGGTACGGAGGCCATTGCGGTACAGCTTCCACCAGGGAATGTGTTTCCATACAGCTGAGTAAAATCAATAGCAACTCCAACGACAAGCGTATGCAAACAAAACTTTGCCTTCTTTCAGCACACTTGTGCAACAACCCCGAGAGAAGGTTGCAGGGAAGTTGGGACCTTTGTTTGTTTTGTGTTTCCATAGTGGTGGTGGTGATGATGATGGCAAATAAATTCGCCACCAGTCCAGGGGGGTTCTGCAAAGGGATCTCCATTAGAAATTTCGCTACATCGAACCCGAATCCCTTCCGGTTGCAGGAGAACCGCTTGGGTGGGGAATATGCGCCACTCCTGTGCTAAAACGTCAAATAATGTTTCGCAAAAACGGTCCCTTCACCCGCTACAGGAAAGGATCTTTCTGTTGATACCAAAAACACTTTATTTGCCCTGGCGAGACCTAAACCAGCACACCGTCGCGCATCTGCGGCACATGAACTCTCGTAATCCATAGTGAACCTTTCTGAAAATAATTCATCATTTTCCGGTTGACATTTCGAGTTGCCGGCCCACACATCGGAGACAAAAAAAAACAACAAATATAATGGAGCGACAGACCAGATTCCCCCCTCTATCAATCACACAATTCCAGCACGATAGCGGAACGGCGGTAGCCATGTCAACGAAGTACTAAATCCACTTTGGGGAAAGCGTTTGAAAATCTTTCGTCAGACGTCATTGAATTTCCACACGCTCATAAAACCCTCTAATTCATCTGTTTCCATCGCAGATCTCCTAGAACACCCTACGCGTATCTCCACACGGGGGGTAAGATTAATAGATTCCTTTGCTCGGAAATTGTCGGTTGTCTCTATTTTTACATCTACCCACGAGATACGTTCACCGCGTGTCACAAAAAATGGGAAAAACAATTCATTTTGGAACATATATTGTATGTATAAAACGGGAAGAATGAACCGTTGATCCAGTGTTCCAAGATATTTAGATCCATTACATATCTCCAATTTATTGTTTAGTCTCGGAACACTGTCGTCAACTCGGCAGACATTTCGATAACTCCTCGTTGCATTCTTCCAATCCTTCTCTCCCTTTTATCGTGGTTCGCTTTATCATCTCACGCTCGCGGACAATAAAAACATAAAAAATACATTAAAGCCTCCGGCCGAAAGGGCTCAATAAACACGTTCCTACTACTATCTAGCTTCCCTTCCAGAGTATGATGAGTGCGTACTACGACGACGACGACGACGCAGACATAAAATCATTCGACAAATTGGATATTCTATTGATTTTTATCTGCCCTTTTTTCGTTGTGTACTTTTTTGTTTGGCTCTGTACGCCGGCTTGAATTTTCAATGTTCGCTTTTCTTGCACAAACCCAAAAATTACTCTCCGAAAAAAGGGAGACACACGCCATCTCCGGCCATATCTGTCGAACTCGTGCTCTGTCTGAATTTCCTACCCAAATTTACCACCCTCCACCCTTCGTTTTTGATTGGTTTATTCGAGTTATTAGACATGCACCGCACCTCGTCACCTCAACCTTAGGCCCTTTCCATGCCCCGCCGAGACTTTGCAACCATGCCTACGTAAGCCTATAAATAAAAACTCCAAACATCAAGTGGTTCTCTCCTCCGTCGTTCCATATGCTGCTCCTCATTGTCACGAATGTCACGCAATACGCAAAAAGGGGCAAGATAAACATCCAATATCCTTTGCACGAGGATACACCAGGGGACGGGGTTGTCTGTGTGAGCCAGGCCACGACATAGATATCACACACACGCACCGCGACACAGGGGTCGCCGGAACCGGAGGAACCAACCCAACAGAACCCAGCCGGCTGTGTGATCTTCGATGAGCCGCCACTCGAGATACTCAAGAAGCGACGAAACGATGGTCCGCCCGTCTTGATGACGCCCGGTTTTTGTCACATAACCCTCTCGAGTTGTAACAGCACATACGCAGAAAATAAATGCCCATTAACTCCTTATACCGGGAGGGAAAAAAGGGGAAATATATTCTCCTCTGTTTCTCACTAGATAAGAGTGCACAGACGGCAAAAGTATTCGGCAAGTCGGCAGCAAAATCATGTTTCACCGGTTCGCTTTATGCGCCACTGAGTGCTATTTTCGGTGTAATTTTAATGATAATTTAATGGTTATGGTTATGAGAGACCGGCACACGCCGACGAACCCGTTTGCCACCCCTGCCTTTTGACCCTTTATTATGACTACGCGTAGAGAGAGAGAGACAGAGAGTTCATCAATATCAGACAATCGGAGACACGCACGCCCTTTCCCAGGGCCAGTAAACCATTTCAGAGAATCTTATCACCCTTTGCCACCCTTCATCGCGGGCAGACGGGTTACGGGGGCCGATGTTGCCGCCAGTTCCGGAACTGGCTGTCTAGGAACAATTTTGAAATCTGGGCCCGACAGTAGCAGTAAAAATGAAACCAACTTTAGGGGCCAACTAGCGAACCATTAGAGGTCGTCCACGGGTATGAACTTCCGCGATAGAGAAGCTGCTGTTAGAGATGTTTTTAGAAGTCAGTCTTTTTATCACGTATGGGGGGGAGTTGTACGCTCACTATCTGCTGCAGCGAACTGGGAGGAATTATCATAACAGCCTTCTCTTACATTTTAGAACCGACTCGACCGACAGCATGATGAAAAATCGTGACCCACCACCAAGCCTCATTGAAACAACGTCCCGCCGGAAGTGATCGCAGTTGCAGTAATTCTCAACCGCCGGCTCAGATTACGCGCGCTGAAGATGCCTTTAAGCGCAGGAGACGTGAGTCGTGAGCAAATATCTCGATATATTCCGCTCGCATCCCACTTCCCGTTACACAGCACAGTTACTAACCGCCCTCAAGGGTGTAGCAACCCTCCAGCAGCAGAGCAGGGCGATGTACAACGCAGAAGCTTTACAGATACCCACAAACTGTACGTATCGGTGTCCTCAAATATTACACCCTGAACACACGAATGGGGGAGAAAAACACATTCTTGAGCAAGAATTTCCTCGTTTTGCCCCCAGGGACGGTTTATCCGGTAAGTGTTCGTTTCCTTTTCGCCCCATGTTCCCCTCTTTTCAACGAAAGAATCATCGCCAGAACTTAACCCCAAACTGTCTGCCGATGTTGCGCGATGTAGCTCCCTCTTCTTATTCTTCGAGTCAAACGTCGTTTCCATTATCACATCGATAAAGGTTACATCAAATCAAGTGTAATGATAACCGTGGGGAGACGCGGTACAAGTACAAGTCCTACCTAGGGGTGCGCTGTTGAAGTGATACTTTTCTTGATAACCATTTCGAGAAACGCTTTGCCCTTCGGAGCGACTGTATCTCGGCACCGTTCGTAAAATGGAACGATGTGATAACTATCAAATATTTACTGTGCGCGGCTTCTTAAGCCTACAGATAGCCGGACTCATCCACGTGAGGCCAGATTTATGGACTGACAATCAAATGTGAACCATTCCATTGATTAGGACGTATTTTACAGTTGGAGGTTGATGTCTAGCTCTAGACATCGCTGGAAGAGTAAATTACAATCTCAGAAAATATACAACCAACAATGTGATACTCCTCGAGATCGCTATCTAATGCTAAATTATCTAGACTGCCCACATTCACCTGTTTATCACAGATGAAAGCCTCCACAAAGTCTCACAAGCGCCTTCCAGGCAGACGGAGTACACCTCAAGCAAAAGCAACAAAGCTACATAAACAACACACCTTCAAACGTGAACGTAGTGCAAGCGGGGCTGCAAGCAAAACAAAACAAAAACCGTTTAGTGACCGTTAAAAACAAGCAAATGCAAGAAAACCTAGCCGCAGCACCACAGCAAACCAACGTGGAGAAGACGGCGAATGTGCCGTAAGCACGCAATCGCTTCTTCTTCATCATCTGTCTCGCTTGCTCCGGGGGGTTTTTGGGCCGCCGCCTCTGGCAGCGGAATAGTAAGAGAGGTGATGTGTTAACCTTGAACGAACCGCTATGGCCAATTTTACTGCCACCCACCACCGAAAAGATGCCACCTCACGGCACACACACACACATTACATTCGGCGCCCCGTCCGTCATTCATCTTAGCGCAGTAAGAAGGCGATGTCAAAAAAGACGATGTCGCGTACACACGTCCATCGTCGTTATGGCGACGGAGCAGTCAAAAAAGAGATGGAGACACATACAACACAGCAAGGGCTCAGGTAACTACGCAAAGGTGCAGTGAGCTGTGACGTGTCAACAGTAAAGTGTTCCGAAGTGTGGCGCCTACATTCGAGAGATGTGGCCGATTTGGAGGCATGATGATGTCAACGTGCTGAGACACGTGAGTGTGTGTGTGTGTGTGTGTGTGTGTGTGTGTGTGTGTGTGTGTGTGTGTTACAGCAGCACTTCCATGGCCATCAGTTTCTGTTTGATCTTTCGACGCTTTTTTCACAGCTTCACCACACACGCTTTTCCGCAGCCACGACTAGAAAACAGTGTGGCTCGAAAAAGACACACACCAAAAGCGAGGTTGTCTCTTTGGTTTCCAGCAGTACACACACACACCGCCGCCTGCTGCTAAATGATGCATTAAGGAAGCGCTTCTAATCGATTTGCGAGTTTCGGAGAAAACCATCACCAAAAACCCATCAAGAAAGGCGAGATAATGTTGTTTACTTCGAGGCCACGCTTGTAAAAAGCCCAGCGAGAGGGTGGTGGTGCGCGGGCTTGCTATATTAAACTTTCGAATAACAGCCTTCCCTTTTAGGCCAGCAAATTAAACAGGTGCGACTAAGCAGAAGAGCTGAGGAAGGGAGTGTTTGAATAGGGAGAGATTTCCCTGATATAATATTGGAAATAAGATTAAGCACAGGTAAGTGCACTCACCAATTTTAATAGGCTTTAAAGCATGATACAGAGAGTGCGTGTATTTAAATTGAAGTACAATATTTTCCGTCATATAGAAACATTCCAAATATGAGCCAGTGAAATTTCCATGCAAAAGAACAAATAACCCATGGCAATTTAATCGAAAGTTATTTCCGGAAACGATTTAATTGATGCTTCCAGGTGGCACAGGAAACAATCGTGTGCGAATTTTCATTGAGTCGAGACAAAAACCAGTAAATCAAACCTAGCCTAGCAGACGGTACACCACCCCTCTCCTTTACCGCACAACGCAACTATTCTCGCCCTCTCTCTCTTCCCCGCTGTAACGTTGCCAATCTCCAATCGTTTATCATCCAAACGCCAACCCGAAAGGGGGGTTGATGTGGAGAAGGTCGTTCGAAAAAGAAAAGAAAAAAAAACACGCTTGCCTGTCGACAATCTCCCGCTCCGATTGTGCTCACACAACTCACGGGTGCACGTGTACCCACAGAGTCATCGATGTCTCCAAAAACCGGACCTCCTGTGAACAACAATCACTGCAAAAATCCCCCCCTACACACAACATCATCCCCCCACCCATCTGAACAGTGTCTGTATGTGTGGACAGACTTTTTACATATGTCGGTGGCACGCATACAAGTGTGTGTGTGTGCGTGTGTTTGTGTAAAGCATTCTTTTTTCACACTCGCTTGTTTTGTTGCCATGAACTTCTCTCCTCGCACAACCAACCCCAGCAGCAGTGTGCGCCCAGCCTACTATTGGGGCCAACATTGCGTGTATGTGTGTGCATTCGTTCACCCCTTTCCGGTTTGCGCTGGCTTCGTTTTCTTCCGCACCACGAAATGCCGTGCAAAACACCACACAAGGGAGGGCGGCGGGTGCTGGTCGGCAGGAAAAAGATGGTAATTTTTTTAAATAGCCGCCAACGAACGCAAATTCGCAAAAATGTAAAAAAGTACCTCGGGAATGTTTGTGTGCCTCTGCCAGCATTTGCTTTGCAAAAAAAGAGGGAAGAAAAGTGTGCATGTATTGCAATTTTTGCAATCTCCCTTCTACACATCATTACACACCCGGGCAGCGATGTACACACACGCACACACGTAGAGCAGCTCTGACGAGTGTGTGTTGCTAATATTACAAAAAACTGTATTTCATACCATCCACCAATAAGCAAAACGAGGCGATATTTACAACGTGTTTGTTTTGCTTCACTCTTAGCCACAGGTGAAATGCAGCTTGCTAGGATGGACCGATGATGATGATGATGATGATGATTTTTTTCACTAATTCTGCATACGCGAAATAAAGTGTGTTTATTGAGGAGAGGCCTTTTTCCCGTTTGCTACTGTTGCTATAGACGAGAGGGGGGTTTGTTATGCTTTGGCAGGAGGCGCACAATACGAACGGTAGGGGGGTTTCTACCCCCTCCTACCCCAATCATCATGCAATAACAACGTGCGCATAGATTGCGCGAAGTTTAGCGCGTTTAGCGCGCGCAGAGGTTTGAGAAGAGAAACGGTGCCGCCGCCGCTTTCGTTTCAGAGTCCGACAAAAATCAACACCGAACACAATCGAAACTGTGCGAGAGTGCGCAAAAAATATTCAAACATACACACACACACCGACGTTGAGTGCTGAATGATGAATTGTGTTTAAAAATGCACTTTTCGAGCTCGCTCCCCGGGGCAGTAAAGAGTACAACAACAGGGCACCACACACGGTGAGTTATGCACAAACCACACACACACACACGCGCAAACAAACCAACAAAACATGCGATAGTTGTTTCAATTCTTTAGAAAGGGATTGGATTGCGTAGTGTGGCGATGATGTGAGGTTGATACAAAAAATATATAAAATAAACATGAATCATGGAGAGAACGGGGGGAAAAAATCATGCAAACGGATTCAACTCATAAATGAATGCTTAAACAGGGTAGCGAACACACACTCGACACTTTTTTGACAACGAGTTGAAAGTCATGCCTATCCCCGAAACGATTCAGAGCTTTTTTGCTCTATCATTCCATCCGAAGCTCGTGGCTCGTCTTGTGTAACGCCAGCTTGAAGAATGACTCTACAGAAATGTAGTTCATGGTTAGAGGAGTAATCATACAGCCCCCAAAAGCACCTTCATAGCCAGTACACTTCAACACGCAATCCTTTTGGGCAGGTCACCAAACCCAATATCCTGTGACCGATTAATCAACACCCTCATCAAGACTGTGTACTAACCTACAAGGAGGCCATATACACCGACCCGTGTAAGTCAGTGTCTAGGTCGACCACTCTGACCACAGCTGAATTGGTGGTAGTGGTGATGGCTGTTCGCAAAAAAAAACGATCTCAATCTCTCTCGACTCTCGGCCAGTATAGTGCAGAGTATAACTCAGTCTATTTATTATCCCGCGCGTAGTGCAATACACCAGGGAGTACAACACTACACAGAACGTAGTGTGTATGGGGCACGGAACACGAAAGGGAATCTCTGCAAATTAGCAGCACGCCATACTGGTTCTGTGTGCTGCACTAGTGAAACAACATGCACCACACGCACCGGTGTCGGTCGGTTGGTCGTTCGGCGTAGAATGGGAAACCGTTTGCTGACCATGAGCCAGATTTGCTCACAGATTGAAAGTTATATATCCCGGGATATGACTTGTGTGTATGTCTGTGCTGGGGGGTCTACAACAGAACACGCAGAGAATACTGGCCGCCGCTGTTTGCGATTGATTTGTGTGTGTGAAACGGGGGATTGCATGCGTTCCTACGCCTCTAGTGTAGCTCCAAACACTTCTAACCTCTTTGCCGAATCGATCGATGCAATTCTCCATAGTCCCCGCAGCCCCCTCGGTTGGCCAGTGGTGCGAACTCGTCAAACGCATTTGCAAGCGGTGAGGAGTACAACCATTTCCCACCCGGCCCCAAAAAAATAAAAAGAACACACAACAAATCGATACGTGTCCACCAATGGCCGCTGTGCTGTTCGCTTTGGAGGTCATGTGAACCGTGTACACCGGGGCCCGTTGATTGGCCGGTCCGAAACCGAACGGCACTTTCATAAACCGCGTTCAAAGCCGGGACAAACTCGGCAATTCGATCTGGTCATTAAAACGGGGTGAGACCTGATGCTGAGACCATGACTGGCAAAAAATCAATTCTCAAATAGAATGCACTAATTTAGTGCCACACGCACGCGTGTGAGTGTATTTGTATAAGACACACGAACACCACGAACCACCGAATTGGGCAGAAAGAATTGTTTTACTTTTGACCCTCAAACGCGAGTCGCAGCTTGGCAACCTTGGCAAGTCGACCGCTGTAGGTCTTCTTGAACTCTGTTTCCCCATTCTGTCACCCCTTCTAAAAGCGCACCAAACCCTCAATTCTGATTCGAAAGCAACTAACAAAGCACGGTGAGGTTCCAGGAAGAAACGAATCCCCATTACAGCCCCATCGATCGGTTGGTTATGGCAAATTTTAACCGGTGATCTCATCCGAGGTGCACTAATTTACGAGAGATGTCACCCGATAGACCCGATCCGTTTGAGGAAGGAATACACGCAGCAACAAAAAAAGAAACAACTTTGCAAAATCTGGTTTTTGCCGCTGCTGCTCCTGCTGCTGCTGCTGTCACCGCCCCGTCAAAGTGGCGTCATTTCTTAATACATTGATGATGCAGAAACACACTCAGCCGTATTCGCCTGATATACGAAGATAAATTTGAATTGCGAATTTGTACCTAAATGAATGAAAAACGAGCTGCAAAAAAGAGGGCCAAGACAACCGTTGCAACGGTACCAACTTCCAGAACCAATCCGATTTGTGCTGTGGTGTTAGCTTTGTCGAATGCTTTCGATACCTTTCGCACTGGAGGTTCAAGCAAATAAGTTGCGGTTTAGGCCAATATGTGTGCCAGAAAGTTGCTCTGGGAAATCATGTGTATGGGATTTGCATGCAGCAAACAGATCGGAACACTTCACGGTTACAATTGGTTCGCAGGTTAGTTTCGTAGAAGTAGAGCCTTTTCGTTTAGTTAAAGATATGTACTAAAACATCAAAAAGAAAAAAGTCAGTCAATGTTACTACATACTACCCAAGACTCGCTGGGAATTCACAAAACTCACATGTGCCGGGTAAGGGTAAGGGGAGATGTCAAGTCATCTGTAATCTTCACAAACAATTACCTGCAAATAAAAGGAGAAAACAATATGTAAATTAAAACTACAAAAAGGTCATTTATTCTAGCCCCCTTTAAAGATATGATATAATAAAATAGACGACGCCCATTATTCTTTTGTTGTTTACGCAACAGAACTCCAGCTCAGAGCTCCCTCCCCCTTCGTTCCAAAACGTGCTCTATCGCTGTGCGGGACACAGAGAACCTATCTACTAACAGGGAAGTACCTCCAACCCGTGCCCGTGCAGGCCCGTTTTTACATTCAAACTGCCTGCAGGAGCTTCATGAAGGAGTTGAAAACTACGTCGTGATGGCATTTGTGGAAATTTATTTCTCGCAACGCAACACACACACACAAAAGCTGAACAAACAACTGACAACATGATAATTGGGTGGGGGAGGGAAGCAGTAGTGTGGGAGGGGGTAGAGGGGTGGTAGAGCGCGTGCCAGTGCTGTTGGTCGATAATTAATGGTAGGATGTACGCATCATCGGTGAAATAAATGCAAACATCTCGTTCTAGTCAGCTCACCAATAGATCTACTGAACGTGTCTTACATTATGTTCCCCCTGGAGGGAATGAAAATACAAACCGAATCGTTATTTTCACACAGAATTTCTCAGGTCATAGGTCATATATTAAAGAAGATTATTATTGTCAAAGCAAAAGACACCCATGTACGTGCGAGTCTTAGCTTCACAAGTGCATAAACAATCTCCCACCTTCTGGCAGCGATACCTCTCTCTCGATGTCTTGATTGATGAACCTCTTCCCACTGCTGCTGCTGCTACTCGTACAGCAGAGGATGACTCGTAACTCCTACACCACGGTACCAATCTAATTACCGTTCAAACCTGTTATAACCTAATCTTGTTTAGATTTCCGTGCCACTGATTCCAATGATTACTTCCGCCCTCGCCCTGTCGCTTCCTTTCTCTCTCTATTCCTCCACCGTTTAGGCGACGGGTGTAGTTAAAAGGACATTAAAGCGCAAGAGAGCTTTGCCTTTGACATACACACAACACACACACACATACACATATGACGACACAACGACAGCGACGCGTACAAATTCTCGATGTGAACACACGCAAACGCAGTAGCGACTATCATATCTATGCAGTGTGACACCTATACCCAGGGTATCAAATCGATTCGATGGCAGCGATTCAGGATCGGCAGCAGGACACAGGAAAACACCCGGAAGTATCTCATTAGCGAGTACGCTGTACGCAGCTATATTGCACGCCACTGTGCAATGGTGGACGACACACACGAAGGGTACACACACGGGATACTAGATGAATGCCCCACAACGTCAACGACCGATGAATAATGTCCTGAAGGGTCTGAGGATCATTTGTTTGTGCATGGGCAAAGCGTACTGCGTAGGGATGGAAAGCTTGGAGAATGAGGCACCTCCAGCGGGTCTGTTCTAGAGCTCGCTTCATCTGGACATGTTGTTCCAGCAAATCTATCGATGTTCGATACATGGATGGGTGTTTCCCATCGAATTGGAACCGCTGCATAAACAATGCAACACAGAATTCAGTGGATTGGAATCCTGGAGTTTGCATTTACTCCGTACTCCGTAACTCCAAGAGGACTGATTGTCATATATTTCGAAACAGTATTTCTCTTTACAATTAACTCCCCCTTCTATCATCGATGACAGTAGTAAGGGTGTACGTTTGTTTGCTTTCCATTAGGATGTATGCTGCTCCGAAGCGGAAAATGGAAACAAGATATTCTCTCCAAAGAGGGGAATTTTGCGGTTTAGCTTGAAAAAGTAATATCCAGTAATGTACTAATTCCATGAACCATTTCCACAACAGCACACCACATTGGAATGTGTCCACAGACAGAGTGTTTGTTCTTTGGTACACCCATCACCCCCGCTGCACCCTCTGACCAAGCAATTGATACTTGATCCTCCTTCGGCTCCACTGCGTCGTTCAACAAGTTTCCGACTTGGTGCCTTTGGTGTTTAGAGAATGCACTGTTGTCCTCATTTACCCAGCGGGCACACACACACACAAATCGCTTATCTCCACTTCCAACATCTTATTCTCCACTTTCAACAAACAACATTCCCCCTCCACACCGGTCACTCTTTTAACGAGCGGGGGGGACACAGTTTAAAGTGCCACAACCAGAACCAGCGTCGGATGGGAGGACAAAGTAATCAGCTAATTGTGCCCATCGTTTATCTTGTTAAAGCAAGAACAAACATAAATGCATTTTTTTTTTGGTACAAAACAGAGAAAGAAAGAAAGAAAACACAAGTAAAGCGGGAGCAAGGATAAATATTCGCATTTCTTCTAAGGTGCTGTTCTGCAGTGACACACACACACAGTACGAGCAAACAGACGAGAGCTGAACCAACAAACAAACTAACCCAAAAACACCGACAGCGAGGGCTAAGGTTTCAACGGTTTGAGGGAAAGAGAGAGTGAAGGAAAAAAGATGGCACATAGACGAACATTTTACAGGACAAATTTCCACTCTTTCATGCTCTTGAAGAGAAGCTTCCCAGTCTAAATAGAAACTTATCCATCCCATAACACGATACCATTTCAAAGGAAGTGAGCTCTCAAAAGCCGTAAAAAAGATAAAAGATCCCAGTTGGCCAGTTTTGCTTGAATTAGTTTGTTTCCTCTACCAATGTGTAAAGTACGATAAAAATAATAATTATACACAGATATAAACAAAAAACAACAGTTGCTGCCCTAAACAGGATGAAATAGAAGATACATGTTTTCCCTGTTTTGTGTGACATGTACGCCCCTCCGCCAAGCCCGGGGACCATTTTGCTGGTACAAACCTGCAGCTAAATCCAGCAGTCCAGACACTTTCGTTCGTCTAACGGCAGCAGGTAGTGGCATCAACAAGGGATAATCACCCACATATGGTAGCCATTTTCCGATACGAAAACACTTGCATTAAAGCTTTAGAAGATCCGTTCCCTAAGGCTGTCGTCATCAATGTCCCTTCTTTTCGGAAGGACCTCAATTTCGCCCAAATATTCGAATGGTCAAGCGCGTACGGAGAAACACACACAAAGAGCACGAACGATTCTGGGCCACATTCTTACCCAGCCTCAAAGAGTGAACCCAAAAAACTGTGAACTGTGAGCCCACTGCAAAGAAAGTGGGCTGGACCGATGTGGACCGTGTAGTGTACCATTCTGAAGTATTTGTCTTAAGGAACCTTTTTAAAGCCGACGTGTCCTTTCCCGCTGGGTCGTATAAGGAATGTTTTTATGTTGGCTTAGAATGCTTTCTTTCATCGTTTTGTTTTGAGGCCCTCTTTCAGGTGTGCAACTACCTTTCTTCTTGCAAAAGAGAAAGAGAGAGAGTTCTTCGTGTGAACTATTTTTTCAACCCTCTATCTTTATTATTGCCTCCAGTTTCCTAAACTTTCAACCCGAAAACGGTTTAAACATCGATAAGATACTGGTGTGTACAAGGGCCGCTTTTTGGGCACCTTTCTACCTGCGAGGACCGTACAATCCGGTATAACCGTAGGTCGTTTAGAGCCCCCGCTTAACGACTCTGGGCGACTTTAGCAAAACACAGTGGAATGCAAAAGAAGTTGCTTCGGGATGGAGCATAAATATCACTTTTCTATCGGTTCTCCGTATGGCGTTCCTTCGGGAGACGCTGAAAAAAGGGTGGCGCACAACAACATACAGAGTGGTTCAGAGAACCAGTTTGTTGGATCCTTTTCCACCAAAACAACCTCCAAAGTACGACTCTTTTATGCATGAAGAAGATTCTACAGAGCATTCTGTTGGAGCTCAAAAGATATCCTCTCTCCTTTGCGGCCAAATCATTTGCACACCATACAGCCGCCTTCTGACCTTTCCCGAAGGGATTGTGTATCTTATTAGAAGATTGTTTTCTTAACGCGCATACACACTAATGCCCTTTTAAGCCAAGGGAACCAGTGTCTTCCCTAGACACAAGTGTTAATTGTGTGCTAAACTTAATGAAAAGCTTCCCAAAGCGGAAACAGGAACTGGAAGGGAACGCAATCTCGACGATTACACACCCCAACACTACGCTTGAAAGGAGCGCGTGTGTGTGTGTGTGTACAATTTGGCAACACAGTTGCGGCACTTTAGTTTCAATGTATTGTCTCTCTACTTCACTGTTTCCCATGGTTTGTTGTAATGTGTGTTTGGTGTGGTGTGGGGTGGTTGAGCGCTTTTGTGGCCTCTCTCCATTGCTCTCCAACGCAGTCGTGTGGTGTTCGTAAGCCTGAAATGAAGCTACCGTGATGGTGCTACCACCGCGCACAGCTTCAATTGCATCGCTACTCCAATACAATTAGTGCACAATGGAACCAGCCGCTAGTTTCTGACGGTTCTTCCATCCTAATTCCTCCCGCTGAAACTGGAGCAATTCCCAAAGAAGACCCCGCTAGCCAGAGGAGGACGACCATCATTGAAACGGAACTCCGAACATGACAAAAGGTTATAAATTGAAAAATTGTTTTACAACCTTAAGCCGCCGGTTAGTGTCCCCTTTCCCTTCTCTGCTGTTGTCACCACACAACTTGAAGGTCTGGATTGGGATGGGATGTTGGTTGTGCACTATTGGGTCCGAAGGGTTGCCAAACCACCGAACCAACCGGTCAAGTGGCGTTTTCTTTGGCGAGCTGATCAACAGTTGCGTCGCTGCGGCCGCGCACCTGAGCAACAATCAACATTCCTAAGCCAATGAAGAACGCAACCAACACAGCCCAATAGAGGAACGAAGCAGCAGCACCAACGGCAGAGGACACTTCGTGGGACTTTCACTGGAGCATCCAAGTGCTGGCGTTTGGCGTTGAAGGACAGCGGTGGCGGCGGTGGAGGCAATGGAATTGTTACAATTGTTGACAGATTAAGTTTGATTGAGTACTTTCTCTTTCCACCATGCTTTTGGGATGGAACTAAGGCTGTTTTTTTACGAGATCGTTGGATCTTTGCGTAACGCAACAACATATTGGGCGCACTTGTTTGACTTATACCAAACAAACAATATAGATCAAAGACCTGTTTTACTGCACCAAGTAGCTATATAGCTGAAGGTTTCCAATCGCCTTTTTCCCATCTCCCGGGGTGTCATTTCACGCTTTGACAAATCGCATTTTCCGCTTCCGTCACAACGAGACCATCCCTCACCCATTCATTCCAAATGCTAGTTTTGCGTTCGGTGCACTCGATTTGCGGTGCGTTGTGGTTTGCACAGAGACAGAGAGAGAGAGAAAGAGAGAAAGAAAGAAAACTCAAACGGAAATTTAATTTCCACCAAGAAGGCAAGATCCAGCACCACACTCGGAAGGAAATCGTCAAACAGTGGCCCGTGTCTTCCACTGGGGCGCGTTAGGCTTCCGCAACCATCATCGAACAAGCGCGCGCAAAAGCTCACATTACTACCCCTTCCCTTCCCCCCCCAACCCCCCTCTTCCTCCAGTGCCAGTGCGTGTGCGATGCATGCAATGAATGCGTTTGGCGGTGGATAACAAGAAGAAAATAGAGGAGCTTGAACTCTCGAGCGCAGCAAAAAAGATGTATAAGTACACGCGTAATGCGGCATAATGAATGGATGGGAGGGGAGGCAAAAAGTTTCATCGTTGCATCCCCACAACCACTCAATCCGGGGGAGAAAGTTGTTGAGCTTTCGCGAACTTCCCAACACACGCGCACACCGCACATTCGCCGTCTTCCTTGTCCACCAACGGGGGATGTATGTGTGTGCGTGTGTGTGCATTGGTATAAACAGCACGTTGGCCGATTTTCCTGTTTGCTGAAGGGTTTAACTGCATAATTTAAAGGTTTAAATAGCGACTAGCAAAACCTAGTTTGCCAGTTCGCTGGCATTTCGCAAACGGGCTTTTTGTTAAAGCGATTGTAACCGAAACCTTCGATTCGACTGTAAAAGAAATGTACCAACAACAGCGAATGATTTAAATTGGCGATTACGTTCCAGGTGGACAAACGTCCATTGACCACCGTGACCAGCGTCTGTTTTGTGTGTGTGTGCTGTGTATCAAACAATACTATCGGCAAATACCTATCGGCACCGATTACTGCAATGGCACGAGTTGCATTTAAATGCTGCAGCGGCCGAGATGGCTATCTTGGTTTTGGATTGCGCAAAGAAAAAAAAACACTAGCGCAAACTACATCATAGGCAGTTCGGTTTTTTTTGCGATTCGTTAAAGGGTAGTGGCCTTAAGAGCGCCTCGCTTACAAGATCATATCACGGGGGGGCCGCCGCGCAGCACACCGGTTGAACGGTTTTGATCGATGCAAACGGTACCGGGAGTCGTTATTTTGGATTGTTTTTTTTGTATTTCTTCTTCCCAAACAATACGCGTATGCATCAGCAGCACGCCAGTTGGAGTTTTGGAAGCACGTTTTCATTGTAATTAATTTACGTCATCCAATAAAAAGCGGGCACATTTGCAGCGGGGCGAAATTAATCAAAATCCCACCCGAAGATCTTGAGCAAATCGTGCGGGGGGTAGGTAGCGTGGCTGTTTGGTTGTTCCTGCCTAAAAACACGATTCGATTTAAATTACTATTCACGATAAGTCCCGCTTTTCCCGTGGCAGGTGGTGATGGTGTTTTCCACTGCGCGCTAACTGTTACGTTACGGGCAGAGCAGAGTGTAGAGCTTGGCCATTTTTACTACATATTCCGTTTGTTCCGTTCCTAACCTAACTGGATCAATTGTTGGCTATTATTTTTAGTTTGCCTCTTTACGCTCTACCCCACTACCATCCATCCATACAATATCGGCCTAATCAAAGGGATTTATGTACCAAGTTTATGCTTCGGCATTGTTCCCATTTTTTCTTGTGCCCCTAACTGAACTTAGTACAATGAAAAACTAGGTTTTTTTCTCAAACAAAAAAATCAATTAATCCACTTTGGAAATAATTAAATACATTCGGACGGTAGTCATGTGTGTGTGTGTTTTTTCCCCATCTTCCATTTGCAAATCGATCGAAATCGTGTTGATTATGGAAAGCCAAATTCCCCGCTTGAGAGCAATTACTTTAAATTAGAAATTGCTCATTGGCGACTGGCCCCTATCACTGAGACCGGAGATTGGGATAAGATAATTACGAAAGCAGCACTATCTTTCGATACTTCTTCTCTTTATGTGTGTGTGCAAAAAAAAAAACAAAAAAAGAAACAAAGCACAAAATAAGTGAGGTTATGCTTCAAAAAGAAACAATCTCTAATTAACCGCACCGATCGGATGGCAATGACAAGCGCAGTAGGGAAACCACCTAAGTTATAATGAGATGAAAGGGAAGTGGATGGAGAGAGGGAGAGAGAGAGAGAGATGAAAAACTAAAAGATTTCTAATTTCCGGCGATTTATGTCAACATTGCTGCGTCAAACGGTTACGCTAAACTAACCTTGAATGTTAATAGGCAACGTGCCGCTGCCGTGGGGTGGTTTTTTGTTTCTACAATTTGACAGGTTTTTGATGCCCATTAGTGAGGTTGTTGTTTTTCCCCCTCCCCTTGCTTCTGTGTTTGTGTCGCTTTTTTATGATGAAAATTCATTGGACAATTCATCTATGACTCCCCCAACTAAAACGAAGGGTTAATCGAACAGAGGGAGCACAAGATGTAACCACACGGTTAAGGTGCAATCGACGAAGCGCATGTTACACAAACTACACCCCTACACACACACACAGAAAAGACATTTTTGGAGCAATTTCGGCAGTAAACAGTGAATCGTGACGTTTGCATTTATTGTAACACGTTGGTAAGCAATACGCGGCCAAGAGCTGTAGCCGTGACCGGATTTTCTGTGTGTGTCTGTGTGTACGAGCATCAAGGGGGGGGACCCCGCAACATCCTTTCCATCTGACGGACAATTCGAAACGGTGGCAACAGCAACACGATTTGGTCGTAGTTTCGCTTTCAGCTTCGTTACCCACGAAATGATACACCGGACGCCACCGGCTGTGTTCATTGCGAGCCGTCCATTGCGAACACGCCTGACCCTTTGGCTTGATGTGTGTGATCTTCAAAACGACTCAAAATACCATTTACGAATCAAAAATCAGCTTTTGAGGGTTTAGAAACGGTTTTTGTAAATGTTAAAAAGAATTATATAAGAAATGCCTTCCAACTATCAACATTGGACGATAAAAACTCAGCGGCCGGAAGCTGCTATAAATAGCCAACACAATGCTGTTGGTGACATGCAAAAAAAAACCGCCTCCAATTAACGCAAAACCTGTCCCATTAGTGATCTCCCTCTCTGCTAGGGAAAACACGTCAAACCACAATTCAACATGGTCGCCCGCAAACCGAACCAACCATACACACCAAACCAAAGCAAACCACCCCTCAAGAGACACCTTCCCTCAAGGGACAAACCGAATGGCCGAGGAGTTTGAGAAGGGGAGTTGAGGAGAAGAGGTCCATCAAAATTCGAAAATCGACGCGAACCGCTCTGCGACCAACGTGCCCAAATTTCGATCTTGCGCATTCTTCGCATTCCAATGTACCACCACCACCACCCCACCACTCCTAATCACACCTCGCTCCCACACACCCCTAAGAAGCACACGCAGGCCAACGCAGCGGTAAGTGTGACCGAATGTTTACAAACAACGAACCAGTGTGCGGCGTGGTGTATGGCCTCCGTCAACCCCATCCACCACCACATCGGATATGAATATCCCAAAACAGGGTTGACAGTTGGCAACCCTTGCCATAAATTTACCCCTCCAAAGACGCACAGTTCGATGATGCCGGAGGGATAAAAGGAGACAAAGAGAGATAGAGCGTGACACACTGATTGGAGAGCTCGACGACAAGTACGAACCGAAATTGGACGAACGGGCCCCGATGGAGTCGTCAGTGCGGACCGATTTTGGCTATTGGAATGACACCTAGCGCTCACCTCTCTCATTCTCTCTCTCTACCCCTGGTTACAGGTTCGACCGTCCCTTCGTTGTGTGTTTCCGAATGGGGGTCACTCACTTTCAATTGTGTTCAATCAAAATTCCACCGGAATTCATGCACCCGAATGGGAAACAAACTCTCCAAACGGGGTTGGTTTCGGTAGCGATCGCTAGCTAGTAAATCCAATACCCCGTTGGCTGGCGACCGTTTGGGGGAACGAGGTCGCGTTCAATCGCCTGACCCCCCGCGTGAGAGCGCCCAACCGTTTGTGTGAACTAAACGAGCTGTGTTTTGAGAAGCACGCACTGATCTTTAGCCAGCCCCAAAACCACAGCAGGCGTGCTCGGCAACTGTAACTAGCAACGACGAGCGGTGGCAGCGTGATGGTAATAAAGTAATGGGAGCTTCGTGCTTGCATCGATGTCCTAAATACCAACGTCATGAAATTCTAAACAAATTCATGATTTGAAGATTTTGCTGCCAAAAAACCTCAATTCCAAACACCCCAAACACGATTCTATAAAACCATTAAAGATGAATTAAACAAACCTAAACCACCGCACCAAAGCACACACACGCAGGCGTTTCAGATTCAGATACCCCAACCAAGCACTTCTTGGTCCATTCCCTTGGGCCACCATGGAGTTGTGTTCGTGCTTCAAAACATTCACAATTATTCAGGGTCAGTCCGCAGGGCAAAAGTACTAGTAAACGAATGCGATCCAAACCAAAATAAAAAAAAACACTGACGAGAATCGAATGGAAGGCGTCAATGTATGACATAGTAGCTACTACATTACCCCCCGTCCAATGGGAAACCTCACCCAACCATAAACGACGACAACGACGTAAATATATACACCAGAGTTCGGTTTGAGGTGGCTGCTCTGCTTGGACTTTGGATTCAAGCGCGTACTAATCAGCTGCAAAACTCACCTTCTTACTGATCCAACAACACAACACAAGGGGGGACACGAAGAACCACAAGATCCGCAACACGCGTACCCCCTCTCTTTGGCAAGGTCAACTACTCCTTCCAATCGCATACTGTAGTGTAGTAGTGCTGCAAACAAGCGAACAGGTAAACAGTGTGCTAAGACATCCAAAGAAGGCAGCTGTAAGTCTTCCGAAAGGATCGACTTTAAACCTCCGTCTCTTCGATGCTTGAACTTGAATGTCATACACATTCTGACGTTACAACAGTTCGTCGTTCCCACGTGTCAAAATGACGTGTTTACTATTTTGAATTACTGCTGGAAAAGAAAGGAGATTCAGTCTAAAAATAGTCCGGTAAACAAGTTCATAGGGCTTCGTAGTAGTTCTTAGAGACGATGTGAGGGCCATTTCTAGAAAATCGACATGATAATTTGATCATAGCATCACGAAGTAGTGACTGAATATTTTAGTGTCAAATCAATTGACATGATCTACCTCCTGCTATCATCCTTCCAAAATGATCATTAAGAATTCAAGCTCCTTAATGAATCACTAAAGTTGGCCACATCCGCAAAGCCTGGAGTTCTTCCACAAAGAAAGCTCCAGCGTTATCGAAACACTTGAACTACACACACAGACCTAACCTTACGCAAAGATTTGCACAATCCGGTGTAGAGATGCAGGTGTCTGGCAAGTCACGCGCGAAGCTTCTACTCTCTCGGCGCACATCATCCTTCCCTTGCACAAAAGGAGCATCTACCACCCAAACAATCCTCTAACTTACTGCATTCTTCGCTTTCCAGGGCCCTCAAAACAAAACCCCTGCAATTTATGCAAACGAGAAAGAATCGACTGCAGTGAAATGGGCGAAACAACGTATTTCCGAAAAGAAACTCACAAGAACATCGCCACTGCCTACGACGGCGCGGCCGTGAGGTTAAAAATCAATAAATGTCGCCGTCTCGACCGCAACCGGTAGCACAACACACACACGCACACACACCTGGCAGCGCCATTCCTCCGAGACGGGACCTTCAACTGCGGGAAGTTGAATTACACGTCCATTTGCTCTAATAGCCGTGCTTCTGTGTCTTCTTGCACCACCGTCTCCCGTCCGTACAGGTCCTTTGCTAAACACTCTCCTCTGCAGCCTTGCCCAATGCAAATGTGCTCAAGGCCCCAAAAAAGACAGCCAGCCAGCAGTAAGTACACACCGCCACCCGAACCAGCCAGTAATTGCATATGGCGCGCGAGGCCTGCCACTTCGTTCCATTAAGGGCAAATGGCGCGCTCACATGTTGAGCGAGCGAGCGTGCACATGTCCGACTGTGACCTACCCTAAACGATTTGACTGCAGTCTCACAGTTTGTTTACAGTTTACATTCCCGAGCTCGCGGATTTTGAGTTTGAGGTCCATAAAGGCTTAACCGTAGCCTTAAAGCCCCCAAAGGAAGGGATAGCTTTTTTAATCGATCGACAGCACACTTCGCCGTAAGCAGCTTCGATATTGGACAATCAGTTATAGCGCCAGTTACTAAGCCACTGCCGCCTTCCTCTGGCAAGCAAAGACATGCAGGGCAGGGTGGGCTAATCCTAGGCTCTCGCGGGAAACCCTCCCTCCTCGCTGGTCGCTTAATCCCGCTATAAGCCTTTCGCGGATCGACCACCGCGGGTTTCAAACCGGATTAGGGATCCGGCTTTGTAGCGCGCCGCACATTCCGTGGCTCGGTTTTAGGCTCCAATGAATAGCCGACCGTGTATTGCAAAACAGTTTCGTTGGTGGTGAACCATGCAATCTGAAACAGCTGGGCACGATGCCTAGAACACACTGCGCTCCACGACGACGTCCAGCAGCAGACTTTGGTGTTGGATATTCGGGCGGGAAGGAAAGCGTTGGAATGATAGCGAAACTAGACTGTTACGAAATGTGTGGCCAAGCACTCTTCGGACCAAGCGAATTGTCACGTACTCGAACGTCGTACCGCTCTCGAACAGTCTATGATGCAACGTCAAGAGATTGTGCCATTACAATGTTTTGACAAAAACAGCAGCAACCAACCAACCAACCAACTAACCACAAAAAAACCAGAACACAACTTTATTGACGACCGAAGCGCCCAGAACCTTTCGAAGATGCCAATCAAATTGATCACGAAGCCACAAGCCACTTATCAGAAAACAGTAAACAAATTCTTGTCAACCATTAAATGTGCGTGATTCGCTTGGTTCTAGAGAGCGAGCGGCTCTCTGATAAGACGAGAAGTTGTCACACGAGAAAAGGGCGTCCTATTGCTGGCGCTTACGCCCTTTGGCCTTTGGCGAGTGCTTAGCCATTAGTCAGAAAATAACAATTTTCAATGCCATTTTTGCTCTTCAAACCACTTCGTCAGACCACTCAAGATTTCAGGTCGAGAACACACTGTGAACCCAAAAAAAGGACCGGAAAACCGTTACATTCCAAAACACAAATCACGACCGTAGCGAGCCATTCGACGAGCTCTGATAGGGGACTGTGTGTGCTGTGTCTATCTTGCACCACACCCGACCGTTTCTTATCAGTTTGTCTAAGCCCGACGAGGCCAAGAACGGAATGCGGGCCATAAACAAGGCAACACAAATCCACCCCATTCCAATAGATAGTCAGGATCAATGACCGCGTGTGCAGACACACAGTCAGTTCCAATAGGAATTGCATCCATAGGCATTGCATTTTTAAAACAGTGGGGTTAAATAAATAAATTACCCCTCTCCAAAGTGACCCATTTTGTAGGACCAAGCCCCCTCCAAGTCTGCCCCTCTGTGGCCCACTCGATGGCCATTGAAAACGGCTTGTCGAGGGCGTTTGTTGGAAACGTGACAAGTGCAATACGACAAAACGGGGCCATCCCCTTAAAGGCTTTGCTCAATTTGGGTGAGTAAATAAAGCGCATCTTGTTGCAAATGTCTCTCAAGCTCTGGGCTATCTGTGCTCATGAGTTTGAGAAAGAAAAATGGCCCACAATGGGGACGATGCTGACACCAGTGACATCTTCTTGAACATTCCAGAGTGGCACACGAGCAAATCTTCTCGAGCGATAAGAGCCCCCCACACACACAAACACCATCATAATCAAATCCGTTTTGCGAATTAAAAGTGCGAAAGATGTTGGGTCGGGTTCTATGAAAAGGGGCCATAAAGTCAGATTGGGGTGCACCATTTTCCACATCCAGAGCACGATTCTGAGCGGAGAGTTCCGGATTTTTGTGAACACACAATAAGGGCGATAAGTTTTCTAGTGGTTTGCTCTTTTAATTTTCTTTCAGGTTTTTTATTTGATTTATAAAAGGCTACCACCATTCTACACCTAGAGAGCGCGCCAGTCGGCAGCGTTTCCACGTTGAAGCTGTGAAACTTTTTACTTTGCCCACCCCATCACCACGCGCGGCCGACGTTCGAAAACGTTCGCAATCAATAATTCAACGACGACCATCATCATTTTCAAGAGCCTTGGTGGCCCTCCTCGGAAGCTTGGTTGAGATTTGTTCGAAGATGGATGAGGGAGCAAAAGAGCGACTTTAACCTAAACGGTAGCTATTATTTAACTCCAGCACCCCCAATTTCTTTCTCGCTTAAATTGAGGCTTCTTACACATCCATTGGGTGCGCATGCAATGCAGGAGGAGTAAAGGACGGAAATAATAGATAATTCAAAATTCAGCGAAAGTTGAAGGGGGGGAAACATACGCTTCCAAAAGCTAGGAATTTACCCACCCAGCATCGGAGAAGGTTATAATCTACGCAAACTTCACTTCATGAAGTGTCTCACTACACCTCGTTTGCCCTTAAACCAACACCCGCCTAACCTCAAGCGACCGCGAATGTAGGTTTGAAAGCGAAAACCGTCACGATCTGTGTGGATGAATGAAAATTACGAAAATACTACTTTAACCCCCACACAAACACACATAAATAAATACTCGTCGCTGTAAATAGTGTAGAAAAAATGGAGAAAAACGGTGGATAAGAAGATAAGTGGAGGAAATGCTTCGCTTTTCTTCACCAGATGCGCATCGACGCTTTTCTAGACTATCTAGAGACGATCATTAGGATGATGATGATGATGATGGTGTTGTTGTCTGTGGCCCAAACATGGCAGATATAATGCATCTGTAGCATATTTTGAGCTACTTTTTGAAGGAAAAGAAAAAATCCTTGAGACAAACACACACAGTGGCACTAATTGACAGCAAAAGATGGAGCGCACTTGTTGTTTGAGCATTTCCACGAACTGAATGTTTAGAGCAAAAACTTTCTCGCAAGCAGCGGAAGGAGCGGAAGATAAAATGTATTTTTTTTTTTTTGAGAAAAAAAGCTTCACGATAAAGTTAAACAAACTTCAGCCAAGGAGCAAATCAACGAACGTCCTTTGAAGTAGCTTTATAATATTGCTTTTTAAGTGATTGATTGACCTTACCGAGGGCGCACCCATACATGCATACATGCCTCCTTGCTCGGGCACGTGTCCCTGTGTATACCCATCATTCATACTTCAGAGGAAACTTTTAACAGCACAACAAAAAAGACAGGCAAAATATGGGCTTCCTTTGGAAGAAATGGATGCTACACGTGCACCAAGGATCAGAACATCAGAAAACAAGATTTCGTACAAACTTTCGGTGGGCTTATCGTACCGGCGTAAGAGTCACACATCCAGCACGACGGAACACGTGTTTGCTAGCAGGTGAATGATAAAAAAGATGAACATTTTCCCGGCCGGTGTCCTAAACCGGATGAAAGGATTACCTTCTTTCCTTCAGCGAGCGATTACAGTGGATGTGTGTCGTAGTAAGGCTTGCCAGACACACCAGTGTAAAAGCATTGAGAACTGCCTTCAGATGAAAGTTTCTATCAACATAAGGGTAGAAAATTCTAAACACGTGAGCTAAATGATGGATTTTACCTTCATTTCTTTGCGTTTAATCAAAAAGAGATCAAAAAACATCCATCAAAACCAGGCACCTCTGGTGGGTTCAAAGTTTATCAAGACTTGATCGATTGACGTGTGGGGAAATGGAAGTAAAATAACTGGATAATGATGGCCACTTTCCCAGCCGCTGACAGACACTCGGTTAAGGTGAAAAATACTCCAAGCTAGGCACTCTCGCAAGGACGCTATTTCTCCTTTCCAAACCCGCAGACACGCCACGATGGGGTGATGGAGTGTGTGTGTCCGTGGGTGTGCAGAAATCGATTGTCGTAGGCCTTACTACTGTGCCGGAGGGGCTTTTGCAGCATAAGCGCTACAGTTCCGTCATTTTTCTTCCGCGCCATGGTGACGAAGGTGACGTGTTTTCTACTACCATGGAGAGGGATGTATCCTCCTGCACCCACCCACCGGGACACGACAAGGTTGTCCTTGGACGTATGTGTCAGTGCTTTTTTCTTCTTATGCTTTCACGAAACGAAACAAAAAAAAAGCAATACGACCAAGGCAGACGGAACCGGCAGCGCAAAAAGGGACGATGATTTTCCGCCCATCGCGGAAACGTTACACCACACCCTACCCTACCCTCCCTTCCTTCTCGCTGATGCTACACTTCATGTTGGAATAGGTTGGCCACAGATACGCGATTCATTCATTGAGCTAGGACGCAGTGCGCGTCCGTTTGTAAGAAGAATTTTATTTGCTGTGTGCATGTAGTAGTGATGACAAGCCGGGACCGATATTTCCCATCTAACACCCACAGCCCAGCAAAATTGAAACCATATTTTAGCATAACGCAGTACTACATAATGTTGCCAACTACTGATTGGTGTGGAAGTAAAGTTAATTAAAAAAGCACGAATCCTTTCTAGGAGAAACGATTGGATTGGGTTGGGCTGTTGGGCCGACCGTCTGGACGCGCCCTTCTGCCGAAGCTTTGCAGGGTTGGTGGCCTACAAAAAGCCACCCAGCACCATTACCAGCATAGCTCGCTCCCCAGCAGGCAAGGACTAACACACACACCAACATACAGGCGTGTCCATGCAGTCGGCTGCAATAAAGGGGAGCGCGCACGAAGGACGATGGAGATACTCCATTTCGTTGTGGAGCTTGTGTGGAGTCGCCCAGTCTGAGGTGTTATTCCGGTCCTATCCACTGTGGTGTGGAGCTCGGTGTGTTTGTGTGTGAGTGAGTGAGTCCCCCAACACACACACACACACACACACACACACACACACACACACACACGAACAAGGACGTACCGGGACGAAAAGCCGAACGATTCCGAACTCGAAAATGCTCGTCCTGCGTTCAAGTCAACTTGAAAATACTCTCTCGCATGTCTCTCTCTCTCTCCCTTCGACGTACACACGCTTATTGCGCTCTCGCACATTCCAGCAAGGATATGGAACAACACCCACGCGATTTCGGTGATAGAGCACCCCAGGAAAATGGCACCAACACCAAAGAACCTGCACCCGCATACCGTGTGCCGTAGTCTGCATTCAGGCGAATAACACACACACACACACACGATGCCGCCGTTCGTCTGGCACAATTTCCATTCCGATTATGTTGCACGCTCCCCCTTCGCTAACCCTTCCCCGTCCCCACCCACAGCCCCGGGTACTACGGGAGTGTGTGAAAAGTCCACAAAAAGAAGAGCCTTTTCCACGTACAATTGAAGGTGGTTTTGTTGCATGCAGCATCCACCAGCAGCAATGTGAAACTGTTGAGCTTTGGATGCAGGTTGAGGGAGAAGTGCTAGTACAATTGCCCCTCGAAATTGCGAAATGGGTACACTTTTCCCATCAATTTTCATTTATCACACCGAGCTTCCCGTTTCGGATTGAGAAGTAATTGTTTTTGTGTGTTTTTTTTTTTACTACTACAACCGAAACACACACCAAACCCAAACAACGGAAACACACATGGAAGAGGGCTGCGCAATGCATTCCCGGCAGCAAGGGTGAACCCACTCCCACACCACACCACACACCCGGAATTGATTTACGACGAGCGAAAACGAGCGTGAATATTACCGCGTTCAAAACGCCACAAATTTTCGTCCGAAAATAACGCCGATTGCGCTTGGGAAATCTCCTTCGTCTAGCTTCTTGCGCCTATTATGCGCTTCGGAAGGGCTGGCCACACGTTTTTTATGGGGAAGAGACGGGAGATAGAGTGAAAAAAAAACAATCCACCCCCGAAACCAGAAAACCAATTGTCGGAAATTGGAAAATATGATATTTATTTCCACGCACGACGCGGGATACACCGCTTTACCCGCTCCGTTTAGGGGTTTTTGCGTAACGAAGATGCTTTGTCGAGGATGGGTGAACGTTACGCCCTTTATGTGCCACCCCCTCGCCCCTTCCCTCCTCCACTAAGTGTTGCAATCTGCAATAAAATACCGCAAAAGAATGGTGGCGGCACGCGGCGGCATCTTTATTTCCCTTGTTTCCATATGGTGGGTACGCTCGGTGGAGGAGGGGAAGGATTGTGTGTCTCTTCTCATTTTGAGCTATTTTTGAATTGTTAATACACTCACAGGCATGTTTATTTCGAGTGCCATTTTTTATGAAAAGGAATGTAGGTAGAAGAGGAAGGTCTATGCTTTGGGAAACAATTGCCAAAAGATATGTTACAAAGTGGGCAAAATATGGCATTGTAAAGAGGTTTTTATGACTAACATTTTTGTACTTCACCAAATAGTGGAACAAACATAAAAACAAAAAACAGTACAACAACCCTACACCATTCGTCAGGTTGGCATGGTGATTAAACCGTGAACGAGTTGACTCCCTGCAAGGTCAGAGATAGTTCGTTTCTCATTCGTATCCTGGCATATGTCGTAACATCCTAATCACACTAAACTCTCTGTACTATGTGTAACTTGTTACTTACCTCTTTTTTCCTCAAACTCTGCTCCAACGTTTGCTGTACTCCTTTCGGGGGCTCAACAGCTACACAGTCGCACACTGAACTCTGAACTACGCTTTTTTGTCTCGGAACAGCTGCACCTTAATCTGCACTCACTTTGGTCAGGGAGGAAGGAAGGAAGGCCTCGGGGCACTAACTTCACAAACACTCCAAAAAACATAAATTTATCACCAAATTCCTTGCAATCTGTGTGTACGAATGTAACAATTTTGTATCGCTACAGACAACATACAGAAAAAAGCAAAACACTACTTTTCAAAACTCTACACGCACCACCACAATGCACTATCAATCAAACACGGAGAAACACTTCCGGCGGCAAACACAATCAGCATCACTGCAAAACAGAGGCACAACGTGGGAAGAGATTAAGGGCAAGAAAACGATTGTATGGGAGCAAGAAACAAAAAATAAGCAAGAGACACGGGAAGCAAAGCAGGCATTTGTTTATCACTCGCCACACACTGCTGGACCATACGGCGTGTATGGAAGAAGAACGCACCAGCACACACACATACACCCAAACAGCCAGAAGTATGTGCGCATAGTTACCCATACACAAACACACATTCACACACGGGCATCAGAACGCAGGATAGAAGAGTGTGTTTAGGGCGTTGTTTTGATTTGTTCCATTGCTTTTACACTACAGAGGGGACAATTAACAAACGTTACCGCAAATTTTCATTGAAAATGGATTGAAATTTACTTTCTTCTTCGCTTTCAGCACTGTTCACGGGTGCACCAAAGTGAGAGAAACTTGAGCGTCGTTGACACGGATGCAATAAATAGTGCCACGCAGCAACCAGTGTGCGGGAACGGGATAGCGTGAGCAACACACAGAAGAATAGAAAATCGAACAACGAAAAAGAACACAAGAGTTGATTTGTTTTTTTTTTCGATTTGACCTCACACGATGACGAATTTCCAAGGCATTCACTTCCGAACTGTTGGCACAAGGTTTGCACGGAATGCAACAACACCCAACAACACAACAGAACACCATTTACTTCTCGGGTTTAGGATTGGCGCACACACTGACACTCGCACTGTTTTGTACAAGTAATTGGAACACACACTCATGCGTTGATTTCCGTTCTTATTACGATATTTCTATCACAAAATCATCATTATTTCGTTTTTCGAGTATTTCTTCCGAAGAAATCTACTACAAATCCACAATAAGGCTAGACTCCGTTCGATGGCACCGAAGCTGCAATTGGACACACACACACGCACACTTGTTTACACACTCGACCCGTCGCATGCTTCTGACGCATTGCTCCTTTGATGGTGTGGCTGGGGATGTGTGTATTGTTGGCAGACAGCAATATAGAAAGCAGCCGACATCACACGTACAGCTCCACACACACACACATGCCAATCATACTCACTACAGCACGCACCACACACAAGCATAAAAACCATTTCTAGATGCTTCAGCAATCGCGCTCCCAAGCGTGTGTGTATAGACGCAACACTCGGTGCAGCAGTGGTAGTGAACGCTACGCGCGTAGCGCTGGCCGAACGGGATTTAAATGCACCTACACCTACAGTCCTAATGTCGATTCGAAGGTGTGGAGACTGATGGGCAAAACACAAACCTAAATTCAACGGACACTGCCTCCGCACCAGCAGGGAAAGTTGATCGTACACTGAGGTATGCAATCGATTATGCGTAATGTTACAGGGACTGTTTTAAACACAAAAACACTCGGAAAATCGCGGACGCGACAGACGCACATCCGTACGCTTTGACTTTTGGTGAGTGACAAAAAAATGGCTGCCACAACAAACACTCACAGCAAATCTGGTCCCTTCGCGCGAAAGCGAGACACACTACCCGGGGCGCTGGAAAGAGATGCCGCTAGAGCTGCGTTTACCGCAAATCGCCGAACAATGCCCGAAATGCCCACTGTGCGAGTAGAGTTTTGGCCACCGCGTTCCCAAGTAACAAAATGGAACAGCGTTCAACTGGCATGGGTTTTAATTAGGAATGAAATAGCAATGGTGGACTGAAACGCCGTTCGATTTGCGTATTGTACTGCTTAAGTCAATAGCAAATTATAAAGCAAAAAGCTCTTTTGATTACAGAGTTGACTTGCAAGATGTGCTATACGAAGTGAAATATTTTGACCAATTCAAACCACATGATGCTCTAGTGTGATTCAACATGTATATCCTTCTCTTTTTTTGACTCATGAGTAAGGGAGAAAGAGCGAAATGAGAGAGGCAGCATAGGAAATGGTGCAACAGTACCACAGTATATCTTTTGAACAATTCATAACTGAGCTTCTAAACAATCTTTTACAAGTAGCTAAGGTTAAATACATCTATTATTCTTCTACATAAATCAAACATTCATACACGAGGGTAGTATTTCAAATGGTCCCAATTTCCAAGTTTAGGACCAAACACGTGCCTTTAACGTTTGTATACGACCGCAAATCAATTAAAAATGTGTAAAATGAACTCCAAACAAATTTAAAAAACCATTACCAATTTGTTCATAAAACGTCTCCAGTTTTGCCCGCACCACTTTTAAAGATCCTCATAAATCTGAGACCTATTAACAGAACGTTCAAAAGCCGCCCTCGCAGAGAATCATTATTTATCAACAATTATCTGTTTGTAGACTGATTTAAACAAATTGAACCCAGCTTCTCATACGTTTTCAGCGTCATTGGTACATTAAAACCATCAATTGTTAGTTCTGAGCCGAACAAAATGCCCACAGGGAAACAGCTGTTACGGGCAGCCATCCATTTTCATCCAGAAATCGAATCAATTTGATCATTCGTCGTATGGTCCAAATAAGGGACAATAAGGGTACATTCGATTGGTGGTAATGATTGAATTAGTCACTTCAGTTCCGTACGCGTCGCCGTTCTCCTGATAAGTCCGTCGGCCCGACGACACACGCAGAACACACCATTCTGGTGGTTCTGGCATTTTCCCACCGTAACATTAGGACCAACATCGTTCAATCCCCCTTTGCATTATTTCCATCATTTTCTAACACCCGTATGCTTCCGTAATAGAATTCCGCTGAAAACTGATCTCCCTCCGCTCAACTTAGAATCCCGATTGTTCCGTCCCGCTAATGGATGAATTTTCTTATTAGCACCCCATTCGTTTCCGAGGGCAGTAAAGTCGCCCGCGGTCGGGTGTGTGTGTGTCATGCTGGGCGCGTGGCGGTTGTGCTGTCTCGACACCTCTCGGCAAATCGTCGGCTGCGTTTCCGACAAAACTAAACACAAAACGGTGTGTAAAAGGAAACGGCGAATAGAACGGACGAGGGCGAATAAAAAGTGCCTCGACCGATACATCATTCCATTTCCTGCGTAAAAAAACGGACAAAACCCTAGCCCAACCCCAGACACGCCAGACGTAGCGACCCGTAGTTTTGTGATGATGATGATGATGATGATTATGATGCGATTTGGCCTGACTCAAGGCTAACACGCAATACACGGGGTTTCGCGTCGCATCAGGACTAACGGCGTAATGGTCGATGGACGACGCTTGCCCTTGATCCTATTGCCAGGACCTCACCTTTACTTTGGTTCCCCAATTCTATCCCGATCGTCTGATATCGCCACATCGGTAGCCCAATGGTAGTCAAAATCTAGGCCAACCCCCTAGACCCGCCTTAGTAGCAGAACAGCGTACGAAAAGAGCTGTTTTTGGGTAATTAATGTAACATTCTGGAAGGAAAACGGGGAATCGACGCTTACTCCTGTCCGGTTTAGCAAAACGAGACAAGGAATGTGTAATTCACGTAAAAAGAATGCAATCCGGGGGTTTGTTCGCAGCCGATAATAAAGACATCGATATATACTTCCGCTTTTATGTATCTTCGTTCGAAAGGACGGCGGAAGCAGTTCCCTCTTTATCACTCAATGTCGCAGAAAGTGAGTAAAAATCGTATTGTTCCCTAATTTCCAATATTGAAGGACAGTGGGTTACGAGGGTCACAAGCAAAAGTAGTAAAAAAATGGAACGATAACCCGCGATAACGATTATCTCTACTCTGTCTCGCCCGGAAGCGTCCTTTCCTGCGTTACACGGCACGACAACACATTCTTCCGGTCCTCAGCTGGGAAACCGCGCTCGTGTCCCTTTTTTTGTGTAGCACTCATTCGGTTAATGTTTTCCCTATGTCCCGCGCGCTGGTTTTTGGGGGTCGTTTGGGTCAGGTATATTGTTCTTTATGACCCTCCTTTATGTTCTCTCCTGTACCTGCGGAATGATTTATAATGCGCTTAGGGATAATTAGAAAAAAGAAGCCCCTTTTCTAGTTGGATTCTAGTTGGTTTGTTTGGACTTCGACTTGAAATATTCAACCCATTTTCAATATATTCGATGCTTCACCTCCTCGTCGTTGATTTCTTTCACTCGATTCATGGAAGTATCCTGCGCCTTGTAATGTACTCTTCTTTATTGTTAATCCTTCCAACAACCGTTCCACCGTGTCTTCAACGGACCATTGGCCTACTTTCCCTTCTTCTGACGCTTCGCTAACGCACGCTTCTTACGCTGGATGTTCTTCAACCTGGCCGCCTTTTCGCGTGCCATCTTCGTCTCCTTCTCCATGCGCTTCTTCACTATCTGCTCGGGCGTCTTCAGGTCCAGATCGCGCAGCTTGCGCAGATCGGCCTTCGCATTGTGCCGGCCCCAGTGTGTGGTGGGGTAGTGGCGCTGTACGATCGGTGCACTCGGTGCCGCCCCATCCCCATCTTCCTCGTCCGACTGTTGCGCCTGTTCCGCGAGCAGCTTCTCGTCCAGCTTCGTACGCTCCTTCCACTTGTCGTACCGGCCCGTCTTGTACGAGGCAGCAATCCACACCCCGTGCTCGGTGCGTATCTTGCCCGCCTTCGGGTTTTCCACGTTCACCATCTTCTTCTTCTTCCTGTCCCACTTCTGCAGCTGCCGGTGCATCCGCTGTCCCTCGGCCGTATCGCCCACCACACTCAGCTCGGCCGAATTGGCCTGACGCGTGAAATTATCGATCGCGTACCCATCTTCATCGATCGCATCCTTCGCTTGGTACGCGATAAAGTGCTCCTCGTCACGGACCGGACCCTTGCGACGTTTCCCGCCAGCACCGCTTTGCTCCTCCTCATCATCCGCCGCCGCCGTTACTTTGCTCTTCTGCTTCTCCTGCTCTTCCTGCTCGAGCTCGGCCAGCTTACGCTTATGCTTCTCGATCTTTGCCTCATCCGCCTCACGCTTCTGCGTCATCGCAACCAGCTCACGGGCGTGCGCTTTCGGGTTGAGCTCGAAAATGGTCGCATTCGGGCGATAGTTTTTCATACGCGCCAGGAAATCGTTCCTAAACGCGTCCGCATCAACCGTGGGCTTGCTGTTGGAGCTTTCCGCCTTTTCCTTCTCTTGCTGCTCCTTCTTTTCCTCTTCCTTTTTATCCTTCTTCTTCAACGAAATGGGTTTTCCCTTTTTCCATCTCTTCCCTCTGGCTCCTGCCTCGGGCTCGGCCTTCTCCTGCTGGAAGTCTTCCAGCACTCCCAGCTCGTCGATTTTAAACTGTTTCGCTCGCTTGTTCGAGGCGGCCGATGCGGCCGGTCGCGTTACGATGTACTGCTTGTACGCATTGTTACTCACCCGATACGCCGTCGCCAGATCGACGTGCCGTACGTACTCCTGCACCAACAGGTGCTCCGTTTCCTGCATGTCCGGTGGCACGATACCCATCGTCTTCCGATCGGCCACATCGAGCGGTCGGTTCAGAAACATGTGCAGATCAATCAGATGGGCCACGTCGTCGTTGGAGAAGATGGTATACGCCATTCCGCTGCGCCCAGCACGCGCGCAACGTCCGACACGATGGATGAACAGTTTCGGTTTGCCCGGGAAGTGGAGATTTATAACAAAGTCCAGCGTGGGGATGTCGAGACCGCGGGCCGCAATATCCGTCACGACCAGCACGTTCACCTTGCGGTGGGTAAACTTGGCCGTATTAATCTTACGCGCCGATGCATCCAGACCGGAGTAAACGTGACTGTTCGGGACACCTGCTTTGGTCAGCATCTGCAAATGGACAGCGGTCATTGAGGAGCAAAGGACAGTGAAAACAGTTTTCACCACTTACCAACGATATCAGCTCCACGTGATGCTGCGTTCCGGCGAAAATGACCGTTTGCGCTGTGCTTGGGATAACTTCGCGCAACAGCACCAACAGCGTGGCGTACCGTTCTGCCGGTCGGCAATAGATGTACTTCAGGTCGAGCGTATCCGGTATTTTCGATTCCACGTCCAATCGTATCAGCACCGGCTGGCACAGTCCCGCCGTAGCAAAGTCCACCATCAGCTTCGGCAGCGTCGCACTGAACAGTACCATCTGGCGCGATTCCGGCAGTCGCTTGATTGTTTCCGTCAACTGCTCGCCAAAGCCCATCTCGAACAGCCGATCTGCTTCGTCGAACACACAGTACTGGACCGAGTTAAGCTTCAGGTCCATCTCCACGCACAGATGCAAAAATCGACCGGGCGTAGCGACAATCACATCCGGCAGCGTGTGTACGGCTGCGAACTGCGAGTCCATCGAGTCGCCACCGAGCACCAAAATCGCCTTCAGATCCATGAACCGGCCCAGCTGCTTGATGAACTTGTACGTCTGTATGGCCAGCTCACGGGTGGGCGAGAGGATCAGCGCTCGAGCACCGCCGCCCGCCTTTGCCTCCCGTTGCTTCAGCCTCTCGAACATCGGAATCAGAAAGCAACCCGTCTTGCCGGAACCGGTCTTTGCCATCGCCACCACGTCGCGCCCATCCAAGATGATGGGAATGGTTTTGCGCTGGATCGGGGTCGGGATCTTGTAGCCCATCTTTAGGATACCCTTCAGTACCGGCGCACTCAGACCCATCGCCTGAAATCCACCCGACTTTTTCTTGCCCTTCTTGCCACCGAATCCGTTCCCCTCATCGTCGTAATCTACTTCGGCTTTGTGCAGCGAAAAGCCGGGCACCTCGTCCAGTGCCAACGCACTCATTTTGAACCACAAATTCACCTACAAAACTGGGAAACGATTTTTGTCCGGCCACACAGAAACACGAGGTTTTGTTGTGCGGTGGTGTTTACGTCTGCATGCGTTTTTTTCTGTCCGCTGTCAAAGTGACAGCGTGTGTGTTGTACTAAAAATCCATTTCGTTGACAGCTCCCAGCCATCAGAAGGCTCGTGCCTTCTCGCTCTCACGCGAGGTACGCCGGTATGTTGGTCAAAGCGAGAAAGCATGTTAGCTCCAGCTGGCGGTGCTTCGATCGACGCTCTTTTACCGCTGTAAACAATTGTCCCGAAATAGCTTCTACCGGTAAAATATAAACAAACGAATTTTGCTTCATTTTCACCCCAATAGTTGAATATTTCATAGATTACAGTATTTATGAGTGCAATGGACAATAGCAGTGATATTACGGACAAACCCGCCGAAGTCATGGAACATAAGGAATCTCCCAACGCAGAAGAGAACCACCCCGAAGGCGCACAAGCAAAACAACCAGAAAGTAGCTCAGAAGGTGCAGCCACTTCCGAACAAACAAATACTCCTCAAGAGGAAACCAAACAACCTGCCAGCAATGAGCCCGAAGAGGAGGATGAAGCGAAGCTGCAGGAAAAACTGCAAACCCTCAAAGGCGATCGGATCGGTGAGACGATGTACTCGGAACGGTTCGTCCTGTCGACCATCCTGAAGCTCTCGAAGCAGGGCAACCGTCTGCTGGAAGAGGACGAAGAGTTCGAACAGGATCTGTGCAATCTGTGGGACATGACGATCGAACCGGACGTGGTACGTTTCCTACTGGAGCAGGAGGTGATTGAACTGTTTCTTGCACTTGCCGCCGAATCCGAGGACTTCCGGTTGATCGAGATCCTGTTTGGCATCATCGGCAACATGTGCTGCGTGGAGGAGATGCACGAACTGTTCTATCGCCAGTCCGCCCTGCTAGTGACTTTCTGTGACTTTCTCTCCATATCCGATGCGCCCGTGCTGGTTCAGCTGATGCGCACCCTAACGACCCTCTTCGATCGGTCGGACGATGAACGGTTCCACTGGTTTGGCGTGATGAAAAAGGTCGACAATCTGACGGAAAAGCTCGCCCTCATCCTGGCCACCAGCACGAACCGAGCGCTGCTGGAGCATACGGCCGAGACGGTGAACGCAATGATAAACCGTTTCACCGAGGCGGAAGTAGATTACGCGCAACTGAACGAGTTTTATCGTTTGTTTGCAAAGAGCTGCCTGCTGGAGGGACTGTTCGAAGCGTTCAAACAGTTGTACCCCTTGACTGGACGCGAAACCGAGGGCACCTCGGGAGGGTTTGATGAGGAAACATTAACGCTGAAGGATATTAAAACGATGCGTCGCTTTCTCGAGATTCACGAGCACTTTATCGTGAATGCGAACGAACTGTACGAAGCGTACGTTAGCGAGGTGGACCAGTGCGTGCATCGGGTGCTGTGCTCGTTCGTGAAGGAGAGCGTACTGTTTCCGGTTACGAAGAATCACATCTGCATCTTTGTATCGATCAGCAATATTTACAGCGGCATTATGTACCACTTCCGGGCGGAATCGTTCATTTACATGGTGAAAATATATGACCAACTGGCGGAGGCACTGAAAAATCCACCACAACAGGAAGAGCCCTCTAATGCGGCGGAGAACAACGGTACGGCGATGGACGAGGAAGACGCCGCAGACGATGGCGGAGAGTTTGATGTGGAAACGGCCTGTGCGGAGGTACGGGAAGCAATCTTTTTCCTCGTCGGTCCAATCGACGAGCAAATCATACGGGCGGCCATACAGATGGGACAGCTGAAGGAGTCCACCTTTGAGCAGATGTGCCGAGAGTTGCGAGAAACGATGGATGGGGAGCCGTTGCTGTACCAAACCTGTGCCAAGCTGATGAATGCGGTCCGATCGACGGGTGCGGATGAAAGCGACATTCCAATGCAGCAATCCAACAACGAGGAACAGTAGAGGATACATTTAAGCAACTAACATCAATACACATGTTTAAGTCGCATTTCGAATGATTATAAAAAAAACGCTAATGTAATGACTGCCATTTGGAAAAACATCTCACAAAGTTGATTGCCTTTCTAAGTCTCCCCTTAACAAACGTCCGAATCTTGGAAACATTTTAGCAGCAAGTCCCACGACGATGCGGGCACCGGTTCACCTTCAGCTTTGCCCTTGCGCAACTCCATCAGCACACGATAGGACTCCAACAGCACGGCACTTTTTTCCGGCAGTATGCGACTTATCACACGCACCCAGTTCCCCCGTACGGCATCGTACAGCGGTAATAGCACCGTTGCCATCGATACCACATCTTCCCTCGTCGCCAGGCGCAATAGATGCGCCAGCGAAAGGCACAACTGTTCCTGCAGCGAGTCCCTTCGCTTGTACTCGTTGTAATCTACCAAATTGTCCGACTGCTCCAGTGCCTGCAGCAGAGCCGCCCAGGTCTGGTGGAAAAACGCACCATAGTGCGCTCGCCTGCCAATGACCGAAAGTGCTTGGGCAGCATTGATGCGTACCTTAAAGTTGGGTGAACTGACGACCGTTTCACAGAGCGCAGGAAACACTCGGCGTTCCCAGCTTCCGCCGCCTGCACCGGGCAGGAAGACGGTTTCATTTTTCATCATATTCCCCAGCGCGTAACAGGCGTTCCATTTCACCTTCACGTTGACCGTGCTGGAAACGGTTACGTTCTGTATCAATCGTTCGATCGCCTCCTGATACAGACTGGTCCATGCCGGTTGTTCAAGCTGCGCGGGGCGCAACAAGTGCAGCACATTGCCGATCGTGCGTACAGCGTTGCTGCGAACCTTATCGTTATCCTTTGCGGATTCCAGTGCCACCTCTAACGTTCGTCGCATCATGTCGTCACTGATCATGACGGAACTATCCTCCAGCGCGGTTGATTCGTGCTGAAGATGATGCTGCTGATTCAGTATCAACGCATCGGTGGCGTTACCAAGCGACCAGCTTGTTTTGATGCGGGCCGTTAGGTTCGGGTCGCGCATTATCCTCAAGATCGATTCGATTGTGTTTTCCACATAGCACACATCGTCCCGCAGGGAGGGAAACAGAATGTACACCGAGAGGGTGCGTGCTGCCGCCGACGATACGGCACTATCATCGTCAAAAGTGCATCCAGTTAATAGTGAAATCAGGGCGAGTTGTCGATCTCTCTGCAATGAAGATCATATCATAGAGTAAGTTCAAAACGGTGTGCATTATGGTCAGAACCTTATCCTGTGGGTCTATCTTACCGGGAACTTTTCGTACACATGGACACCGATGTTTCCAAGTGCGTCACAGCACACGGAGCGTAGCGTGGCTATAAGATACACATCCTGTATCTGCTCCGTCACAGTGGGCATGATGGTGGTCCAGAATTGAAGTGCCACATCCAACAGTTCCGGGTCGATTTTATCTGTTAAAGAAATTTACATTGATTCACTTGAACGGAGAGACACTCTTTTAAAATCTCACCTTCTAACAGAAGTGCCGTGTGTAAGGCATGTCCCAGCAGGTCCAGCAAACGACCAGCATACAGCTTAATTTCGGACAATGGATCCCCGAACGCATTCACCAACGCCTGTGCTACCATTGGAAGATGGTCAGCAAGCAGTGAGAAATGGCTGCTCATTGCACACAGCACCTGAAGACATTCCATGCGAACGGGCATCACTGAGCAGGCGACGCCATTTACTCCCAAATTTTCCAACGTAACCTGTAGCAACCAGGACATGCTGCTTCCTCCTCCGTCAGTGTTTTCGTTCGGCGTATCATCTTGTTTCGCTTCCGAGGGTTCCTCTTCCTCTGGCTCAGAATCCTGTGCTTCCTCTTCCTCGTGCTCCTCTTGATTTACCTCAAGATCAAATCTGGGAAATGACGAAACAATTAAAACAAAATCCAACATCTTCACCGATAACAAACACCACTTACGCCTTTGCAACCGGTTTACTGCGTGCCACGTTGCCGGTCGGTGCCTTTGCCAGCCTCTTGATTCCCACCAACCCGGCAATCTCTTCCGTCATGTCCGCCACGGAAATCAGAAAACCCATCACCATCAGGGCGGCCACTTTTATCGTTGGATCGCGGTGCCGCACCAATGGCCGCACTATCTTCACGAACCGGCTCGCAATTCCGACCCGCAAACGATGAAACGGAGTCGCCTGGATGAACACCGTAAGACCCTTCAGCAGCTGCGTCAGCACGGTGAGGTCACTCTCGAGCGTGAGGGCTTGCGTCAGCATGGCGTACATTTCAATCACCATGTTGCCGAGCGTAACGGAAAACGGTGTAAACGATACGAGCGGTTTCTTGCTACTTTCGGCCTGTATAAGGAACGGTTTTGATTTGTAGAGCAGAAACGAGGTTGCTTGGATGGCCGCTATGCGACACTTGGGCGATGGGTCCCGCAGCACACAGTTCAGCAGCGACACTGTGGCGGGTGTGCGAGTTTCATCGGGAAACAGTGCATGCCAGTAGCCGAACATGATGCGCTTCTCGACGTGCTGTGCTAGCGTTCCGATCAGCACCAGTGCGGCCTGCCGCAGCTTTGCGGAACGGTGTCGCTCGATCTGTGCCCGGGAAGAGGTCGCTTCGGTTTCGGAGTAATCCGAATCGCTCGTTTGATAGCATCCAGCTAACGGTGGTTGACACTTGGAGGACCCTGTAAGAGTAATCCTTTCCCTTTAAACACTGTACCACAACCAAGCCAAAATTCTACTTACATTCCAACACGATGCTTGCCTCCGAATACGGTTGCCGGTTGATATCACCATCGGACGGTTGTTTCTCTCGATTTCCTGTCCCACTGTTTCTTGCCCCACCGCCACGTTTGTTCTTGGGATGAGTTCGCGTTTTACGCGTCTTGGCCGTCTTGCCTCCCTTGCTAATCGGTATGTGTTGCGGTTCGGGGATGCCTTGTTGCGATACCGGCACCCGTTGGGGTAGTAACTTCCCCACATCCGGTATACCGTACATCATGAACGCTTTGGACACTCCAATCAGTCGTCCAAGCTGCGCATTGGTCCACTCACCACCCGACTCATCGAGCGTAACTACAATCCTGAGACAGTTTACTGCCGCCGTTGCCAGACTGTAGTAGGCGAGTTCGGTGAAGGACTCCGTCCGTGCTTTGAATATTAAATCCAACACCGCATTTCCTACGACCGGAAGGTATGGTTCGAGCACTTCAGCACCGAGCAGTTCGGAGCAGATCAGGATTGACTCCAGACAAAGCAAAGCTGCCAGGTAAAGCTCACTCGTGCTACATTGATCGACGAGGGTGGAAGAGACCGTCTTCGGTTCTACTCGCCGATAGTCCGGATCAGTGAGCACGTTGACTAGAATTCCGTTGTTTGATATGAAAAAGTCAAGAAGCTAAAATCAAACAATAACACCAATTACTAATGGTTCGTCATCCTGGATTCACAAAAAGCCTTCCTTACCTTGGAAATATCGCTGCATCGGCGGAAAAGCAACTGCATCGTACCAAGCGCCTCACAGGCCACCTGATAGAACCGTCGCTCGAGACACTTGCGCAACCACACAATCAACCCCAGGGCTGCCGGTTCCGGTAGAACGATTTTCTGCCGACCAACGAGTGATTTGATGAGAAAGCATGCCTTCACCACCAGCGTATCTTCGTGCGGGGGAATGTTGACGAACGATTCCATCAGCCGGACGGGAGAGCGCACATCGCCGATCCTTGCCGCACGATAGTTGAGCCCGTTCAGCTCGTTCAGCAGTGTGTTGATCTCATTTCGATAGTCTGCAATCTGGCTGCCACCGTTCAGAAAGAGGAACTTGGTCGAAAGCTGAACAAATGCCTGTTCCAGCTCCATATGGTGAAAGTACGTGCGTTTCGTTCTACGAGCTGATTTGTTTTGATGTACATACACATACGCGTACACTTTCGCTGGCAACGATGATTCACATTAACCCTTGGATGTTGTTCGTTGGCGACTGTAGAAGGAACAGCTGGCACACGTTTTTAGTACAACTGTGTTGTTAGTTTCCTGTTATTTTCGCTTTGAATTTTGATTTCCCCCCTCCCCCTTTCTGCCCCCAGTTCGTAAAACACAAAATACATCAAGTTCTTCCACTACGATAACTAATTGTTTTTACTGTTTATTTACTTCTTCTTCGACGCACCCCCCATCTCGTCTAGCTGCTGCTTCAGCTCCTTCAGGTCCCTGTCCGGCACGTAGCGAGCTTCCTCCTGCTCCCAGGTGTGCTCGGTCACCTTCAACGTAACGCCTTCCGGTAGGGCCGCCTGCAGTGTACGGAGCAACAGCGGATACAGCGGTGCCTGTACCTTTTCCACCTGCACCGTACGCTCGTAAACGGTTAGCTTATACTCGCTATCGATCACGCTCGAGTTTGGTTTAAACTTTTGCACGTTTAGCTTCTGTGGCGGTTGTGCGTATCCGTCCGCTATCTCCAGATCCATCGAGTCTGCCACATTGTGGATGAATCTTTGGTAGCTTTCCAGCAGCGGATAGTCGTAGCCCTTGATGGTAACGTTGAGCGTTTCGTACAGCGGATATTTCGGTTTCAGCAGCTGAAAAGAGAGATAGAAGAAGGCAAAACGGTTTGTTTAAATGTTGTACTAAAACCGTCCCATTTTAGAACACCGCGCTTTTCATCTGCCATTCAGCTGTCATTCTGGCGGGCGTCGCTTTAACATCAATAAAAATAACGGTCGAAACAGAGCCAGCTCCCTTTACCTGCATCTTCATCCGCGGGCCGTGTTTTAGAGCAATATTTTACACATTCCGAAGCAAACAACAACAAAATGCCACGGCCGAAAAGTGCACCGAGATCACTATCGGAAAGAAAGGAGCGGAAAAGCAAAGCCCGAACATTGCGTAGCCAGGCCCAATCGGATCTGTTTTCTTCCAGCGAGGAGGAAGAAGATGCTTCCCAGCGTAACCGACGCGGTGCAAGTAGCGCAAGTTCACAATCTTCGGGCACACAAAACCGGTCACGCTCGGTCGAGACACCACGTCCAACATCTACACAATCACAATCACAAAGAAGCCAACAGACCGATGAGCCCAGAGCATCACGCAGCGCCGCCCGCCAGCATACACCTTCTTCCACAAGCGATGAAGAGGAGGAAGACGAGGAGGAGCACGATCCATCTCAGCGTAATCGACGAAGTCGCAGCAGCACACGCACACCGTCCGAACCCGTTGCTTCCACCTCACAGCGTCGGTCAGTGTCTGCCGGTCCGCCGGAAGGTGGTTCAACATCACAAAATGTACGACCGAACCGAAAGCCCAGAATAGCACCACTATTGAAGGAAATGCTCAGACTACAGCTATCCTGGCACCATCTCATCCCGAAGGCGAGCTTCGGCCGATTGGTGCGGGAACTGTTTGACCACCGGTTTCGCATCACACCGCAGGCACTGGAGGCATTGCATGAAGCGACGGAAGTGTTTCTCGTGCAGCTGTTTGAGGATGCGTACAAGTGCTGCCTGCACCGTGCCAGAGTGACGCTCGCCCCAAAGGACATTGAGCTGGTAATTATACTACGACGAGGGATCAAATAATTACCTCCAGGTAGTCCGGCTCGTACATGCGATTCGTGCAGGTAAAGGCAGAATGACTGAAGGAACGAGCGCCAGTTCCGGAAAATGCCCGTGCATGGTTGAGAACAGCGGTCTGGAAGGAAGCGGTAGAGCGGTTGAGTTGAAAGCAATAGAACTCAGACACACGATTTTGTATTTTACTATTCTTACCAGCCTGCGAGCCATCATGACCTGTGAATATCAAAACTTTTTTTGTTACTTTACTTATAATAAAAAGTTCTAATTCTCTGCCACGACGGGAACAAACGAGCTGGCCTCCTGGTGGTTTTGTTATTATGTTAACTCTCCTCTATCTGTCAAAAAGCGCGTGTGAGGTTATGTAATGTACCAAAAACACAAACACAGTTGAACATGACGCGAGGGGAATGGAATCGTGTCCAGCTCAGTGTGAATAAAAGTGGCCGTTAAAATGCAATCCGCAGTCCAAAGTGCATGCTTTCGGCAGTTACCGGGCTGCGCCCAAACCTGCACCCGATGGTACGCCACCAGCAATAGACGCAGTGTGCTGCGCCAGGACGTGTCCCGTCTGCCGGTGCATCGTTTCCCGGTAGCGAAGCCGAACGACACCCGCGTGTATGTGTGGGGTTTGGCCGCAACGGGAGCGCTCGGTATGCAAACGTCCCTGAAGAAGCAGGCACAAATTTTCACCGACTTTGTGCAGCATCCAAGCAGGCTAAGCTTTGCCGAAGGACGGCATACCGTGGCGGATGTGGCTGCCGGGTACGGATTCACCGTGTACGTGGTCGAAAAGTCGGACGGGCCGGAAGTGTGGGGCACGGGCATCAACACGGACGGGCAGCTGGGCGTACAGAAAGCACCGGGACCACACAAGAAACCGCTGGAACTGACCATCTACCCGGCCCCGATTGATCTTAGCTCAGCGAAAACGGAACAACGCAATCGGGTAGTCGGAGTAAGCGCTGGACGAGCTCACGTGCTGGCCCTTACCGAGGACGGATCCGTGCTAGCGTGGGGCAACAACGCATACGGACAGTGTGGTCGGAAGATCGTCGCAGAAGAGGATTATTTTCGCAACCCAGTGGTGAACACTATCAGGCTGGAGGAACCGGTTCAAGCCATCGAATGTGGACAGGATCACAGCTTGATGTTGACGAAAGCGGGGCGTGTTTATTCCTGTGGCTGGAGCGATGATGGCCAGGCGGGACAGGGTCGGTACGGGTTGATCGATACGCCCGGTCCCGCGGAGGGCGATATGAAGGGTGAACGGATTGTAAAGGTTTCCAGCAGCTGTGATACAATATTGGCCATTAATGGTGAGTGTGTTACCGGGGGGTAGGACGTTGAATTAGAGCATTAGTTATTAATTATGCTCTCCGTTTCTTACAGATAAAGGAGATCTATTTGGCTGGGGCAATTCGGAGTACGGTCAGCTGGGAGACGTTGCTCAAGACAATCCACAGATTAACATCCCACGTTACCTGCCCTTCGCGAAAGAGTGTGGCAAAATCGTAGACATAGCAGCTGCCGGTTCATACTGCATTGCTTTAAATGGTAATAGGGGAGTGTACGGATTGAAAATACGACATTGTGTGCTTACAAATTGTCTCCTTTTTTCCTTGCAGAACACGGCGACGTATTTTCCTGGGGCTACGGTATCCTTGGCTTCGGTCCGGAAGTGCAGCACCGGCCAACGCCTACCCGCATTCCGCCAGCACTGTTCGGGAGGAATGAATTCTCCCCCAACGCAAAGGTGATCTCGATCGCGTGTGGCATTACCCACTCGGCGGCCATCAATGATCAGCACGATCTGTACATGTGGGGCCACAACCGGTACGCCTGTCTGGGGTTGGGCCACAAAAACGATCAATTCTTCCCGTTGAAAGTAGCACTTAATGCACGCGTACAGAAGGTGACGTGCGGGGTCGATCATACAATTACGCTTTGCAAGGCGTTTGTGTAGGGTCGGAAATGTATTGACTAAGAGCTTTTCTGTAAATACTTTTCTGTAAATGTAATAGGCTTTAGAAATTCAATAGAGTAACGTTCATTTAAACGACTTTAATCACCTTTATTAGCTTTTTCCATTCCTCAAATGCTTCCGACACGAACGGCTTTACTGCTTTCCGTACTTTTTACCGTGCGTAAGGCGCATCAGCAAATCCAGTGCCCATTTCGGGCGATCCTTCGGTACCATATGGCCAGCATTGCGTACCAGTACCTCTACCAGATTGCCCGCCTCCTTCGCGTACCCCGCAATCTCCCCGTCCACTCGCCAGATGTGCCGCGGGGCTTTCTTGTAATCTTCCATGCCGGGGAAGTTCAGCTTCGTGACGTAGTTCATCGTTAGCGGGTACGCCACAATGATGTCCAACTGACCGTTGTAAATGACCACCCGGTACGAGTGCAGCAGCTCATTCAGATACGGCATAACCGACTGCATCACGTCCAGCTTCAGATGATCCTCGACCTTGTTCTCGCCCTCCAGATCGTGGAACGAGTTGTTGCCGACGTGAATGGCACGGCGCGTTTCCGCCAGCTGCAAAAACTTGCCCATATACTCATCCGACGGATCGGGGCTCGTCTGCAGGTAGTTGAAGTACGTCGTGAAGCCGGACGCATTCTTGAACAGCGAGCCGCACGGGTACTGGTCGCCATTGATCAGCTCGTCGAACACGTCGAACGCACACTCAAAGTCCTTCTTGCTGATGCAGTCCCGGCCCTTCGCCTCGTACTGATGGAACTGGTCGCGCGTGTTGCCATCGATCAGCCCCAGCTGGTACAGGTAGTCGCCGTACACGAGCTGATGGAACGGATCGCACAGCCCATTGCCGATCGCAATGCCCTGCATGTTGAGCTTCACCTTCGCGTCGGCATTATGCCGGTGGATGGTATGGGCCACGGCGGGCACATACTTGCCACCGTACGATTCACCCGTCACAAAGAACGGGTGCTGCTGCAGATCGGGAAACAGGGCAAAGAACTGCTGCAGCGCGTTGTGAAGGTTCGCACCGACCTGCGTCTCGTTCGTCGAGTAGCCCTCCTCCTTATCGGTAAAGCTGAACCCCGTCCCGACAGGGTTATCGATGTAGATGAGATGGTGGTTCAGGTGCCAGCTGTACTTGCGCGGCTGCAGCTTCATGTCACTGCGCACCGAGAACGGCCCATTTTCCGTAAACAACCCGTACAGGGACGATGCTCCGGGACCACCCTGCAGCCACAGCACGACCGGTGCTTCGCGGTCCAGCTTGGCCGCAAAGTACCAGAAGAAGAGGTTCGAGTTGGTCGCCTCGTCCACCGTCAGGTATCCCGAGTAGCTCTCAACGTCCGCCGGAATGGCGGAATGGGTCACACGAGCCGCTTGCCGGCCTGCTTCGATCGATTTGTTGGCGATGAAGGGCGTCAGGAACAGGGGCTCGCCGACGTCTTCGTGTGGTGCGTGTGGCATAGCCTTAAACCGGGGGTACGGGTTTATGAACGAACTCTTGGCGTCGATCGCCGTAATGTCCCACAGCCCCAGCAGGAGCAGCGTACAGGGTACGAACAACATGGCGTCGTGAGGATGGCCGCACACTTGCCTTTCTCTGTAATGGCCGATATGTGCGCTAATTGAATTAAACACAATTCAGCAGCAGCAGCAAGCTGTGGTTGCTACGCTTGGGACGGCACAAAGAACACTGATCCACGAACAGGGAAACGACGATCCTCGTCGGGTCGCCTGCACGAACCGAATGGAAATGGAGCGAGAATCGAGATGCCGATGATGATGATGATAATGATGGAAGATTGTTTGATGCTTGGTTGCCATGTATGTGGTGTGTCATTGCTGAGAGAAAGAAGAAATTGATAATGTATGTTTGGAAGAACTCACAAAGAGAGAGGCTTGTAAAAAATACAAATTCAAGATAACGTTTTATGGTAATCGGAAATAGAATGTGCTAACACAAAGTGTACACAAACGGCATTTAAAAATAAACATGCAAATAGAGTCGTAACTGGAAATCCCCTTCTAAAAAAAACCGCGCGCAAAATAGAATGGAAGCGTTGCCGTTGCTGGATATTTATTTGAAAAACAGCTACACTGTTTCTATTTATATTATCACTTTATCAATACGCTGAACTTTCTTGTGGCCTTAAAAGTGTAGTGGTGAGTTGAAAATAGCCGGCTCGGCTGTGGCGATAAAACAACTCAGCATCACCAACCGTCGCTTCGAGCTGTAAACAAACCGCGCGCGGCGCAAAACAACACAACCCTCGCTCACACCACTACTCACACACACCACGTGGGGACTATGTTGCTCGTTAAGGGTAGTAAACCCCCCTCCGATGCAACCCCACCCCCGAATACCAACAACATAACATAAACGCGGAAATCTTTCAGTGTATGTGTGTTTCAATGTGCATATGTTACGCGAATTCACCCCCCTACCTCCACCCTTCCCTTTTTCTTACTGGGTGGTTCTGTCAATACACTCGCGTGATCCGGCAGTTCTCTTTGCCCACCCCAAACAAACGCAAAAAACATGCGCGCACCCTCGAAAAACGGCCCCACCGAGGGCGGAACATGGAAAAGGGGGATGAAGGAGGTAGCGCATTTTTGACAGCGTGAACCCACCAACACTTCACAACCTGATGAAATGATTCATCGCCCCGGTTGGTAGGCGCAGAACGGTGGCGATGTCTACATAGATCCGCGCTCAGTTCGTGGCATAACGTTGTACATCGAACAGCAGCAGCAGCAGAAGTAGCAGCAGCTTCTTCGGCTAAAGGGTGTGTGGGGAAGTGTGCCTTGTGCTGCTGTTGTTCCGATTGACGCAATAATGGAGTGGTAGTGGCGTGTGAATGTACCGTGCTTTTTTTTGTTCCTTCCCACCAAGACAAGAAAAAGGGTATTCTGGCGCTGCGGACCGGTTTGCTACCGAAAAGGGTGTGTGTGTGTGTGTTTGTACTTGAGCAGCCCATAATTACCTGCATGCGGGCATAGGAGCGAGCGTGCGAAAACAGAGGAAAATGCGGCAAAAGTAATGCCGACAACGGATGTGTGCTATTCCCGCAGAACAACAGTGTGCCTTACATCCAAGTAACACTTGCAACAAACCATACACACGCATACGGGGCGAGATTTGTTTTCTTCCCAGCTGCTGCAAAGAAGTTGTAAATAAGCGAACGTGCAATCGGGGTGCGGTGGAAAATATTCGAATTTTGGGAAAATTCTGGAGCAGCACACACAGCGCCCTCCTGCAGCAACATGTCTACCTCAAATTGGGACAAATTTGTGCTGCTACTGTGGAAGAATTGGATCATCCAGAAGCGCCACTACATGCAGACGCTGTTCGAAATAACGATTCCGGTGCTGGCCTGCTCGCTGCTCATACTGGTGCGCGGTCTCGTAACGCCTACCATCTACACCGAAACGACGACCTTCCGAACGTTAAACGTTCGCAGTTTGGCCATGATACGGTAGGTAGCACGCCGTCGGAAACACGCTCCACTCTCGCAGAGGCTAGCGATGTAACGCTTGTAGTAACGCTCGCGCTCCCCCCTTTCCAGCGAGATGCTAACGACTCATCCGATCGAGCTGAAAATTGCCTACTCACCGCACAATGACGTGCTCGACCGGGTGGTGCACCGTGCGGCCCGGCTACTCGGCAGCGACGTCCTTCACCAGGGCTACAACGATAGCGAAAGCATGTACAACGATCTCGTCACGCATAACTACCTCGCGGGGCTGGAGTTTGACCAGCAGTTCAAGGTAACGACGCTCGATTCTGCATCGCTTGCGTAATTATCCGCTGATATATTGATCCATCTTGCAGAACATCACGAGCCTTCCGGAGCGGGTCGACGTTGCCATTCGGATGCCGAGCGAGATGCGAACGACAACCCTGCCGGGGGCACAGTTTTGGGCCAACTGGCGCACCTTTCTGATCTTCCCACAGTTTCAGGTGTACGGTGCGCGGGCCGTCAACGCGAGCGACGGTGGCTATCCGGCCAACTACTACGCGGAAGGGTTCGCCTCCGTCCAGAATGCGATCAGCCGCGCGGTACTGGAGATGCACAGTGGCAGGGAAGATGCAGTGCCGCACGTTGATCTTCAGGTCCGTACCTGAACCATCTCAACTTGGCTTCAACAGCACACTCACACACTCCTCTCACCCACAGCGCTTTCCTTATCCACCCTTTTACGATGACCCACTGCTGAGGGGGATGGAGAATCTGTTCCCCTCCATCATCATGGTGGCGTTTTTCTACTCCTGCATCAACACGGTCAAGTTTATAACGCTCGAAAAGGAGAAACAGCTGAAGGAATCGATGAAGGTGATGGGCCTGAACGGATGGATCCACTGGACGGCCTGGTTTGTCCGCACCGTGACGCTTCTAACGTGTTCGGTCACGCTCGTCACCGTGCTGCTCAGCTTCAATCTTACCACCAACACGAACGTGGCCATCTTTCAGTTCTCCAACCGGTTTCTGATCTGGCTGTTCCTATTTGTGTACAGCATCACGACGATAATGCTCTGCTTCATGATCAGCACCTTCTTCTCTAAGGGTAAGTCGGGTCGTGTTGGAGACCAAAACAATAACAAGAAGATCTAATCATTATTTCCCGCTTACTCTCCCCTCAGCGAACATTGCCTCGGGAATGGCTGGCATCATCTGGTTCTACTCACTCACGCCCTTCCACCTGACGTACGGCAGCTACGACAGCATGTCACTGGCGGCAAAGCTCGCTTCTAGCCTCTGGTGCAACACGGCCATGGGCTACGGTGTGATGCTGTTCATGAAGCACGAAGGCACCTCGATCGGGCTGCAATGGGACAACCTGTTCTCCCCGGTCACCGTCGACGATCAGCTTACGATGGCACACATCTTCGGCATACTTCTGTTCGATGCCGCCCTCTATCTCGCTGTGGCACTGTACATCGAGCAGATCGCTCCCGGCCAGTTTGGTGTACCGCGCCGGTGGAACTTCATCTTCACCACCAGCTTCTGGATGGAGGAAGTGCTCCGGCGCAAGTCAACCACGGACATCGTTGGTGGTAGCGTAGCGACAGAGGAAGCCGAGCGTTTAAAATCATCCGGCCGATATCATGCAAACATGGAGGAAGATCCCACCGACAAGCAGATCGGCATAAGTTTGGTTGGACTAACGAAGGTTTACCCCAGCAAACGTACCATCCGGCCGGCGGTTAGTGGGCTTACGGTGAACTTTTTCCGCGATCACATCACCGTCCTGCTCGGCCACAATGGGGCGGGCAAATCGACCACGATGGGCATGCTGACGGGCATGTACCCACCGACGGCCGGGTACGCTACGATTGAGGGTCACCGGATCGGAGGCAGCGCCGTGAATCAGTTCCGCAACACGCTCGGTTTCTGTCCGCAGCATAATGTACTGTTCGATGAGCTGACCGTTGCCGAACACATTCGGTTCTTCGCTCGACTGAAGGGCGTCCGGGAGGACGAGTACATTGAGCAGGAGATCGACAAGTACCTGCAGGCCCTTCGGCTCGAACCCAAGCGCCATGCGCAGTCGCACACCCTTTCCGGCGGTATGAAGCGCAAGCTTTCGCTTGCCGTCGCCCTGTGCGGGGGTTCGCGGGTTGTGTTCTGTGACGAACCAACGTCCGGAATGGATCCCGGCGCAAGGCGCACCGTTTGGGATTTGCTGCAGCAGGAAAAGCGCGACCGTACCATTATCCTTTCCACGCACTTTATGGATGAAGCGGACGTGCTTGGCGATCGTATCGCTGTCATGTGCGATGGGGAGCTGCGGGCCGTCGGTACGCCGTTCTTCTTGAAGAAACGCTTCGGCGCCGGCTATCGGTTGGTGTGCGTAAAGCGGCCCGACTGTAAGCCGGACGTGCTCACGAACTTGATGCGCAAACACGTGCCGGATGTGGCGATCGAGTCGGACATTGGTACGGAGCTAAGCCTGCGACTTCACGAACAGTATCGGGGCAAGTTTCAGCCGGCGCTGAAGGAGCTCGAGCAGAACGTTGACCAGTGTGGCATCTCGAGCTACGGCATTACGCTGGCCACGCTGGAGGAAGTGTTTATGAGGTAAGTCAGCTGCGTACGCTGCTGTTGCAAGCACTCACCCGTATCGTCCTCGGTTCACAGGTTGGGCAGCGATAGCTACAACGAAGAGCTTGCACAAACCAGCAACGGAGGCAACTCGAAGGATGGAAAGCATCTCACGAACGGAACGCACCCGGCACCGCCTCCAATTACCATCACGGAAACGTACGAACTGCAAACAGGCTTACCGCTCCTCTGCAGCCAGATACGGGCCATGTTCAGCAAGAAGTATCTAAGCTTTATACGATCGTGGAAGATTTCGTTGCTGCAAATACTGCTGCCCACAATGTTTGTCCTGCTAGTTATTGCAGTCGTACACTTCTTCCCGAACAATGTCGTCCTGCCGCCGCTGAAGATAACGCTCGGAAGCTACGATCGTACTGTTACCGTTCTGTCGACGAACGATCGCAATGCATCGATTGTTGCCGCATTTCAAGAGACGATCGCGGATGCGCCACGACCCGATCGACACGAACTCATAGTGACGAATCGAAATTTTCATGCATTTATTTTAGAAAGGGTAAGCATCTTTGGCCAACTTAAATGAAGTGTGGATTAAGCTCAATTCTTTCTTTCACTTCCTGCTTCAAATACAGTCCTTGGAAAACATTCGTGCCGTGGATAATACGTACATGATAGGCGCATCCTTGGATGCGGTTCGTCGCACTTGCGTTGCCTGGTTCAACAACAAGGCGTACCACACGATACCCCTTACGCTCAGCGTGCTGTACAACGCGATCGCACGCACGATCTGCACCAATTGCAGCCTCACCGTGACGAACAAACCGCTCCCGTACAGCAGCCACGTGCGGTTTCTGCGCACCCAGTCCGGCAGTAACCTGGGCTTTCAGCTTGCCTTTAACTCCGGCTTTGCGATGGCGTTCGTCGGTGCGCTCTACATTATGTACTACGTGCGGGAAAGGGCCACCGGGTCGAAGCTGCTGCAGTTTGTGAGCGGCGTGAACGCGATCACCTTTTGGGCCGTTTCCTTCCTGTGGGACTTTGGGGTGTACTGTGTGGCGATGGCACTGTACCTCGGTACGCTGGCCGCGTTCGGTGAGGAGGGTTGGTCAACACCGCAGGAGCTTGGGCGCGTCGCCTTTGTGTTCGTTTGTTTCGGGCTCGCGATCATTCCGTTCACGTACCTCGGTGCGTACTGCTTCGAGGTACCGTCGACCGGATTCATCAAGATGCTGATCTTTAACATATTCACCGGGACGGTCGCGTTTACGGCCGTGTTTCTGCTGAAGGTGAAGGACTTTGATCTGGCGCACGTGGCAGAAACGATGGAGTGGTTCTACCTGGCATTCCCGCTGTTTGCGCTCAGCCACAGCTTGAACAACATCAACGTGATGCAGATGACGCGCCAGATCTGTGATGCGCATTGCGACGCGATGCCACTGTGCACGCCCAAGCTGGCTTGCAAATTCAACAAACTGTGCTGTGGTAAGTCGCTGGAATGACTTTTATCCTAAAGGGTAGTGTGTTACTAACGCTTTAACCTTTTTTGCATACCCTTCACCTAGACGTGGAGATATTTTCATTCAAATCAAGTGGAATAAACCGTAATCTCGCTTACCTGCTCGGCGTTTCGGTGCTGTCGTTTGCAATACTGCTGCTTAAAGAGTATCGCATCATGGCCGAGCTGAACGTGACCGGCTGTGTGACGAGCTGGTGGTCGAATCGAAAACGCCGGGCAGCACCACAGACCACCTCCGACGAAACGGAATCCATCGCCATCGGGGAAGATTCGGACGTTGCGGACGAGCGCATAAGGGTAGACCATCTCTACGAGGAGCGCGTGCACCAGTCACAGACCGGGGAAGCTTTGCTGATGCTGCGCGATCTAACAAAACGCTACGAAAGCCGAATGCCGCCCGCCGTCGATCGACTCACGTTTGCCACTGGTGAGCGCGAGTGCTTCGGACTGCTGGGCGTGAACGGGGCCGGCAAAACGTCCACATTCCGGATGCTGACCGGTGATCGAAGCATCAGTGCCGGTGACGCGTGGGTTGCTGGGTACAGCTTGCGGACGCAGCTTCCCGCCGTGTACCGGAAGATTGGCTACTGTCCCCAGTTCGACGCGCTGCTCGAGGATCTAACTGGGCGTGAAACGTTGCACATCTTTGCCCGGCTGCGGGGCATTCCGAAACAAGCGATCGGCTCGATCGTGGACAGGCTTGCGGTGGAGCTGCACTTTACCGTGCACCTGGACAAACCCATCCAGGCGTACAGTGGCGGAACGAAGAGGAAGCTGAGCACCGCGCTCGCCCTGCTCGGCGATCCGGTGGTGGTGTACCTGGACGAACCGACGACCGGGATGGATCCGGGAGCGAAGCGCCATTTCTGGAACGTAATGTGCCGGGTGCGGTCGGAGGGTAGAACCGCCCTGGTGCTCACCTCCCACAGCATGGAGGAGTGCGAGGCGCTCTGCACGCGGCTTGCCATAATGGTGAACGGCGAGTTTCGCTGTCTCGGGTCGGCCCAGCATCTGAAAAACAAATTCTCCCACGGGTACTTCCTCACGATGAAGCTGAAACGAACGGGAGACGGTTCGAGTAAGGAAACGGAGCAGCGAAAGCAGGCGATCAAATCGTTTATGCAGCAAACCTTCTCAGTTCGCGCGGCCACCGCCGCCGGTAGTAGTGGTGGTGGTGCCGGCGGCAGTGGCACAGCCCGCCCTGGCCCCGTCGCTCCCGTCGCCGGCGCCGCAGGTGGTAGTGGTGGTGCTAGTGGTGGTGGTGGTGGTGGTAAAGCGGTTCTGAAGGAAGAGTATCACAACTACCTCACCTATCACATCCGGGACTCGGGGCTCCGCTGGTCGGAGATGTTCGGCATGCTTGAGAAGGCCCGGGAGCAGCTGCAGCTCGAAGACTACGCCCTCGGGCAGACAACGCTCGAGCAGGTGTTCCTCACACTCACGGCTACCCAGCGGTCCTGCAACGAATGATAGATCAATTCTCGAATCCTAGTCTAACACTGTATACATATTGCTTTCTCAGTACTTTCATCACATGCGGATATGCCGAAGGGGGGGGGGGGGGCATGGGGAACGCACGGTTTCCCCCGGGTACGTTAGGTTAGTATACGTTTCTGCATCTCTCTCAATGACAATATATAGGAACGAAATCGTAGTAGATGCCTTATTGCCCCGCCACACACTCTAGTCTAATTTACATTTCTTTCCAATGCCGGGCTCAGGCAGGCTCACTAACACGCACGGCAGCACTTACAGCGCGAACAAATAGCTCGAATATGGGGGGGTCTCGGCACCCGACCGACCTGATTGTGATCAACCGCGACTTAATATTACCGCGAGAAGTATTTCCGCTTCGTAGAGGTTGCGCAGAGGTGCAAATAAAAAGTTGTTACACTTTAACGAAATGCAAGTACGATGTTCAAATTCTTATATTTTACGCACATGACGACGCTGTGTTGATGATGAGAGGGTCCATTCTCCATTCTCATTCACTATTACAATGGAGCTGTTCTCTATACACGAACACACACGCACACACGCACACACACTCGCACACAACTCAACGCACTCTGGCTTAACTTGGTAATTAAAGTGTGATTTCTCGCTTTCGCGGGGAGAAGCATTTTTTAGAGCAAACAAAGATCACTTACACAGGCACCAATCGCGGTCGGTGGCGTTGTGGTGTCCTATTCGTCCTATTCCTATACACACTATCTCTCTCTCTCTCTCTTTCACTTCTTCCTTTTTCCCCACGGTAGATTAGCAGTTCGCTCTACAGGACCCTGCAGCGACCGACTTGCTGTGGTAAGAAGAAGAAGAAGAAGAAGAAAGAAGGTCCTTTGCTTTCATTCTAAATCTAATGAAATGAGTCAATAGCACCGCACAACACGTTGGTGGTGTGGCTGGTGTGTATGTGCTCTCTCTCTCTCTATCACTAAATAATGCTAATTAAAAATTGGCTGCTCAATTCACAAACACGATGCGTTTGTCATCTACTCCTGTCCTGCTCGATTCGATACTTATTTAGTAATCGTCCACCCACCAGGACCATCTATTACCTTACTATTGCCTACTGTCCTAGATTCACACTTTCTTCGCGCCTTAGTAGCACACACACACCTAACGCGTTAACAACACAATAAAGGAAGTATGGAGGAAAGAAGAAGAAGAAGAAGAAGAAGAAGCAAAAAACTACCCCTAAATGTAATGCACAATAAAGGGAAACCCCTGTTAAACACTAAAAACAATGATAAAATTAAAACCATCTTAACTTTCCCCCCCATTCGAAGGAAAGGTTCCCCAGAAATGCCTTCTCGCTTCACATGGGATCACAATAAAGGATGTGTGTGTGTGTATGTGTGCATAAGGATGGGAGAGGCTGAGGGCCTTTGTACGTTGTCAGCAGAAGCTCGTCTGCCTTTCTCTCTCTCGGTGTTTTCTCAGTAGGCCGAGCTTAAAAAAAACTGTGTCACTGAAATAAAATAGGAGTAACAAAATAGAAAAAAACGAAGGAATAATGAACAGAACAACCGGAAACAGAGTCCCAATGGCAGCGCGCTTCTTCTCCTTAGTTATTGCCGGCGCTGGCACTGTTCAGTTTGGCTTGCTTCTTGTTTTCTCGCTCCCGGCGGCGAAGCTTCTTGCGCCTTCGATCGATACTGGCCAGCTCGGCCTTGATCGAGTTGTACGTTTTGCGCAGCTCCTGGATCTTTTTCTTAATTATCACTATCCGCTGATTGCTGTTCAGGGATGGATCTGCGCAGGAAGGAAAAGGTAGGGCATGATTATCAAAACCGATGTGCAACACAGCATACATGCTTTGCACCGACTTACCTAAATTGACCAGAAAATTGTACTGACAGGGACGCCCCGTTTTGCTACCGACAAAGATCAACGTCGACGAGGACGATCGATGGAATGCCGCTATAGTGTCGGAATTATCCTCACTATCTGTCGCTGTGATAGAATAAGAGATAGAAGGTCAATTCTGTTCAAAATACGCCCCCCCCCCCTTTTGACAAACTTACCATTGCTTGTAGTAAGACCTCTTTGACTACGGCCATAACCACTGCCACTGTTGGAACCATTGTTTGCACTTCCGTAGCCGCCCAGGCTGGTGTTGACCGTTCGCCGGCGTTTGAGCGTTGGCTCTTCGCTCGGCTTCCGCTGGCGCCGTTTCTTCACCGGTGACAACGATTCGTGATCGTGTGCTAAAATAGAATCACCCAAAAAAGTGTCATTAAAACTGAGCGCCATTATCATCTCATCAACTACTCTACTTACTCTCATCCTGGCTAACGGAATCCCTTGGAGAGCTGTTTGGCGTGTCGACAGTGGACTCAACTCCGCTGGTGTTTATTTTGTTCCTTAATGCTTGCTGCTGCTGTTGTTGTTGCTGCTGCTGCTGCTGCTGCTGCAAATTGGAAGCGTAAGCACCCGCTGCACCACTCTGGCTGGTGCTACTGATCGTCGTATTGCCACCGATTGTTATCGTTACTACCGGTGGTTCTAGATCCATCGGAACCGGTTTCAGATCGGTGGCCGTTTGAATGTTTTGCGGTGGAAGGAAGGACGATGAGGAAGAAGATGTTGAGGTCGGAACCAACGGTGGCTCGGCGTACACCTTACGCCCGACCGTGGACGGTGGCAATCGATCCTGGTCCTTGGGCGCCGGTGAGCCCGGTATCGTTTCCTCGCAGAGAAGCAACGAGAGTGATTCATTGTTGGGCGCCTGGGCTTGCGATTGAGCATTGTGCTGCTCCTGTTTTGGAGATTGCGTGGTGGAGGATGCTACCGGGTCGCCCGATGCCGTTGAAGTTATCACGGACGTTGATGCTGGCACAGCACCGCTATCGTGAAGCTTCTGAGCTGTGGCGGCGGCGTCCTTACGACTTTCTGCATCACGCTGCACCGATGATGACTGCTGTTGTTCGTGTACTTTGTGCATCAAGTACTCCTCGGAGCTCATGCCACGGCCGGGCGTGTTCATCTGTATGATTGTCTCCAGTAGGCTCTGCTTTGCACCGCTCGATGTCTTCTTTTCCACCGTCGTTGCAGGTGCAGATACGCCAGACAGTGGTTTCACGGGTTCTTCTTTCGTTTGGGACGGCGTGTCCGGTGTTATTGTGGTTGTTGTTGTTGTGGTTGGTGCTCGGTCTTGTTTCAGGATCAGCTTCTCCTTATCCGCAACGGCGGCAACGGCCGCTGCTGACGCTGCGGAAGCCATTTCGTGCGTGATGGATGAGGAGGAGGAAGATGAGGAGGCAGCAGTAGACCTTGGCCTCTCTTCAAACAGCTCCTTCTTGGCCGAAATCACCGACGATGGCACGGGCTGCTTGCTGTCGTAATGCACTATCACCGCTGCCGTGCTGGGCGTGGCGGCGGAGCTCGTTATTGCTGCCGGTGGAGGATGTGCCGCCGGGACAGATGGCACGGGATCACCGCTACCTTGCGATTCTGCGTCCTCAATGATTAACCGATTGTCAGAATCGTTACTGTCCGTAGATTCATCGTCGTGTGCGAACCTGGGATCCGGATCCAGTTTTCGAAGCGTTTCAGTTAGATCATTACTGCGTGATGTGGGGATTTGTTCAAGCGTGTGCAACTTATGACCGCCGCCAGTGTTGGTGGGGGTGGGGGTGGTGATGCTGCTGCTGCTGCTGCTGGATGGTGGTGTTTGCGGTGGATGGTTCGTTTTTGGATCGGTGGTACTGATCGGCGCTGATTTTACTATTGAATTGTGCGATTCTTCCGGTTCTTTCTTCATACCGAGAGTCGTACTTGTTTCGTGGGATTTTGCCGAACTTAGCACCTCATTGCTCAAATATCCCGCATTCGACGGGGGACCGCTAACCGTCACCGATGACGTGTAGGACGATATGGTGGTGGCAATGCTACCTCCAATGCTGCCTATAGCTTCCGACTTGATCGCTGGATGTGGTGCGGACGCGAAGGACATTGGCGTACCACTTTCCATCGCCGGTGAGGACAGCAGCCCGCTGTTCATAATCGATTTCGGTGTGCTCGGGAGAGAGTGGTGATGCATCACGCTTGACATGTACTTGGGGAACTCTGGCTTTTCCGATTTTATTGCTTGCTGCTGCTGTTGCTGCTGCTGCTGCTGCTGCTGCTGTTGACTTAAAGCCTTCAGCACCTTGTCCGCAATGGACGGCGGTTTCTTCACGGTCGGCGCGTCGAACTCAAAGTTCATATCGTTAAAATATTTCTTACAATTTTCCAACGTCGGCTCCTCCTTCGGACTGTCGTCGCCGGCTTTCGCGAGCAGCACCGACGTGGACGGGCCCTTGCCGTGCGGATAAAGCGCCGAAGAGATGGACCGATCGCCCACTCCACCACTGCCAGCTGACGAGGCTGAAATAACTGGCGTAAAGATGCCAGGAGTTGTCGTTGCTGGCAGTGGCGGCGGCGTGGGTTTGGTTTCGATTTCGTCCTGCGATTTAAACGTTTCCTCCTTCGCTCCCAGCGGACCGGGCGTGACCAGATTGAAGCTGGGCGATTTCCGTAGCACATCGAACGTTGAGTCACTCTTTACGGGGGTTTGCACAAAGGCCGTCGTTAGCCCGACTGGAGAGCAGGTAGTGACAACCGGTGGACCGGCCGGGGTCGCTGCTACCTTCACGGTCGACTTTTCTTTAAGTGCTTCCGCCGAATATATCGTTGTGCGATGCACTTCCGCACTTGGCGCTGCGGTTTCAGCCTCGACCGGAAGTTTCTGCTCCTTATCCTCCTTTTCCTTTGTCTCGCGGCGTAACAAACCGCCTGCCCCTTTCGGTGATTTGTTTTCCGACCCTGCCGGTGGTTCCGGCTTCATAGGGGACGGTTTCTTTGCTCGCTTTGTGGCCGGGCTGTAGCCACCCGTTCCGAAGCCGGTCGTGTCCAATGGATCCGGCAGCGACGAAGCTGCCATTGATTTACGTTGCAATGGTTTCTTCCTCTTTTCGTCCGTCGCGGTGGAAGATGCTGCGGATGGTGTTAGCGACAGTGAGCTGACAACCTCGGCAGGTGGAACGTCCGATACGAGCTTTCGTGGAACTGTTGCTCCACCGCTGGCGGTCCCGCTGGCACTTCCCACACCACCAAGTGCACCGCTTCCCGTATCCTGATCGTCGTACTCGTCCTCAAACTCATACACGTCGGAAATCTTTTCATCCATCCGGTTCGCGGTCGACTCAAAGATCGACTTGATCGATAGGGCTTCCTTGCTGAGCAGCTTGTTCTGGGCCGGCGTTAGCGTCGACGAGGAAAAGTGTTTCTTCTCACCCAGCAAACCGCCACCACCATGCTTCGGTGTCGGCTGTGCTGCGGAAAGTGCAGATTGTGCGGAAGCAGTGTTTGAGGGCGACGAAAATGCTGACGATCCTTCTCGTCCAAGGATGAACTTCCTCTCCATGCCTGTCCCGGTCGGTCCCGTGCCGGAGTATTGCAAGCTGCCTTGCTTTTTATCGCCACGCAACGATCCAAAGCTGGTGATCGTTGGCGTTTGAACGCTTGCTGGCCCGCCGGTCGATGTTGCAGGTTTACCTTCATCTGGTGCTGCCGTCGACTGTGTTGCTGTCGAGGGAGATGACTTGGGTGACTTTATAGCACGCGTACCCATTCCGGCCGCCATGATTACACTTTGGGAAGACGCAATCGTTGATTCCTCTTTGCTATTATTGCTAGCCGTAGCCGATGGGGACGCTCCAAAGCATGCTTTTACCGGTGTCAGTGAAGAAGTGCCGGATGTTCGACTGGCTGTAGAAGAGGGAGACGTCATAACTGACCCAACAGCTGGTTTATCCTCCTCCTTTTGTCCCGTTTTCGTACGCGCTGGTAGGGAAGGAGACATCCCCACCGTCTGAGGGGTTGGGTGTGGAAGATTTTTCTGAGGCGATTCCTGCACGGATTCTTTCGGTGCTGCCGCGTTCGGTTGTATTATCAGCTCACTTTCCGAACCCGCATCGCGCACTGTACAAAATGCCATCTTTTCCGAATTGGCAATGATCGTTGCTGCTGTACCGTACGTCTTGACTGGAGGTTTGCCGGACGTCGCTGAAGCAGAGGGTGCCTTTTCAGTGCCCGCTCCACCCTCAGCCAGTTCCTTTTTGCTGCTTGCAGCAGCTGCCTTCTCCAGCGAAGCGGCCTTTGCGTCCGCTGCCTTGCTAGCTACGGTGATGAGTGGCTCAGTGGAGGAGGAATCATCGCGTTCCACGCTGGGTGGTGGCGAGGATATCTTTGGGCTCAGTACAAGCCCAGCAGCTAGCGGAGTTTCGGCCGTATCCGAATCGACCATCGTTGTGATCGGGGAGCTAGAGAACGCCTTGTTCGACGACTGCGATGAATCTTCTTCACTGAGCGTTTCCGATTCGGACGACTTTTCCGGTTCATCGTCCTCCTCGGTGACGGTCGATTCTTCCTCTTTGATCGGTACTGCAGCGGCAAGCTCTTTCTTGATCGTTGCCAGTGGTGTGTTGGAGCTGGAAACAGACTCCTTCACATCGGTTGTGGACAGCAGATTCGGCTCTTGCTTCGGTATGAGATGCTTCGGAACGTCCGTGATGGAGGACGATGAGTTGGGGCCACCCTCGGCTGCGCCGGCCGTGGTCGTCGTAGTTGTGGTTGTGTCTGAGGCCGGTGAACCGGGTGACTTCAGCTCCTTGAATCCCTTCAGTTCGGAACGTATCTAAAATGAGCAACCAATAGCGGAAAGAGTGGAAACAGAGGATCGAACGGAATATGATTAGAGAAAAGATCAAAAACATATAAATAATGGAAGTAGAAAAACGAAAGCAGTACCCAAAATGTGATGTTGACGTAAACGAAGCACAACCCCGGCAACAATACAACAAAAGAAGGATGGGATGTATATAAACAGACGGAGAGAGAAAGAGAGAGAGAGAGAGAGAAAGAGAAGAGAGGATTGTCCCCTGGTTAGTAAAGATCTGGATCGAGCGGTTAAATGCAGCGCAGTATGGTAGGAAATTACTTGATTGAGATCATAGTCACGACCACCACCAACACCGCCAACACCAACACCACCACCAACACCCTTGGATGCTCCGTTGGAAAACTCGTCCGATATGGCCGCGGCATCGGACGACGAACCGGCCTCGGCCGTTGTACTTACTTTCGTGCTCGTCGACGAGATGGAAATCGACGAGTTGGACGAGGTGGTCGACGAGGTGCTGTTGGTGGTGCATTTTTTCAGCATCGGCTCGTCCGAATCGGTGTCGCTGGTGTTATCCGGATCGGTCGGAACGGACAGGGAGGACGAAATGTCCGTGTTGTTGGACGTGCGCCGACCGGCAGCGGCGGCAGACGCGGAAAGGGACGAACCCGTCGCTGCCGAAGAGCCGCCCCGTGTGAGCGGCCTTCGGTTGGACGGAGTGGCGGGTGATTTATTCCGCCCCACATTGGGGGTCGTCGAACGAGGCGTAGAATTTCCGCCCGGACCACTGCTCTGTTCGCCTTTCGAGTTGCCACGGCTACGCTTGCCAATCTTCGGGGTTTTATCACCCGCAGTGAGTGTGGAGCCAGCATTGGAGGACGATGCTTGTTTTGTCGATGGCCCGCCCGCCGTCGGCGTATTGCCAGAAGATTTGCCCTTCTTCGTTTTGCTATTGGTCAGATTCTCCGCAATACGTTCTTTGCGAACCCATTCATCGTACCTAAAAATAGAAGGAAATGGTTAATAATGCGAAGATTCAAGGAGACATCGAATGGCCCTACTTACCTCGTGTTCCACCCAGTATAGTGTACCAGATAGATAGGGTTTCCTTCCTGTTTGGCGATCTCGATCACCTTCGCTTCGTACGTCACCTTCTGCTCGTCGTAGTACACCTTGAGCTTGTCGCCTACTTCGATCGGGAAATCGGGAACAGTTCCTCCTGACACTGCACTTCCTGGACTAATGCTCCTCCCACCGCCTGACCCAGGACCGGATCCATTTCCACTACTGCCACCACCACCACCTCCGCCACCACTTCCACTATTCGGAGGACCACCATCTTCCTTCCTACTGCTCGCGGGATGTTTATCCTGCTTTACGTTGCTGCTCGCACCTCCCGTACTTGCACTACTGCCCCCCGTTGCGGTGGTTTCCCGTTCGTCCTTCTTGGAGTCCACGGAGTCAGCATCCTTCCGTTTGCGGCCACGTTTCTCCACCACCGTCGTCTCAGCAGGCTTTGCTTTCCCGCCAAGCTGCTTCTCCTTCTTAGCTGACGCGGGTGTTACACTTTCCTCCTTTTTGCTGCCACCGGACGACCCACTGCTCTCACCGCCTCCTCCTTTGCCAACCGATTTCTCCTTGTCGCGTTCCTTCTCTTTCTCTTCGAACTTGTCCACCAGTGCTTTCACCTTACCGCCGCCTACTTTTCGCTTGGTGCTGCTCGGTCTCAGTACGGCACTTTCTGCCGCGCTCGATTCACTCGTATTGCCCGACTCTTCTACCGCCGAGTTGGATGCTTCCGTAGCTGCTGCTGCTGCTGCTGCCGCTGCAGCTGCTGAGGCCGCCGCAGCTGCTGCTGCTGCTGCTGCTGCTGAGGAACTGCTTGCCTTCGCGGATGCATCAGCCGCCGCCACCGAGGCTGCTTTCTCCTTCGCCGTCAGTAGCTTTTCCTTTTCCGGTAGCTTCGGTGACTGAACCGAGCTGGCCCGCACCAGACTGCGCCCCTTCGTGCGACTGGTCTTTGGATGCGGCACCATCGTACAGCCAAGCTTTCGGTTGAACTCTTCAAACGAAAAAAGAAACTTTTTGTACGCTTGTTTCACCAAATTCGTGATGCTGGCCGTAGCAGGCGAAAAGCCCAACCGGAGGGCAATCTGTTTCCACTGGTTTTGACTCGTAACACGATTGTAACCGTGCAGCTTCTGTACCGCACGAAACAATCGGTACAGATCGACGTCCCGGTTCGTGATCGATGGCGCTTTGTTCAGAGGCGTTCCACGATCGTCCATAAACTTGTACAGCTGCGCTACAAAGTGATCCTTCTCCTCCGTAGGCTCATCGTCCGAGCTGTCCGTCTCCAGCTCCTGGTCGGAGTCGCTACAGCTGCCGGAAGTACCGAACAGTGCCTCCCGGTCCCAGTGCGGTGGAAGTACATCATTGTCCATGTACTCAATCGCCGCCGAGACGGCCGCCGCTTCCGACTTGTTCACACTGTCACGGGTAAACTCGGTCGCTTCCTTCTTCGGGACCGTGTAGTAACGGCCATCCTTGAACGAGCGCACCAAATATTCGTCCTTCACCCGAATCCGCACCGTGTCCTGGGCAGTGGGAGCCACCACCAGCCCGGGGAACCAGTTCTCTTTCGGATTCTTCTTCTTGTTGTCGCTCGTTTCCACGCACACCACCTTCCCGATGTTCTCTTCCTTGTCACTCGCGTTCGACCGCGAGTGGGTGGTCGGTTCGTCTTCCTCATCCGAACTTTCGTCGGGCAGAAGGTGTCGCGATCTGGGAAAAAAGGAAGAGAAATTAGTACCACACTATTCAGCATCCAGCATTATCCCCACTTTCTTAACGGTGCTCTCACCTGCGTCCCCTTCGTCCACCGATGACCGGGTTTCCGAAATGCTCCGGATGCGTTAGCGGCAGCTGATCCAGCGTTTCACTCTCGTTAAAGTGCCGTCCGCTCTTCAAGCACAGCGCACTACGCCGGAGCGTCGTAATGTCGCCGTCATCGAACACCACCGTGTACTGCGAGCAATCCTGGATTTTGGTCAGCGTCGCCTCCACGTACTCCTTTCGCTCCGGATGCTTCACCTCGACCGTCGCACCCACCCGCAGTGCGCCCTTGATCTGATCGTCCGAGACGACGCCAGACCCGAGGCCCTGCTGTTTGTACGCGACCTTGCATTTGATGTTGCGCACGACCTTGCGTACCTTGGCCTCGCAGAACGCCCCCTTGTATTTGGCGCTAACCTCCGTTCCTACAGTCAAATAAGGGGGATCGTCCACTTGCTGGAAGAGAGGTGCAGAAGCACACACAAAAAAAACATGCACACGTTCAGACACGAACTTTCTTTTGCACTCGTCATCGCTATCCCTACCACCTTCTTCTCCATACATGGCATGGAGGGGTGGGAGGCGGACGATGCGTCTTACCTGCATCTTTTGGAGGAAATAGCGCTCAAAACTCAAATTATCGCTGACAATCGCCACTTTTACGCGTTCACTGATAAGCTGGCCAGGTGCATATTATGATACTTCTCCGCTGCTTCTCTTCCCCGCCTGCTGCTAATGATGCTTTCCACTTGGATCGCACAGCAACACCACCGTTACCACCACTACCGCCACCACCACCAATGTTGACCTGTTGGCGTGCCCTTCCCGTCACACTGCCGCAGACGGACGATTGCTCTGCTCTCTACGCGGGCGAGACTACGGGACGCGTAATTGCGTCTGTCGGAGATGTTGGCTTTGGAAGTGTGTCACCCACGATTTATGCACTCGTCCCACCGGCTACTCCCTGCACACTTGCACACGCGCTAAACCTATCATCACACAAGCGGATTGCGGTTGGGTACGCGCGAAAAAAGGTTCGGGGTTAACCACAACACCTCCTTTTCGGTTGCGTAGCATCAAAACCAAAGTGGGTTTATTATACAGGTGGGCTTATCCCGAACAAATTGACAGCCGTACTGTAGAAAAATGAAAACGAAATGACAGGTGGGGATTCGATCATTTGTTGATGTATGCGTGTGAATTCCAATGGCTATTTTGGATGATGTGTCGTAGTGTGGGTGAAAAACTACGTATCACAATCGAATCCCCTCCTGTCATTCATTCGTCCAATATGGCCTGCCCGCCAAACCTATAAGCCCACCTAGTCCCTATACCCACTTTGATCAAAACAGTATCAACCTTTCCCAGAAATTTGTGCCTCGCAAAGATGGAAGATTTTGACAGAAGCTTCGTTCAGAAAGGAAAGCTCGGCGGTGGCTTCGTTGAATATAAAAGCGCGCTCTGTTTTTCGCACACCACTGTGCGATACGTTTGCGCGTGTTCAAAATAGTGAAGGTTGTGCATGTTTTATTCTACTTTGAGCATTAAATAAATTATCTCTGCAGTGGATTGTTTTTGCTTCTCAATTTATCGCTGAAAAGGATACAGAAAACAGTGATCGGGAGAATTACATACAAAATAAAAGCTCAAAATTGCATGCGGGCGGTCCCACTGTGCCACGCTGTCAACTGTGCGAAATGGGTTGTCAAAGTTTAAAATCCAGAACCAAACTGCCATCACAAACCTCAGGTAAACGGTCGCCATTGAACTCGCTCGCTGGGGGCTTCCCTTGCGTTCCCTTGGACTGCAATCGACAATTTTCTCGCAACCTCTACACGGTACACACTAAAAAGCGTGGGAAAGTTGGTTAAAGTGAACCAGCAAGTGGACACAGTGTGCGATTCGAGGTAGTGTGCCGTTTTGTGTTGTGTTGTGCAAACACTCGCTGCGATGGACGCCAGCAACGGAACTAGCGAACGGAACCAATCAAACAATGCGTACAGACCGAAATCTAACCAGAATGTGCAGGTTTACGTTCGCGTCCGGTGAGTACGAGCGGGTTATTCGGCATGCTTTCCTCTTAGCACAACTTTGCCAACTGTATTTACCCACATTCCAGCCCAACAAATGCCCGGGAGAAGTTGATACGCTCGCAGGAGGTGGTGGAGGTGGTTTCAACCCGGGAGCTGCAGCTAAAATCGAACTACACCGATTCGCGAACGTCGAAAAAGTTCACCTTCGATCGGACCTTTGCACCGAACTCGAAGCAGCATGAGGTGTACCAGGCGGTGGTGGCACCGTACATCGAGGAGGTGCTGTCCGGGTTCAACTGTACCGTGTTTGCGTACGGTCAGACGGGCACGGGGAAAACACACACCATGGTCGGGGAGGAGGAGCAGAATCTGAGTGCGGCCTGGGAAGATGACACACAGACGGGCATCATACCGCGCGCCGTGAACCATCTGTTCGACGAGCTGCGGATGACGGAGCTGGAGTTTTCGATGCGAATCTCGTACCTCGAGCTGTACAATGAGGAACTGTGCGATCTGCTGTCGACCGACGACACGATCAAGATTCGCATCTTTGACGATGTGCAGAAGAAGGGCTCGGTGATTGTGCAAGGGTTGGAGGAGATACCGGTGCACAGCAAGGATGACGTGTACAAGCTGCTGGCAAAGGGTCAGGAACGGCGCAAGACGGCCTCGACGCTGATGAATGCCCAGTCGTCCCGCTCGCATACCATCTTCTCCATCATCGTGCACATCAAGGAGAATGGCATCGACGGTGAGGAAATGCTGAAAATTGGCAAGCTGAATCTGGTAGATTTGGCCGGTAGCGAAAACATCTCAAAGGCGGGCAATGAGAAGGGCATTCGAACGCGCGAAACGGTCAACATTAACCAGTCATTGCTGACGCTCGGCCGTGTGATTACGGCGCTGGTGGAAAAAACGCCCCACATACCGTATCGTGAGTCGAAGCTTACACGCCTACTGCAGGAGTCGCTCGGAGGGCGCACGAAAACATCGATCATAGCGACCGTTTCGCCAGGTAACAAGGATTTCGAGGAAACGCTCAGCACGCTCGAGTACGCGCATCGGGCGAAGAACATTCAAAACAAACCGGAAGCGAACCAGAAACTGTCCAAGAAAACGGTTATCAAGGAGTACACGGAGGAGATTGATCGGTTGAAGCGTGACCTGATGGCAGCACGGGACAAGAACGGCATCTATCTGGCGGAGGAAACGTACAACGAGATGGTCTACAAATCGGAAGCGGCCACAAAGGAGCTGAACGATAAGCTGGCACTGATCAAGGCGCTCAAGGAGGATTTGGCAAGGAAGGAGGCGATCTTCAATGAGGTGGCGTGCAGTTTGGCCGAACGGGAGGAACAGTTGCGCCGTACGGCGGATGATTTGGGCCAAACACGGGCGGAGCTGTCGAATACGAAGAAAAATCTTTCGAAAACCAAGCGAAGGTACGTGGAGAAGAAGGTGATACTCGAGCATCATCTCAAGACGGAGCAGATGCTGACGGGCCAGGCCAAGGAGCTGATCAACGTCGTTGAATCGGTGACGGAAGATACGAATGGGTTGCATGTAAGAGAATTGGCAGTTATCATGCTGATGGACGCTCTAGAAAAGATCGATTATTATTGTTTTTTGTTGCAGGATACGGTGGATCGTCGTAGAGAGCTCGATAGCAGGAATAAGAGCGCTACGGAGCAGTTTGTCGATCGTGTGCGCCATCGCATCGGCACTATACAGGATGATGTGAGCAAAATGGCGGATGAGTGTAATAGGCTCACGGTGGACATGAACGTTGGCTGGGGTAAGAATAACGTACGATAGCAATAGCATTATTGTAACATTTGTCACAATTTTACAGAGAGCTACAACAAGCAACAAGAAGCGGCTTACATCGAAACGAAGGCACATCTTTCGACGCTGGAAACCGTGAGCCACAGCCTACTGCAACAGAATGCATCTCTCGTGGGCGCGTTTAAAGCATCGATGGAAGGAAAAACGGAAGCGCGACGCGATGAGGTCATCCAGTTTTTGGATCAGGTAGAACAATCGCGCCTAGCCTTGATGGAAACATTCACCAGCACGATGGAAAAGCTAAAACTTGGTATCCGCACCACGATAGATGCACAGCACGAGCAGGTGCAGGCACAGTTCGAACGAATGATCGCGCACGGTCAAGCGCGCGAATCAAAGTGTGCCGAGTTTTGCCAAACCTTCACGGGACAGCTAGCCGAGCTCGATTCGATCACGTCAACCTTCGAACGCAATCACACCGTTCTGCAAGACTACGTCGCACAATCGGAGCAGAAAAAGCAAAACGAGCTGAAAGCGACGAAAGAGTTTGAGGCAAAAGTAAGTTCCCTCCTGGCAGATTTCGTGCAGCAAATGACAGCTTCCAGTCAGCAGCAGACGGAGCTTTCTAGCGTGGTAGTGCACGTTTCCGACGAACTGGTTAGCCAAGGCACGAAAGCTACCAAACAGTTGCAAACGATTCGCTCATCGATCGATGAAAAGAGGGGCAAGGTACAGGAATCTACTGCGGAATGGGACAGCCACGCGCAAGAGTGTGCTAGGCTGGTGCAACAGCACCAAAGAAAGGTAGTAGAAGAGTTAGCGAGTGTGGATCTGTCCTTGGCTGAAGTGAGTAATGCGACCCTTGCCAGTACGATCGAACAGCAGCGTACGCGAGCGTCTACCGCGCAGGAAGAGACTCGTGCGTGTGTCGTAGAATTTGCGCAACAGTTCGACGAACAGAATGGAAACTTTGGACAGGCGCAGGAAGAAGGCATTGGCCGAGCGATGGGCAGTCTGCAGGTGCAGCAGCAAGCACGTGCACAGTTCGGCAGTGCCAACTGTGGCCATACGCAACGTATCGGACAAACGGTGGAATCGTTCGAACGGCGGGCCAACGAGGAACAGTTGGCTGAGCTGCAGAATGACTTCGAACGGTTCCACGAGAAGGATCTAACGTTCTACCAATCGTCGGGCAAAACGCCGATCCGGAAGAAGGTTCAGTACCCGCGGGATATTGCAATGACTTCACCGGATGAGCGCATTTTGCGGCGGTTCTGGCGCGAGCGCGGCGCTACCGAGGTGGATCTGTCCACAACGATCTGTGAGGTAAGGTGGCGGAGCAAAACAAAGGTTCCGATGGAAGTGCTAGATGATTAAACAATTTTTAATGAAATTTAAAGGATATGGAAGAGATCTGCCCGCTCGAGAGGAGCATTACAAACATTAAAGCTCCTGAAATCCGCAACTCGACGCCCTTGATGCAGCGATCCAACATGCTCAACCTGGACGAGGAAAGGCAACACTTCAAGGAGTTGCAGATATCAAACATCGGCTCAAAGGTAAATAAAGGGATTAGCTAACTCTCTCCTGTTACATTCTAACGAAATGCAACTACACTCTGCAGATCAATTCCGTGCAAATGCTCGAAGAAAGTGTTGAAGAAAACAAGGAAAACAACGAGCTCATCAATGGAGACATTATTCCACAGCACAAACAGGAGAATGGCATAAAGATAAGTCCACAGCTCGAGCAGGCGAGTTCCATCACCATCTCACCCTGACGTTTGGTAATTTGACCCATCTTGCCATCCCCCTCCCAATCTGTTTCCCACTGTGCGTGTTCGATACACACACCGTGCGGGAAGTGTTTGCAATTGTCTTGACGACCAGTGAGGTGTTGCTTCGGAAGCAGACACCCGCCACTGAATGACCCCGAAAGGTACGAAACGGTACAACCAGATTTTATCGCTAAAGTTAACAAAAGCGCGGTGAGTAAAATGCAGCATTAATATATGTATAGATAACGCGCCATAATTTTTAAACATTTACTATAACTACCTGTATCAAAAAGTACGTTGAACATGGGAACATCTCTCTGTTGTATGTGTGTTTGTTTGCTTGTGCTTTTTCCTTTAACAATAATCTTTACACACACACAGCAGCAGCATTTTTAACGAAACTGTGTAAGAGATCTTACTAAAAAAAAAATAAAACTCAAACTCTCAAAATGTCTTTCTTTTGCAAAGAAAACTCACACAGCACCACAGCTTGTGTGCGATACTTTTTATCGTTATTTCGCGCGTGTTTTTTGTTATCATTCCCTTCTCTTTATTTCATTTGAAAACGTTTATGTGTTGTGTAGTTTCTGTGTTCCATCCGAACTGATTCTGTGGTTAATTACTGAAGATGGTTTTTGCATCTTTTTTGCGTGATTTATTCGAGACATAACCTTTAGACAACATTCGTTGTAGAAATTAAATCCGATTGTAATCCGTTGATACGTTGGTTTAAAAATGGCTCACGATCCTGTTCTTCCCTATTAAGAGATTATAAATCATACTAGTCTCGTTTCGACGTACTTTATGCAGATGTGTGCACATATTATGTTCCGTTTCTTATTATGGCTATGTGCAGGGTACGGCTTTCTCTTCTCCTTTTTTTTGGCGTGTGCTCACTGTATTGCTAGAGTTGTGCTCAGTTTGCTTGGGAAACTCCTATCATATCATATGTATGTGTTATATGTACGCTGTTCGCTCAAATCGAACGAATTGTTCGAGTAAGAAAGTCATAGTACAAAGTGTAGTGTAGCGCACACGCTGCTGCTGCCCCATTACAAAAAGAAAAATACGACTTTTTTCCCCAGTCAATGATTTAACAAACAAACTAGACCCCGAGACCGGCCGGCAATTTCGGCCACAGTCGTCCCCATCGCGATAGTACAAAAATGTCCTTCCTTAAACAAATTAAATCATACAGATGCTGCTGACTAGAGAATAATTTCTTTGTTTTTATTGTGATCACATTTGAAAAAAGAAAAGCAGAGACAATACCGCAATTCGTTTCATTCGGTCCCCCATTCTCCCTCAATCGCTCTCTCGCTCCCACTGGGTATCTCACATTTGCATCCGGCAGAGAACAGAAGAGGCTCACAGAGAATCCTTTCCGTTGTTAAACATAAAAATAAGTAAAAAATAATGATGACGCTAAAAACGATCATGATCGAGATAATAATAGTCCATCTAATCGAAACTTCCATGTTCCTCCATTCCCTGTTCGCAAAATAGCGGTTTGGTTCGTTGTTGATCATCATCTTTTGTGCTGCTCAATTTCGTATTAAAATATATCAAACCAATAATCCGTATCCGTATTTTTTGCGTGTGTTCTAGTGTGCTAGTGTGCTCAGTACGCGTCTGTCTTGCTGCTTTTGCGTGAAACACCGAATGAAACCATATAACCATTTCCGTTGCTTTCGATTTCGACCTCTTCCGCAAGTTTCGATTCGTTTTCAAGGGGGTAGGAGTCTGGGGGAGGAGGTTAGGGGGAGGAAAACGTATTCCTAATTACGTTTTGTTTTGGTATAAAATTCGACAGAGCGAGACTCGAACTCGACTTTCCTCGTTTAATGTGTTGCATTGCTGGCTGTGTTGCATGAAGAATCTCTCTCTCTCTTTCGCGCGCGCGCTCTATTGCACTTTCTGTATCCATGCATCGTTACGGGCTGAAGGGAACTGAGATCAGTTAGCCGGACGCAGTATTTCGTGGTGGTTGTGGTGGTACTGGTGATGGCCACCTTACTCCTGCTTCAGTCCATTGGCAGTGGGCTGTGCGGCAGCTGCTAGGGCCGCTTCTCGTCGACTTGCCTGTGTGTGAGGGAGAGAGGGAGAGAGAGAGAGAGAGAGAGAGAGAGAGAGAGAGAGAGAGAGAGAGCGATCGATATTAATTGCTTGAGCTTTGTTTGAAGGCTTCTGAATATTCTTTACCTGATACCATATCACTAGCCTACCGATCAGCATGAAGGTGAAGACGAGCGCCGGGCCGGATCGTTCGAACGGATCGCTTACCATGTAGTGCGAGTAGACGGCCAGGAACATCAACAGCAGGAGCGTTATGTTGGCCGCATTTTTTATTTTATCTGTGTTTTTATGGAAAAGAAACACGCGTTATTATTTTAAATACTTTAAATCCGACGGTTTATGGAACAATCGTTCGATTTCAATGCTATGACTCAAACCAGAACAGCCATATGGCTGGCCATCTGAACTGCTTGAAACCGTTACTCTGCGAATGGAAAACAACGTCCCTCTTCCCACCAATCTGTATCTTTTTCACTGATAGTCCATAAGTTTTCCATCTCCCCAGACCACCGCATTGATCGATTCCAAGCGTTTGTTTTTGTTGTTTTTAGTTTTTTTTCCTTTCTCTCTCTAACTTTCGTTGTACTACTCACGGCTAGGAATGAGCACCATGGCCAACCCGCACAGCACCTCCAGTCCGCCGACCGATCGCCGGTACCATTTCGAGGGTATTTTGAACTCCAGCAGTGTCGAGAGGGGAAACACTTTCGCATACTTGACGTAGTTCTTGCGCTGTAACGAAAATCATAAATATGTACAGTAGGTTAGTGGCGCGGTGTAATCGGGGGGAAGGGAAGGGTGCCGATGCTCTCTATATACATTCGCGGACAACAATTGGGCAAGTTATTTTCGGTAGTTTTCGTCCCGTGTGTTTGGGGGGACTATTAAGAACGGATGATGCGAATAGGAAGGGAAACAGATACATTTTAACAGATTTATACTATTTTGATGCAAGTAAAAGGTTGATTTTAAAGGTAAAAGGCGTTGGAAACAGGAAGGAACTAGAAGGAATTGAACATATTCTTATAGAACTACGGTTGACAGTACTTTGAGTGAAAGTGTTATGAGCAGATTATATACTAATAACAGATAGTTTACATTCAAAGTGTCTATTCTGTGCATAAATAGCATACATCTCCACATAAATGCTCACAAACAGCAGCCGTAACTAATAGTTACCAATCAACAGCTCGTTAGGGGAATGAATACTCCACTGTTTACTAAATTTCCACTAACCATCTCTCATAAACACACACGTGGTTGTGTGGTCGCTAATTGGTCCAACTGAGCAAACCCACACCCGATGGATCCTCTTCATCTTCTTCACCTACTTTTCGAGAAGGGCATTCTCCTTTACATATTTACCCCATAACGATCGTCTGATGAGATCGTTAATGTGCGTTGAGTTTAATGTTTACACACCCCCCGAACGACCTTGTGCATCCTGTCCACTACGGAGGTATGGAGCTAAAGCATGCATTTAGCGCAGCACAAGCCACAGGTCGTAGGAAGTGCAGTGACTAGGAACGATCTTGGAACGTTACTACGAAGGTGTGACGGAGCCGATGATGATGATCCATGATCTACCTTAAGGTCGTTCCCTTTAAGCCGCGGAAGGTCACTAAACGGATACGACGTAGGAAGGTGTAAAAATAGTATTAGTGTCATACAAACATAGGCCGCCCATAATATGACCACCGATATGGGGGTTAGCCAGCTAGCTCTAAGGGCGGCAGCATCAAGGGAGTGTGGTTTTTCATTTTATGGCGACATAAAAAACGGTTGTTGGTTTTGTTTGTTTGTTCGAATCTCGCTTAGACTCTCCTTTTTCGCACCTCCCAATGATTAGGGGTAAATGAGGTGTCGAGCAAACAGAGATGAAGATGGAAATCATTAACATCGCGATCATCACCGAAAGAGAGAGAGAGAATGAGCGAAATTTCATACTTCATGTAGTCCGGGTAATGTAAATAATATCGGGCATGATTTAAGACCATGCTCTAAAGCTGCCACAGTTTGACGTGCGTTGTGCGGGAAGTAAATAAATATCGTCGGCACAACTTCTTTTGCATAAGAGAAAGGCCGCACGTGCTCACGGTAATGGAGACGCCCGGTGCTTGATGGAGTTGTTGCGCTACTCTCGCTCGCCCGGATGGTTGTCAAGGAAACGGCAAAACAGCACGGAATGGATCTCCTCTGCTCAGTCTCACTCTGCCATGCGGCAGCAGCTACAATCGATGAGCAAACGATCCTGTCGATCATCGCCTGGCCGCAGCAGAACAATTGACGCAAGTATGTAGCGCTCAAGACATCAAACGCTGTGTAAAGCGAGCCGGCAAGACATTCCAATGGGTAATGGTGGTGTGGGGAAATGGAACAAATCATGCCGTACACATTTGAGTGGCTGTCTATGTATGTGTGTGTGTGTTTGTGGGTTATTCCCGTTGACGTAGATTCGTAGAACGACGATTGTCTACAGATGTTGCAGTAACGCTCATACTACTCTTGACCATGAATGAGAAGACGTGATCGTGCGTCCGCTGACTCGATCTCAATTGATGTCTTAACCTTAAGCGAAACTAATCTCCCCACTTCAAAAGGGGTTAAGTTTAGTGCTTTTTAAACGAATCACAAACCTGCGAAGCAGTATTCGAGAATTGAGTCCGCTCTTTCTCTCCCTTTTTTTATAGAAGATAAAAATATCATCAAATAAATGATGAAGACAGTGCAACATAATTGCGCTATTGCGTGCCAAAACAACAGGCAGCACCGCATGTTAGTGTGCTGCTAATCAGTGGCATCGCATTCGTTGCGTGTTTATGTTCTTACCCCCAACTCCTTGCTAAAACCGTCGTTCCCATTGCCGACGATCATCCGCGCATCACCAAGACACAACGGATGACAACCATTGACCCTACGGCGCATCAACACCAACACCACGACAGTGGTACGAAAAATCCAGGGAAACTGTCGCGTTTATTTTTAATAGAATGCCCCCTTCCGCCTCGTCGGCTCTCGCCCCTTGCCTTTTGGCCACGTTTCGCTTTGACGGTCATAGGTTCACCTCAGTCTCTGTTCTCTCCCTCTCTCTCTCTCTATCGCTTGTTTTTGGTGCTCCCACCAGTGTCAGATCGAATGTCTGTGTGGTTAATCTGGTTTGTACGAGTATGAGGTTCAGCAACCGATCATCACAACAGAGGAGGGGAGGAGACGACGGTCAGCAGCGGCGGGTTGCACCTACACAGCGACGGACGCCATCCGCATTAATACTGTGCGGTGAAGTCGATCGGTCATCGCTTGAGGAATTTGAGTAGCGGCAAAAGGAATGCACTCAGGTTAGGGTCAACGAGGTTTTTTTCTACCAAAAAATGGGCCTCTAAAATGGAGTGGTTGTAATGTGTACTAAAAAGTGTACTACTAGGTGACAACTGTTATTAGTACAACGCGATCTCATTCTTTGATCACTCAAAACGAGTGCCTAGTGTAAAGAATTGTGCGCAGGCTTTTCGGTAAATCAATGTACCTACAAAACATTGACGGACTATATCAAATCGACGCACCCGAGAGAGAGAGAGAGAGAACTAACAGAGAGCAGGAAGGACACAGCAGGGAAAAACGATGTAACAACAGCAACAACAAGACAGAACCAAACAGCCACACACTCTGTCGTTCCTATTTATACTTCGACCCAGGATCGACCCGCAGCTCCTGTCTGCCTGCCTGACTGACTGCCTGCTGATGGTTCTTCAAGTTCAAGCGGTTCTTCTCTCCCATGGCCACACGCCATTACGGTTTGGCAATGGCCGCGCATCTTCGTCTTTGAGCTGTCGGGTTTGTGCACCCGTTCGCTCTCTCTCTCTCCTTTTCTCTCTCCCACACTCACGCAATCACTCTAGCCCAGTGTTTACTTTGATTGATCGATGGTTATATCCCGTCGATAACTCACCGGAACGGCGCTTGTTACGATCGTGTTGCGTATGTGTGTGTGCGTGTCCGTATATCGGTATATCTGTGTGTGTGTGTGTGTGCTTAAATAATTACGAATCCATCCGGGGAATCCTCATTAATGCCATTCTTTTCTTCGCCTAACTATTTGTTTATCGTTAACCGGCCCCAATCTGGGAGCTACTAGTGTGATCATCGGAGTGGTGTAGTGTGTAGTAGTGGCACGGTCGTTGTAAGCGCGGCAGCGCGAATCTTTGTTTATAAATATCGGTCACTTTTGGGTTGGAAGATCTATGACCGGCTTCAGCTTCGATTCTATTTCCAATCATTGGCGACCATTGTCTTTTGCGGAGACAGGTCGATACCGACCGAACAACACTGTGCGCCACTCGCACGTACGTGTGGTTGTGCTGTTTTTCGGTGCGAAGGAAGCGAGACATTGCGAGCCATTGCATAATATGCTCAAATTTCTGTAGCGGTATCACCAGGATCAAGTACGTCGATCGATCGAAATAAACGATCCTTGAAGTCAATCACGAATGTCGTCCCCCGATCGTGAATCGGGGGGTGGGGTTTGAACTCTCCAAACGAAGATCACGAAGATCACGTTTCAGCATGTTCTCCATCGACTAACTCTTACCCTGATCGATCACGTTTCAGCTAACAACGTCATTTATTCCCCATCGCTCTAAAAATGATCGCACAAAACAGGGAAAGAGAAATGCAATCGCTATAAATCATCGTCCGAATCGACCTATTATAGATTGCCGAGTTTGCTGCGGCGTGGGGGATGAAACCGATCGATCGATCGTTGGGGAAGCGAAGAACCGCATGAGGCGCAAATCGTGTGTTTTGGCCTCAGTTCATGTTGCCTGCTTGCCATTTTTTTCTGCCATATTCAGGTTCGTTTTAGGTGGACACCATATTTTTACCCCAAAATTCTATCTTGGTTATTGGATCTGCGGCGGAAAAACAACCGAGAAGAGAGAGGAAGAGAGAGAAATAGAGCGAGAGGAAAAGAATATGGGAAATGGATGGTTACTGTGGTTGCAAAACACGCCATGGCACACGTGGATGGGATGGGATAGGGTGGAAGATTAACGGAACGAAATCGGTGACTATCTCTCTCTCTCTCACTCTCTGTCTCTCTCTCTCTCTCTCTCTCGAGCAGCTGCATAATTGAAACGCTTTCATGAATAATCGAATGATGCAAGCAACGGTGATCTACGGTGCAACTTTTACACACAAACACACACACACACAGACATCTCCATCTCCACAACAGAACGGGGTGTTTATGTCTCTCGTATGCACGTGTGTGGCCTTAATGGGCTTTCGATTTAATGAGTTATCGATTACGCGCGGGAAAGGTAATTTTCAGCCGGAAAATGACATTTTAATTGCAGCGTGTGTCGGCTTACACAAGCCACTACCAAATGAGGACATGTTACCAGAAAATCATTATTTATTGCTGTATTTTTCCTTTGGAAAATAATGTGATTACATTTTTTCATATTTTTTTAATATGATTACATTTTTAGAACAATAGCGCAATGATTTCACGCTCATTCAACTAAATCGCACCAAAGACACAGCGATCTTTGCGATCTTCAAGGTGCGCATTTGTGCAGTGAAGCCGTGTTATTTTATTCTTGCCGGCCACACATTGCACACATGAAGGTGTTCGGAAATGAGGCAAAAATGAAACAAGTGTGGAAATAGCCCGCCTATTGGATACCACCCCCCCTGGGGGCAAGTTCATAGTGCACACCGTGCCAAAGTGGATTGTTCCTCTTGCGACCGACCGCCATTACGACATGTTGTTGTACAAGGCGTTTAATAACGTTAGAGGCCTTTTCGCTCATTGATGAACGGACGGAACCAGGAAAAAGGTACCACTGCCTGCTGCTTAATTCCGACGAGGAGTGTTTATGTTTTAGTCAAAATATCACCCCCAAAAAAATACTGAATGTAAGATCCCCAAAGAAGAGATCACACACGACGATACACGCTGGCGTGCGAGAGAGCGAGCAAGATACGCGGCAAGAAAACCGAGATGGCAAAGAAAGCAAATCAAAACAAAATAACACAAAATTAAACCAAATTTTGTGCTGTTCAAGCAACAGCAAGAAGACAAGCAAAAAGACATTTCGTATGCGAGGGATCGAGTGAGGAACCCGAATATGGGGGGACGAGGAGATCAGCCACCGAGAGGTCCACTGCTCCTTTCACTTCATGACAGGACACGTCCCTTAGGGGACGACGATATGGCGAGAGCGTGGTGTGGTGGTGGTCCTATGTGGGCCACTTTCCGAGTGGTTTTCACCCTTCCCATCCCCTATCGCTCTCGTCTCGCATGTGTTGTTTACGCTTACGCGCCTAGTCTCTAGCGGGTTTGTAGCGTTGAGCGGGGAAAATCGGTGGAAAAGCAGCGACGAGGCCGCAGAACAAAATGTAGCAAAATTCGCTCCGATTGCTATTTTAATAAGTGGGTTCACCACCACCACCCCATGAGTAAAAATGAAGGGTGCTACAGTGAGTGACAGAAAGGGTTGTGGTTGCCTCTGCACTACCGGCGACAGTTGAGAAGGAGGCAAAGGGAGTTGTTGTTTTGTGTCTTTAAAAATCATTAAATTAGTCAAGAAGTTTGTAATTGTTACATATTTTTCAATTTGAAACCTGTGACAACCCTGTCGCTCTTGTTTGGCACGCACTGTACATGCTGAGTTTTCAAAAAAAGGGGCATCATCACAGTATGCAACCTGCTCTCTATAGCCGTGCGAATGCATATCATTAATTTCGAGGGCAACAATACCACTTTTTCGGGGGGAAACGTGTCGGGGGCCGAAGTGTGTGTGTGTATTATAAAACGGACAACCGTGGGTTCATTTTACCTACATGTACGTGTATTTGGGGTAGGAAAAACGACACAATGCCCGGTTTTCACTCGGTCGGCGCGGAAAAGGATAAAGCGCATCAAGATCATGTGAGAGCATGATGCTGACAGCCTTAAATGAATTTTGAGGAGATTAATGGGAGAAGCAGCGAATGAGGGAGGTGTTTTATCCATAGAGTAGAGAACCATAGTGTAGAACACCAGTTCTCTTCAGTACAAGAAGACGAAATCTAGTTAGCCGCATGAAGACTGTGCTATGGTTGCTATGGCGTTTGCTGCAAGGATGAAAACCCGCGGACCACTCTTCAGTGCAGAGAGATGCATTATTAATTCTAGAGACGTCTTCCCCACTCCTCTCTCTCTTACACACACACACCACTTCCACCCGTGGAGAGGAAACACCTACCAAGTCCCGATGCAGGTCCTTGCTGATGTGTGGCGATATCTTCATGATGCCGATGAATATGAAGAACAGCCCGAGCAGTATCGAGAGGCTCCTCAGCACCAGCGAGGACATCTTTTGCGTGTTTTGCGTAATTTTGACGGCTTTTAACGGTACCGGCAGGGGGGGGAGGGAAGGATGAACTATCAGAACAGCGCTAAGCTTGCTGGGCAAGCAATGCTTTCCGTGTCACTTCGGTGAGGGGCGTTTTCTTTAGACACACTAACGCGCGCGCACACACACAAACACGCACTGAATTGCACAAACAGCTTCAATCAACGCAATTGCTCTTTTTTGCTTCAAATGGCTTCACTTATTAGCACACTGGCACAGGAAAATGCTTCTATTAACCACCAAATAAACACACACAAATTGATCTGGGAGGCGCTACACAGAACACTCACAGGCCGAATTCGCAGGCAGAAAACGATGCTGTGGATGACACAAAGACGGCGGATCTTAGTAGACCGTGAGAAGCACAACAACCGCACACAACCGACCACCGCGACGGAAGCGACGTGTTATCCGTACCTTTTGCACAGCGAGAAGCCACGGAACACACTACCAATCAATAACCGACGACGAGAAAAAGCGCGATGGCCGATGATGCTGGCTGGCTGACAGGCTGGCTGGCCGTTTGATGTTGACGGTCCTGGTCCTGGAAAATTGGTTCTACCAGAACAGAGCGAGACAGTGTGTGAGCGCTTCCGTCGGGATGCGCACGCGTTCAAACGCTTTGTGGTGGTGGTGGTGGTGGTGTGTGCGTGTATAAGGATGTGTAGGGTCCACAGGGGTGCCACAGGACGAACCAACTGTCATTGACCGACCGACGGAGGAGCCTTCGGCTGCCTACGCTGCGTACACGCACACTGGAAACGCGCCGGAACTGTCAAAACCGGTCCCGAAAGGTGGCAGTTCTTAGTACAACAGTTTCACACGAAACTGTTTCCGGGCACCTGTTGATGTGTGGTTTTCGTTTTCATTTGCATTCGCCAATCGATGCCAAAACCGCGGCGACTATTCTATTCTGGTAAGGTTTTGAAAATCTATTGCTTCATCATTGTTGCAACGGTGCCTTGTTTCCTCCCTTTTTTTTGCTATGAGCGTACGCACGCGCTACACACGCACACACACACACACTTACACACACTTACACACGCACGCACGTACACACACACAACACACACGCGCGCGGGGACACATTTGCAATCCGCTACCGCGCTGCTATTTTCTGCTCGCTTTCGCGCTCTTTGTCGTTCGTCGTCGGTTCGTGTGGTGGTCTGCTGATGTGGCCCCGCGGGCTGATGCTTTTCGTCTGGGAGATTCGAAATTTCGCGCTGCTCCTCGGCCACTGCTGCTTGGCGTGCCTGTCATTTGATTCGGTCAAATGTGCCAAACCTCGGCGATACACTCTCACTCTCTTGCAAGTGTCTCTCCTGGTTTCTCTCTCGCTCTCCGTTGTTTGTGTTTATTTTTGAACCATGCTGCCTTCTGTTCGGTTGCGCTTGCTTTGATGTGCCGTTGCGTTGCGGTTTTGAATTGGAGGCTCAACGTGCTGATGGAGTTGGGGCGTACCCGTGAACAAGGAGCTTATGGGGTGGCCACATTCTATAAGCGAAGGCTTGATAAGTAACAACTCTCAGTGCTGGGTCAAACTTTGCAGGTGTTGGCCATTCCACGTGTTGAACTGATTTGAAAAAAGGCCCCTAAAGGGCTTTTTTTTCACTACCGCAAATGTCTTCCCAATTGCATACCTTTAGGCGACTAGAAGATCACGACGAATTTGAACAGATTGGAATAATTATTTAATGAGAATCCATTTCAAAGCCGATTAATTCATACTATTCATATCATATAATGGAATTCAGAAAATAAAAGGACTAAAAACTACATTTCAATGACTATTGTTTTACCTTTGTGCTACATTTAGGGCACCCATCGTGCAGAGAGAGAACGAAATCGTGGTTCGTGTCTTCGCAATAGAAACGCTTCAACATCAACGTCGGTTCGTGTCTCCGCTAACCACAGGGATATTTCTTGCTGCGGGATATTATAAACGCCTTTACTACTCGTTCTTTCCACTTACGCCTATTAACAAATACACAAACTTTTCCGCTTTTTATTATTAAAATCTAACTTAAAACGCATTTATTTGTGTTCTTCGTTTGCTTTCCACGCATTACATTCATATTACATCGTTTCTCGCCCAGCCCCTCCCATCCTCTTCCTCCGTTCGTTCGTTCGTTATTGCTACCCTCTTTCGCGCACGCCGGTTTTCCCTACTATATCGCGAAGATATTCTTCGATACTACTACTATAGCGAAAAAGAGAAGAAAAAAAAACTACTAAAAATGCTGCTGCTGCTGCTGCGGACAAGCGGAACAAAACCATTTGCTTAAGCGTTTGTCTTTTAGCGCTTTGCGCACCCTTTCTTCTCACGCGCACAAATCGTGTTTTGCCAGGCCTTTTGCTCACTCACTCTCTCAGCTCACTACTAAATTACGGATAAACACGCGCTAGCAAATGTTTTGTATGTATATAGAATATAGCACTTTTGCATCGGTCTTGTTGTTGCTTTTTTTTTTTTTTTTGCTAATTTAGGGAAGGGCGCCGCTCATTTTGCTTCTTTTTTGTGTGTTTTTTAGAAGATAGTATAGAGGTAATTTCTGGGGGGAAAACGTTCACGATACACAAGCGCGATATTAAAAGCTACAGCACTTTTCTTGCCTCTATTATTTGTTTTCGATTGTTGAATGCTTTTCTTCTATCTGCATCCACCCTATAAAACCATTTATCTCTCTTCCAGCATTATTGTTCACATTATACTCGATTCGAAAAAGAAAGCTTTACGACTACTTCTTATCGACTTCCCCATCATTCGATATTGTCGCTTAAACCAAGCGCCACCGATATTGGGAAAAGCCAATCATTTCTCTTCCCGTTCCTACCACCTACAAGAGCTATCTCATGTTCACAGATACCTTGGAGGGAATCAATTATGTATTGGTGTATGTATTTTTACTGTATACGAATCCACTTCTCTTACAAAATACAATATGCTCTAAAGCATATACATTTTAAAAAAGGTTTTGCACGATTTGCCTACACACTTTCCTCTTTTTTGTTTGCTTACATGCTATCTCAAACATTCGTCTGGATCAATGTCCCGATTTTCCAAAGAAAAGTTGCTATTTTATCTTCCTACTCTTCGCCTCCGTTTCTGTACTGTTCCGGTTCCGATATGTGTTTGAGAATGTGTGGTCCCCGGCCAAAGTGACAAAGATTGTTCGAAAAAGTTTCCTTTCAGGCACTATTTTAGGTAGTAATTGGTGTCGTCATTCGTCAAAAGACCTAAAACTCAACCTTCAAAAAAGTGTAAACCCTATTTACGCTCACTTTTACGATCTGCTTTTGACGATGTATATGAATGATTGTGCTGCTGGATGTGCTAAATCTGGCTCAACGTGCTACAGAAAGAGAGATGTGTTGTTCGATATGACGCTTTTATGACCCGGATTTGGTTCCATTTCATCCCCCGATCAGTTGAATGATCGGTGATCAGTGATCGGTCGTCCTGAGGCTATCGTCCTTCCATCAAATATTGATGCATCGACAAAACGGTGTGGTGATTGAAGACATTTTCCTGATTGTGATGCTTCTGCTTGCTCTGTCCCTTTCCTCTGTTTTGGTTCGACTTCGGTGTTTCATTTTTCTTCCTGGAATGCGGCGGCTGAATGTGTGGCTTATGCTCGCTTCACGTACTGCGCAATCGCCACCATCGTCAGCACGGTGGCCACCGCCATCAGGACGCTCGAGACGGAAATCGCACTAGCGCCGCCGCCGTAGCGTGCCTGCCCACAGGCCGGCGGGCACACGGGAATGACCGACTCGGTAAACTCGACGCGGCCCTCCGCATCGCCCAGCTTGTTCGTCGCCTGGCAGATGTACTCGCCGTACTGGCGCTTCTCGGCCGTGATGACGCGCAGCGTCGAGTCGGTGAACTCGTCCGCGGTCGCAAACTGGGACAGCTGGTAGTGCTGGTTGCTGGACAGCTGCACGCTATCCTTCAGCCAGCGGATGGCCGGCGGCGGGTACGCCTCGATGTGGCACTCCAGATCCATATCGTACTGCAGGGCCTGCTCGACGCGCGGTCTCGGCACGGTCACGACCGGCGCAAACTCCACCTCCAGATTCACGTTACGCCTGTCGCCCCGGCTGACACCGTTGTCCGCCACGCAGTAGTAGGTGCCGCGGTCCTCCTTGTGCACCGAGTGGATGTTTAGTACATTGCCCGAGTATGTTGCACCACCTGTGTGAAAGAGAAGAGAGAGAGGGGAAGGGAAGAGATGAATACACAATTTATATGCATGCCCTCCCCGCTTGGGTTTACGAGCGAACAAATAAAATAAAAATTTAATTAATTTACAGCAACTGTTTAACTCCAACAGCACCCGCTGCTACCCGCACCATAATTTTGTTCTTTTTGGGGGACTTCGCTTTCTTCCCCTCAGGTACACACTACTAGCTTCCGAAGAAGAATGGCTTCCGGTATGTGTGTTTGATGCGTGCTCTCGGAATGTGTATGGCCCCGGCGCGGCAACATGCAACGAGATCCCGTGCAATCTGTTGTACCTTGATCCCTTCGCGCTTTGCTGACCACCCCACAGCAAGTACTGGTACCTGTCCCCGAAAGCCTACCCGAAAACGCAACGAGAGATGATGTTTGTCGCGGGTCAGTGAACACGCAACCACGCCACCACACTACGAGCTTCGATAATTTGCTGCTGTCCACATGTCTCTCCACAACCCTCACCATCCGGGACAGGCAGTTATGAATAGGAAATTAGTGCAAAGGAAATGATATCTCTAAAAAACAGCAGTTACCAAACAGCAGACAGACCCGCGCCGCGTGCGACAACTGTGTCCCCCACGTAGTGTTTCCTTCACTTGCATTTACGCACATAAGCCACGTGGGTCTGTGCGTTGAAGCTCATGAAATTCTTCTGATTCAGCGCCTGCTGGGATCGACACACACACCCCACAAAAAGAAAGGGATACAAATGAACATTATTTGTCACTGTCACCTTCCATACTGACCACTGCACCCTCGCCGTTCACGTACTAATCGAATGTCCTCAGGTAAGGACTTCATTTCCTGCTCCATCCCTACTGTTCACGGACTCCGGTTGATCCCGGTGGATTGTTTACGCATCACCGAAGATGTCACCGAACTTAACAGGCCGAAACGAATGCAGCCGGGCAGTAAGTGTCCCCGTTTTGGGGGTTACCACCAGCAGCAACGTCCAATATGCATAAAATACTCATCATGATGTGATGGGAGAGTTTTCATGCACAAATCCCGTTTCGGAATTTCAAACAGTTCTTGTTTAAAGACTGTTTGATGCTGTTGGTGTTGGAAGCCAAATTAATTTAGGCTCTGGCTCTTCAGTTATAATATGCTGCATCATAAACTACGATACTATGTTGGTCGCGTTTTTTAATTAGCTCCCTAATATCCATAATTAATTAGGCTGTGTGCCAAGTGTCAAGTGGAACGACACGCACACACACACACACACACTTGAGTCATAAAACATTTACTCCACTGGCTATAAAATTGATCGCGAGAAATTAAACAGAACACACGCTGCACTTCAAAACGCAACACACAAGCACAGCCGGGAAAATGGTACAAATTGTACAACAGCTTTGTACGAGAGCAAAGCATGCTGAGAACGCCAAAACGGTTTGATTACTTTCGACCGCTTAAGATATCGCTATCGAGTAAAGGCCGGGCTACATTGATCGTACTCGCAAGCGTAATTTTGATTTTCACTAGCGCATCTGGCGGCGGCTGGTGGAAGCTTTTTTTGGTCATCGAGGGAATGCACCTGCCGGATCTCAAAATTTAGTAGTTTTTCCATCATTTTCCATTGCAAAAATGGATGCAATGCGTGCAAGACATGTGTATCTACGTTTTACAAAACTTTTCTCCTCCGATTTAAGTAAAAAACATGGAAAATTAACGTATTTTCTGGAGCGGCTCCAAATTGTTTGGCAAAATGCTTCGGTCAGCCGCCGCCAGATGCGCTAGTGAAAATCAAAATTACGCTTGCGAGTACGATCAATGTAGCCCGGCCTTAAAACTCGAGTTTCGGGTAACGGATTTGTGTCATTCAACACCGGCGGATTATGGCTGCGAGCGGATACCGATGCGGCCATATTACACAAGATCTACGATAGCGAGATGCTGAAATGGGTGTAATGTTAAACTGAGCTGTTTCATATTTTGTCAATTGCTAAGTAAATGTTTGCTTGACAGTGCAGTTCAACGATGGCAGGAGACTGTGTGTTTGAACTAGAAGCCGATGGAGAATTAGCATTTCTCGCTCGCTTAAATCAGCCCTTTTTGAGCGGGGGTTATTGATTTTTAACGTGTGCCATAAAAAAAAACACTCGAACGAGTCTTGATGAAAGCCCGATCATTGTTATGCCCATGTTTCAACGGTTCTACTAGTCACACAACCACCACCAGCTGTGACATGCGCGGGGCGTTTTTGTTTGTCTACGCATCATCGCACCGCCCGTGTGACAACGAGGACCCCGCGGACAGCAACCACTGATCAAGTATGCACACTGAGCAATCGAAACGAAGGAATGGCCCCGATCTGTTCACCGAGAAACGCACTTCAACGGACAGTTCCTGCATGTCAATGAATCGCTCAGTATTGCACAACAGCTCCGCGTTTCGACGGATTAAGGGCCGGGAAATAGGACCCCGATGGGAGAGGGGGGCACGTTCCTGACACCGCGGAGAAATTAATCCTCATGGTGCGTTCTCGAGTACACGAGTTTGTTCTTGTCACCTTTCGCTTCATTTTTTCGGTTGGTTTGGTTTTCGAGTGTTTCCCCCGTCCGTTGTTACAATTAGTTGGGTTTGAAAATTGTCACCCATAAAACCGAAACTCCCGGCACCCGGCAGGCATTCCTAACAAGGGTATTGTGCTGGTGGTGGTAGTGGTGGTGTGACGGCGACTCCGTTTCAGTGCCCTGTATGAAAAAGGGGAGGTAAATGTTATTATCCTACTTCATCAAAATCGGACCTGCGGGCTTTGTTCAATGATACAAACCTATGCAGAAGCGCGCAGAAGTTCTCTACAAAGGAACCTTTTCTTTTTATTGTTTTGTTGTATGCATCCTCCACCACGTGTGTCCGAGGGTTCAGAAAAACGATAAACTTCAATGACCGGATCCGACACCGCCACCGATGATGGGTGGAAGAGCATCGTTTGGCAATACGGTTGTGAGCGCTTGCCTGGGGATGCGCTACAAAATGCACCCGACAACACACGACAAATACAAATGATCTTCTGAACCGTCGGTGGACGGTTCCCTGGCGGCTTATCCCGTCCCTTTTCGCACCAGGAACTGGTGCACCTCTCCATGGGAAAGCAGGGAAAGTAGGGAAAGCCAAACTGGATGGGTCGGGTGATATAATCCACTTATCTCAAGGACTACGCAGAATGTTTCCTCTCGTGTTGACTAATCTTTTTTGGTAGCGAATCACACGAAAATCGACAAACTTCTCTGCACACACAGCTCCTCCACAACAGAATGGTCGGAATCGTTTTTTTTTTTTTTTTTTTTTTTGACAACTGTCAGCCCAATAGCGAAGCGAATAAAAGCCCGACTGTCAAGGCCGGGCTACATTGATCGTACTCGCAAGCGTAATTTCGATTTTCACTAGCGCATCTGGCGGCGGCTGACCGAAGCATTTTGATAAACAATGTGGAGCCGCTCCAGAAAATATGTTATTTTTCTATGTTTTTTACTTTAACTGGACTGGAAAAGCTTTGTAATCGATAGACAAACATATTGTGCAAGTATTTCAGCCGTTTTCGCATAAAAAAACGGTGTAAAAACTAATTAATTTTGAGATCCAACACGACCATTCCCCCGACGACCAAAAAAAGCTTCCACCAGCCGCCGCCAGATGCGCTAGTGAAAATCGAAATTACACTTGCGAGTACGATCAATGTAGCCCGGCCTTCAAACTGGCGAAAGAGACGAGAACACAGTTGACGTAAAGGCCGGGCTACATTGATCGTACTCGCAAGCGTAATTTCGATTTTCACTAGCGCATCTGGCGGCGGCTGACCGAAGCATTTTGATAAACAATGTGGAGCCGCTCCAGAAAATATGTTATTTTTCTATGTTTTTTACTTTAACTGGACTGGAAAAGCTTTGTAATTGATAGACAAACATATTGTGCAAGTATTTCAGCCGTTTTCGCATAAAAAAACGGTGTAAAAACTAATTAATTTTGAGATCCAACACGACCATTCCCCCGACGACCAAAAAAAGCTTCCACCAGCCGCCGCCAGATGCGCTAGTGAAAATCGAAATTACACTACGGAGTACGATCAATGTAGCCCGGCCTTAACACAGCAGGCGTAACGAGCTGAACTCCGGAATGATCTCTTTCGGAAAATTAAACCTCAAGATGGATGAATTTGATTTAATGATACAAGAACGGCTAGCCGCAGTAAGGCTGAAGAAAACCGAAACTATCAACGATTTGATAAAGCAAATATTTGGCGAAGAATTTCACCGTATCTCGATATGGTACGAAGGAAGGTACGTTCCCGGCACTATGCTCCTGGGTCAGTTTGCACCGTCCAAACCAGTAGAGTACTTGGTGAGCCTCCCGGGCGGAAAGGTGCACGGTTCGTTGGCCCGTGCCGGCAAGGTTAAGGGCCAAACGCCGAAAGTGGAGAAGAAAGACAAGTCGAAGCGCAAAACGGGACGCGCCAAGCGTCGTCTGCAGTTCAACAAGCGCTTCACGCAGAAGACGACCACCGCCAAGCAGCAGCGTCGCCGAGGACCTAATTCTCAGACAGCTCAGGGTTGAAGAAGAATGGCGACGAAGACGTAACGTTCATCTCATCTGTAAAGGGTATGCAGTTTCAAGAGCCAATAAAACGATTTGAATTGCTGAAAGTAACAGTGGAGTTGTTGGTAGTGTCATTAAGCGAAGGGACGCAGGTTACGGTTCACAGGTAAGTGTCGGCTTTAGCTCATTATTGTCTCGGAATATGCGTGATCACAGTAGACACAGTCCAGTTCCCGAATGCAGATTCGTAGGTGAAGTGGAACTATCGCACTGCTAGCGAACATCCCCCAGCAACCCAAGTCACCAAGTCGGGCAGCAATCAAGTAGTCCACGATCCCTTCACCATCTCCCGAACCCATGCCAGCAGTAGTAGTATTGTGTTTGATTTCCGAAGCGGAAGTTGTGTGACAGCTGGAACTTAGCGAAGCGTTGCTTTTCCGCATTGTTTTGTCAACAGCCGCCAACGTGACTGGTACGGGGGCTCGCGTGGTCTGGTGAGATATTGCCAGCAGTAAGCGGATTGTGCCATCGTGCGCACTAATACGGTTCGTGACGGATGAGCATCACAACTGCATTCGGCGGCGGCGGCGACGGCGGCGCGCCCTGTGTGACAAGTATCTGTCCCAAAAGGATGCGATCCTTTCTCTCACCCCGTCCGAATCATCCCTATCTGTCGAGCCCTGGTCTGGATATGGTGCATAGGACCGAGCCTTCGGGACCATCGTCGGCCTCTGATGGTGTCTGGGATTTAATCCACTTATAACGCTACCTCTTTCCAGCCGGCCGGCTTACGATGCACAGCCGGATAGTGAAAGTTGTTTGGTTTATTAAGGATTTGCTGGAGCGAAACAAGCACAAGAGGGTCGGTGAAGTAAGTTTTCTATTGTTTCCTTTTTAACAAACTATGGCGTTCGAGAGATGCATTCGCTTTCATCTGTTCTTTCTGTCTTTTTTTAAGGTCTACATAAAAAGGTTCTTTCAACAATCGAACTAAACGTATGCGATTATACACACTCCAATAGCAATACGGTACTAGAAAAGTCGAACACACCCGGATTCGGGTATGTATCATTTTTTTGCCAAATCTTATTAAGGGCGGAGTTCTACAATTCAGGGTTTTTGTGCGCACAACATCAGTGTCGATTCTCTCGGGGCATTAAATGTGGGCCTGTCATAACATGCGAGCGCCATACAGCACAGTGGAAGCAGAGTGTGGATGTGTAATGATAGGTTTCGATGGTGGAATTAACGAACTCGATTAGGGAATTGGCAGGCAGGCAGTAGCAGCTGTTGCAGTTGCGAGTTTCGCTTTCATCCAGCCAAAGTAACAGTTAATTGGTGGCCGATGGCTGCTGCTGGTGGGTGCGGCCTCAACGATTACAGTTTTTATTCGTTTGAAGTTGCAAATAAAGCTGCAACGTACGATTCTTTCCGTACCCCTAGCTCCACCAGATGGGCGCACTATGGAACCTATGGAAAGCTAGCGAAAAGAGAGAACCTATTACTGGTCCAAATCCGGAACACCAACGCCAATATCTCGTTAAGACCTAAATAGCATCAGAATGTGAAACTCAATTTGTCGCTTCATTGTCTGCCTGCAAACACGCTCTGTCAGCTGTGGTGTGTGTGCCTGGTGTGGTGACACGGGTCTCCTGGGGTCTCTTCCGTTTCGCCCGGGGTTGGGCAGACAAATGCATTGCTCATTAGCAGCATTTGTGCATATGCAAGCCGAATGCATGCACACTTCCAATGGTGGGCTAGAACCGTTAGTAAAACGCATCAGCTAATTATTTAAAGATTATTTTGTCACCAACTGTTTCCACCATTTCCACTGGTTGGTGCATTGGTGGTGCATTTTTCGGATGCGCATGGATGCGCTCACACTCCCTGGCACTTCAGGCACCATGGCTGTCAGGAAATGGAAACCTAGATACACTGTGTGTGTGTGTGTGGTGACGGTGCACTGTTGTTTGTAAAGCGCACTTTATCTAGAGTGTACGATTTTTAGTTCACCGAGCTAAATAACCGGAAATGGCATGTATGGAGGTCGATGGTGATACGGAAGAATGGAACGTTTCGCAAGTGAAAATTTGCATTGAAACAGAGGTAGTATGATACGTTAGTATTTGTCTTCATTATTTGGTCTCTGTTCATTTTTTAAAATGTTTTCTTTTTTTACCAACAGATCGCAATCCCTTCATTGGCGTTCTCCTTCAAAACGCCCGGAAGTAAAAAAGGACACATCGGTAAAAACTGCCCCTCTAAAAACCTCGACAAGAGCTCGCACTTTCCTGATTGATAAGCTAATGGCAACATGCACACCGGAAGCCACACCCTTACATCTCCTCCATCGCCCTCCCTTCCGAACGAGCTAATGCCCTAACCGGAAGGGCGGAGTGAAAGGACACATCACCAGTTAGGAGAGCGCGCTATGCAGTGCCCTCGGTATTGCAAAGGATTGTGCCACCGATTGACTCTCCTCGTCTCGATTCTGCATCTGCAACCCCATACCTTTCTCGCCGGCACACACACTACACACACGAGCGAGCACCGGATACGTGCGAAAGCATATTCGACGTTTCTCTTGTACCTTTCTCCATTTACGCTCAACGTCGTCCCCGGGGGTTCGAAAGGGAAAGGAGGTTCGATTGGTATCTCACATCCCACGAAACATAACCTCATGCCCGGACGACGTGTACAAGGGCAAGGACAATGCCCAAACACGGCAGTAGTTTGACAATTTTAACGACTTTTAACCGGGCGACACATCACACTCTCCTCTGTGAAAAGGGAAAGGTAAATCCTGGCCCGTGTGTCATTGAAATCACATTACTCCCGGGGTTGGAAATCTCGGGCTGTTTGGGTAGGTTTTTGAAAGCGTGTGTTCGCTCATAAATTAGCTGTCCTGACAGTCGCTTCTTTACCACCGCTGTCTGTGTGAAGTAGCAAGGACAAGCGCACAGCGCCGTTTTGTCGTTGTCAATTCCCGTATATCCCTCGTTCGATTTCACTCGGGCACATGCCCCGGGATGATGATGGCAACCGGACGCGCGTTTTCTCTCTCCCGTTTGTCCGCCCGTCCCAATGACCAAACACACACTGTGTGGGATGAGTTTTTCGCGCCTTGCAACCGGGATACCGGGTTGACAACAACAAAAAAACGGTGCTACAAACCACCAGCATATGTCGCACAAAGCGTCCTACACCTAGAGGGACAAACCATCCCCCAACAAACGGGGAAAAAGAAATGCAAAGCGTGCGCCACCACCGTGTGTCAACATTGCCACTTCGGATTGGTACCAACGGCGGGGGTTTGTGACTTCCGTTGGCCAGGGTTGGTGATGTTCGTGTATATATACGGGTTGGGTCGGTAGAAACGGTTTTGATGGAAATCCAAATGGAAACTCAAATACTGTTTGTACATGGATCAGGGATTGCATTACCACTCCGCGCGTTCGATACGTTAACGGTCATACACACCTAAAACGATGGAAACAGACAAAATCATTCGATCAAATAACCATTCCCAAACGTCTGCCGGGAGGGAAACAGATTACTACCGCTTAACAGCTCGCCTGGACGACCTGAACGGAGTCATTTGACACTTACTGGTTACGATTTACGATACATAGTGGGGTATTAAATTTTATACTTTATTGCTTAATGGAAAAATATAACGTTTATGTTTTTGTTAAATGTCCAACCCTCACAAAACCACAAACAAACCAAGCTGCTACTACTACTACTCCCTAACCCTTGCGCGCAGATAAAAATTATAACCAATCGACCGAATATTTACGCTTGATTTCTTTTCTTTTTTTCAGCCCTTTATGTTGCGGGACATAAATTGTTCGTCCTTTTTCGTCGTGCACTCCACTCGCGGGGATGGTGCGGAGGAGTGAAATCATGCACCGGAAATGAAATCAAGAACACGAGCGAAACGCGAACGAAAGGAGGAACGATATCATACCGTTTCAGCACCGAGACAATGCAAAAGCGAAAAAGGACACGCGCGCGCGGAAATTACTCACCGAGGTTGAGGGAGGTTCTTTTTTGTGTGTGTTCTGTTCATAAAAAAGGATATCGCGCACGCACGCTCTGCCTGTGGCAGTAGGTAGAGTATTGCTGCTTTTATTTGCAGTAAAAGTAGCAGGTGCAGTTTTGTCATGTTAGCCATCCCCTTTGGCTAGGCTCTCCTCTTTTCCCACATTACCCTTTATGCTCCCTTTTTTATGATTGTTGGGGCAAAAAAGGTAAACACACACACATACACATTTCCATTTAGCCGGTTGCCGGTTCGTTCACCAGCTGGCGCCAGTTCTTTGATGGGATTATGTTGCCGCCGGGTGGTACTGGTTGTTTTTTGGTATGGGAGGGGGGAGAGGAGTTCGCCCTACCACGGAAAACGCCCACTCACGGGACAAGCCAAAACGGGGAACACCCCAGTAGCAGTGCGTGAGTTTGTTGCAAGTGCAATTTTCAACTGACCTCATCGCAACGCTGACCGAACCTCCCAACCTTCCCCCTTTCTTCGATGTGCGGGGCTTTTGAACCGAAGCAATGAAATTTTAATTAATTACAATTATCATAGTGTGGAGAAGGTGGTGGTGGGGTGGAGTAGCGCATTGAGGGGGATTGGTAGGACAATTCTGCACTTTATCATGCTGTCCAGAATTCAATTAGAGAAAAGGGAGGCCGCCTAACGTAGAATGTAGGTGTGGGTGTGAGAGTGTGCGTCATCTAACACGCATCTTGCAACGTAGACGAAGAAACACGGATGGAAAAATGTCATATTGTCCCGGGTAGAAGTCGGCTTCTTCCTTCTTCCAAAGCTAGCAAAGAATATTGATTTTCCCTTTTTTTTAGATTCCATTTTTGAGAAGATGACGCCACGACCACGACGATACAACAAAGGTTCCCCTCTCTAAAAGGAAATAATTCTTCTTTCCTGCTTTTAGTATGGAAAAAGGGAATTAAATGAGTAAGCATTAGTAGAGCGCATGAAAATTGAGACATTCTTCTCCCGATGGCACTGCACACTGTCCAGACAATACAGATTGCAGACGCTCGATAATCGAAACGTTAATTGCAATGATAGTGCATAAAGAGCAGCGGTCTGCTGCTGCTGGCCATGTATATACACGCTGTCCCGAAAGGACATATAAAATATTCATAACAATATGGTGGTAAAACTTCAAACACGAGTAATAACTACCTTCGCACTCCCTCGCTGTAAGTTTCCTTTTTTTGTTGTAACGGACGAATGATTTATTCATTTTCTGCGCGGGCGTCCCGGCATTTTTTTTGCGACATTTCCAGGAAAAGATTTCATCGATCGAGTCAGACACGAACGTCTATTACCGAGGATGGGGTGTTTTTTTACTACACCCAGAAGACCCAGGATAGAGGCAAGAAATTGTGCAAAATATTGATTGTACAACGACACCACTTCTATTTTAGTGTTTGGTTTTGTAATAATTCATACAAGCCATATTATTTTATTAATCCCCGTAGTGTACATTTTATCTTCCTTCTTCTCCTCCCACAAGAAGCACGTGTTTGCATTAGGAAAATGAATCAAAGCGAGTGTCACTAATTCACTTATCTCGTTGCGTTTACGACCGATTAGCCAACCGAAGTTAATCTCGCTCTAAAACGGTCTCGCACTAAAAGCAAGCTCCCTTCTCGACACAACAGAGCAAAACGACGGCACTCCGGAAATTTTCTTCATTTCCCCCAAGGGAGCAGAGAGGGAATGAATAAATCGTACGCCAGAGTTTTCATGGTCAGAACGCCCTAAGGGGCCAGTCCTTAGCAAAACGTCTCTTTCTCTCTGGTTTCTTCATGTTTGGGGCCCACCCAGAAGACAATGTGTCACAACCATGTTAATTGATTTATTTCATTGCCGTTATGAAGGGGGAGAAGGATGCGCATCTCGATACGAGTTGAGTGCATATTGTTTCCCCCACCCAAAGGTTATTTTCGAACTGTCCCCAAAAATTCCCTAAAACGGTACAACAACTAATTAAGCAAAGTTTTGTTTTGTTTAATCAAACTAAAACCCTTTTTAAGTGACAAAAAAGGCATGTTAACGCGTTGTTTTCATTTCATATTATCCTGCTCGGTAAGGATACGCACGAAACCGTCGGTGTCTCCTCGGTGTCCGTCTCGCTCGTTATCAATTCGAAGCAACACTTTCCCCTACCCAAAATAGGGGTTTCGGGTCCCAAAAAAACAAGTTAACACGCTCTGCTGTTCACCGCCGCTAATTAGAAAGTATCTAAACTGTTTCCAGAGCAGCAACGACAGCAGCACCAGCAGGAAATGGGGTTTTGACACCCAACGGTACATTAAAGTCGCACCATTTATCCATTACCACCACCACCATCACCGCGCACAGCGTCACCAGGATGTTTTTTTGCTGTTGTTTCTGGACAAAACAGGGTGTGGATACTTGAACCCCACGCACACACAGGTTGGATGAACTTTTGATAGTGAATGTCCTGTCTATCCGGTCGCTTGAGCTTCAAATTTGTCGGTGGAAATTATCATATCTTCCTGGAAAAGGGGAAGGAAATGTTGCGTGTCTAGGGTTCACTTGAGCATGAAATGTTTTCTTCCACGCGTCAAATTCTACCTTCCAGGACCATCGATCAGAGTTGGCGGTGGCGGACTTTGCTCCCTGCCGATCCTAGCGTGCCGTGTTGTTGGTGGAGGGCGAGAGACATAAACTAACCTCAAAAAGGGAAGCAAAAAAACTCACACCCATACACGCGGGCAAACTAACAAACCGCAGCACTTGGTTACGCGTCTGCGTGGCAAATCGTACGGTTAAAAGCGTGTCTAGTCCGGATGTCGCCATTACTTTTCCCGGTGAGTGCATTTTTTTTTTCTTTTCTTTAAGAACACGCAGTCCACGTCAGTCATTTGCCATCATTATTTCTCTTTCCTTTCAGGACGACAGGTAAGCCACCACACTACAGTGAAGGAGTTGGCTGCGCGAGGTCCTTCAATCAGGGGTTTTGTTAGTTTATCCGTAGAAACGTGTACTACTAAGTCGGAAATCCAATCAATTCAACGCTCTGGACAAACCTTCCACACTCTACACTCTATGTAAATTTGGGACTATTTGCCTGACTGGCTGGATACACACACTCGGAGCCTCCTTTTCGACGTCGTCTCGTCCTCGTGTGTGGCTGTCATAAAATGGCAAAAAGGCACCAAAATGATAATAAACCTTTCTGAAATATTGTACGGCAAGGGCAATATATGTTGATCTATTCTCCATCCCCCGCCAAAAACAAAACACAACATTCGGGAACGAAAATTTATACACACTTTCTACTCCCATCCAGCCCAAAAGTCCATAAACCTCCAGGACCGCTCAGCGACGGTCACGGTCACCGATATTGTTATTACAAGGCCGACGAGGAGGAGGAGGACGAAGTTTCAACATTTTTGTTGTTTTATTCTCTCCCTGTCTGTCTGACCATAAAACGATTACACACAACATAAAGCAGCACACATTTGAATTTCGGGTTTATTTGGATTGGTTTCATATTTTTCCTTCGTAACAAGCCGGAGGGGAAGAGAGGGAGAGTTTGTATGTGTGTGTGTGAGTAGAACATAAACAGGACCTTCTTTTAAATGTCCTTTGCAGTATTACCACAAAAAATGCACCGATTTTGATCGAAATATTGCTCCTCTTCTCTATCCGTTACTGCCGTTGCGTTTGGTTGATTTTTGCGACCCCTGCGGTAGAAAAAAAGTGGTGCCCAAGGGCCATGACGATGTTTATGACAGCAATTGACAGTGACGCCAGGACGACGAATGCGGTTTTGCATCGCTTAATTCACCTCGAACACAGGGGTGGAGGTATGAAAAATGGATAATTTATCCTTCACTAGCCGGCCACTGGTGGGGTGTCCTCGGGGTGAAAGAGCACGGAAGGAAGGGAGAGTCCTCTTCTCTCCTCTTCAAAGTGCAACTTCCAATTAACTATCTATTGTGCGTGGCGGATGCAACCATTTTTTTGCCTACTTCATGCTGATTTGGCCACTGTGTGTACCTACCCTCACAACAATCGGTGCACCGGTGAAGGTAAGTGATGTAGCAGTTAAACTAATGATCCTTTTCTACGCCATACGACGTTGTGAATGCACAATTTCTAGCTGCATTACTGTATATTTTCCTTTCTTTTTTTTCATTCGTTGTAGGGTCATAACGGAAATGTCAACAAAAAAAAAGAGAGGAAACCCGTACCGAGAAGCCAGCAAAATAAACATTCCGCAATCGGGGAATAATAATAATCGTCCGCAGAGTGTACGAAAGCGAACTCAAATAGGACGAAATAGATAACGGAGCAATGGGAAAATCATGGGTACGATTGGGCAAATAAAAATAACGTTCAGTGCGTTTTACCCTGTCGGAACAGAGACCAGAGGCCCAAAAAACCATCCGAAAACACACGGAAATGGGCTTTCTTCACCTGGAATTTCCAATTTCGTTACGACGCGTCGGCAGTTTCCTTTTAAAAAATACCCCAAAAAATCGATCCCTGCTCTATAGCTGGGGCATTAAGGACGGGTAACTGTCGGGGCGGATGCATTCGATCCTAAAATAATATTTATACAATTCCGCAAAAAAGGGGGAACATATTTCGGGTCGATCGCGTCCTGATCGGCATATGTGAGCTTTGAACATGCAATCGCATGAAGAACACGTTTGGACAAATAATAGTAATAATAACAGTTGCCGCAACGGTCCTCTCTACATTCACCCTACCCCTTCGATGCTAAAGGGCGTGTCTAATGTCGCATAGGAACCGTCTGTCCAATACATACATATCTTCCATCTGTTTGCGATCGACGATCTCCGTTTTCGCGACATGCTTGTTGAAGTTGTCGCCATATTTTCATCATTATGGACCAAATTTATTAGCTCACTACTATGCAAAACACACACACAAAGGGTAACGAGAATAGGAGAATCCTTTTTTTATTGCTGCAGCGAATCCAATCATCCATTATGGCAACTACTGTGAAAAAGGGAAGCTGCTGTGCGTGAGCGTTGCTAGCCCGTGAGTGGATTACGCATTGTATTATGCAGTTGTGTGCATCGCGGAAAGGGAGAAAAAGGGTGATAAAAAGGAGTACTTTCCCGTGGTAGGTGAAGTGGGAGAGGAGGGAACCATATTTTTACCAGCCTGCTAGATCCCGCTGTTCTCTGCTCAGCACCCCTTTTTCCAGCTTCTCTTGACGCAGCGGTTTATTGCAGTGAACAATCAAAGCAGGCGCAGAGAAGTTCCCCTAGTTCCTCTTCACGGAGGATCATTTAGCCAGCCGTCAGTAGCTTCAGCAAATCATTTCTCAATTCTTTTGGCCCTGTCCCCGTGTGCCGCGGCATCGGTCGGTAAGCCAGTCCCATACACCGCTAACTTGTTATTAATTGTTATGAATAGCTAATTTTCCGCTCGGCCGGAAGTCGTCCGAATAACGGATTGGATGTGACCGACCAGCACAGCACGCTGTTGAGTATGCTTAGGACCAGAAGAAAGGGAATTGTGTGTGAGTTTTTTTTGGGAGGTTACCCTTCATAGACTCTTGGAGTGCTGTAAAAATCTAGCTTCGTTCGTTATGTTCATATGATATCCCTTTCCTAGTTTTTTATGGCCAATGTCCGAACCAACCTCAATGATCTAGATGTAGCGAAGGGAGAAAGGGAGAGAGACATTGCCGACGGTAGTAAAACTATTTTGATAACCTAATAAAACTTTTATTGTGACCACCGTTACAGATACCACCAGCCACTACTGCAACCAGTTGTCGATGCTCATCCAACTCACTTCCGCTTCCAATCTCAAAAACGTGCTGGAAAAGCCAAGAGAGCTGTCTGTGTGTGAAGGGATTAAAGGTCTCACACATGCGGAATTGCCCGTAAGAGTGCGTCCCTGGAGGAGTGTCAACTGCACGCGGGAAAAGAACGTCACAAAGAAACGGGGTAGAACACTTGAGAAGGAACCAGCAACCCTCCGTTTTGCTAAGACCTTCCTCCTCCTTGGGCTATAGAAGGAATCCGGATTCATGAAGTTCACACTTGGCCCATCCTTTTTGTAAAGCGAAACTGGCGCTCCAGGCTAGCGAGAGTAGAAGGGGAGGATCCTCGTTGTGCGATCCTTGCGCGACGGACGGGACCAACCGTCGCAGGGTACTTGATCGTCCCCTGTAACCGGTGAAACTGGGGGCAAGTATATTAGTTACACGATAATTGGCATTCAATTGTCCAGACTGTGCAAGGGATTTAACATTCACACATACAGAAAGGGCCCAGGCCTGAGGGATTGATGAAACCCCCTTGTAACTGGTAGCAATTCCGTACCTGGCATGATCCATTTCTGTTAACCATTCAACTTTTTTTGTATGCAGACCAACATCGCTTGACTGTTTGAGGTTAGGAAACCCTCTCTCGGCTCTCCCATCGTGACCGTTTGGACGCAATTATCTACACATTCAATGTCAATCATACGTAACGAATCACGGCAGGGCAGCATCATGCACTTCTCGAGAGCTTTCCGGTCGGTTGGTCGGTCGGTCGGTCGGTCGGGGGTTTTTAGCACACACACACAGCAGCAGCAGCACAATGTAATAAGGTCACCAAGAAAAAAGGGGACGAAAAGACGAGAGACAGGGTGTGTGTGATTTGCCGGCAAATGGCGGCAGCCAGAGCTCCGTGCAATGGCGACAAATTCACGGCCATTTCCGGTAACGCTGGACGAGGTGAAAAAGGGGTTTTTGTTATTTGCATATCCTGAACTCGGGAGATTGGTGCATAAAATGGTTGACGAGTTGGGATGGTTATGAGGTCGTCTTCATACCGATAACGATATGATGACAAAGTGCCATTCATTAATTCTTGTTTTATATCTTCAAAACAAACGGTTACAGCACACCACTCAGCATTAAACTGTCTTAGGCATTCAGGCACAGAGCAAATAAATCAGAGCAAATTATTCTTGAAACAAGCGTTTCCCTCTATTGTGTGCGCTGTGATATCTTTGTCGGTGCTTTCTATGGAAATGATGCACTCACAGTGCAGAGTTTGGGCAACTATATGCAGCACAACCGTAGATTAGCATAAGTGGCACAAAAAGGCCGCACAATACTGTGTGTGTGTACTTGGTTCCCTTTTAGTGGAACTATTTTCTCTTTTATTTTTGCAAAATAGAGCAAAAAACTGAATGCGAACGGGCCAAATCGTTCGCTGCACTTGCCTTGCAGCAGCAGCAGTAAGCAGTCGACTAGACTAGAAAGTGTTGAATATATTAGCTTTGCTAGCTTTTTCTTCCCAAACGAAACGAACCGAACAAAAAACCTGGAGCTTACAGTAGAGTACAGCAACAATATGCCGCTCATCATCCCGTTCCCGTAGCCCAATTTTCCTCTTCCTCTCAGTGGAGTCAGCCGCCCCAAAGTTCCCTTGGCATTAAGCCTCGTTTTCTCAAAAAAACGGCAACTAATCTGTTCCGATTACTAGTAGCATTATCACGATCATGATCGTGAGCTTGAAGGTGGGTGGTTTTGTGCGTTCTATTTAATTTCAGAGCAAACGCACACTCATAAAACTGACCCCAAACCGCCGTCGGCATTGTGGTGTATTTTCAATTCATCTTTGTGGGAAAACTAGAACAGGAAGCGGGAGCCCTTTAGCTGAGTTTGCGCTAATTACTTGTTCGAAGCGCACGGCTTGTTATCAAAAACCAAAGACAAAGTGCTCCAAAACGAAGAGAAATTGGACCATCAAAAGGCAAAGAACGACCAACACAGATCGGAACAACAGTGACACACCACAGTTACAAACGCTGCCCAATACCGATTGCACTAAACCTCTTTCGTCCAGTAACGCGTTGCAAATTGATTGTTGATCTTCTGTCCATTTACACTGTCATCATCATCGTCGTTGTCGTTGTCTGAAGGGGTATTTATTTTTCTCGATCTATTAATGTCACCCCGATTAATGTCATCTGCCCGCACGCACTTCTTTCCCCTCTCTCTCTCTCTCTGTAAAGCGGGTCGCGTAGACGGCCGCCTTCAAAGACCGACCATCATCTGCGACCATAATGGTTGACTAAATAATAATGCTCTTGCCCTCTTGGCGCGGCGACCCGCAAAGACTGACCGAGCGCTTGGACACACATCACAAGCCCGGTCGGACGGTGGTCTCTCCACAAACAGCAGAGTTTTGCTTTGGGGGGAGAGATGTGTCATTTTGTTGCGCACGCGAGATATCAGATCGTTTCATCTACAGACCAATGACCATTTGGATCGTATGCCCCCGGCGATTACTTTAGTACGACCTAACCTAACTTCCCCAAACTCTAAGGCCGCAGCATGTCGGTGTGTGTAGAATCTTTTCCAAACCCAAGTGTTGATCGTCATCCAGTGTCTTCTCCGTGTGTGTGTGTTGTTTGTACGCAACAACAAAGAGGAAAAGAAGGCCACTTAATTGGTGCAATTATGTTGAGAAAAGCCAACGCCACCACCAGCCAACGCTCACGATCGCGAGGCCTACTTGGTTGGTGAGTGAGCTCACGCTCTGCCATCGTTCGTTTCTTGGAGGAACGTGGTAGAAGGTGGCGTGGTTTGAGGGTAGAACGACAGAAAGGTTATCGTTACGCATCGTAAGCTAGAATCGTAAGCAGTTCCTAGAGACTCACTTGTATGGCAAACAAGTCTACGGGGGAAACACTGAGGGCGTCATTCCGTTACATTCCCGTAACTAGCCCACACACACACACACACACACACACACATAGATCGATCTATCGTGCCCTAGCCCCGATTGCGTTTGTTTATTTTACAATCGATCATCGAGATACGCGGGTGCGCGATCGAGCGAGAGAAGGAGAGAGAGAGAACGAAGAAAGAGCTATTTACCGTGTACATGATGATCACACACATGACACTTTCAGTGCGACACGTTTCGTCGTTCGTTAGGTAACATTACACACGATTCGACACTGCTTCCGGGCGTGTCACGACGCTTCATGATGATGATGACGACAACGATGGGCGCACCAACACATTATGGGCAATAAAGTTAAATTTAAAACATTTCTTGCACCGGCTTTTTGTTCGTTTCTGGGCTCCACACAAAGCGACCTGTGCAGCGACGTAAGCCCTTGGCGCTGTCGGTGATAAATTTGAACCTAACCTCCGAAATTGGGGAGCAAAGTTGATTGACGCGATCGATCCGAGTTTGGAGCTGGTTCAACGCGCGCGCGTGAGATGGGTTGCCTTGTTGCTATTAAATTTATGTGCCCCCATCTCGCGCAATAATTGGCACCCGTTACTGGAAAAAAGACTGTGGGACAGAGAAAGAAGAAAAACTGGGCTCGGCAATGCCGGCGCGGTCGCGTCGAATAGAATGTACTACACAACATAAACTGCACACACAATGGAGCCATGTTCTTCTGGCGGCGCAACATCCCAAGCGCAAGCGGGTTTTGTGCGCCACTGGGTTTTGTGCATCTCTTCTCGCGCACAACTCTCGCGCGTTCTTCTCCAAAACAATGAGAAAATGTGGAGGTCTTCTCCTGTAGGGTGGTGGGGGAGTTCCGGGGGGGCAAAAGCTAGAAATCGAAGCCCTCGTGTATAACGACGACCCTCCTCTTTGCCCCACATCATCATCATCGGTTAGAAGTCATCGACCTGCGCTGGTGCAGCAAGCGCGCCCGAACGAACGCGCATCGTTGTTGTCGCGTTGGAAACGGGAAGCTAGGAGAAGGAGAGATAGGAAGAACCGCGCGCGTCCAACGGTGATTTGATTGCAACTCCACACAACTCCCCGTTCGACAACCTCCAGTCAATCGTCCGCTGGGTTAATCTATTGAACCGCAGAGATCTAGGCGAGGGAGAAGATATCAGCCGCCGATCGAAGCACAATCGAAGAATGGATGGATGGACGGGAAAATCCCGTTGGAGCCGGCTTCGATACGGCCGTGAAACCGCAAAACCCAAACACAAAAAACCGGGAAGCTAATCGATTGAATTATAATCCACACTTCCACACACAGACACAGGCCCACGAGTTCACGACTTTGCTTCGCTTCACGCAACTTTAGGGACATCTACCCGCAAAGAACGCAACGGCGGTTGTAGGGCCTGCGATCCAGCGATCATCATCCCTAATGGTGTGGCAGAAGAGAAGAAGAAGGAGGCTGCTGTGTGGAGTTGGCAGTTATCACTGCTCTTCACGGTGGATCTAATTTGCATCTTATGCAGCCGGTAATATAATTGCAGGAAGATGATGATGATGTTGCGATCGACAACAGGGAAGAGCCCTGTTCGAACCGTTATATGCTGGCTGGCTGGCTTTGCGAGTGTTTTCTACACCATTGGAAGCTAATTTCTGTTGGCTGGCGTCACGCAATGGTAGAAGAAACCCCGACGCCATTGGAGCCAAAGATCTTGCAACGATGGAACAAAGATACGACTTCTTTGTTGTGGCGTTAATAGTGAGGATATCTCATTGGAAGTGAAGTTTTCGATACTTGCACCAATGGTTCAAGTGAAGTGACACACGCTGTATTGCCAATAGACGCGCTTGTTCCATCATGGGACCGCGGTTTATTGAACCTGTAACAAGAGCGTGAGCGTACGACGCAAGAAGCAAGAATCTAATCAAGGTAAAAGGCAACAACGACGACGACGACGACAACGACTTCTCCCTTCCCGTAATTATCATTTAATGAGCACACACCGAAGCTCCTGCCGAAATCTTGATGAACTCCGGTTTTCCTGGGTGCAGTAGTCAGTTTGTTGTGTGTGTTTGTGTCTCCCTGGAACAAGGGTGGGCTTTCAAATTAACGTCTATTTATCTAACGCCCCATTCCCCCGAACATCTCTTGTCGTTTATGGGAGGATAAGTTCTTTTACTTAGTGAAGAAGCTTTAGCTTCTATTCTTCTACGGGGATGTCCGCTTCTTGCTACAATGGACGAAGAAAGTGGGAACAGAATTATGGAACCGTTGACGGCGGATGAAATCATTAATCACCAAAAAAAGGTGAGGTCTCCCACACGACCTCAGGAGATCTCCTCTGTCGAAAGAAGGAGGAGAAGCATTACATCAAATTTTGCCCCGATCGATCGATCGATGTATCTGTCCCTAAACGCACCACAGCATAAACAATTCTACCCGCGACAGTTCTGTCCGTTCTGCCCTGCCCAAACAAGGAAACAGGCCGCCCCATTTCCATCCCAATCGTTTTGGTGCAAAATGGCGCGAAAGCAGTCTTTGGGCACGTTTGGTGAGTGCATGATCTTGAGAGGAGGTTGCAGTTGCGCTGCAATCAAGAGCACAGTTGCAATGCTCCCCCTGAAAGATCCCCATTGTGTGTCAGCTACACGAGCGCGCGCGCACGGCACGGCTTGTGCATAGGGTGGCGCGCGTTTTCCTAAAACCTGAATGAAGCAAACCGGTTTGTGCATTGTTGCAGCAGCCGCGCAGCAACAACTTCCCGTCCCGCTGCCAGGAAGGGTCAACACAAGCGTGGAAACGAACCAACACAGCGAAACGATCGCTGGACGCTGGATCACTAACACGACGATGTTCGACGGGAAAATCTCGGGGCAGCTTGGCTTCCTTTGGTGGAGTAGAAGCGCGCAACGAAGGAAGGAATAAAATCAAGCAAAAAGCCAAACACCAGAGAACTTGATTTGTAGCACCTTCCTCCGTCGCCGAGCGCCTTTGAAAAGGTAGCACGAGGACATCGAGAAAAGGACTATGGTGTGTGAACGTGTGCGTTGCTAAGGGAAACAACATAGCAATCAGAGATCGGTTTTAAAGGCCCGCACATACAGGAGAAGGAGGAGGAATAAAACGGTGAAAGTTAGAATATTTAAACATGTTAGAAGCCCCCATGTCCACCACACTACCTACCAGGCCTCCCCCTCTAGAGCGTGTGTTGCGCTCATTTCCATATATGCATAGGCGAGGAGGCGTTGTTGATGCGGGCGTGTTCTTGTTTTGACCCTGGCACGCGGGCGTGTGTGTGTATCTACTACCACCGGGTTTTGTGAAGGTAATAAATAATATTTTTCTAGCTCTCCAACAGCACCCCGGAACGGTACAACCAGAACACAGTAAGATCTTTGGCTCTCTCGCGCCGACTGGGAGTTATAAAACGGCGGTGACTTACTTTTACGACGGATTAGATCGCTTTTGGGGGGGACAGTTTTGTTTTGGAAAACGGCGTGTCCGCTCCCTTCCCACTGGAGTCATCGGTGTGTCATAATGTAGCATAAAAGCCTTCCGAAGATCAGAAGTAACACACAGTGGGGTAGCGAGTAGGAGAGAAGAATTATGTTTCATAACAAATCGTTTAGCGCTGGGAAGGAGGAAGAGGAAAGTGTTAATTTTTTCTCTCTCCCTTCCCTTAGAAACTCTTGGAGGACAGACAGCATGGCACACACACACAAAACGCACCCTAGGGTGGTGTAAATTGATTCGACTAAGCCTGAACGCCCTGAAAAGACTCATAAATACCCAATCCAATTGAAAAAGCTGCTTCTACAAGGTGGAATTGATACAAAGGTGAATATTTGAATAGATGTAAATATTTTTAATATTTTGAGCGTTTCTATTTATAATTAATTTTCCAATTTTCTTTTTCAGAATGGTTTGTAATAGCGTGCTGTAACCGATCTTTCGATAGAAAGAACGCTAAAAACGATTCTGTTTGATAATTGCTTCGAAAATGGCAATAATAACAATTTTGCACAACCGGATCGTTTCCCGGAAGAAAAAAAAAACATTGGACCGAGAGGGAGAGACCGAGCTTCTCGAATATCTCGATTGAATTTTCACCCAAATGCAAAACACTTTCCCCCGGTTTTATATTTTGCATAATTCATAGCATAGCACACCACCGGCGCCACCAACCACCCCATATTTTGCATACATGCATGAGATCCGGTGCACCGGGCTTTCCTTCTTTTGTTGTTGCTACTGTTAGTCTTCAGACTTCCCCCTTCTTCTCGGTAGGCGTATCAATTTTCCCTTTTGTTTTTTGTTTGCTTTTTGTTTCACGGCGGAAATTAGAAACATATTTACTTTCGCCTTTGTGTGCAACAAAAAAAAGCTGCAACTTGGCCACATTTTCGCCCTTCGAAGGAATATTGGGTGGGATGTGAGATAATTGCACACAACCAAAACATCGACCCAGCGGAACGAATTTATTCCAAACTCGAGCAACCATTCGCGGTATAAAGCATAGCCGGTAGGCCAAAAGAAGTGGAGTTTTCTTTTCACTGCAAAGAATGCAAAGCCCCGATGTGGAGATGGAAATTCGAAAGCGCGGGTGTACTTGTTGCAGCAGCACACACACACACACACTGGTGGTGATCTACTATTGTAACTGGAAACAATCCCCCTTTTTTAGTGTCTCAACTGGGCCCCAGACGGTTAGGCCGCTCCGGCACAGGTTTGTAATGCGTGACATCAACTGGAACGAATTCCAATTAGAATTCCTAACCCGTGTGTGGTGCTCGGTGGTGACTCGGTGGTGTGGAGCACGGAATCGGTCGGTGCTAGAAATTCTGGTTTCTAGTAGCATATCTTCGGCATTGACGCCCGCACGCCACCCAGGAGAGGATTCGCCAAGAACACTTCAATAAACGCTCTTCTTCTCCCTCCCCAGCACAGACAGAGCAGACTGTGGTGTCATCGTTCGTCATGCTTGGGGTGGGATGGTCCATGCATTGTGTAAAGGAAGCGTAGTATCATCGTCTCAATCCAATATGATTCAATTCATCAAGTTGCGATTGCTGACCTCACTCCTTCCCCGTCTCTTCTTGTGTCTCGCGCAGTAAGATCATCAGATCAAACAGATTCGCCAAACGCGCAGCAGCAAACCGTGCTGGTTGGTGTGTCCCACGCGCCAGTTGCATTCCTTCAACTCGTGGGCTGTGAATTGGAATTGGAATGTTACGATAAAAGAAATGGCACACTCACTCATCTCAAGGCGGCGGCGAAAAGGGACCGGTTGCGCACATTTCTAGTCCAGAGCGACCTTTACCACATCCGGACCACCGCGCGCGCGCATTTGTTGTTCATTTTAGCTACTTTTTTGGCATTTAATGGGGTACGTGCCACCACACTCAGCAGCAACGGTTGTTTATCACAACAGTGAAGAGACAGTGCAGTGCAAAACATGCATGTAAGCAGAGAAGAACAAGCAGTACATGAATACATAGCATGAGCAAAAGTGTAAATAATGGTGTGTCATTAAGAAGGTGGCTGGCTAGCTGGCTGACCTCCTTCTTTTCCTCTACTGACTGTTAATGATTTCGCCTTTCTTTAAAAAAAAGATGTGAAAATTACACCCACATGCAATGCAACATTTCCTGATAGCGAAAGGGAACTAAGGTCCTGAGGCTCTAAAAACAACTCTCTCTCTCTCTCTCTCTAACACTGTACAGGAGACAGGAAATGCAGGTGCGCTTGAATGGTCGCCAATCAAAGGTTGCTTTGTTTTCACACCGCTGTTGTCTGTTGCTGACTGTCCACTGATTATGAGACTTCTCTAACTAGACTAGACGGTGGAAAAAGGCGCAAAATTAGCGACCATTTAAGCACCCGTGGGATCAATAATTTCCTTTTTTTCCTTTGCCTTTGTGAAGTGTGAACCCTTCGACCCCAGAGAAATGAGAGAAGAAGAAAAAACAGCCTCTATTAGACGCGATCATCGCTATTCTGTGGAGGTTTTCGCGTAACGCTTCCATCTAGTAGGCGCTTGTACTCTTTATCTCTCTTTCTCTCACACACGCCGGTTCTACATCAACCCAAAACAACACTCCATCTTCCACGGGCAACCGTGGCGTGGTCCGTTGTGCCGTTTTTCGTGCAACCGGATCCCCGATAGAACCCAGCCACCACCAGCAGCCGGGCGTATGCGGGGCAAGAAAGCAAAAGAGAGATTAACAATCCGTCAATTGTGTGTAATAGCCCACGGTCGTGGGTTCGGTCGTAGGTTTGCCAAGTGTGGCCAACTGACTCGGACGTCGGCGGCGGCGGCGGCGGGAAGTAAGTGTGGCGAAGATGGCAAAGGCCAAGAACGGAGCAACAACGAAAAATTATGGTAGAGAAATGAACATAGCCACACACACACACACAGACACACGGGTTGGTTCGTTTGGGTTTGGCATTATTCTTTTGGGCCATCCAACCATCCCATGCATGAGCTGATTTCGGTGAGAACCGGACAGCGCCGAAATCGAGCTAATACACACACCAACAAGGAGAGCGAGAGAGAGAGAAAGAGAGCGTCATTTTTATGCAACATGAACCTGATGTGACCTCAACACCAAAGCCACCTGTATTTTAAGGGCATCTGCTTTTTTTTTTTTTTGTTTGGGGGAAATGATTGGGTAAGATAAGCAAAACTTGACTCGCTGAGTGCGTGTGTGTGAGTGAGTGTGAGTGTGTCCATCCAGAGTGCAACAAATTGAACTTCCTGCTGCAGCACAGTGTCCCCCCCGGTGCCGTTTGTTGCCAGGAAAAAGTCACCTTCGCTTTCTGAAACAAAGAAGGTCAAATGCGTCGTCGTCGTCGTCGTCTTCCTCGCCCCGTGGCAATCAGTCAGTCATGGGAGAGTAGAGACCCACCCCGTGAAGGGAGGGTTAGGTTTAATGGCCAAATAAAATGTATTTCTAACCACCTTTGGCTACAACAAGCGATGGGTTTTGGCGTAGTTTTGGCTTGTTCTTTCCGATTGGAGTAGTGCTACCGCGTTTTGGAGGGAAAAAGCGTGAGAAAAAGGAAGGTTCCTTTTCGCGGGGGGAAGAGGCTATTTCGCTAATTACCATACATTGGAAATTAATTTAACGAAACGCGCAAACGGCGCATGAGTCATTGCCGGTTGGCTTTGATTTTGGGGCGGCAAAAAACCCCTTTGAAAATGGTAATGAAATTGGGAGAGTATCGAACAGACAAAGGGAAGTCTGCAGTCAGCAGATGATGTTCCACTAATTTCGGTAATGTTTGAGCAGTCTTATAAACATAAAATATGCAACAATCATTACAATTGCTTACAAAATTGCTTAGAAGATCCAAGCATAAAGGCGAGAACTTGACTCTCATTGCATCATAAGATCATTTCATCACGGCTTAATTTAATCAAAACCATTCAGTAGCATTTAACATTACTTTATCTAAAGCAGCTGTGTGCACACTACACGGATTAATCATCAATCACAGCAGCCTGGAAATATGCGCATCTAGCGAATGTTTGCTGCACCGTTCTAGAGATTGAATCTCGCGTGTTCGCCTCGTTAGATCGCTGTTAGATCGCGATCATGTGTGTGTGTGTAATAGTGTAAGTCACATTGAAAAAAATCTCCTAAACACACGCAAACAACCAAACACATTCGCAACCCAAGCATCACCACGATCACGTTGCGGATGACTCACTTAATTACTAAAAGCATGGTTCCACCACTTTACTTTGCGCGGTCACACTAACGGCGAGGACTTACCTGTCGGTAGGATGGCGTTGTTTTCGCGACGCCAGGTAATCTGTGGCACCGGGTACCCGGACGCGTAGCACTCCATCTGGGCGGGTTGGCCCTCGGACACGACCAGCGATTGGGTGGAGTTGTCGGAGATGATCGGTGGCCGGCGGACGTTCAGTGCCACCTCGGCGGAGATCTTGTTCGTAACGGACAGCACCACCTGACACTGGTAGATGCCGGCGTCCGTCTCCTGTATGTCCTTAATCTGCAGCGTGTACGACGTGGAGGACAGGTCGTAGCGGAGCGAGAAGCGCGAATCCTTCAGCACGAGCGAACTGCCCGTGGACAGGAAGACCGTGTCCGACCGATCGTTGCTGGTCTTCACCCAGTGGACGGAGTAGTCGCTGGCGTACAGGACCGAACATTCCAGCTCGACCGTACCGCCAATGTCCTTGATCTGCTCCTGCGTGATGTAGGAGATGGTTGGCGTTCGCTGGGCACGGGCAGGGCCGACTAGACCGCCGATGATGCCTACCAGCAAGACGACGCCCAGCCCAGCCATTGTCGACAGGTTGCTTCTTGGCTTTCGCATACTTGGATCGGAGGTACGGTACGAAGTACGCGTGGGGAGCGCTTAAGTAATGATGGATTGCCTCTGCAAAGTACACACGGACGCGTAGACGCACCACACACGCACACACACGGGCACACAAGCGCACGTACACACGAAATGGGGGCACCGAGGAGAAGATGATCGTACCTGCGGGAGGAGAGCGACGCACGCAACGGCGAACGATCGAGGAAAGCAGGGAGGCACGAATATATTGAACACGTCACCCGGGGAGAGGTTCTTTCAGTGGTAAAATTTAACACACACGCTCTTTAATTGATTGCACAATTCACGGGCACACGCACGAGACGACAAATTTAACTGCAAAATCCAACGCGTTGTGTGAAAGCTTTCGAATCCACAGGAGAGAAGAAAAAAACAGGTTAAACCTTTGAACGCGCACCACACCCCAAACCGAACCGAAGACAAGACGGACGCAACGAGTTCTCGAGCGTGCTTACACAGTAACGGCGAACACAGGTATGCAGGCACTCTCGCTGCTGCTGCTGCTGCTGCTGCTACGCTTCGCACACAGCGATCCCTCTCGTTTAGGTCTTTTGACTGTGCGCGATCGATCGCGCCCTCTCGCTCACTCTTTCTCGCGGCTCTAATGCACCGAAAGCTCTCTCGCGGCGTGTGAAGATTTCCAGCACAAACACTTCTCTACCAGCGGACACACACACCGGAGCGCACACACAACCGAACGCAGCAACTGGAACGCAATGAATGAAACGCGCCGCGAAACCGTGCTTGAGAGATCCACTTTTTGAATTCTGCGTACGCGCAACGGCCCTTCGCACGGAGTGTCTGTGCAAGAAAGAGGGAAGATGCGTGCTTGAAGCGTTGCGAGAGAGCGAGAACGCAAATGTGCGTGCATGAGATGGGATGAACGGAAAAACGAGATAAAAAGAGAGAGATAGCGAGAAGAAAAGGCCGGTTCGGAAGGAAGAAGAAGTGTTTGTGCTTGGTTGCTACGGTGATCGCGGGTGGAGCGATGATTTGGTTTGGTTGTGTGCGGCTCAGGTGCGAATCAATTCCAGCCGAGCAGGGAAAGCAAATTGAATACACGTTTTCATCATTCAAGCAAACCGCTAACAGAATTGTTTTGGTTTTTATTTGAAAGAAAGAGGTGCATTTAAATCTTGAATGTTTTTGTTGGTAAAGAGCTTAAACAATTGAACTATTTCTTCTATTCCGGAACATTAAAAATTGATTTTTGTTTGTTTGGAACAGCGAAGCCGCTTTCAAATCGGTTGCCGCCTGAGCGCGTAGTGTAACCACTAGCTAACATCACGTTCAACCCCCATTGACGTTTCAAACGTAAACAAACACACACACTTGTTGGTGATGCACGAAATACGTAGTACGGCTTCCTTTCTTCTCCAAAATGCTTAATTGTTGTGCGTGGAAAGTACTCGTTTTGCAGAAATCTCTCCATGAAATTAATCCATTTAGTGTATTCCGATAGGAGGGCGTTGTGTTGCTAGCTAAGCAAATGTAAATCATCCATCGAGCGAGTTGTCCAGTTGTCAATGTTCGCTTCTTTGTTGCGCTCTTCCCCCGGAACCGTTTTGTGATAGTGTGTGGTGGTTGGTTTTTGTTGTCTCTGGCCTGTGCCTGTTGCCCCTGCCCTTGCCACCGCTCGATAGATTAGTCATCAGTGATTGCAAAGCGACTGGCGCTAATTCACCGCATTAGTCAACCATTTTACTGTGCCCGAAAGCTGCTGTTTTAAACAACATACTTTCCCAAAAACATGTCGCCCGGTGTGCGTTTGATAGACGTCGACAGTAGCGATGAAGAGAATTTGTTAGAGGAAGGAGTGCGAAATCGGCGCAGCCCGCGAAACGTAAGGGAAAGCTAAGCTTCTCCGGCGATCCAGCCGCGCGATGAAGATAATTATTATCTATGGGTTTTTTTCTCTGTTTTGTTCCAGGAACCGACCGATTTCAACATTCCCGCCACCAACGACGATGATGATGATGATGTCGATCCTGCCTTCAACTTAAACCGACGAAGCAAAGAAGCTTCTCAGTACGAGGTAAGATAGCGCAAACACAGTGAAAATGGCTGACGCAAACATTGTTGTATCTGAAATGCATCGTGCCGCTTCGTATTTGCACTGTTGCTGCTGCAGTATTAGCTCTACCGTGAACTGAACAACAGCAGTGTATGCGTTATCAAAATTAGTTACAATTAAGTGTGCTGCTCGGCCCGAGAAAGTAGATTGCCGGGGAGCTATTGGGAAACGGATGATGATAAACCACACTCCTCTATTGTTGGACGTTTGACGAGCAGTCGGACGCCGGACGAGATAAGAAGACAATTCTCTGCCATACCGTAGTCAGCCGTACTGGGGGCAAGCAAGAATAGTTGTAGTTTTGTTGCTGACTGTTAATCACACGTTTGTGTATCATCGTGCGGTATGAAATGCGTGCGCTAACCAGGTGCCACAATGCAGCAGCAAAAGTGGACAGATACGACTGAGGTTGCTTTCGACCCGCGTGCAGGGGTACATATGAAACCACCCTTGTAGTAATGTTCTCCTTTCTTTCTTCTCTCCCCGCCCCGCAGAGCTTGGACTACGATGTGTGCGAGAATGTGCTGTGGCGCCGCGATCAGACCAAGATCAAGCCAAAGTTTACCGTGCGGAAGGACTTTTCCCGCTGGGTCATTTCGCTCCAGATCGGCGTCTGCACCGCGCTGGTCGCCTGCTGTATCAACATCGTGATCGAGGAGGTTTCCCGGCTCAAGTACGGCTTCCTGAAGCGCCAGGTAGACGCGAATGTGCTGCACGGCGATCTGAGCATTCCCTACCTGTACTGGTCGCTGCTGAACCTGGTGCCGGTCGTGATCGGGGCCACGCTCGTCGCCTACGTTGAACCGGTCGCCGCCGGCAGTGGCATACCGCAGGTGAAATGCTACCTGAACGGGGTGAAGGTACCGCGGATCGTGCGCATCAAGACGCTCGCGGTGAAGGCGGTCGGCGTCGCTACCTCCGTCATTGGGGGGCTGGCCGGCGGCAAGGAAGGCCCGATGATACACAGTGGCGCCGTGATAGCGGCCGGCATATCGCAGGGCAAGAGCACCACCTTTCGGCGGGATTTGAAGATTCTGCAGCACTTCCGGGACGATCACGAAAAGCGCGACTTTGTGGTGGGCGGTGCGGCGGCCGGTGTAGCGGCCGCCTTCGGTGCCCCGATCGGGGGCATACTGTTCTCGCTCGAGGAGGCGGCCAGCTTCTGGAACCAGAGCCTCATCTGGCGCACGTTTTTTGCCTCCATCATCAGCTCGTTCACGCTGAACATTATCCTGTCGGCGTACCACGGGCTGAGCAGCTTCCGGTACCGGGGTCTGTTCAATTTAGGCGAGTTTGCGCCGCTCCCGTTCGAGTACTACGAGCTACCGATCTTTATGCTGATGGGTGTGATCGGTGGGTGTACCGGGGCGTTGTGGAATGCGCTCAACAGCCGGCTGAACATGTTCCGTGCGCACGCCATCCGGCAGCGGTGGGCTAAGGTGCTGGAGGCGGCGTTCGTCGCCGTGCTGGGCGCAACGTTTGCGTGCCTGATGGCGTACACGATCAACGACTGCCGGCCGCTGGGTAACGATCCAACCGAGCAACCGGTGCAGCTGTTCTGCCAGGACAATGAGTACAATGCGGCGGCGGCACTGTGGTTCCAAACGCCCGAAGCAACGGTCAAGGCCCTGTTCCACGATCCACCCGGATCGCACAAGATCCTTACGCTGGCCACGTTTGTGCTCATCTACTATCCGCTGTCGTGCGTCACGTACGGGCTGAGTGTCTCGTTGGGTATCTTCATCCCAACGCTGCTCATCGGGGCTGCCTGGGGTCGGCTGATAGCTTCCTTCACCGTGCTCGCTTTTCCCACCTCGATTGTAAGTGTGATTCGAGGAGATAACGATGTAAACGTTTGTTGTTAATAAGCTTTCCTTTTTTACAGGCTTTTGTATCACCGGGTAAATACGCACTGATCGGAGCGGCCGCTCAGCTCGGTGGCGTTGTTCGAATGACGCTAAGCTTGAGCGTCATCTTGCTGGAAACGACCGGCAACATTGGCTTCATCCTGCCGATCATACTAACGCTAATGACGGCCAAATGGAGCGGAGATTACTTTAACGAGGGCATCTACGATACGCAGATCCGTACGTCGCGCGTGCCCATGCTGCCGTGGCACGTCGAACCGGAGTACCAGAATCTCTCGGCCCGCCACATCATGGCGCGGCCGGTGGTGTGTGTGCGAACGGAGGAGAAGGTCCAGTATCTGCTGGATATATTGAAAAACACAACCCACAATGGTTTCCCCGTCGTCGAGGATGGTGATGATGTAAGTTCGTTTTATAGCGAAACGTTAACTTAACCCTGAGCAAGCTTGTTTTAATTACGTTTTACAGGGCTCACGCGTGAATGGACGACTGATTGGGTTGATATTGCGCTCCCAGCTCGTTGTGATACTGAAGCGCAGCTTCTACGTCGAATCGAGCCGCTTCTGGGAGTCGACTGTCAGCATTGAAGCGTTCCGCGACGAGTACCCGCGCTACCCAGCCGTTGAGGTAATTAGGAACATTGGATTAGGTCCCTTATGGTATGGAGGTTTGCTGTTAACTAAAATGTCCCGTTTTCTGTAGGATCTACACGTGAACGAATACAAGCGGAGTGGCAGTTTCTCTGTCAACATGAACATGTTCATGAACCCTTCGCCGTACAGCGTGGAGGAGGGCACATCGGTACCACGGATCTTTCAGCTGTTCCGTGCCCTCGGATTGCGCCATCTCGTCGTGGTGTCGTCGGAAAACCGTGTGCGGGGCATTATTACGCGCAAGGATTTCCTTAAACACCATTAAGTTCTCTCTCTCTCTCTTTCTCTCTTTATCACGCTGCGAAAGCGGCCATGCCAAATGTGAATGCAAACGTGTTATTTCTTTCGCTTTCTGTTTTTTTTATTAATTAAGTGCCCATTATATTAGGGTGTAGTTTTACCTTTTTCGACACATTTGTGTGTATTTGTTGTGTGCTTGTGTTGTGGCTGAGAAGATATTGAAAAACAACAACAACACACACACTCAAGTGTAGATATTGTTCGCGTAAGCATTAGGGTATCGATTAGGCAATGTGCGATTCTCGATAGTGTTTGGGTATGAAAGATAAAGAATATTGAAATAGGTGGGAGTGCCTTTCGTGAATGAAGAGAAGCTTAACTGAGGAAGGAAGCACACTGAGCACTGAAATGTAAGGAAATTGAGCGAGCTTTTCTGAAAAGCTGTGTGTAGAGTATAAAAGTAACATTTTGTCATTCATACAAAATCTTACATTCGAATAATTCGAAATAATCTAAACGAAAAGTGCAGCGTTTTTTTACTTCCTATTGAAAGTATCCGGCCGTTGGCAAGATGCGTGAACGCAACCGAAACCACAGCAGTTCGGCAATCAGCACCGCTACCGTAAGCAGGTAACCCCAGCCCAGCGTCACCAGTGCGGGCCAAACGTCCACAATCGACACCGGTATGAAGCTGCTGCCCCCAACGCACCGTGGTTTCTTGGTGTAAAGCAGCGTATGCTCCCGGCCCTGTATTCCGAACTCGCGCAATTTAAACAAATTTATACGTACCGGCTCGCGGAAGGAGCTGTTCTTCTGTACCGCGTAGTACGGTTCGATCACCTTCAAATATTCTACCTCCTGCAGGCCACACTTTTCCTCCTCCTGAAACGTTTCGCTGATCAGCTTGTAGCCAACGCCCCTCTCGACGTGAAACGCGTAGTGGCCCTGTCGAATCAGCTCGACGCCCTGTGCGAGGGGGAGAAAGTTTTCCGTCCCATCTTTGTTGCGCATTTTGCGCTCGTAAAGTGCCTTCCGGCTTGGTTCCGTTTCCGTCTGTGTGGATTGCATATGGGAGAACGATAATTGTATCATAATAGCTACTCGTGAAACTTAACAGCAAACATACCCGAAAGTAGTACTGATTGTAAACGGTATCCTCGGCGCCAGTTTTTAATCTCGATGCCAGCAAATCTTCCAGCGTTTGTATCTTGGTGGAAGGTGCCTGTATGAGGGCGACAATGTTTGCCGAATAGCTGGCATAAAGGAACATCAGCACCACCAGGCACAGCAGTATCAGGCATCTCGAGGGTGCCGTTTGCGGTTCGATAAACGACCCCTGCTGGCAGGTGGTACCGAACACATTGAGCAGCGTATCGGATAACCCTGTAACGGCGGCGGGGCTGTTGCTACCGATTGCACTTCCTCCTCTTCCTCCTCCTGCATTGTAACGCTGCTCGGTGCGTAACATCACCAACAGCAGTACGCCGGACAGCACGATGAAGCTGACCGTACAGTACCAGACGTACTGATCGAACGGCAGCACAAACACGTTGTTGGTGAAGGAAAGCTTCGGGGCACGAAATATAAAGCTGGCCCGCGTCGAAGCGGTCATCGAAAGGAAATCGACCGCCTTGATACGGTCCTGGGTAAAAAACATGGACGTACCACCCAGATCGGCCAGATCGCGCTGCAGCTCACCGATCATGCCGTTATAGCGATCCGTTTCCCGATCCCGATAGCCCCACGTGTCTACGATGCTGAACTTGACCGTTGCGTTGAGTGCATGGGCGACCGACTTTGTGAGGAGATAGTTCACACGCGATATTGTATCGATGTGTTTATCGCTGGAAAGGGAACAGAAGAGAAAATTAATAGTAAACCTCATTGCAAGCCGCCTCTGACACACACTTACTGAAGATCATCCAAATGGTTCAGCGTTTCATTGTGCAGTATGACGAGAGAAGCGCGCAGCTGAAATTTGTGGAAATTTTGCCTCCTTATCGACGTCACCAGTGGTCGTACTTTAGAATCAACCACCACCCGTACTCCCAGTGCTGCATTCCAAGTGCCAAACGTTTCGTAGATCGGCACCGAAGAGCTCGCCGACCTCGCCGCCAGACGATACTGTTGCCTAACCAGATGCTGACCGGTGCTCGTTTCCGTGCAGAAGTAAAACAGCTCATTGCTGACCAGCAACGGTAGCCGATCGAGCACCGAATACTCGCTACAATTGCTCCAACCCCGCACAGATCCTCCCGGATGCTCAATGCTGCTTCGGAACACGATCCACCGTACGCGGTAGTAAAGCAGCTGCCGTGCACTTTCGAGCAATCGATCCGTGCCGGGGCAGGATAGATCGAGTACGATCACGATTTGATGCTGATTAGGATCGTGCCAGGGAAGATGGCGCTGATCGATTGGAGCGAAGCGAACGGAAGCAGTTCCACGGTGCGAGGTGGCAGTTGATTCGCGTACGCTTTGCCAAAGCGCATACCGAACGGAAGGTGACCAGCAGGTCAGCACGAGCAGCTGGTGGGCTCGGTCCAGATGTACTAATAAATCTCTTACGGCGGCAATTCGTTGATCGGTTTGCGTTTGGGAGGACAATGGGTTAACAGCAGTTGCTTGAGGAGTACCATTGCTAACGGTTAGCACTTTCAGCACTATTAAACTTTGTACAAGAAGTTGAAGATATCGAGGTTTGTCCATTGGAGTAAAGGTAAGATCCTTCAACGACTTTGCACCACTAACGTTGCCTAATGCTTTGGATGGTGCCTTTTATAGTAAAGAGAGTCCTCCTTCCTGAAGCTCTTCATCGTTTGAAGACCGAAGAAAGATATAATTTGGAAAATGGGTAGTTTCTCACCGATTGGCGTGAGAAAGAAAGCAAATGGTGGCGCGTCTGTTTACTCAAAGCTGCTTTCCTTATTAAATACGAAGGCAAAACATCGATGCCTTTGTGTAATAAGCATTCAAATCTCCCTCAATTACTTATTCATATTATTTGGGAACCAACGAGAAGAAGCTTAGAACGGTTTAAAAATGCACTTCCCATACATCGCTCAAAATTGCGCATCCCCAAATGCTGTTGGCGTGTAGGTCAAGTACTGCACTATGCACAACAAAAAGGTGCATCGGTTCTGAACGATGTGCATGAACTATCATCCATCATCCGTAACCGATGACCTAAAGAGACAGCGGGTTTAGTATGAGTAGGAGAAAGACCTTCGTTGGTTGCGGGGTTCCCACCCGGGCCTGACTCATTGCGCAAACATGCAATCATGTGGCGAGGTCCAAGCACTAATCATACACAGCAAGCAGGCTGAGTAGCGCCACTAAACCCGCCCTGTTTTTCCTCACCTTTACATGGGTTTGGAAAGGGAAATGGAATCGTTCCTATATTGGAATGTCTTCTTTTTTTTGACATTCTCGGTAAAGGACATGATGCATCGGAAGAGCCCAAAAACCGCAGCCCAGGCACGTCTAGTAGGCAGCGCTACTAATAGCAGTTCTGTTGCAACGTCTTCCTCCACCCCTCCGCGGTAAACGAACGTAGTTGGCATCGGGTGGAGTAAAACGCAATGCGTCTTGTGCCTCACGCATCACCGCCGTTTTGATTGTTCTCTGCGCCCTGTCTGTCTTATGCCGGGAGCCCGATAATTACCCGTGAGCATTTCCAGCCACTTCCCCCCATGTGCGCGAAACGACCTTTCTACTAGCTGCTAATGCACGTTGCAAGCGGTGTGATGCACCTTCCGCACGACGGTGCTTGTGTGGTGTGGCTTCTCCCATCACGATGCGTTCTAATCACAATAAATCTTACCTCCAACGGGCCAAGTACGATTAGTTGTAGTTTGGTAGCGTTTGAGAGTGTACCTTTTTGCGGAGTGGTTCCGACGACGACGGTTCTCTGTGTGTGTGTGCGTTTTCATGTCCACCATTGGCAAGCAAGTAATCCCGACGACAACCATGCGAAGGTGTCCTGCCGTAGTTGGAACACTCTGTCTGGTGGTTGGACTCTGTGGTTTGAGTTCTGTTACTGGCCAGTCGGCGATCGTTGGACGGCTTACGGATGATGTGGAGTTTATCGATCCAACTGTTGGGCTGGGACCGGGCGGTACCGCCAGTGGCATCCCGCTAGGACCTGGCGGTTTCCGTGGTTTCGAAATCCTTCCCAGAGTAAGTTGCTCCAAGTAGGCTGTAGTGTGTTCGTTTGGATTTACGTTCTACAAAGAGATGTGATGTGAAATCAGTAACTAAGTTAATCGGAATGAGCTCAAAGACACGTGATGTAGTATGAATTAAGGATCACCAAGTGATGAACAATTGGAATAATGGAGAATCTATTTAAAATCACAGGGCCAATGGTTATCTTGTGACATAAGATTCCAACCAAAACACTTTATAGCAACTTTCGAGTTTAAATACTTGCAACAAAGTGAAACTAATGCTATAACTGCTCTTAATTGTTGTCTTCTGGTATTGACGTGATATGGCGTTGTCTTTTCCAAAAAAAAAACTCTCAATTGAGAAGCATTTGATTAAAATCGTTACTATCTATTCAAAGGTACCACACACTGACGTTGAACGAATTTTGAACGCAAAAACTCATGTTAACATCGTGTAACTTAAACTGCGCACTACGTATGTATGGTGTGGTGGCCAATGTTACAACGCCTACTTGGTTCTGTTATGTTGCACGTTCTCGCCTAGAATTAATTATTCCATCACGGGAGATGTTTGGTGAGCAATTCCATATCAGCGTGTGTAAATCAGCGTGAAGACGTAATGTGCGCACCCACCCAGTGAGCAGTGCGTGTACCTAACGCACAAATTGCGTGAGAATGCATTTTCCCAAACGCAGATGACGGCCACCGAATGCAAATACGAGTGAATCGAACGAATCGCCTCGCTGCGTTGTAGTTAACCTTTTTTCTCAACTTCCCTTTCCTTCCCTTCGTTTCCGTTTTGTTTTTCCTTCCCATCACCGCCACCACTACCAGCCGGAACCTTCGTGGAAGGTGGGCGCAACACTGGTAGCGGACAATCCGGAGCAGCAGATCATGGGAACGATTTCCTTCCGCCAGTGGGCACCGGGTCACGTGCAGACGGCCATCAATGTTACGGGGTTGCCGGTGGGGAAGCACGCCGTCCATGTGCACGCGTTCGGCGATATGCGCGAGGGATGCAAATCGACCGGACCGCACTTTCGCAGCAGCATTGTAAGGCATATCACAGTCCCCTTCCTCAAGGGAATGACGGTGGAAGTGAATTATAATGTTTGCGTGATTGAATTATTCTGTCCTTCCCTACAGATCGGTAACATCGAGGTAAAGGAGGACGGCAACGCGATGATCGACTTCCACAGCCCGTACATCAATCTGTTCGGGTTTGCGGGCATCGTCGGGCGCTCGATCGTGATACACGAGAAACCGTCCGAGGTCTACCGGTTTCCGGACCTGTCCATTAACAACCCGATCTCCTTCCAGGGCGAGGAGGACACGGTCGGTGCGCGGATTGCCTGCGGGCTCATCACGATTCTCGATAATGTTGCTCCCTAGGAGGAGTTCACCTATCCACAATAAAACCAACCGACAATGATGATTGTGATAACATGTAAAACATGTAACGGTTTTTCATTTTACAATACGGTGAACCTGGTGCAGGACTATAAAAATCAACAGCTAAAACAATCATCTCTATTGCGATTCGCGTGCACCGCACAAAATACGCAAAATGACCGGCATAAGATCCTCAACCCGGACGGTTGGGTTTAGAATAAGGTTCATGTCTGTCGCTATTCGCTGCAGTAGGGCGAGTTTGGCGAACAATGACACCGCTGGCACGTACGAATCGGTAGGTTTAATAAATAGCAGCGGCATCCAGCTGCGTATCGAGTCGTACACGTTTTTCTTCCTCTTCAGGTGTGGTCCCAGTGCCGCCTCATACTGGAAGAGAGTGGTTATATCAATGCGGTTCGGTAGTGGAGCGGCCGGAAGCGCCGGTTCAGTTTGCCTATCATCATTGCCCGAACTGTGGTGTTCCGTGTTCTGCAAGAAAGGGAAACGGACTTGTTAGTTACACAGACATGCATTGAGAAAGTAAACAAGCGGGTTATTTGAACCTGCCGCGCTGCATACGTACAGGAGAAGCCGCCGTTCCGTTAAATATTACCGTTCTAACTGAGTTTGTATCACTTTCAATACTTGAAGCCGTGCTGGATCGCGGTTTTGGAAGCTAAATTATACAGTTTTGTAAAAAAATGAAACATTTAATAAGAGTTAATTATGAATTCTTTTACGTATTGGCACAAATAGGGATATAGTAACTTACAGTTTCTTCCTGTTGCTCTTCCTCCGCGGATTCAATATTTGTTGAATCTAACACACACTGAAAGGCAGTATAGGTACAAATTCAAATTGAAATATAACAGCCACCATAACTGTATACTTACATCTGATATGCGATGCGAACTATCCGGTTGTTCTTTAGACGGGGATACATTGCCATCGCTAGGATGTGTCGAGGGCGGAGGAACATTCACATCAATCGGGACAAGTTCATCCACGTTGCCATTGACAACTGGTTCGTGAGATTCAGTCCGCATCTATTGTTGATTAAAAAAAGCCTTCATAAATCGTTTGAATCGTTTGAATCAAAGTACACATGAAACGCAACTTACATCTTCATCTTCGTCTTCACTGTCCGTTGAATCGAACACACACTGAAAGGATGGAAAAATAAGGTCAGTCATACTGGAATAAAGTTTAATTACTGCTGCTTACATCTGGCATCCGAACGAAACTCTCCTGTAGTTCTTCCGACGAGGATACATCGCCATCGCTTGGGTGTGTCGATGGCGGAGGGACATTGGAATCAATCGCGACAGATTTATCCACGTTGCCATTGACAACTGGTTCGTGAGATTCATTCCGCATCTATTTTTAATTTTAAAATAATCTTTCTAAATCGTTTGAACAATTTAAAACAAGATGTACAAATGAAAAGCAACTTACATCTTCAACTTCATCTTCACTGTCCGTTGAATCAAACACACACTGAAAGGAAGGAAAATTAAGGTCAGGTAAACGGGAATAAAGTTAAGTTAGTGTGGCTTACATCTGGCATAGGACAGAAACTCTCCTGTAGATCTTCAGACGAGGATACATCGCCATCGCTAGGATGTGTCAGTGGTGGAGGGTTGGAATCAATCGCGACAGATTTATCCACATTGCCATTGGCAACTGGTTGGCGAGATTCATTCCGCATCTATTTTTGATTAAAAAATGCTTTCCTAAATCGTTTGAACAATTTTAAACAAGATGTACAAATGAAACGCAACTTACATCTTCATCTTCGTCTTCACTGTCCGTTGAATCGAACACACACTGAAAGAAAGGAAAAATGAGGTCAAACAAACTGGAAAGAAGTTCAAATACTGCTACTTACATCTGGCATAGGATAGAAAGTCTCCTGTGGTTCTTCAGACGTGGATACGCTGCTATCGCTAGGATGTGTCGATGGCGGAGGGACATTCGCATCAATTGGTTTATCCACGTTACCATTGTCCTGAACCGATTCGGGAGAATCATTCATCTGAAATCGAACAAAATACATTGAATATTCTATAATCCACAGCGTCCAATCACATTACATTTCCATGTATATCCAACATCTGCAGCACCAGTGTATCACAGTCCAACGACTCAAAGCTCAACAGTTGGCGAGGTGAAAACGGTGCAGGAGGAGCTGGTGAAGTACATTCCTAAAACAAAGCAAACAGGAAAGTGAAGTAACATCCCAAACCCAACCACACACCACCAATGCTAACCTCTATCCGTACCGGAACATTGTCCAGCAGTATCACCGATGACGAGCAAGATTCCTGCGACGATTGTTGTGTGACAGCTACGGGTGCTTTTCGTACCGACCTATTCATATAAGCAGGAAACTTTGAAAACCATAAATCGCCGCACATTGTCAACTTTAGCCGATGTCTTGACTTGGTCGGTTTGAGCAGAAACTTTTGCCATCGTTCCGACAGCTCATACGCGGGATCTTGCACGTTTATGCATATCTGCATGCTGGACGTGTGGTAGCGCTTGAACACTTTCACCACATCTGCGTCGAATCGTGGATCGATTTCGTACTTGATGATTAGCTTGTTGCGGGCTATAATGGCGGGATCCTGTAGGACCAGCGCGGAGACCTGATACTGCACGCGCAATTTGTACACTTGGTCGAGAAACGGGTACTGGAGCCGATCGATCATTCGCTGATCATCGGTGTATTCTTTCAGATGGTTTACAATTCGTTGTTTATAATGCATTCGTACTGTTCTCCAGGGATAGTTTTCGCCCGTTTCAAACTGTAAAGCAACAAGAGAACTGGTTAGCAGGTGAAACGGTCGCTCATGGCAAACTATTTGTAGGGCCGTGTACCATAATTTCTTCGGCAATGTTTTCCCATCGTTCTTGCTCGCTGCAAGGATCGTCGATGTGTTCCACCAGCTTCAGCACCAGGAGTTGATTGTGCTCTGCAGAAAATGTCTTCTTTCCAGCATTTTGTCTAAAGCGGACAAGTAAATGTTAACCGAAATTCATCCACTTTGCACGATAGAACTCACCTTTCGCGGGTCATTTCGTTTTAAACGTTGGACGCCGGCTTGGATCAGCTGGCTGTGCATCCAATACGAACTGACAAGTGAAAGCAAGAAGCTCAAATGACAATCGGACTAGTGATGTGCTTTTAGGAGTGCACCCACCACTCCGATTCCGACTCCGGCTATTGTGAATCCGATTCCGAATCCGGAAAAATTTGAAAATAAAAAATAATGAAATGCATGTAAATGCAAACGACTCCGAATGACTTGGACGATTCCGGGCAATTCCGCACGATTCCGAACGACTCCGGATAATGCTGGTGGACCTACCCAAAGTTCATATAGGATACAGGTTGATGCATGCCTAGGGAATTGACAAATAAAAGTAGAAGAAGGCTCGGTTTGACAATTGCCTCGTTCAGTTCTTTTGTTTACATTTTGTATCGGATGCTGCATCACACCCAAGTGCCACAAATCCACTAAACGACCACTAAACGGGATCTAAACGACTCAATCTCTCAACAGAAAAGGAATCTAAAAAGACCTCGCTTAGCAGATGCTAAGCGACTGATGCATTCTAAAAATAGAAAAAAAAGCTGGTGGCGCCATCTGTTGATGGGAGGATTTATCCGTACCGGAACATTGTCCAGCAATTCGTTATTGTTTTCATTTCATTTGAAATAACGATCATCGATTGTTCATCCAATGTTTAAATATTTTCTTTCTCACTTACAACATCAACATGTTTTTAGCTTTGTTTTCGTATGTTTTTATTTCCACAGTATTACGATGTTATACTCCCATTCGTCCTACATATATTCTTCATGTTGTTGTTCTTGTTGCTTTACACTCGAACGATCGTGACACGCAAAAAGCCGAACTACAATACAAAATATATATCATGTTTTTTTTTTCTTGTTAATGTGTTTTCGCACCTTTGGAGTGTTTTCCATTCCATGTTTGGAGTGATGGGGTTGGGTCAAATACATCTAATCTTTATCTTTGCTGTGCATATACGCTTCTCGGTTGTTCTATGTGGGGTTGCATTGGTTTAAAGTTAGCATTCGTAATTGTTGCTATAATTGTTACTTTATGCACATTTTTCACGCCACCCGCAGGAGACGCCCATATAAATCATCTGTTATAGCAGAGCTACTCGTACAAAGTGTGTATGATGAACTGTGTTGTGTATCTCGTTCGGTTTTGTTTTGTTTTGAAAGGGAGAAAAAGGTACATTTCGAACACTGGGAGAGGAAAGTATACGTCGTTTAGCGACATCTCGTTAATTATATAATTATTTGAAATGAAATCTATAGGTTCGCTAGAGTAGAGTATGGTTACGATTTACGCGAACTTGTGTGTACATACAAAAATGCATTTCTCATACGCTTGTGCAAGCTCCGCAAGCAAAGCCTGTCTATCCTCATTTGCTAAGTATCGATTTTACGGATTTACGGATTTTACCGGAAATAGGCCAAGTCAATGGATGGAGAATGGGTTTTACTTTAAGGTGTTACACACGCTCGCAACTTCCACCCGAACAGTGAGTATATAGCTCTATATCGAAATAATGCGAAATAAAATGCACAAAAGAGTAATGTTTCCCTGCTTCTTTAAACGTTTTTCTAATGATTTCATCAAACTAACTGTATAACGGAGTGAGAGTGTGGCTTTGCAATGAATTCATTAATGGCAAACGCTGAATGTAAATCACACACGTTTTGATCGATTCGAAAGCGGTGGCTGGTTAGTTGTGCAAAGTATTTCCGCGGCAGTGACTAGACTAAAAGTGATACTGAGAAGTAGATACAAAGTTTACTCCACACATCCTGCTGTGTGCCGGAACCCTCTAACACCGCCTGGTACATGGTTCCTTGCGCTAAGGCTACCAAAATAGCATCTACACTGAGACTGGTTGGCATCTGTTGGAGGATTGTGTGTGTTTTGAGTGCGTGTGTGTGTGTGAGCGTGAACATCATCGAATGTAACAATGCTTAAACTACCCCTAAACCCTGAAAAATTATACCTTCATACCTCAACAACTTAAGCCTTGCTAAATGAAATATAAGATAAAGCTTAAACATAACGCAGGAAATAACGTAACTGGAAGAGGTATAATAAACAACAGAAAATAGTTCGAATAATAAAAGATAAAGCTTGTGCGCCACACACACACACATCCGAATTTGTGAAACACTCGCCCGCCCTCTTTCCGGTACGACCCCCAGGCATACATTTGCAGTGGAAAATGTGGGAGGAAAAAATATTCCAATATAGAGAATACAAACATTAACAACGATACCCCGCTGCGGGACTACATATATCATCTCCTATTATGGCTGGTTCAAGTGGTTCTGTGGTTCGTTCGCTGACGATCGATCGGAGACGCTGTGCGTCCAACTCTTCCCTGGACCATCCGCTTGCGCACCCCGGGTGTGTGAGTGTGTAACTTTGTCCTTTTCCGCGACTTTCTTCGTTTTGCAAAAAATGTTAAATGTTGAACAGGGAGGATGCTAAGACGCAAGTCCTGCACAGGACTTTTCTGTTTTATCGTAACCTTTCGGGCTCATTTAACCAGCGTGTACGGACTAGAAAAATAAAAATGGGGTTTGTTATTAGGGGAGGGTTTTGCGAGAGAAAGAGAGAGAAAAATCATAAATCGCATCAACAGGTGGCAGCAAGCAGCAATCTTTAAAAGAAGCACAATTCAGGAGCGAGTTTCGAAAAATGAGTGCGTATTTGAAAGAGAAAAATGGTATGTATGTATGGTGAAGTGTGTAGATGTGTTAAGGAGATATGATGTGGGAAGGATATGATGTCATGAGACAGACTTTCGATGTAAAGAAACGATAACGCGCAGAAAGATCTTGCTTCTAAGATGAAACTATTCGTGTGTACTACATCGAACTGCCGCCGAAACACGACTGTCCAAACTGAAGCTGCTCTAAGGAAAACGCATGCTACTCTACTAATCGAAATACACTCACGCGATTCCGAAAAAACCTTCCCCACCAGTCGTAGTGCCGATCGCCTTGAGCGAACCACAAGCAATATCTAAAGTGTTCTCGTTGTGTCTCTGGTGGAAATCATGTGAGTGTGTGCGTGTGTTACGGTGTCCGTTGGTCATGTTGGCGCAGTGGTCAACGTTTATGATGGGAAGGAAGTATGTTGAACGTAGCAGTAGTGTTAGTTTCGGAGGGTTCGGCTTGTGTTCCCCCATTGACGATTAGCAAATGGAATCGTGTACAGGAGAATCAAAAAGGCAAATAACACAATACAGCTAGCCTAACATAATTTGTCATAAAATAATCTAACCCAATGCAATGTTCATGTTAAATAGCTTAAACTATCACTTCTGGATGCAATTCCATTACCACCTCTGTCGACGGTAGATCAAATACTGCCTGCAATAACAGAATTTATAAATAAAAGAATAGAAAGAAGTAAAGAACTAGTGGGAGAACGGAAACAGCTACCGAAATTAAAGCTATAAATTATTCTAATAATAATGATGATACCACAACAACTAATTCGCCTACAGCCTAGAGCCGCCTAGAGCGCCTTTTTCTCTTTCTACTTTCTAAAAAAAACTAATCATTTATCCTAGAAAGGTTTGGATACGTTTTGCCACAATGATTGCTACTACAGCAGTCATTCTATCCTATTGATGCCGCGTACGATACTTCTACAATTTTCACTATCGTCCCTTTTATGCGTTTAATTTTTCGTTTACTCCGAACTAACTAAATCAGCCGAATAGAAGCGGGTTGCTGAAAATTGGGGATTTTACACCTAAACGGGCCTCTTTGGTGCCAATTGCTTCCACACTGCCGACGCGCTAGCAGTTTGCTATCTGATGATGACTGATGATGAAGTTGATGATGATGATGGGACGTGTTATTGTGTTGCAGAACGTAATCTCGTTGTGAATGATAGTTGTGTGGATGTGGAAGTGTGTGAAAGCATGTTGTGTTGTGCCGGTTTCGGGGATTGGTGGTGGTGGTGGGTATTTTTTAGATGTACTTATGGTTTTGATTTACCCGCGAGATATCAACCCCGGTGATGGATTTGACCAGCTCCGGGATTTTGTTCACGATCTGTAGCACCTCGCCGGTCAGCTTCACGGCACCAACCTCACCGTTGCCGCTCGATACCATCGTGATTTTCTTCGCCTGCGACAGTGGTGCCGCCACTTCTGCCGCAACCTGCCGAAAGAATTGGGAAGAATGCGCGAATTAGCATTTTGAAACGAAGCAAATCCCCTCACCCCACCGCAGTACCAACCTTTGGCAGTGTATCCAGCAGCATATCGACCATGGCTGCCTCGCGATACTCTCTCCAAGCTTCCGCCTTCTTGGCCATCTGTTCCGCTTCGGCCTTCGATTTGGCAGCGATGGCAAACGCTTCCGCCTCTCCGCGTACCTTTATCTGCAAGCAAAAGCGTGCGCACAAATTTGTGATTAAAAACCCAACACAGCATAGTGGTCACAGCAACCGCTATACTAACCGCTTCCGCTTCTGCCTCCGCCTCCAGGATGACGCGCAGCTTGTTCGCTTCGGCCAGCTTTTCCAGCTTGTACTTCTCGGCCTCGGCCGGCCGGCGGATGGTGGCCTCCAGCTCGCGCTCGCGGCGCTGCATTTCCTGCTCCTGGACCGCAATTTCCTGCGTACGCTCGACCACCTTAATCTGCATCTGCTCCTCCTTGATGCGCTGCTTCGTCTTGGCCGCCTGCAGCTCGTACGCCATCTCCGCCTCGGCCTTCTTCGTCTGCACCTCCACATCGTACACGGCCTTCTTCAGCTCGAAGTCACGCTGGGCCTTCGCGATCTCGGTGTCGTTCAGGAAGCGGGCCGCCATCCGTTGCTCCTCGGCAATCGCTTCCTTGATCGTCGCATCGCACCGGGCCTCCGCCTCGCCGATCCGTGCATCGCGCTTCACTTCCGCCGTACGGGCCATACCGAGGCTTTTCAGGTATCCCTTTTTGTTTTAAAAAAGGGTAAAGAAACGGAAAGAAGGGACACGCAGTTCCGAAGTACGGTTAGTCTAAATCTAATTTCAACGCTACTTCTTGCCGCGACAGGCACCATATAAGAGTGGATGTACAATGTGAGGAAAAGGCTAAAAGTAACACATTTGCGCACTATAATATTCCTCTAGACAAAGAAATAATACTTACAAAACAAACAGTGAGAAATTAAATATTCAAACACACACACACACACACACACACGCTTTTACACACATACACATACATACGTACGTACGTACAGCAATTCACACAATCAGGGATACGCGAAAGAATTAAAAAAAAAACATACACACACAGTAAGAGCACGTTGTGGGAAAATCGTTTGTTTGTTTACTCTATTTATCAACCAAACCACACACACACACTATGGAGATTGTTAAGGAAAAGCGAGTATTCGAGTAGCGGGTACGTGACGGTAAGCTTTGAGCAAGGGATTATTCAAATGTGTAAGCAGCAATGCATTTGGGCAGGAGGGGGGAAATGGTTCGTATCTTGGCGGCCGCAATCCTTTTTTGAGGAACCATAAAGTCATGCTGTGGGTTACCGATATTAGTTCCGGAGTGTCTTTTGGACTAAATTTAAGAGAAAGCTTGCCGATAAGCTGATGGCAAAAATGATAAATTAGACCTCAACAATAATAAGATTAATAGTAGTAATAATAATAATAATAATAATAATACATTCTAGGGTAAACGAAGCATTTTGCGGCATGAAAGCAAAACACAATCATTGGACTTTTGGTTGGTTAATTGAGCAAAAAACTCGAATCTTCACTATTTAACAAAGCTGCAGTCACGATTCGTGTAAGCCTGAACAATGAGCATTTTACTACCTCATTTACATATTTTTTTTAATTGTATTCTACTTTGGTGTAGAACAAACTGATGATGCACCTGATACGTTCGCAGCTTTACAATATTTACATAAAATTAAAAAAAGGAAGGCACGCGAATATGTTCGAAAAATATACACAAGAAATCATAAATAATACAGCACAAATGTTCAAACTCTACTACGGTTTGTGGCACGGGAGGAATGTTCGAATCGAACTGTTTTATGTGCGTGTGTGTGTGTTAAAATCAATTCTATTGTTCAGTGTGAGGTGTCGACCACCTATCGACTAAAAGGTGTTTAAATTGTAATGTAAGAAATGTAGTTATGTTCAAACTAGAGTATGTGCATGTGTGTGTTTTCCCCAAAAGCTTGTTACAACAGAGGGAACTTGTTTTTCTTCCTCCACTCTCTCGCTGGAGTAGGATGAAGTAAGTTAGTGAAGTAAAATGTGTACAAATAAGTGTATAGCTTTGTGTTGTTGGCTAGCACTAGCCTAGCCCTAGGCCCTAGTAGCAGTAGTAGTAGTGTAGTGACCGGTAATATGGGCGATCGACAGTAAAACAAAACGATATACACATGGTGAATGTCTGAGTGGAAAATCATTATTGGTGAGAAAAATAAAATAGAAAAAAAAGAGGTGGTTCTTGTTCTGGAGAAGAAAACAAAAGAATAACAAAACAAATGGAGTCGAGAGTTGAATTAACATACCTTAGCACCCTTACATTATCAAAACACATTGTTATTTTATTCGTTAGCGGGTTAAAGAGAGGTACACGAAAAAAGACAAAAGAAGAAAAGAAAAAAGAGAGAACCAATGAAAAGGAGGATACGGCAAGAGACCAACACGCCTGCTGGCGTAATAGCGCTAGCGCAGAGCAGAGATAGACAGATGGATGGAGAGAGATGGAGAGAAATAGATAGAGATAGAGACAAAGAGAAGGTGAAAGAGCAGCCATCGACAGCTACTAAAAGGACGAGAGCGGGGGTCGATTGCTGCTGCTGCTGCTGATCATTTCATCGACAGTGGGGAAGTAGGGGAAGTAGGAGAAATGGCCTACTGTTGACGATTGAGGTTCGCAGGATAGTAGAGTAGTAATAGTAGTAGTAATAGTAGTAGTAATAGTAGCTGGTGTTGTGTGAAAGGAAGAATGGCAAAGAAGTTACAATATTCTAATGAATTGTATATGTAAGCAGAAAGCATAAAACTTATTCTCTTTAGCTTAACCGTAAATGCGTACTAGGGTTAGAGTTGTTTTGATGTAAAGAAATAGGAATATGAAGCCCAACTCTGGCAGAGGTTTAAGAGAGATCGTTAGTTCCTTACACGATGCGCAGCTTGAGTTATGCCCAGATTGATTGTAGAATTAGTTTATATTTTTAATAATTAACGTTAATTCTTTCTCATTAATCCTACATGCAGCGCAATTCATTGCTTAGTTCTACATCATTCGGATTGTATAAGCCCGCCGACACTGCTACATCAATTGTTATACAGAGTAAACCAATTATCGTTGTAAAATAATAAGAAGATCTTACCCTATTTGACCCGTTGAACTTGAAACAATTTTGAGAGGAAATATAAAAATAAAAGAAAAAAAACAAACCATAAACGAACACTCTTTTGTGAGGGCTTTCGAAAGGATAAAGCACTTGCAGCTTCATCGCATACCGGGAAAAAGATAATTTAAGCCAATTCATGAAAAAATAAATAAATTTTGAAACTTCTTACCCCATTTGTCCCGTTGAACTTGATACATATTATGAAAAAAAGTATAAAATAAGATATAAAATATCAAAACTAAAGCTCCTTCCAGTGGATGTTATAAGATGTTCGAATCTGTTCAAACTGCATTGAGCTTGCGTTCCGATGGGCATAAGGCAATCTGCACACCGTGTGGAACCGTTCAAGCTCGTTAAAGAAAACTCGTTGCCGATTCAAATACTAATTTAACTTTTAACTTATAGCTCATATGCTCCTACGAACTACGGGGTACGCGGTGGTGGTGATTTGAGGGGGAAAAGGGTCCTAGTTACAGAGGCGAATATGAAGTAGAGTAAAGTAGATATAGATAAGACAGTGGTAAAGAAGGTGAATTAAAGGTATATATGTGTGTGTGTGAGAGAGAAGGAGGAAAACGTTTGAAAGTGAATAGAGAACAGGAAACAGAACATTCGGACAGTTAGCGGTAGGTGGATGGTGTGGATAGATAAAGAAGATGAAAATAGAACTCTTCTTCGGCGAACTTTGAATCGCATGAATTGCGATGGATCGGGACGGACCGCTTTTGTTTGATGGCAATGTGTGTCCCCTTGCTGGATAGATATGGGTAGCGGTAAACTGTGATAGAGGACCGGATTCCCGTCGTGGCTTCTTCGGAGCACATGGCCAACAAAGGGACGTAGTGCGCGGGCACATACCGCGTGGACGACGCTGGGGCAGTGGTACTGCGCCTGGTGGTTTCTGCTTACCTCCTCATCGCGGATATCCTTCAGCGTGTAGGACACGACGGTAATGCCCATGTTGACCAGGTCGGACGAAGCGACCTCGAACACCTGTTTCGAGAACTTCTTGCGATCCTTGTAGATCTCCTCGACCGTCATCGAGCCCATGATGGCACGCTGGTGGCCTTCGAGCGTCACCAGGGCGATGTGCTGGATTTCGGCTTCCGATTTGCCGAGGAACTGCTCGCACGCCGTCAGCAGCATGTCCTCGTTCTGGCCCTGGATCTTCACCTGCGCGATGCCGGTTACGGAGATCGGCACGCCCTGGCTGGTGTACACGGTCGGGCTTTCCACCTGCAGCGTCATGGTGTTGAGCGAGATTCTGCCACAAGTGGGGAAGTGTCGAATCAAACGTTAGTTCAAAACAATTCGAAAGATAAGCTATCTATTGCATTCGTCTATATCTACTGCCCCCCTCCCTTTGGAACATAATTCATTCGAGGGCCAGTCGGGAGTTTGTTTACGTTCGCTACCGATTTGCCTATTGGCAAGAGTTTCTTACCTTTGCACTTGTTGAATCGAAGGCCAAACGAATGCCCGACCGCCAGGAACCAACAGTGGCTTCATGTGGCAACATCCTGAAAGTAGAAAGCGGTGACAGAAAAACCAACAAAAAACACAATTTAATTAACCTAGTAACGCGGCTGGAAGCAACAGCCTGCTGAGCTGCGTGGGTAAGGATGTAAGGAGCATGGCGAGGAAACGACGCTCAATGTATTACGCTTGTATATAACATAACGGTCCGTTTCATGTTGCACAAGCGATAGTTTACCATCGTTATTCTAAAAATAAACACATTTTCTATTCCAGAGCAAACATTCGTTTTTTTTTTCGAGTGGTCGATGTTAGCGCAAAACCATTCCAATACAGCGAACGTTGTTGATTGTTTTGCCTGCCAAGTTAATTACTGCACCAAAGTTTGGCTCGATGCGTTCCTTTGAGGTAACATTTTAAAGTTAACCGTCCAAACACATGCAAACCATTTTCAAAAAACAAACTTGTTGGCCTAGATGTTCCGCTCCCCGGAAAACCCCAGAAAGCACAAGCATAGCGGCGAAGTAGGCTGGGAACCGGTGGCGCACCGGTGGACGCGCGGAGAAAAATAAAAGAAAAAGCCACGGATGGCTTCAAACCACTCACTCACACCGGAACATGGAAAGGATGGGGCAAAAATCGATACATCCTCGTGACACTTTCAGGACACCTATAGATAATAGACACACACACACTCACACACACTCACACATCTACACGCAACCACTAGCACAACCGCGCGGCGACGGTTTTCCAGCCTTTTGCCCCAAACCCCAAACAAGTCGTCAAGCCTTTTGCCCCGGTGAAAGCGTTTGCGCGGCGGCCAACGAGCGCGCTTGCGGAGAAATGTATATTTATATATCCCTCCCATCCGTGTCTGTGTGTTGTGCTGTGATGTTTATTGCATGCTTTAACTCTATGCTTTAATGAAGAAGAAAAAAAAAGTAAAAAAAAAATGGGAGGACAAACAAGAGCGGTAGGACAGACAGTGTGAAATGAATGAAGGCCTACTGCTCTGGTCCTTTTTGTTTTACAGTATCGATTTTCCTCTGTATGCAGTACACGCAGGCAGGGGCTTTTCTTTTTCATCTGAGTTCGCAGTAGCCTGGGGGCGCAGTTGAGATTAAAAATTCGTCCACTAGCGTGTGCTCGGAGGCCATAAAAATGCTAAAAATGGTTGGTCGATTTTGTTTGCTCTCACTTGTCTGCTAAAAGTTTGACACGGTTCTAGTTGTGTACTGTGGTGTCCAATTTCCTATGTTTTCGACAGCTCTAGAACTATTTGCCATCAATCCCGCCCAGGGTGGGAATTCTCCATCCCAAACAGAGGTGCCGGTTTTGTAGTTTTGCAGAATGATGTCACTCTTTGCATTGCTCTTCGCACCAATACACAACACAGATCAGCGATCCTTCCTTCTCTTTTTCTCTACCACTCTATCTGTCGTCGATGGGATGGGGCTGTGATGCCCGTCTTTTTGACGCCACACACAAGACGCATTAGATTTGGTGGGGGGGGGGATGGATGAAATTAAAGGGATGAAGCGTTTATGTTCTCTCGCTCGCTCGCTCTCTCACACGCACTCACGCACACACACTCTCCCTCTCTCTTTTCCCGTACCTGATACTACCAAGGCCTCGTTCGGGCCGCAAGTAACAAACCCCCAAACCATCGCGCTGCTTCCTTCACGCTCTTATCACAACACACTTTTCACCGTTTTCGCGGTTCGATTTTCGACCAACTAACAGCACGCACGGTTGGTGGATGATGTAGTCGTTGGACGGGTGCTGTTTTCTGCACGAGATTCGTTTGCAAACCACCAGGAATTTGGATCGTTTTCACGAGCGCACCGCTAAGCACAACACATCTAATCGCAATTGATGCAGGCCGAAATTTCTTGGAATAAAGTAGCTCCCCCTGGTGGTTTGTTCGATGAAGCTTCGAGCACAGTGGTATCGGGGCGATTGATCGAATGGACAAAATTTGCTACATAAATTTCATCGATTTGTATTTCGGAAGTGCGGAGTGTGCTTTTCTTTCCACGAACCTTTTCATAACAGAACAAAATTAGAAGAGGAGACATATTAACAGTTTTATTTCACTTTATAAAAGTGTTAAAGTGCCAGTAAAGATCTTACAATTAAGGTTAGCACCAAATAGAAACGATTCAGATTGTACCCGTTTTTTCCTAAATAGAAAAATACCCAACACCCGGAATGATATTGTGTCCCACCCTCACCGTCGATCTCACAGAACGAACGGTACGAGCGCTTTCCTTTGCTTAGGATAGTTGGGAAAGTTTTCCACGTACCACTGGTGGGTGAGCCATGAGTTCATCAGCTGATTCGAGAGGACCCACAACAGCACGTACACCATCGTACTGTTCCGGTGCAGCACACAGAACAGCACGACGTACATCACGATCTCGAAGAACATGTGGGGCGAGGATACGGCCTCAAAGTAGTCGCCGGTCGGCAGGCTGTGCTTCTGGCTCACCACTTTGCCCGCCTTGTCCTTGCGCAGGTTGGCCAGGATCACGTTCGACAGGTACTGGTGGTACCAGGCGTAGCAAAACACGCCAACGCACAGGGCCAATCGGACGCTGGGCTCGAACCGATATCCGTTGGTGGGCAGCGAGACGGGGCCGGCGCGGGTGAAACCCTCCGCCTGCGCTAGGATCGCCACGATCGTACCGAAGTAATGGATGTACCCGACGAGGTACGCGGACAGGTTGATTTTCAGCTTGCTCGAGAACACCTGCACGAACCAGGTCTCGTAGAACCGGCGCAAGCACTGCAGTGTGATCAGCGTCATGGCAACCATCGTCTCGGTAGGCGTGGTGCGCACCATGCGCTTGTTGGTTGCCATCGTGTCGAGGAAGGCGATTACGTAGTCCCGCGCTGGCTGGCCAGTGAGGTAGGTCTCCATCATGACGGCAAATCCGGCCACCGACCAGAGGGCAGCAAAGACGTAAAAATGTTTGAACCACGCCTTCGGGACCTCCAGCAGGGACACTAATCGGTCCGGCGACCCCTTGAGTGCATGTTTGCCATACCGGAACGTCTGCCGGATGGCGGTGGGCAGATGCTTTTCTATCGTTGCCAACAGTCCACCGAGCACCACGACCGTCACGATGAGGTTGGCGAACAAAAAGTTGATCAAATTGATCGACCGAATATCGTACCACGGGAACATGATGATGATGACCGCGGACTCTCTTCACTGGGTGGTTGGTTGCAGTTAATCACGGCGAATGCTCTCGATTAGCTAAAGAAATTCCACCGATTTGCTAACACGAAGCCATCGCCCCTCCGTTGCAAGCGACTGATCGTGCGGAAGTAGGACACGCCACATGAGTATTTAGCACCTGTTTTTTTTTCTTCTCTCTTCTCAATCCCGTTGCTGGCGGATGATCTTGAAGCCGTTTGTTTACATCGCGATGGCCAAGGTGTATAGAGCCGAAGGTTTAGTTTGAAATCGAAAACGAAAATAACGCGTATGTCTGTTATTTCTCTAGCAATGTGGGCTACAAACGCAAATATGTTGATTTATGACTAATTTTAACACAATTACTTTTCCATTCCAAAGTCCGAAAATTCACAAACAAGAACGTAAACTCAGCAGCTTTGCCGGTGTTTGACAGATTGTGCTGAATAGCTGTCCGCCACGAATGAAGTGTTGTGTCAAAAGGCGACAGTACACGACACACAACACATACACCGCCGCACGTCGTCGAAATTTGGAAGAAACAATTAGCGAAAGGAAACGGAACGAACGCAAGACAAAAACGTGTCCTGCAGGAATTGTGTTGGTAGGCGGACATCAGGCATTGTATCTCCTCGAAGCGCAGCCGGAACACAGAGCAGCAGCAACAAAATGGTGTATGTAAAGTCGTGGGAAGATTTCGAGATTGCGGCAGAAAACATGTACATGGCGAACCCGTGCCAGTGTCGGTTTACGATGAAGTACACGCACCAGCGAGGAGCGGTAGTGCTGAAGCTGACCGACAATGCCAAGTGCGTGCAGTACAAAACGGAGGTCCTGTCCGAGCTGAGGCGGATCGAAAAGTTCTCCGGCAATCTGATACAGATGATGGCGTCGAAGGAATAGGAACACAGGACAGGGCAGCTAGCTTGGAAGCAAAAGTGAGAAGCGGATGGATACGAACGAGGCAAAGGATTTAAAATAAACATTGAACTATATTGTTAAGTGAATGATCTCCGGATGAGTATGTGGAAACTGTGTTCCCCGAAGAGCCATCCGAAAGAGCCAAAACTGGTAAGCAAATCCCACAAATGGACCGTTGAATAACGTCGTTCTCTTCCATACACTTTCAGGATGGAAAACCCCCCAAGTCGAACAATTTGCAGTGTTGGTTTAGTATTTATTTAGTCAGAATAACTTTATCTCCTCCCGAAAGACGGGAGCCATGCACGTCAGAATGTAAAGAAGAGCGAATCCTCTCCTGTTGGCTACTAGATGGCATTTTTAGGCGGTCAAGCTGCGTCCATAATAGTAACAACGAGTTACAAAACCCTCTCTTTGGGGTAGAGTTTGGCAAGGATAAAATAGAAATCGTAAAATCATCAGTACTGGTGGTTGCTTCCCTGGTGAGCGCCGCCCGTGTCCGTTGAATTGGCTTCAACGCAGCACTTCCTAACTTCGTCACTTTGCTGAGCATTATCGAAACGACGATCTGCTCTCCTTTCCCCCCCATGTGTGGAATGTTGTGCAGGATACAGTCTGTGTTCCCCTGTTCCCCGTACCGGTTTACACTTTGCCCAGTATGTCGTGTGGGTACATCTTCTTCCGGTAACCTCGCTTCACGACCATCTTGATCGCAATCACAATCATCACGATGCAGGTAATGTACAGCAGTGCACTGAACCGGATGTCGATATCGCTCAGCACGTTACCGTACGAATGGTAGCTCGTCTGAGCGCCGGAAGCCGCCGCACCGCCCCATTCCGACCGACCCTCGGAACCCTGCGGCGCCAGGCTGCTGTCGTGCAGGCCGAACAGATTGCGCCGTTCGTACGCGTACATGTGCTTCAGGTAGCTCAGCACCTCCATCAGATTCCACTCGTTCCCGTCCTCCATCGTGTACTGCTGGTGGTTGTGGTGGTTGGTTAGGATCTTGCGCCTGCACTGCGCACAATCGCTCGCGGTCGGAAATTGCACCTTGGGATGGTCGGGATCTTCGGTCGCATCGCCCGACAACCGCTTGTTGACCTCGTTGTGGCTCGACCACAGCCACAGCACGGCCTCGTCCTTCGTCGCCACCTGCCAGATGCGGTTCCGGTCGGCCATCTGCTGGAAGTGCTGCGAACACTCGGAGCAGCCGAAATAGTTCTTGATGTAGCCGTGCATCGCTTCCAGCACCTCCAGCGGGCTGTTGGACAGATCGCTCTCGGCGGCCTGCACCGTTAGGTAGTGAAACAGCGTCCACAGACCGCACGGGTACCGGCGCAAGCCTTCCTTCGAGCCGGAGCACCCGATCCAGTGGTTCGACGAGAACACCGGCTTCCGTTCCGTTTCGAGCGCTTTCACGCGTGCCACAAACGCTTCCCCGTCGAGCCGTTTCTCGCCCGCATTCAGCACGTACTGGCGCACCTCGGTCAGGAATCGGCGCCCATTATCGTTGAACGGGAAGTAGCGCACGAGCACGTTGAGAAAGTTGCGCAACGCCACCAACCGATCGCCTTCGATCGTTTTGTACCGGCCAATCTCGTGGAACAGCGCGAACCGTACCGCTTCCTCCAGATCGGCCTGGTACACGACGGCCGCCCCGAGTTCCTTCACCTTGGCCCGTATTGCCGCCTCCTGCTTTTGCTCCATCAGTGCGGATATGTTCTGCTCGGTCGTACCGCCACCACCACCACCATCGCCTCCTACCGCACCGGCACCATCGCCCGCTTTCTTGGTCGACTTGGTCGACACGTCCGTCACGACGATGTGATGCTGGCGTAGATGCAACCGTATCGCATCGCGTACCTTATCACGACCAAACTCATCGATCGGCAGGTTGATGACGCTCAGCGAGGTGCCATCCACCACGGAGAGACCGTTGGTGGACAGGGTGGGATCATGCACCCGGTACACGCTTACGTCCGGTGTATCGTGAAAGTCGAGAATCACCTGCAAACCGACCGTTGCATTGGCGTCCTTTTCGTTGATCAGATAAACGTACTTGGGCCTAGCGGCGGCACCAGACAACGAGGTAACATCAAACAGTGCGGACTTATCGTCCGTCCGATTGATGGCGGTTAGGTTGGGCCAGTTGGTTGGTCTGTTCTCGACCCGCTGCATGTACTCGACCAACCGGTCAATGATGCGCTGCTCATCGTGCTCTTTCACTGGTTCTCCTGAGTGAGCAGAGGGGAAAGCGGAACAAGATGTTAGTATCAAAAGGCATGGATTGTTTACGACGACTTTCGGACACTGGATTTCGCACACAATAGGCTTCAATTTATCGCAGTTAGGGGAAATTACAAATAATTTAACCTGGGACCGGTTTGTTTGCGGGATTCGTGAATGGCATAATTCAAGGACAAGCGGGAACTATTGGAGGGGGGGGAGCGAGCGTTGTCCAGATTGGCGAATAATAAATTCTAGACCAGCAGAAACGTTTCCTTAATTTCATAATTGAGACCCTGGATCGAGGGAACCACCAATAGTTGAACCAGCCACCGACAATCAGCGCTCAAGAATGCGCAAAAAAGAAAAGAGCTTGTTTGGGAATGTTAACTGCACCACAATGCAGTTTGTTGCAATTTAACAACCACAGAGCAAGTGCGTTAGAGAGAAGCGTGAAAAACAGCGGGACGATTGTGATTTACCAGGCGAAACGGAACCGAGCAGCACAGCACGCCTGCCCCCGCAAAGGCACGTTTGTTTTGCGTTTGCGAAATCGAAAAGGGAAGAAAATGTATGTAATGTCTTTTGATAAGGGGTCGCGACCGAGGGGGGGGGGGGTAGTTGTTTCGATAGGAGTTGGGTGGGTGCATTATGAAATGTTGCACCTGCTGCCACACGAGCAGTGTACGGAGACGGAGAGAAAATAGGATAGGAACGAAGCGTTGTAATTGTTATAAAAAAGTCTTTCAGTCCACATTTTTTCCACCTAAGTGTAATTTTTCAAACTTTTCGCAAATTTTTTTCACCTCAGCCATCTTCAAAACGAGACGATTATCGCCTTCAGAACGCACTCCAAACGATAATGCTTGAACTTAAGCGAGAATGGGCCCAGTATAAGAACGTACTGAATGAAGGTAGATTTTCACCACCACCGCCCTTCTGTCCGTTAAAAGAGAAAACTGTTGATGTGTACACATTTCCAGCTGAATCAACACAACACCAGAAACGGTTGACTACCGGTTTTGGAAAGAAAAACATCTAAATAAAGGAACACACTGTCCGCGCCGTCGAAAGCGTAGCAGGGCGCACAGCGAGCACCGAGCTTTGAAATAGAATTGATGTAAAAGCCTTCTGATAGTGCAACAGGAACAGAAAAAGCCATTTGTATAACAAATCACACCCGGCCCCAGATAGGTGTTGTTCATTGCTGATGTGTGCACTTTGCTTTTTTTTGGCGGCACCGGTGCCCTTCAAGAACAATCAATTCCTAGGAAACAAGCAGAGATAGTGGAGGGCAGCATACGGTTGTGCGTTTTTTTTTCTATTTTCCCGTCCTCCGTTGAATCTAGTAGGCTGGTGCGCGGTGCTGGTGCTGCTTACCTATCTTCTGCTCGCCATCTGCGTAATACGGTGAAAAGAACCGGATCGTCGGATAGGCCATCACCTCGAACTCCCGGCAGATTGCATTGTTTTCGTCCCGCGAGCAGTCCAGCGCGGTTACGTGGACCAGCTTCTGCCAGCCGAGTATGTCCGAGGCGAGCTGCTTCCAGATCGGTGCGAACCGGCGACAAAACCCGCAGTACGAGTTGTAAAACTCGACCAGCGATGCGTGCGGTTGGTTAAACACCCGCTGCTTCAGATTGGCCGCCGTGAGCGAAATCACGGAATCGGTCGCATCGTACAGGCCGCTGTTTTCACTTTCCTCGATCTGGCGCTGGTAGCGCTTCTGCTCGTAAATGCTCAGCCGTTCCCGCAGTCCGACCGCACCGCCGGTGCCGAGGTCTACGGTGCTCACCGCCAGCAGCAGCAGCAGCAGCAGCCACGCAGCGGACGATCCGATGTGTGGCCGATGGTAGGAGCCGGAAGTTGCCACACGCACCACCACCATTACACGTTTGCTACCAACCCCTTGTGCAGCAAAGGGGATTGTATTGCACTACGTAAGTACGGGTTCGATATGTTGTTGTTCACCGCCGCACGGGAGTACTCGACTCGATTTCCCTTTCACTGGCACTGTGCCATCGCGCTTGATGTGCAGTCGAGGTGGACTAGTCGCGGGCAGTCACTGTTTCGGAATGGGGCAGCAGCGCGAACCATTTGGTTGGCGAAAAAATTACGTACGCACTTGTGTGGTGTGTGTTGTTGGTACGACGTGTATGTTTTTGTTGCGCTGGTTAGGCTGCGGTCTCTGCTAGCTGCCCGTACACGTCTGCGCTGCAAGTGCATGCGTCGTTGGCTGTCACGTGACCATCGCCTAAGCGCGTTTGTTGTGATGAATGTCTTGATAAGTGCAAATTTTGTTGTGAGTCGTTTTATTTCAACTCCCCCTTCTTAAAATGCTTTAATTTCGCGGATATTACTATCTTTTACAGTTTATTTCTTTAGTTAAGCTACTGCTCTTTTAGCTTAGAAATAATTATTCTGGAATATGATGCCCATTAAATATTGACAATAATTTGGAATTTGAACATTTGCTTGAAAAATAATCTCATGCTACAGTTTACTTGCATGAAAGATCGTTATTTTCAAAGGAGTTTTCTTCTTCAGTTTTACGATGCAATAGGATTATTCGATAATTCAATAGCTAGTCACAATATAAATCTCATATTATCACAACATTCTGCACACACAACATGAATGTCATAAGAAGCATTATTATATTATTCTGTTCCAAGCAGCTGATACATTGAGCAAAGCACGTGTAAACTTACCTTTAGCTCGCACAATTCTCTCGCATTTGCTCACTCTCTCAGACTTTACAGGGGTGTGCAATCGTGTAGTTATGGGGAGTTTTTACAAAAAATGTGACTATTTTTTAATTTAATTTTTTATGAATTTTGTGTTTCATACATATCGTAAAGAAGGTAATGTTATTATTCTGCAGCAGAAATATATAATGCGCAAGTTTAAATATATCTATTCCAAATTGTATAAAATAAAACATTTATCGTTACAGTCGCGAAATTATTCATGCATTCAGCACGAAACTCCTTTGAGATTCGTTCAGCATCCCTGCCGGTGAGTGTTCCCAAAACGAGACCCCAAACGAACTAGTGCCCGAGTGCCCCTGCATCCTCTCAGAGAACGCATTTCACGCAGCGGAGATGGATGCTCGAGCATAGCCAAACGCAGCATAGCCAAGACAAACCCAATCTCAACCGCCGAACGGTGCGGACGTGATTTTCGTAGCTCTCCCGGTCGTCGTGGTTTTGCCGTTTGCTCGTCTCGCCTTTGCCGCCACACAACACAGCACTGCACCGCACTGTGCCACGGGCGATCGTGACGATCGGTGCTCTGTGTGTGCTTAAGAAATCAGGGTTAGTGATAAATCCGGCGTTTGCGGTGAAATCTTTGCAGCAGCAACAAGGGACGACTGCATTCAAAAGACGCACTCATCGCACCGGCAGCATCGTTGCATAACATATAATTCATCTCGGATTGGACACCTGCGGATCCAATTACCCGGGCAGATTGGTGCTACAAAAAAAAAAACTTCGTAAAAAGTGCATTCATCGGGGTGAGTGTGAGTGTGTGACAAGTGACATTAGACAATCCATTCGATTCGATCGAGCGATTGATCGATAGATCCGTGCCGGGTTGAAGTTGGTGATGGTGTCGTTTTAGGAGGTGATTTGGTCACGATCTAAACCAAACAAAAAGGGGGACTTCATAAAATCGCTTATTAACTTGTTATTAACCGTTGGTAAGTCGTACAGCATTGGTACGAGAAGCTCAATTATGGTTGAACCGTTGTGGCTAAAAATGGAATCCCATCGAAGCTCGAAAAGGCATTAAGGTTGGTAATGAAAATCAAATGCCAATTACTTCCACCACTCGCTATTGGCTTCAGCTCGTACTTGATCGATTGAGATGATCGAGCTTCCTCTATCGATTGGAGTAATCAGCCCCAAGCCCCGGAGCCACAACAGAGATTTTCGCATGATGAATGCACCAAATGTGCACTGCTGCCTCCCTCCTCGCCCATTGCCCAAAAGGGTCCAGTTTTAATTGGATTATTTTCTTCCCACTATAGGGGCGATAAAATTTGAAACCTAATTTGGTAGGACTACCTCGTTAGCCTCCCACCCATTACCACCACCGAAGGAAGAAAGGGAGGGTGTCAACCCGGGGGGTGGAGAATACAAAAAGAGAGTGCAAAACGTGAACGGAACGTGTGCGCGGGCATTAACATTTTTGCCACATTTTGGTGTTGCGGTTTTTTTGATGCCACCAACTTCAGTTCACCATGCCTTCAGCAGGCCCAACTGGCCCAAGTGCAGTCCAGTGTGTTTCCTCTGTGTGTGTGTGTGTGTGTGCTTTCATTCTCTCTCCACGGATTATTTATCACCGTCAAGCGTCAAGCATGCGAAACGAACAGACGAGGAAAAGTTCGCCAGAACAAGATTTTGGAATGTGCCCACCCCTCGTTGTGCCCAGGGGCCCCCCGTTTCGCACGTCGTACGGCCACGGCGGAAAGGCTGCGGTCGCAAAAATTAAAAACCTTTTTTTTTGCTGTGAGCTTTTTCTGCCTCTCTGCTACTCACACACAGCTTCCCGCTGCTCCACTGCACGAGGCGGGATGGAGCTTCTCCCTTCCGGACCAGGAAAACGGGAACGTGCAAAGGGAAACAAGGGGAAACATAAGATGTAGGGTGTCGTTTTTTTTTCGTTGGTTGGTTCCTCTCCGTTTGCGCTCCGTTTTGCGGTGTGAGTGTGAGTGTGTTTTTTTAAATAGTTTATGCTTAAAATCTTTTGCACACTGGTCGCACTCGCTATGCCTTGTCGGCGGTGCAAACCATCATTCAGTCACCCTTCTTCCGCCTCGTTTCCCCCCGTGGTTGGACGTGGTCCTAAATCGCCCGAGGAAATGCTACAACCGCGTTTCCTTCTAAAACCGCTTATCTCCCCATGTTTGCAGTGCAGCGGTTTTGTGATGCCGTCGAAATTCACGCCTCGAGACGGTCGAAGGCGTCCCGAAGGAGAAAAAATCGTTTCTCCGTTCCCTTCCTCCCAGCAAGGAATGCCGGTTTCGAGGTCGAAAAGGCTACCCCGAGGGGTAATTTGGGGTAGATTTGTATTTCTTTAATTTAATTTTGAACAGCAGAGATCACCACCGATCGGACGCGCGCGCGTTGGTGGTTCTGCTTGGTCACAAGGCGAAGTCGGTGCTAATTGGGCCGTTAACAAGCTGAAAATTAAGCCATCATAAATTAGAACTCCTTCCCGCAGTTTGGGGTAGACCGGAACCTGGTGCGTTCGCACCGTGTCCTGTTTTTCGGTGTCACCGTCAGCGATCATCATCATCATCATGAGCGTGATGGAATTCGTTTCGGGAGTCCGGGTCTCCGGGCCCGAACCTGCCGATAGTGGTAGGCGGATGGTAGGCGATAAACTACGCGATATTATGGGGCCACTTGTTTGGACAGCCGTGATGGACAAGATAAGATCCGATCGGATCATTTAAAAAAAGGCTTTTGTGGGATAGTTAGAGCGGGACCGTTTCATAAACACCCACATTCAATGAGAATTTGGGGCTGAAGAGGCAATAAATATTCAACACTGTCTTGTTGTGTGTAAAACTCTAGATCTTAGTCTACAAGAGGAAGTGCCAAGCTAGCGCACAAGATCATATCAAATCAGATCAGCATGACTTCATCTCCTGTTCTCGACCCGGCAGCGACAAAGATCTGGACAGTGTAGGCTTGTGATAAAGAGATGCATAGTCTCGATATGGCCACAAGTGTCTTAATTCGTCGCTTCCTTATAATCGCCAGCTTCTTTAACGCGACCATGGTTAAGTGTTCGCTTGTGTCGCGCTTGTGCTAAGCTGAGCTTCTGTGTGTGGCAAAGAAACCCCTTCGGAGCCTTCGAGACACTGAAAGTGACATGAAAGATGTACTGATGGTTGACTTGGAGAAATCAAGATGCAAAGGAGAAATACGATCATGATCTTACAGAGCTGTCCAACGGGATGCAGTTTGCAACGGGAACCAACACAAAAAAAAATGGGAACACAAAAAAAAATGGGAACATATGAACCTGCCTGCCTGAAGGTGAAAGGGACATCATCAGGCGTAATGGCGTGAACTTTACATGAACTTTGGTGAGTTGGCTACGAAAAATCACCCTCCCAAAACTGGTTCGAACACGATGCGGGCCACATCGTTTGACCCGGCGTTCGATGCGTGATGCCTGAGTGCGCGTGCGTGCGTACGGGTGGTGGTGGTGGTGGTGGTGGTGGTGCTTTTTGCATAATGAGCTCGATCGTTTCGAGTGGCTCATCTTGAACTGCGAAAACACTTTAGTTATGATGACGTGTACACTGCTACACAAGATGTAGTGGTTCACACTTACTCGATCGTACAGTTGTGGAACGAAAACCCATACCCAAACGACAGCTTGATCGTGCCTCGTGACCTCGCCGGTGACGAGGCGCGTTCTAAGTGAACCGGGATCGTTCGCTCTGCCAATACTCCATGCAGTTGTCCATTTCACAATCGACGGGTTACACGGTTATTGGAGTGTCAAAGTAAAGGGGAAGCTTGCTGCAGTTTTGCTTTGAGCGATGTATGCTTTCAAAAAGGGTCAAATTGAAGTGACCGATGCGTATCGCGATCGGCGGTGACATCATCTCGCGCGTGTATGATGCTTTCCGGAACGATCGTCTTCGTCATCGTCGCATTCAGATGACTAAAGAGTGCACACTGGATGTATAAATATATATTGTTGCATTTAATTGGTTTACGCGTGCTGCGTTTTGACAGCTTTTCGGCAGCCTGTGCCTTCTTCTGGACGCTTCGGGGCTTCTGGGGTTGGGGTGAATTTGTATATTCATTTGCGCTCATTGCGATCTCTGCTTTCGATCGGCGAATGGAAAAAAAGTCACCAGCACACTCTCCTCCCTGGTGCAGATCGGTGGCGATAATTGAAGCAATTGAAATGGTGTTCACTCTCATTGCGTTGCTTCCCCTGTGATGGTGAGCTGAGCGGTATTATCAGATACCGGATCCTTGCCTGCGGTAACTTCGTTCTTCGCCGATTCCGATGCTGTGCGCAGTGTGGAATGTGGTGCCGCTTGATGTCGACAACTCATCCGAACGCAACGCCAACGGGAGACGCGCGATCGTTTTGATGCACAAGGGTTGATGCAAATCTGACCGAACGGGAGGATCTGACCGTTGGGGAGTGGTGAGGTCAACCGCAATTAGCCGCTGGATGTGGATGGGGGCAGGAGGACAAATAAAGCCATAAAGTGTGTACTGTTAACTGCACTGTGGGGTTCGGTTGTGGGCAGACCCGAGATCTTGAATCAGTTTTTTGTTATTCATTCAGCTCGATTAAAACAAGTCCATTAAAGCGTGTAGATGAACACGATGTTCTGTTGGGGCAGTTAAGGGGCGACGTTTACGATAGAGATCAGTTTGCATGTTTTATGAACTTTCCTCGATATTGCTGCAAGTGGCTGTTGGCTAATGTGTGCGATGCTTTATTTCTTCATTTCAGAGCTTTGAGCAAGCCAAGTTGACCACGGTTTAATGTCCGGACACCACAACATCATCATCATCGCTGCTGCTAGTGAATGAACAGTGGATCGACAACACAGCAACGCATTATCAAATCAGGTCAATTTGTATCAGAAAGCAATAACTTTTCAGCCATTTGATGCACCTCTTCAATAGACCGTCGGAGAGCTCAGTTCCGCGATAGATCGTGTCAGTGTGAAAGTGTAGTTGTGGTGCTCGGTGCTTTTGAGTTACTTCCCCTGATGTCCCGGTACCCGATGCTGAGTGCTGTTGTTAGTGTGCTGTGAAGGTGCAAAAGTGTAGAAGAGTATAAAAATCACCCTCGGTCAACTTGGTTCGATTAACGAAAACGTGTCGCCATTCGGCTGACTCGGTGTGGCGCCAGACACGAAACGAAAAACCGCAAACAAACCGTGTTCGGAATCCCTGGAATCACTCTCCCCATACCGTTGTAAACAAACCCATCAGACGTGGTAATTCGACACTTCTCTTGCGGAGGATTATTTTTTTGTATGATCGCGCGCACGCGTCCCTCCAAGCGGGTTGAGTGTGTTTAATTACTTGCTTACACCGCGCACCTGAAACCAGGCGCCAGGAGAGTGTCTTTGTGTCTGTGTGTTTTAGTGTGTGTAATGCGATTTTAAACCATCAAGAGCAGCTAACAGACTTCGCAGAACTAGTGTGTGGTAGGGTGATCGTTTCGCGATCGTAAAGTCAGCGCAATTGACCAACGATGTGGTTGGCACCGGTTTGCTGTGTGACGGTGGGGCTGCTACTGCTTGGAAGTCTGCAGACGGCTGGGGCCATTCCACCGAAATTGGAACCCACGGTAAGTAAATTCCGGAAGCGGGCGGGACAGGGGTTTTGGGGTGTCTTTTTCCGTCTGGGCAGAAGGGGGCGAATGAACGGCGGGTATCCAGAATTGATTGGAAATTGGAAGATATCGCAGGCGTTACAATTTCCAGAAATCGATCCACTCCGATCACGGCAGCATCACTTATCAAGGCAAAACACCACCCGCGGCGGCCCGCTTCAACTCCGAGGCCTCCTACTTGAAAAGATAAATGGCTATTATTTTAACTCCATGTTTCATAAACGCAGCGAATGGGAAAATGAAGTCATTTGTGGCCATTAGCTGCAACATTTTCATGATTTCAAGCCTTCCATCATCTTCACGTTTTGCACAAGCACACACACACGTACAGCGAGCTAATGAGCCTTAAAAGAGCAGCAACAGATCTCGATTGATCGATCGATTGTTTTCGATGTTTCAAACCAGCAAAAACGTGGAAGATTCCTTCACCAAACGGACGATATCAAAATCCGCCCCAAAACAAGCGGCCTGAAAAGTGTGTGAAGGAACAAAATCACCTTCCATTTCGTCGACTAACGTTGTTGCCCTGGGGTAGGAAGGTTGGTTTTGCGTTGCAACTTGTTGTAATTTGTAGTGTCGGGACGCTGCTTCATCCACCTAGGGGGGGGGGGGGGGGGGAATGGTGCATGGTGATGTTGCGGGAAGCGGGGCTTCGGTGAATGATTAAAGCCTTACACACCCCATGGCCCTTCGGTTCGGATGCTTCGGTTCGGCTGCGGCGATCCTACGCGTCAATCTGTCTGGAGAACGTTCCTTCGGTCTGGGATAATGGTCTTTCCGCAGGAGAGAAGAAGCCCAAGAACGCGGAGGATCTTCACGGGACGGGTTTTTGGAGTTTCCTCTTTGCTGTTGCCCCGTTTTTTTATCCCTCAACGGTGGCTTTAGGACACTTGAGGGCATTCGAAAGCATTACTCAAGTACCATCATCATCATCACCCGAAAAGCATCATCCATGTCCATTTCCAAGCGGAATATCCTTTGCCTTCTCCGAGCACCTTCTTCTTACAAGGAAGGTGCTTTAATTGTTTGGAAACTTTATGTACGCTTCTGCCCTTCTCCCTCGTCCGGTGTGTGTCCGGTCCAGTGGTCACGCTTCATCTTGTGCCTCTCATGGTCAAGCAGAACGACCAGGCAAATGATTCACGTGAGAAGACACTTACCAAGGTGTGTTGTTCGCTCTATCTTTCCGGTAGAATCTTTGCCCTCGCTTGCACTAAAATGGCCATCTTACGGGCTGCTGTATGCTCCTCTGTACTGCTTTTCGGGGGCTCGTGGTCTCTTGTCTTGGTGCCTCCGTGTCTGCCGTGGTTGGGAACGATGGCTTTTGGAGAATGGCTCGGTGGCTGGCAGGAGAGTGTTTTTTGTTTCTGTACAGCTGATCTTCGTCGTTATCGATTGCTGCTGCACAGACGATCTTCCGCTCGTGCCATTTATCATCCGTGTTTGGTGCTGCTTATTTCCGATGACCTTTTTTGACCACTGTGTGAGTGTGTGTGTGTGCTTCGAGAACAAGAAGCTCTTTTGCCTTTCCGTTTCATGGTAGTCAAAACAGTTTTGAGAACCACAAAGTACTGCAGCTATTGTAGCTTATGAGCCAGAAGTCATGCCTAGTTCACTTGTTACAGGTGATGGAATGGCTTTGGTTTCTCTATTATTTCCAAATCTCCTACGACAAGAGCTCACATCAGCTCCGGGCCATTCGGACGTCTTTCTCAAATCCATTATCTTGCCCCGCTGTGCTGTCTTACACATAAAACAAAATGACAAGATCCACTTCAGCTTGTTCTTTCACGCTAAAGATGATTCCCCTGCTCTCTGGTCCTGCCCGAGTGGGCTCTTCGTTTCGTTCTGTTCTGTTCTGTTACCTCAGCACCGAAACAGACACACGGCACAGGCGAACTGGCGAAGAAGAACCACTCGAGAAAAAGGGAAGGTGTAGCTGTACATAGGGAGCGATTGTGTAAAACGGCTGCCGTGTTGCCGCGATGGGCCCCGAGCTCCGGGAATGCTCGGAGACTGGAGGTAACTGGAGGTAGTGAGTAAGATCAAACACACAGAGCCACAGCCCAGCAGGGAGTGGCGACGGTTTGTCTGGCACGATCGAGCCCGGGTCGAGGTGCCCACGGTCTATAATGTACTCGAGTGCCCGGGCTGGCTGGCGGACGGTCTCCCGGGACAAGGGATACCCTTGTTGTTGTTAGTGGTGGGTTGTAAATGGAACGAGAGAAAAAAAACACAACAAAACCGAACCAAGAAACGAAAGGGAACAATAACAAGGGCAGAAAGAGCAATACGAATAACCCATCGCTCGATCAGTCGATCGCTTTCGATCGTTTTAATGTTATGGGCAGCAGGCAAGCAGACAAACAGGCAAGCAAAGCAAAAAAAAAGGGAGACTTCCCGAGAATGGGATGTCTTGGAAAACGTTCGCCTCGTAGAGCACAACCACGGCGGTGAATGTGCGGTGAGGTGCGATGCGATTTGGAAGCTTTGAAGTTTGCGCCCTTCTCGCTGCGCGTTTGTGCCGTGTGAGCAGGAACACACCGCTTTGTCGTGCGGGAAGCATGGAAGAGCAGCAGCAGCAGCAGCATCACCAGCACCAACAAACGCAAAAGGAGCTAAGGAGCGAAGATGAATAGTTTAACACCAATTTTCTTCTTCCCTTTCGGCCAACCGTCGTCGTCGTCCATCCTCCATCCCTGCGCGGCTCGAGCTTTATACACTGACTGAGGTCGAGGGAAAAGCCAAGAGGTGTTTGGAATTTGATCGTGAAACTTTTACAAAGGTTGATCTTTTTGTGTTTCCACTCGGGCGTGTGTGCTTTTTTTTATTCGTACATAGGCTGATGCCTCTCAGCCAAACCATCGATATCGTTGGTTGAATATATGTACCCCAAAACCCGATGCGATGGTTTGCGCATGGGATGGGCGTAAAAGGTAGAAGCAAAAGGATGGTCGGCGGGTCGGCAAACGAATACTTTATGCGAACGCTTTCTTAGTGGGCAGTTGTTGATGCCTTTCGGGGTTGGTTTGATTTATTTGGACAATAATTTGTTCGATTCGTTCGATTCGTTCGAACGATCGATCGATCGTCTGTGCGCGGCGGAGGCCAGACTCTCAACGGAAAGGCTTTGTAGCCGAAGGTTTGCCCTGTTTGACTTCTCGAATCTCGAATCTCGTAGAAATAATTGCTCTATTCGTGCTCAACGAGCGAGCACGCCTCCGGTACGATCTGTCTTGTATCTAGGGGTTTGGGCGCGTGTGATCGATCCAGCCAGTGGGACAGTTGGCGGCATGACGCGTGGGTATCGCCGCAGCAGGAAGGAAGGGCTGCTGTCAAGTCACGCGGGCTCAGACTGCTCGTGGCCCGTGCACCACGATCACCCCCGCGATCGCACACAGTTGCTTGTGGTGCATGTTTACAAAACATTACTGCTTCCATAAATAAACAAACAAATAAACATCCCGTGAAGACAAACAAGAACGAACGATCTTTTGGAGATCTTTGGAAAAGAGAGAGGGAGCCATCCCAGCGTTTTAGACATATATGTGTCAGGTGAAAGGTGCGTGTGTGTGCGTGTGGAGGCTTTCGTTACATCGTACACACAGCCATCCCAGACAGAATGGCACCAACGGAGGGATCTTGGTGCAGTCTGCAGGGCCTAATGTGGATGCCTGGTAACTGTCCGGACGCATCCGGATGTCTTTAACACATGCCTGCCGTCTGATGGCAACGCGTCAAACAGAGGTGAAGCGCGTTGCAAACGAAGGTCAGCTCGTTGAGATGAAATAGTTGACGACCACGGAACGGGAGTGTTCGTTCAATAAACCAGATCTTAACGAAAGCTATAGAAATTAGGCAGCAAATTGTATGTTCCAGGTGCTTGGCTGAACGATGCAACTTAGAGACATACAGTCTAGCGTCTGAGCACCACCTGGAGTCTGAGCAACATAGGGAATCATCCTTGGTTTTGTTTATTGGAACCTGCGGGAATTGGACTGGATATGGACGATGAGGACTTGCTTGCTTGAATGTGAATGGAAACCCCGGGAAGCTCTTCTAGCAGGTACTGATGTTGTCTAAAAGGTCGTAAAGCCTCTACATGGGCTCAGCGTTTACCTTTGTTTACAAGCAACTGACAGAGTCAGTTGAGATATTGCTGGCTTTATTCTACAGACATCGGAAGTAGACTTTGTGCCCTTCCTCCGATTTACATTGCCAAAATTGAACATCCAAAATACCGTTTAGTGTACGGATCTCCTCCAGACGATCATGATTACGAATACCAAATGCAGCTGCAAGCGTATGCCAAATTGTGCAAACAAATGGGATAAAATTTCGGCAATTTCAATACTTTCCCCCCTATTCCCCGGTCTGAACTGTCTGAACGTAATGCGTCGCGACGACCAATTTCTGGCCGCATCGCTCAAACCAGCAACGTCAGCACCAGAGGGTAAGATTAAACGTTACTAAACGAAACATTTCCTTTTGTCATAAAATATTAATAAAGAGCAATAAGCAACGGGTAATGAAGTGTGACGACTTCCATCCACCGTCCACGCGTCAAGATGATGGACCCCGATGGGACGCGTGGTGTCTGCCACGTCCATGTCCCGCCGTGTTGAGGAGATTTTGGTGAAAGATTGTTCGCTTGATAATCTGGAAGTCGTTCACCTCACGAGCTAAGGTCGACACTTCCCAAAAGTTAAAACCCTTCACTTGAAAGTCCAAACGAAAGTAGTGGAAAAAAGCAGCGCCAACAAACCAGGCGCCATTATAGTGCTTACGCACACGCGCGCTGCAATGCGTGCTCTCACGCGTTACAATTATTGCGCAGCATGGCAAGACGCACAAGACTCGGACATCGGATCCGTGGCGGATCCTTTAGCAGCGCGTACAGAAACGATCATCCCGCGGCGGGCAGGAGCAAGAAGGCTGACGTCGTCTCGCCAACCCACGAAATTGAGTTTGATTGAAGCGAATTGAGGTTTACGATGCTGAAGTGCGCCATTTCGATGATGAACCCTACCTTTGCTGCTGATGCTGCTGTCGTGGGAAGGGAAGGACAATGGGTAGAGAAAGGTTGTATAACCTGTATCCCTTGATGGGTTTTGGAGTAGCGAAGAGAAATTAGATTAGCGTCCGCGACCAGGCAACCAAGAGGCAAGAGGGAGGTTAGGGCATCTGTCTCCGCGTAAGAGCCGCATGGTAGCGCATTGTCGCGAAGGGTCAACACGCCATCAAACTGGACCAAATGATGTTTATGGTATGTCGTAAAGGATTGTTACAACGTCGTGGCTTTCATGCACTTTGTGTTGCGATTGCTTCTAATTCGGACGTAGGACGGGGCACATAAAAATCATTGCTAGCATCCCAACGAGCTCATCGTTAAGCTTAATAGTTCGTATCGCAAGCATTGCCATCTTTTTATCTGACTTCATCTTTTCTGTTCCTTTCTTTTGCAGGTAAGTCCAACGAAACGAGCTGTGTTGCTGGGTTGAGCTCGCGAAGGTATTGTGCATAAAGCCTTTTTTTCATAATTTTTGCATCATTATCTGTCACCAGAAGTAGTAGGTGTCTGTGCTGGTGCTGCTGCTGCAGCCTGACGTATCTCTTCGTTACCATCTCGTGAAGCACCGGCTTAAGCGATGCATCCGTGTTTGGTGTTAACACAGCGCCCATCCCATAGCATTGGAATGTTGGAATTCGCCAAACCAAACCCACCAACTTGCCGGTTCGGTTCGCCCGTCGGTGGAATGGAAGCGGGGAGGCCGATGAGGGTTTCAGTTTCGATGTTTTTGGCGCTGCATAAATTTGAATCACATTATGAAAACTATCAAACGACTCGCAAATGAATCATAAAGATCACAAGCCAACGATAAGGGTTTGGATGGCCAAAGCAAAAATCGGCCCGGACGCAAAAAAAAAGTGCGAAAAGATGCGATCGTTGTGGACGGCGTGATCGCTCCTAACGATCAATTTGGTCTAAAAGATGGTTTTGTTTGGAAATGAGCAAGAAACGCCTTTACCGTGCTGCTTGTTCCACGATCCTGGTTCATCAGGTTGGAATGGGAGCTGACCTCGAGGCTCGCAGTGGTAGAATTCCGGTTGGATCTAGTTTTTGCGTAACCTTATACGTTGTAGATGTCGTGGCTGTTTTTAACGACCACTTTTAACATAATAAAGCTGTATTTCATAGGGTTAAAGAGAGAGAGATAGAAAAAGAACATGTTTTTGAGGAACGACTGCAGCGTTCTAAGCCTCAACGTGGTTGCCGCAGGAATGTTCCAGATTAAGGTAACCTAGCCCATGAGTTCCATAAGGGAAGACATTAACGAAGGGATGTCCCGCTAGATCTCCCGCTAGAACACCGGCTTACGCACATAAATCATAATAATCTTGCACGGCTTAAATCATCGAGATTCGAGCGGGGAGCAATCATCGCGTGTCGCCTAATCGCTTGTTGGCAGTTTGTCACTTAAGTGTCGACCAGCGCTGGCGTCTCCCATAGCCCGTAGCCCATACCGAGGGAGATCTATTTATCATCGGCCCTGTCCGCGGCTCAATGATTGCGAGCACGCGGAAAACTTCCGCGTCGCTGCACCGGGTCCACCGGGTCCAGGGAATGTGCTCGGCGAAGGTGCCTGCTGGCACGCTGGGTCCCTTTCGGTAAATAGACGAAGAGCTAAAGCAACGGCGCACGAAACGATTTGAGCGCGCTAATTGATGCAAGAGTTATGGCTGTTATGGAGCACGCGAAAGTCATTCGCGCGTATCATATCAGAATATTAATTCGAGAGCACGATTTGCGACTGATGAATGCAAATCAAATAGCGCGGGCCCTGGACCCCGCAGAGATTCCCCAGGGCTGGCCAATAGGGGAATTAAACTGGCTGACGCGCAAACGCAACCGTTAAACGGTCGAACGTTTCGAGCTATCAATTAAAATAATTGATTTATCATCGGACCGGATCACAGGGTGATGCGTGATCCATCATCTTTCATCGCCTATTCTAAAGAGCTGCAGACAGTTGGCTTTGGAATGATCGAAGATCGGGCACAAACACACACACACATACAGTCACAAATTGATCCCGGATATCTGGATGGGAGGATGTTTGATTGAGCTGTAAAAAGTGGAGTCTTGCCCCGAATGCTAGATTTGTTTGAAGTCTTCTCTCTTTCTCTCTCTCTCTCTCTGCCTCTCGTCGGTGATGTTTGCTGGGTGCAAATTTACACATGGCAACACCACATGATTATTGGGAGCTTTCAAAATCTGGAATTCTTTCAGCTGCGTGAGCTGAGGATGAAAGAGATGAGATCACTCGACCACAATCGCCCGCAGCAAAGCAAAGGTGGCAATTCTTGTCAATCATCGTTTTGTTACTTGCTGTTTGTCAAGAGAAACAGACGTTAAAGTAAACAGCATCAATTAACCAGCGTGAATGGTTCACAATTTGTTATACGATCAAACACATTGCAGACCGTGGTCGATCGCGATCCCATCGCGACCACTCACACTTACCGAACCGTGTCATAGAAAGATCAATATTGTTTTTCAATCGAACAAACACCGACCAAACTGTCAAAAACAACAAAACAACCATTTTAACTAATGAAATTCCTCCAGTGTGTCCACACGTCAACACCACTCCTTTTTCGTGTCGATCTTATGGTGGTACTGGGACAACCCCTAAAAAAAACTAAAAATCCGGATGAAATTTGCATATCTGCCCCACACGGCACACCACTTGATGGGATGATATCTTGTTTCGACGATCGTCAACCTTAGGGGTCTCGTCCTGGTCAACCAGTTTGACGCGATTCCGGAGCTCGCCGTCCATCCATCTCACTGTCAAATGGTGGCGTCAAACGGTAGCGTCGATCGTCAGGTTTGCGTCTCCATTACCTCAACGGGTCCAGCTCGTCCGCGGACCCCGTTTGGCAAGTTGGTAATTTTTTAACGGCGCCTATAAATCTCACCTCGTCTACGATGCGGAGCCCCCATTGGTGGTAAACCGGTATTCATGCCAAACGCCTGTATCCTGTAGCAGTTGAGCACACACGTGCTGGGGTCTAATGCTCGGGCTCGGTTCCCCACGGATGCTGGATGCTTTGGAGAGGGGGGGGGGGGGGGGGTTTAAGATATCCCAAGGAACTGATCTAAAATAACAAAACACGACGACTCCTAAAAGCGTTGGAAAAGGGGTCGTAAAAATAAATAAACCACACGGTGCGCGATCTGTGTGACACGCTAACGATCGTACATGCGATCGCGGTGCCAATGCTAATGGGTGCCTAAAAACCAACAGTCGGTCGTCGGTCGGTGGATAATCATTTGCATGCGACAATCTTCTGCTGGGCGAGGGATCCATAAATGTTGACGATAAGGCGCTGACGCGTTTTTCCTGGGGCTCCAGAAAGCTCCAGCAGATGCTTTCATCTCCATCTGGAGGAGATTGTGTTGTATCTGCACATCGTGTTAGAGATTCTGTGAACACTGTGCACCTAAAGATCGTTTTTTGTGACAAAGGTTAAAGATTAATTGAAGTAAGAGGCATGTAATTTAATGATTGAGAAACTATTTTGAGCGTGCGTTTCTTTTCTTTATATTTTGGTGGCGCCTCTTGAGGTGCAAATTGATTGTGGGGAAAACCTTCAGAAACTATTCAGCAACCTGTCTGGGTCTACTCTCTAAGCCTTTGATGTGTGCTGCTGTGGAGGTTTGGAAAGGTGCTGCAATAACAAACGGCATTCAGCTAGCGCCAGCGGAACATATGCAAATTTGCTCGTAAATCAAGCAGCAGCAGCAGAAAAAATACACAACGTTGAGACAAAGTCGTAGCACGACAGAGAGAGGGACAGCAAGAGAGATCAGGTGGGAATTAACTGCATGTTTGGACAACGGCTCCATTAGGAAGAAGTCGGGTATCGGTCGTTCGGGGAGTCTCATGGCGACATGGCGAAAGAAAGGCATTGGAATGTCCGGTAGAGTAGCTTGAGCTTCGGCCCCAAGATTACCACAGAGGCCACTGGCAGAGCTGGCGCCTTCGCGCTGTGTGCAGAGGAAGTATGAAAGAAGCGCGCACACACAAAAAAAACAGAACAGATTCGGAGTGTAACCATGCATCCATGCCTTGTGAGTGGCAAGAAATTGGCCACAAACATACATAAGCGTAAACAATCGATGTGACTGTTTGCGTTAAGATTTTTGCGAAAATGTAGCAGCAGGGGGAAAGGAAACAAACACTCCACCGCCCCGACGCTCCGACCGTGTCTCGAGTGCGAAATGTTCCGGGATTACCGAACGGCGTGTGCACAAATCATCTTGCGCGCCGTGATCGTGAACAGGCGCGTGGAAGGGTTTGGAGCATGCTGGGATGCTGCCGACGATCGGACGGGCTGATCTGTTTAATGTAGTTCGTTGTAAGGGGGTAAGAAAAAAAGGGTGAGTTTATTGGCAAGTAGTGCTGCAGTTCCCTTCCCCCGTTCGGATCAGACTATCCTGTCCTGTCGACAGTTTGACAACCCTATTCGCGCGAAGGTGGAGGGTGGAACAGTGGTGCAGGGGGCGCCAGCCACCCGGCGCATCGCGCGATGCCGCTGAATGCACTCGTAAAACAAGCAAATTGATTCTTATTATTATTACCCGACCCGGCAATTAAAAACATTATCCGGAGCTTGTAAAACAAACAATCTCGTCGTCGTCGTGGTCGTCGTCGCCGCCACCGATTCGATCCGAGGGGAATGAAACGGACCAGCGCGGAGCGCTAATCCTGCGTAATGTCTTGCTGCCTTCATTTCGCGAATGTCGTGGGCTAAACCGCAAATGTGCGCTGAACGGCCAGTGAAAGGTCGCTGCGGTTGAGAGATTTCCAGCGTGTCGACGTACTTAACGGGTTGGGGGGAAGCGTGGTTGTTGGTTGATTTTTTTTTACACCGTTTCGACTATAATAAACGAGGTGCCTACACTGAAAGGGCGTGATCGAAGGCGTTCTTTGTTAGTTTAATGGGCGCCAAATGGGCGCGCGGGAGAGAGACGTACACGAACGGGGGATTGAAAATTGAAGGGTTAGTAATTAGCATATTCATGTGTATTTAAAATCCATTTATGAAAGCAATCGATAATTAATGGAAATGGTGGGGGTGGGAGGGGGATCTATAAATGTACTTGCAAATAGGAATGGATGATTTTGATGTGGTTAATTCCAATGTATGGCTTCAAACTGAATGGGTGATAAATATAAATTATCGATTGAAATTGATTATTAAAATGCATCTCTTTGTATCACTTTTATCAATCACATTGGTTGCAGTCCAGCAATGCTGTATGAATCTAATAAGAAGCGAAAATAGTGCAATAATTTAATCTTTTCTTATCGGAAATCTTCAACTGCACACGAATTGTAAGAATACGGCGATAATCAACACATTTAACTGTCGCCAAACTTTTCCTGGATGTTAGTTCAAGTGTGAAAAGATAGAGTGTGTTGTTGGCCCAAAAAAGTTCTAAACAGTGACAGTTTTCGTGCCCTTTCGCTCTGAATGCTGATAAAATACTGGTTGGTTGTGTGCCTTTCCCATCCATACCAGGATTGGGTTGATTTATTAAACATTTACTTACGCTTCGTCGTAAAGTTGTAACATTGTACATTATGTGCCTTCCGTACCTTCGCGTTTTTTTTTATATTTCTGCTCGAACCCTTCGTCCGATTTCGAGCCAACAAGATACTTGGAAGATAATTTGATTTGTTTTCTTTTATTTCCTCCCCCGACAGAAAGGGGGTTGGGGAAGGTTTTACGATGTTCTCTTCCAGTCTACGCTGGTTTTACAAGAACACGCAGTTAGAACTAAAAAACACATAAATGCAACATCTTCTCTCTCTCACTCTCTCTCTCTCTCTTACACACTGTCCCACGTGGGATAGACGGTGGGAATACGTAGCACATGTTTAGGGTTATTGACTTTCTACCCATGTTTCTGAAAACCCGACCAAAAGCACGACCACTTTATTAGCGAAACACAGTGAACACAGGAATAAAATTACTCTTTCCCAGTCCAGTAGCACCGTGCCGTGCCTTTTTCCCGTATCTCGCGACCGTTTAATGGAATGGAAAAGCGCATACTATATTTACTGGCGTTGCCATGGCAGATCGATTTGCTTCGACTCGATGCGCGATACCGAATGGGTTCGATTAATAAACCACCAAGCACTACCACCGCCCGTGTGTGCGGGCACCTTAGCGCTTCGAGCGGTTGCCCAGGCGACGGAAAAACAGGCTGGACAAACCGCGGAAGGTGCGCGGTTTAGTTTGTTTACTCGCTGTGCGGTGGTGGTTGCTGGCAGAGGCTTTCAATTTTCCAATTCCAGGTGAGGTGGAAATCGTCCGCCGTTGTCTCATTAATCCTTGCACAGGAGGGGCATGCAGAGTGGAGAAAATTTGCATGGCCACGAATGTGAATGTGTGTCGTTCGGGTATGGCAAGTGGTGCGGGTCGTGCGCGCGGACCCGCTGAGTGTCAGTGTCAGTGAGCTTGCATGATTAGCTTGTGCCCGCTATTGTCTCGGTGGTGTGGCGGTGGCGCCTGTCAAGCCACCAGCAGCGGCAGTGAAAGCAGACGAACCAGTATATAACGTAAGGATAATTTCCATTATGTAGGATAGGGTTTGTGTGAGAGTGTGTGCCTTTTTTTTTTGGTTCGTGTGTCTCACTAATATGTAACTCTATCTGCCCCTAGATTCCAGCCCCATCCTATAGGAAAGAGTGTGACAGGAGGGTCTGCTCTACTTGCATCTACCCACCCGGGCAGGAGCCGGGAAGCCTGGACCTCGATAGGACATCGAATGCAACCGCGATTTAGTTCACTTCTAGCACATCACAGCGATGGTAGTAGCTTGAAACGATTGTTTGTGTCTCCTCAGTATTAGAGTGCTCTTTCGTTTGTTGGCTTGGAAGGTCCTTCTTGCTTTAGGAGCCTCTTTAAACCCAATACCTGACAGTTCAATTTTTGTGTGGGTGTGTGTGTTCTCTTCCTCTCCCTCCTCCTCAATTATCGGTTGGTTGAGTGCTTGGCCTTGTGCTCATTAAATAAGCTCACTTTGCTTAAAACCTAATTCTTTCAAACGTTCCAACACCTTGACACCTTTGATGTCTTGTTGTTTGGGGCGTGTACGTGTGGTTGTTTTCTTCTTCTTCCTTTGCCACGCTTTATCCGGACCTGCAGAGTCCCAAGAAGAAAATGTCGAAGAAAGAACGTGCACGGCTGGAGGCCGAACAGGCCGAACATCACCGGATGGAGCTGGAAAAGGAGCGCCAGCGCAAGGTGGAGGAAGAAAAGATGCGTAAGGTGCGTGAGAAGGAGGAGGCCGAGCGCAAGCAGGTTCAGGAGATAGTGGCCAACAAGCTGCGCAAGGTGCAGCTGGAAGAAAGCTACACCTATCTGGCCAGCATACGGGAGGAGGTGCGAAAAGTGTTGGCCGATGCGAAGAAGGAACGCGAGGTGAGCAGACACAAGCAGAGGGAAGATTCGAAATTCAGTTCTTCAGATACTAAACCGGCGGTGCATCTTGCAGTGGGAGCAGTATATGCGTTGCAACGGTTTACCCAACGCATTCGATCCGGCCGATCTGCGGAAATATCTGCACATCTGGTGCGAGAACATCCGGGACACTAACGAGGCGGAGCGCAATTGGTTGCTGCAGACGAACGAGCAGAGCATCCTGACGCAGAACGTGAACGTTGCGAATCTGTCGATGGAGAGTCTCAAGCTGCAGCAGCCCCAGATCGGCAACACCTATGCGGCCAAAGCGGTGGAAGTGTTGGGTATACTGGAGGAAATCGATGAGGCACTGCACGACTCGGACGTTCGTCCCTCCATGGTGGAAGATTTGAATGAGGTTAGGAAGAGCGAGGCATGAGGGGATGCTGAGGATCAGCAAGTGCGATCATACGTACGTTTTGGTGTCTCCCGTTTCGTTGCAGTTGAAGATGGAGTTTCGCAACGTTCTGGCCGATTACATCGATGAGTTTGCGTACAAGATCTTGAGCAACATCAATCGAGACATGGAGCTGAACGGGTTGCTGGAAGTGTCGCACAAGTTCGAATCGCCAGTCTTCAAAACGCATCTGTTTGGGCTGCGCGATATGCCAACACCACAGCTGTAACTATGGAACTTAGGGGGTAATGTAGGACATCCTATTCTGATTTTGTGCTTCTGTGTTCTATTCAGCAATCCCAAAGAGCGAGCCAAAGAGGACAGTAAACATACGAGCATTGATTTCCCGAGTCTTGGTTTTCATCTGACACTGCCGGCGGCTGTCAAGTGCCACAAGGCAGCGATCCGGGGACTTTGGATCAGTTATGATCACTGTAGTGACTACTGCCCTAGCTACGATATGCCCTACAAACAGGAGAACTTAGCCGGTAAAGAATGATGTTTACTGTTGTTAGTTGCAATGGAGGATTAACTCGTCTCTAAAAATTGTCTGCCCAGATTTACGCATAATAAGTCGCATTGAGTGGAAGAAGCGTAAGGAAATACTGAAAGCTGTCTACGAAGAGCCCAAAGAGAAGAAGACCGATTCGGACGAGGACGACCAGACACCGCAGGACATTGATGTGGACAAAATCTACACGGAGCACGCCGACGAGCTGATGAAGAAGGAACGCACGAAGAAGGGCGCTAAAACGCTCAATTTGAGTGAATATGACGTGAACATGCGTAGTCACCGGATTGTGGCCGGTGTGTACGCCATCGACTATCTCGAGCAACCGATGCAGGATGTGAAGATCGCAAAGAAGACACTGCTCCGAACAGGTACATCGTAGAAGCGCGTGATCTAGGTGCTCTAGGTCTGCTGTGTGACTCAACCTTTCTCTTCCCCTCATTTCCCCCGCAACGGTATAGTTCCTCAACCGGGTAAACTAAAGCGCAAAAAGTTCTACCAACCCTACCGACCACCGCCAACACCGCAACCGGGCGTTCGACGACTTCCGGAGGAGATCGAGGCGGAAATCAAACAGATGGAGGAAAACCTAGACAAACTCGCGCTGGTCTCGGTGCTGCTGCCCGAGAATGTGTTCTGGTTCGAGCCACCGATCGTCTGCCGCTGGGAGCTGAAGGAAGAAACGCTCGAATCGGATCCAAACTTCGCCAAGTATCTGGATCGACTGGAGAAGGCCCAGCAAGCGGCCAGGGAGCGTAATGAACGCTCCAACCTCGACCGGCGCACCAAGTACGTGGAGGACTTCAACATCCTGGACGTACCGCAGCACATCCCGCTGCGGGCGATTGTGACCGACTTCGTCATACCCAAGCTGCCGGACAGCTGCAGCATCAAGATCTCGGTGGCGGAGGACAAGCGGCGCGCAGCACAGCCTACCGCTGTCGCCGGCAGTGGTGGTGGGAAGCGATCGTCCAAACAGAAGCGCCGTCTGCACAAGATGCCGTCGAACGTTTCGCTCGGCAGCATCGTGTATGAGACGAAGATACCGGACTTTCTGTACGCGACGCGCAACCCGCTGCGCATACTGAAGGTGCTGGATCGGCGCAACCGCCAGTGCTATCCGTACGCGGGCACGTCGGACAGTGACGATCTGGACGATTACGACGAGTCGGACAACGATGTGGTGCAGAACCGCAGCACGAAGCGGAAGGTGTACATGTTTTCCAGCTTTATGAAGGATTTGGACGAGCTGCTGGAGTCGAAATCGCCCAAGCTGCAGGCAAAGCTGGAGCAGGAGCTGGGTGCGGGTGGGCCGACGGGTGGACCGGGCAAGCAGTCGTTGCAGGTGGCTCGTTCCGACGAAACGCGCACCGTTCGTGGGGAGAAGGGCGAGAAGGGCAAGAAGCCGGCCAAGAGCAAATTCGACTCGGACGATGAGGACGTCGATTATGGCAACATTCTGGAGGTGGGCAACTACAGCATGGTGGAGAACGACAAGCGCTACATTGGCAAGTGGTCCACCCGGGACGTGCACGACGTGAAGTTCAACGAGGACAAGCTTACGATCCAGTTCCGCGTGGGACGGCTCGGTTCGTTTGCATTTGCCGCGAATCGGTACAGCAACGTACCGTACCAGTCCTGGGAGCTGAAGCCAGACATAAAGAAGTACCTCCAATTTGTGTCCTAGTTTTGAATGCTTTGTTTGAATGCTTCAGTTCAGTCTTTGTTTGGAGCCGACTTAGAGCAGCCCTTGTAACATATTTCCATCAATTCCAGCCCCGGTACGGTCACCTTCTCGCTCACCGCATCGGTAGTTAGCACGGAGATGACCATTACGGAAGCCGGTTTCCGTGTCAACTCACTGCAAGGCGGACCTACGCAAGCGTTGCAGGAGATTCTCGGCCTCACCATGTCACTGCGCAAGCTCATCAAAACGCTCCGGCTAGCGGCAGTCGATCTGTTCCCGGAGGATGACGCGTTCAACTACACCGAGGGAACGTGCGAGAAGAACCCGATCATGGAGTCGCACCTGTACGACTGCATTGGGTTGCTAGCGCTGACGCACAACTTCTCCTGGTCGCGCTGGAACCTGCTGTCCGGCTGTCGGATGTGTGTGTTGCTGATGCGCGAAATCGTCGAACATCGGCGGCTGCCGAACCACTCGACGCTGCTCGTCACCCCGCTGAAGGCGTCCGTGATCGATACGGTGGAAGTGTCGCCGGTGTTTAATCCGAATCCAGTCGAGGGGATGAATGTAAGAAGATAGTTGGGGCGCAGTGCTCTGACAGAGTGCAATTGTGACAGATACACCTCTCTTTGCACTTGCAGCATTATGCCGATCTTTATCATCTGGGGCGCGATCAGTCGCAACCGTCCTCCAGGATCAAGCAGGAGAAGATGAGCCCGATACTGCGCGAGAATGTGACCCAGCTGCTCAAGTCCGTCAGACCACTCAGCTTCTCCTAGTGGCGCTGCAGTTTATTTACTATTAAGAGCAATAAAAGTTGGCTATTTCGATCTCCTTGCCACTGCCTAGTGTTTTTTGTTGCTGTCGTGTTCCGACCATTATCTCACATTCTGCTGTGTGATTGTGGCGCATTCGACGCCAACGAGTGTTAAGCAGCGAACCTTATTTAGTACGCACTAACGAGCAACAATGTTACCGGCGTGAATCGCTTTTATCGTATTCAAATTGCTTTCGGGTAGTTTTCCTCGTCACTCTCTCTCCTTCTCTGGTACTCCCCTGGACCAGCAGACTACGACTGTATCTCAATAACGAGTGTCACTCAATTAATAGGACAAGATCGTAAAACCATTTACTGACAGTTCTGCACCCACTGCCGTCGTACACCACCGATCGTATGCACAGTGTGAGTGTGACTGTGTATTTGCAAACACAAACTCACACAAACAGTGCGTAATGCAAGCGAAAACAAACATCGGTTGCGCTGTAGGGGGGGGTGAAAGAAGCCGGTAATCGGTTATAACAAGCCATTATAGCGCAAAAAGGGGTTGCCGTTTCAGCGGTCGATCATACACACAAACACGATCGTACCCGCGGAAGCAGCAGAGCTGTTGGAAGTACCGATCGAGGAGGAGCACGAACAGCTGATAGGAACAGCACTGGTCGGTACTGGTGACCGGTGGCCTCCGAGGAGATTATTGAGATGTGGAAAAATAAATAGACCAACCTGAAGGCAACGACGCCCGTAGCCGCGTAGTCGCGGAACAAAACAAATAAAAGGAAAAAAATCACAAAAATTAATAATCACTAACGAGGCCCCCATAACTTAACGGACAACGTACGAAACAAACCAATGGTAGCTGGGAATGTTTGGGGTGCATAAAGGGGGGGGGGGGGGAGTGGTTTGCCGTACATATTATTTTTATTGCGGAACGTCCAGGCCAGGCTGGGCAGCCACAGCCGCAGCAGCAGCAGCCCTCTTGAACTCGCGCGCGCACACAAAACGATAACGCTGGCGCCGGCCGGCTTTGCGTACGACACAAAACGAGCCGCGACTGCCACTGGGGGAGTGCATGTACCCTATTTCCCTGTCCGTTTCGCGCACGGCTGAGCCGACGGACATGTGGTTCGGAGTAGTAACACGCTCAGAATGCCGTAAAATCTCGCATACCCGTTAATTATTCCACCTTTAGTAGCGCCCAGTCCCGGGCTCTAGGGCCAGGTGTAACGCTGCAATGGACCATTTGAATGCAATTCTTATTGGAATGAACTATTCAATGTAAACGGGGCTTTGGGACGGGGAAAAATGTTGCAAGAAGATAAAACATCATTAACTAATACACACATTTTCCTACCATCATTCCAGATATCGGAATGTGCAGCTAAGGGAGGCGAGTGTGACGAAAGCAAGGGACGTCCGGTGTGTGGAAGCGACAACAAGACCTATCCGACCCGTTGCCATCTCATCCGGGCGCAGTGCAGCGGACATCAGGTTGCCTTCAAGCATCGAGGATCATGCAAAGGTCGGTCCGGTGACTAGTTGGGAAGTATCCAGTAGCTCATCTTAATACTACAACTCCTCTACAGATGTGTGCATTGCTTCGCGTACGTACGCCTTGCAGCAGCGTGCCTCCTCACCGTACACGGTGAAGTACGTACCGCGCTGCCGGGAGGATGGAACGTACGCACCGGTCCAGTGCATCGATGGTGGCGGTTGCTGGTGCGTTAATGGGCAGGGCAAGCAGCTCCCGAACACGATGGTCCAGCACGGCAAGCCAATCTGCGTGAAGAAGGGCAAATCGAACCAGCGCCGATCGTCGCCTCGCAACCCGATCCGAAACAAGCGCAGTAAGTCATGAGCTGTCAGGCTGTTTTTTGAACGTATTTCCGAAATTGTGTAAGGTGAAAGCAATTTAACAACAAGAATAACCTTTTGTGCCAGCACCTCCCCAATTTGCCCAAATCCCGAATTCCGGAAAGCAACCTTAATATTGATCCGGATTATGCAAATTGGAATTGGAATCGCCTTTCACTCGGGTTCTAAAAATAGCTCCGCTTATTTCCTACATGCTTAAACACATCAGAGTATGCATTGCTTTCCGTTTTGCGCGCAGGTTGCAGTGGACTAGATCGGGCCGTGTTCAACACCAACCTGCTGAAACTGTTCCAAAACGAGCACGTCCGGGTACATCAGCACAACCTAACGGGGCCAATCAACGAAAAAACCGTCCTGGACTGGAAGTTTAGCGTGATGGATCTGAACGGTAACAATCTGCTGGACAAGACGGAGTACCGTACGATGAAGCGTCTTATCAAGAAGGTAAGAAGGAGTGTTGAGAGAGCGCCACCACACGAAGATTAATCTGGATCTCTCTCCTCTTTCTATTGGTTCGGTTCGGGGGAGAGTAGGTCGTCAAACCAAAGCGCTGTGGCAGATCGTTCGGTAAGAACTGTGACGCCGACCAGGACGAACGACTGTCGCGTAACGAATGGTACAACTGTTTGGCAAAAGACGACGTCACACGTGAGTAACTCTTGACCGCCTTACCTTCCTTGTGCGTTTCTGTAGACTCGCCCGCCAGCAGGTTCTTGGGTCCTCTTATCTCGCACCGTAACTAGAGGGTAGAGATCAAAATTCTTGGTTTTGTTGGAATATTTAACCTGTTTGTTGTTTCTTAGTGCTAGCAGACGCTAACGTCAGAAGTGACTGACGCAGTAAGCTTTGGGTGTAGCGGTAATTAAGCTCTGTGCATACTAGATCCACTTACTGTGTGCTTATTAGATACTCGGTGGGAATGTTCTTTTTGGACATTGGCCACCATCATGCGTAAATAACCCGTTGGCGGTATTTAATTGTGGTTCTATTTTTCTTCGTTCTCTCACATAATATCACTACATACACACACACATATCGTATCACTAATTTTTGAACCATCACATATCTCATGCACATGTTTATTCCTTGGTTCTTTTACCTTCCTCGTTTCGGTTCCCCTTGAACACCTCACATCCTTCTATTCATAACAAAAACCACCTTTAGCTCACAACCCGTCGTCACAATCATCATCATCAACATCATCAATCTCTAGTTCCTCTTCCGGTGGCTCTGGACACTACACTGTTCCCCATATGCATCAACATCATCATCATCATCACTATGCTAGCACGCGCGGTGGTATGGGTGGTGGGTCTATCGGAGGCGGAGGCGGCGGCGGCAGTAGCAGCGTCAACGTCAACGGCGGCACCGGCGGTGGTGGTCACTTTCTCCGTGCCGACGACGACGATGACGACGACTCACAGAATATCTCTAATGATTTCACTGACGATGACGATGACGATCATTCAGAGAATGAGTACGATTCGGACGAACTGCCCGACAGTGATAATGCACTACTGAACGGATTGCCGTTGCCCGTTAACGGATTGCAGCCATACCTGTGTATGTATCTACTTTGCCCTGATCACTCCTCTTTCCACACTCCCTCTTTCCCTTTTGTCCATCTCCCCCCCCCCCCCGCCCCTCAAACTCTTTATCACACACACACGTGTCAAAAAGGATCGCTGAAGCTGCTGCCCAAGATGATGGTACATCCGTTTATGTTCTGTTCAAGAAATACGTTTTTGCTTTATGTTTAAATCGTGTAAAACAGCACCAAGTATTGCGCGAGTACCCTCAACACATTAAACTAGGCTAAATTGCACCGTAGAGTACTGTTGCGGGTCTTCACCTTAACCCGGCACTCAAAATCGCACAAACACACTGGTATCAAAGCCAACACTGCACAGCACCTCAGTAAGAATCGACGATCGTGTGTAGCCCCCCCCCCCCCCAAAAAAAACAGAATCAACCTCTAAGCTTAAGAAAATTTCTTCCAACAACTCTGGTTTTGGCTTTATAACAACAATACAAAAAGCTCTTTAGGGATTGTTGTGGGTTTAGTTGCACAAACTGCCAGCTGTCCAGCGGGTCTGTCTGCAGCACATGAATTCTCAACAAAACCTCCAGAGCTCAGTGTTTCAACCATTCAACCAAATTCATTACTAATGTTTCGGCTAAACTGCGCTTCTGGTGGCGTACAAAATTCATCCATATTCCGATTCTTTCCCTTTGTACAACTTCCCCCCTATCGTTCCTTACATGAGCGTCAAACGCCATTGGAAGTTCGAAGTAATCACACCGCTGTTTGTTTACCGATAACTCCAGTGCTCCAGGGCAAAACGATGGTAGATCCCAAGGGTGAGGATGACGCCATATTTAAGGATAGTGAGGCCGACTCGGACTGCTTGAGCGATCGCAAGTACGCGCTGGATGAACAGAAGGTAAGCGGTTGCTAGGCGTTGTGAAGTAAGTAGGCGCTGAATAGTCCTCTTTACCCCTGTGTGCTGATCTGTTGCAGTACGGTACCAACGCGTTGTATGTGCCAGAGTGTACACCGGACGGTCGGTATCAACGTGTGCAGTGCTACCGTTCGACTGGCTACTGTTGGTGCGTGAACGAAGACACCGGCAAAAACATCCCGGGCACTTCTACAAAGGACGAAAAGCCTGTCTGCGACCAGTACGCATCGTCGACGCGACCGATGAAAGGATGCCCGGAGGAGAAGAAGGTGGAATTCTTGAAGGACTTGAAGGCATTCCTGAGCAAACAGGTGACCACATCGTTCGCTGGGTAAGTGTTTCGGAGAGGGACTTTGGGGTATTGGATGGCCTTTAAACCATCGCACTTCCTTTCGGATTACAGAAAAATCATTCCCGTGTGGAATACGGAGGAGGAAAAGATTGCCATCTTGAGCTTTGTGCTGCTGGACAAGAACCAAAACAAGCAGCTCGAACGGAAGGAGTGGAAAGCGTTCCGTGAGTTAGTCACCGCCACTAGGTACGTTGCTGAGAGTAGATCACCAGGAACACTTTACATATCTAACATCTCATCCCTCATCACCCATTCCAGACAACTGCGCAAGTGTGGCAAGAAAATGCCTCGCTACTGTGACGTAAACAGTGACCGGAAGATTACACTGTCCGAGTGGATGAGCTGTTTGGATGGCAAGCGAAACAGCTCCGTGGATGTGGCCGCCATGAGCGCTCCATTGGTGCAGGCCGAGGTAAAGTCTCCCACTAGCAGCAGCAGTAGTAGCAGCAGCAGTAGCGGTAGCTCCTCGTCGACCAGCTCAAAGTTTAAGGGCAGGAACCCGTTGGAGTTTGTGCTGAAGAGTGACTAGAAAGGACACGAGACGAGTGAGCGCGGCATCTAGTAAAGCGAGACTTAAATCCTAAAATATCGCATCGATCTTCCCGGGCCTGAAGGATGCCTCCCGCCCGCCGACACAGGGAAGGGTTCGTATTTTGCTTATTATGTTGGTTCGATTTTCACTCCACTCAGTATTCGCGTGTAGTGGTGGTGATCCACAGATACCAATGTCCTATACTACTACTACTACCCCTCTACCCCCCTCCCCAAACCCGCTGTATCCAGTGATAGAAGAAAAAGCGAGCTTTCCTTGTAATCGTTGACCGTATGGCGCTACACATCCGTTGATCGGCAGTGATCTTCCGCGGTGTTTGGTTTGAATTGTTTCGCAGTTTGAGGCGAAGATCAGTATTAGCAATCGAAAAAAAAAATAGGCAGCAAAGGCAGGCTCCAAGATGGAGGTCGAAATGGGACGCATCGGAAGTAATGTGTAACTCAAACCAGAGATCCCATCCATCTGGTAGCGCGTGGAGCGGTTTTTGGTAGTGCCGGCGAGAAATTGCTAAAAGTGCGTGTGATATATGTTATTCATTTCTATTGCGTTTATATTTAAGTACAAGCCTAACCTAAACCCAGACCAGCAAACAGGTGGACAAAATGGATTTTACCTCAAACGGCAGGTATAGAGGAGCGAAACCGCGGAAATAGGGAGAGAGGACAAATGAAGGATTAATACGCAGGTTTAACATATTACTGTTAGGATTACGTTTAAGTAGAGTGTAAGAAGAACAAGGCAAGGCAGTAGAAACAGAGAGAAACCATATTTAACGTACCGGACGAGGGACGCTTCCCATTTCAATGTCACAGATCTGTCGCTAAAGCACTATTTATCTATTGCCTGCGTTAGTGCGCGTACATCATATCACAATACCAGTACGGCCAGCTTTTGGGAGGAGACTTATCTCTCTCTCTCTATCTCCTGTAGGACGATGTAAGCAATAAGCATGAGATTGTTTATTTTTCTTCTTCTCTTTTGTATGGAAAATAATAAGTATGGCTTCTGCCGGTCAGTTAAACTTAGTGCGCCTAAGGCTCTATCATCTGTCACAGGGTGTAGGAGGAGAATGAAAGAAAGAACGCGGGACGATCACTCGCAAGACGCGAGAGAGTCTGCCTAACTGTGACTCCGATGGTGCTTTTTATTTCGTGCGCAAGGTTCTCTAGTGTGATCCAACTTGATTCAAACGCTTAAGACACGTTGTTTCCTAAGACGAGCATCATCAATTGCGTCTTTAAGGACAACAAAACACTCTCACACACACATATATGCACTATCTAGACGATCACTAGGACTCGTTCGGCTAAGGATAAGCGAACAAACGGGTAACATTTAAACTCTGGCCAGCATTTAACGAAAGAAACAATAGAAACAGCTCTTGAACGAAGACACACTCAAGACTCACGTAACGCCACGTTAAAACAACGCAAATAACGCAATTTGACACCAAATTCCACCTCACAGGGGCATATTCCAGGTTTGTTTTTCCACACACTTTCCTTATCACAGGTCCTCTTCGTCACGCCACACGTCACAGGTTGAAACAAGTTGGAAATTGTTATCCAAAAACACAACTTAACACACGCACACACATTCCTAGAACGCATTTTGCTCGGTCGCCTTCTGCTCCTGGAGCTCCGTGTGCTCCGTGTCCTGCGCTTCCGTCAGCGGTGGTTCCTCCGGTATGGTTCCATGCACAGTAGTCTCCACACCGGTCGGCTGAAACTGAAACTCCTCGATGCTCACCGGTGGTGGTCCATTTTCGGGCGAGCTTTCGCCACCGGTTCCACTTCCGGTGCCATTGGTGGTGCTCTGCTGGCGGCTTTGCTTCTTCTGCAGTACGCGCAGCTCGGTCGGTGTCAGCATGCCGCGCAGGATGGTATCGTACGACACGGCCAGCCCCTTCTTGGACATCTTGAGAAACAGACGGTAGCATTCCTGCTCTTTGGGCGTTTGCAGATCGCCGTTCGTTGCCGAAGCGTTCGCACCGTTGCTCGTTTTGGCAGTGTCCGGAGCTTTGGAGCTGCCCACGTTGGTGGCCGATATCGGGGTTGCTTCGGCCGTGGGTGAGGCGCAATCGTCCAGCTGATCGCTATCACTGTTGTCGGCAGTATCGGTGTGCTGCTTGTCAGTTGTATCTTTCCCGGCACTGTGTGTTGAAGAGGAATAAGGGAAATTAGAACAATGGAGAAGAATGGAGCTTCATTCCGCCTTTACCTTCGATCCTTGTTCAGCTGGAAGGCATTGAGCGTGCTGACGAGCTGCTGGGTGCGGCGTATTCTACTGGCCACCGTCGACGGCTGAAACGAGGGCTTCCGGTAGTCCCGATTCAGCCCGGCCGTGGCGACCACCGGTTTGAGGTCGCTCTCCTGAAACGACACCGATTTGCCGGCCTTCTTGAGCATTGGAGCGCGTGGACCCTTAGCTTGCAGATGGGTGGCAGCAAACTGTGCCCGAAAGTTGGCCGCTGGCGTACCGTGCGGAACCGTAGGTGACTGCTGCCCCGGGGAAGGTTGGGCGGCGTCCTGCTCCTTTTCCGAGTCGCTGCCACCGGAGCTGAGCAGCGATACGAGCGTTTCAATGTCGCACTGGCCGCCTAGTACGGAGCGGGAGCGCATTGGCAAGATGCAGCCCGGTACCTGGCGACCGTTCGGTCCCGTGGTCGGCTGTGCTGTTCCGGCTCCTCCTTCATCACTAAACTCATCCTCCTCGCAGATGTTATATTCGTCCTTTTCCCTACAAAACATAATGACGATTAGAGAAGGTTACAGTCCTTGTGGTAGAGTGACAGCACACCTACCTTAACACTTTTCTGCGACGGGGTTTCTTTTTGCCCTGCAGAAACTTGGATGCATCGGTATCTGCCGGACGGATCGGTGCGGACATAGCCCGCACCAGCGGCGGATGGCGTCGATCGTGCGCTTCCGAGTTTTGCCGGTTCGCCTGGAACTGGGCCCGGCGCTGCGCTAGTGACGAGCTGCGCCCACCAGAACTGGTGCCGGTGCCGGCGTTTGCATTGGACGCTCCCGTACCGGTTGAGGCCGCATTTGGTGCACCGTTGCCAGCTGTAGTTCCGTTGGTGGGTTTACACTTCCCAGCGCCTGGCGGTGTGTCGGTGGACTGTGACAAGCAAAAGGAAAAGAAATGAAGAAAAGATTAAATGGATAGCGTGAAAGTCACACACACAGACGTATCAAGCTGACAGCTTTTCTTTCTTGTTGTGTTGCTCAAAGCTCGACGAGTCAAGGCAGAACTTTTCGTTGTGATCATTCCAATGGAATCAGGTGTAGAAGTGGAAAAGAATTGCCCTTTCAAATGCACGAAAGCAGTAACAGCATGTGTCTGTGTGTGTGCTTTAACCCCCTAGCCCCCTCCTCCTCCACGTGCACCCGGGACAATGACGCAATTCCGGTGCAGTGGGTGAAACTTTTTGCAAACTATTTAGAAACACGGGGGCTTTGCGAAACGGGCCCGACGATGGCGTCGCTGTCACGTGTAATTGACATGTAATTTAACACGTTTACGGTGCTGCAAGGATTGGTGAACTAATCGTGCTCAGCTGGTGCTTAGCTGGTGCTCAACAACACTTGCACCGCACGCTAACGCCAACTGCCAATCATGGGGCTGCCGAAAACCCTGCCGATCGACAGGTTCTCTACAACATTTTATGTTGAAGCATGTTGGGGTGGTGGCATGTTTTTGAGTGGGTGCGATACCATATTGTAGCAATTGTTTGCCGTTGATCATAGGTGTCGCACAGAATCGCACATAGCATCGTCGCTCGGCAGTGTAAGTCCTTGAACTGAAATCCTTAATTCTAATGCATCGTCATATGTTTTGGAATTTTGAATTTTTGATACATGACACAATCATTCAGTTTGTGATGAGCATGACTCATCTCGATCAAAATGATGCCAAAAGAAGCTAAACAACTGCGATTGCTTAACATTACCGCGTGCTGCTTCTAGTCATCATCCATCATGTGGAATTTGTTGTTTTTTTTGCACATTTTTTAGTCTATTGCTATCGCTATTTCGATAACGATAAGGAATTTACATATGAGACGATTGATGACAGTTGTTCAAACGAATCATGGTACAGCAGGGATGTAGTAGTTCGGTACATAGTTCTGCTATTCCACCTCGATGAGCTATTCTTATTGGAATTGTATAGGGAAAAGAACTCCAATTTGGATCACTGAATTTACAAGTTGCTCCGTGCCGATGGAGAATGACTATTACGCCAAGAGTAAACACAAAAATGTCCCATTTCATGTTTGCACCACTGTACCCTTCACCCATTCGCATTGATGAGTCTGGATGATGAGTTTATCTTGATCGCAGTTATCTCGCAAGATGCAAGAACCACACCAAACGGCCTGCTTCGATAGTGCGGGATGCGTCGTCGTCAGTTACAAACGAGCGGCTCCTTGGATTGGGCATCCGTTGCAAAACTGTGAGTACCTCCGCCATTGCCGGGTGAAAAAATGGCTCGTTTCAGTGCGAGTGTGGTAGCGCTATCATTGCTAGTATGCCTAGCTGTGGGAGGTAAGTTGTGTAGTGCCATTTTTGCCAGATAGACTAGGTTTTTTGATAGAACCACACCGTCCTATTTCCGGATTGTAGCTCGCGCGCAGATGGTTTGCTGGTCCTGCTATGATTGTGGCGTGAACAGTCTACAAGCCACCGTGTGTGGCACCCCGACGTCCGGGGGAGGAGGTGGTAGCAATGGACAACCCACACTACCAACCTCACCCCAGCCGACGCTGCCGACAGCAGCGACGACGGTGTGGCCTCAGGCCACCTGGTATCCACCATTGTCGTCCACCGTTACACCGTGGGGCCGCTCGATCGGTTACATGTGTTACCGCAACCAACGTTACAGTGTGTATTGACAACAGCTCCTCTCCTGTACACTGGCTTACTTAGATCACAACTCGTACGCACACTTTTCCTTACAGTTGCATCGCAAAATCGGTACACCTACGATCGGGGCTGCGCATTACAGCTGAACTCGCACGAAGCGACCTGCCGAAGCTTGGATGGCAATGTCGTTGATTCCGTGTTCTGTGAGTTCTGTACCGGCTCCCTCTGCAACTACTGAGCGGTGTACAATCCGTCATAATAAGGCACATGGTCACGATGGAGATGATTTTCGGTACAGTACGCGGAGTCACCTCTAGGTTTACAGCCATCATGTTATCATCGCATTATCAGCGCGTCGTCTGGAATCAATAAATGGCGCCATTTAAATGCGGGCATGATAAAACCAAATTGCAGGCAGCCGTTCGTTACAATCAAATCAGAGGTTTCCGAAAACAAAACTATTCCCATCCTCACCGACAGATAGTGGAAGTGCAGACAGAGAGAGCGAAGGGCTGCTTTTGGATGGCAAACAAGAAGCGTGCTCCAAACAACTCAAGGACCTGTCCTTGTGTTCACATTATAGAAAGGCCTTTTTTGTTGGGACACGCCGGGCTTTTGTTGGAAATGGGTACCCATTGTTCGCATACCCCCACCCAATGGTGCTTACCTACGGTAGAGTATGTAACGGCACACAATGCCTTTACTAAGCCAATTCTCTGCCTCCAGGTGCATTAGCATGCAAGCATGCACATTAGTTTGTATAATCTCTTTGTTTCCGTTTTGAAGTGGAACTCAACCTTATTAGCAATGGAATGGAACGGCTGTTTAATTACTTCATCATGGCGCTTGTCAAAAGTTCTCCGCACTTACGGAGTCACGGACACCATTACAGACACAGCGCGGTGGCACACGGGTTTTTTTTTGTTTTATATGCACATTTTAGCTGACATGTGGCACGAAACGTTGCTTGGTTTTTGGTGTTTTTCTTTTAAGGCACGCCGGTATACGGTATACGCGTGTTTCCTCGTAATTCCCTGTAAGGGGCTTAAACTCCCTTAAGCCAACGATTCACACACACGCGCGCGCGCGCGATCTGCCCGAGATGCACCTTCCGGCCGTTATCGTGGTGGCCACCACTGTGCGGCACTTGACTGGCCTGTGCCTTGCCTCACCGTTCGGCAGCAACTGGCCCACGGTAAAAATGCTCCCATCCGTAGCCACCAAACCCGGAAAACACATACACAACCACACACACACACATAGCTCTTGCCGATGAAGCGACGAAACCGACACATTGCAATAAGCTCATTGCTGCACTTTGTTCCACGGCACAAACAAACCGGCAAGGACTACTATCGCTGCGAACCAACAACAGCAACAACCACAACAACAGCAGCAAAGGGTGTTGGATTTATGCTGTTCTGATTTCGCGATTGAATTCCACTCACTCTAACACAATGGGCTCGTGGGAGTGTGAGCGGGGCGGGGAGGGGTTTGTGTTCGATAACGCCTACAAATGAACGGCACAAATGCACACGGCACGGAGCTAAAACAAATCGGAACCAGTCACGAACGACGAGTCAGTCACGGGGTGAAGGAGCTGCACTTTTAATCGAACCTAGGCTCCCTTAGGCGACCTGACCTAGTTGTACTATCGGGACAGGGACAGGGAGGTGGTGGTCGTTCCACCTCATACTGACTGACGCTGTCGTCAGGTTGAGTCAGGACCAGAAGGAAGCCTGTCAGGCGCGAGAGATATAACCCCTTGGGTGTGGTGCCCTTTGCCGTCGCCTGCTTTGATGGTACAGAGAGGCAGGTATTGTTTGTGTGGGGAAGGATTATTTGAGGAAGCGCTCAGCACGGCTCTTTCTGTGAGTTGAGACAGCTGGTAGGCGTAGTAGGCGCAGGTAAGTTCAATTGCTTAAAGCTTTTCAGAAAGCTTTTTTCAGCGAAAAAAAGACTAAAAACGCTTTCTTCCAAGGAAGTTGAAGACATGTGTGCGATTGTTTGGGGGAACATCGATGTTGTTCAATTTAAAATCGTACATTGCTTATAAAATACCCACCTAAAACACTGACCTTCGACTAGTTTAAACTTCTTGCTGCTTCTAACAAAGCATCAATCAAGCTTTTCCAAAGCCCAACCCAACCCAAAATCGACTGCATTGTTTGTAACGCTGTTTGGATATCTCATTATCAAGTTCGGCGTGATGGAGCCGCCTGGTGGCCTACATTCGTCGTGCTCAGTGACGACGACCTCATTCGAAGCCGTCGCCCTCCCGCCAGCCGTGTTGTTTTGTTGTCCTTTCTTTTCTTCTCCCTTTGTGGCTGTGTTGTTCGTGGGAAGGCTGAATTTCGTGGTCTAGTTTCACGCTCATCGAACACGGACCCACCTTAACAACGCAATTTACGTTGCAGTGTCTCTCTCTCTCACACACACACACAGACACAGTTCAGTAACCTCTAGGTCGTGGGAATATTACACTTGGCGTAGGATGAGTGAGGAAACACCCCCCATCCCCAAACTTACCACCATACTCGGGCTGGATGGTTCCTGTTTTGGGGAGGGCGCGATCGGTCGGTTTCCTTGCTGCTGCTGCTGTAGCGCCGCGATGGCCGTCGTGGGCGTTGCACCCTCCGTATCGCTTATGCCGGTGTCGGACGAATCCTGCTGGACGGTTTGACCGAGGAAGATCTTTATGTTGATGCGTGAGTCTTTGGTCGATTTGAGGCCCTTCTTCGCGTCCGTGCTGCGATTGAACGGAACACGAAAGTTAGTTTTGCTGTTGGCAGTGGGTTATTGGCTACTGCGTGAGAGCTACTGTTTGCCACTATGAGTAAACCGTGATGACAAATTGAATAGGAAATGAGGAATTATTCTACAACTACCATACCAATCTAATAGGAAAATGTAAAACAAAACATGGCATGCTCTTTTTGAGATTTGATCTGGAGCTTTTCGTGCGTAACGTGAGAACTCTATCCTCTACACTAATCAGTATTGTCACAGTACAGCACGCTATTATGAATAAGTATCTACTTCTATCTGCACCATTGTCACTACTGTGAACTACACAACTAATAAGCACATTATTTTCTTCCTTTTCTAATTAGGGTGATTAAATTTTATAATAATTATTATTTCAGAGCTTAAATCAATGACACCACACTTCACACCACATGTCTCACGATGCGTTACTGTTGCGCTCTTCTTTAAGCAGTTAGCACAGATACCAACTGAAAAGTAAACCCTTAAAAGCGATCACTACTATACGCACTCATTTCTGGTTCCAGCTCCAGTTCGTTGCTCCTGCCTTTGTTGCTGTTGCTGCTGCTGTTTCCGAGCGAAGGCCCACCCGTCGCCCGTCAGATCGTCCCGGTCACCCCCGACCCCAGACAGTGGGATGGTGCCACCGGATGCAACCGTCGCCATGCCGGACGCGATCGAGGACGCTACCAGAATGCTCCTATCCAGCGACAGCTGCTTGCACAAGATCGCCCTCCGGCCAGCCCTGCCAACCGTCGTACGGTCCTCGTCACCGGCGGGCGTACCGGACAGACCACCACCACCACCAGCGCTGCTGGCACTGGACGGACGGCGATGCTGCTGCTGTCGGGCACCGTCGGACGCTTCCACGTGTGGTGAGGGCCGCGTTCGTACCAGGGAAGCGCTCGCACCACGGTGGGCCTGATTGTAGGTGTGATAGGTTTGCAAACGGTTCGAGTGAATGATCGCACCGGTGACGAGAAAGTGACAGTAGTCGGTGTCGGCCGTCGCACTAGTTACCGATTGCGGGCGTCCAGCGCTGGGTGCTGCGAGGGGTGAGGGTGAGGAGACGGGCCGATCGGCGCAGGACAGCTGCTTCCGGAGCACGGGAGCTGGATGCCTTCCCGGCGGCGGTCGGGACCAGTTTAAGCAGCGAGCGCTCGACATGATGCCTTTTTTAAGCGAAACACCGCACAATCGAAACCCCCGAAACGACCGCAAAGCGGGTTCCCAGTCGAATCGGGTATGTAAATTCGCACCGCACAGCACGGTGGGTTCGGGTTTGCACGAAAGGAAATGCAAACGAACGAGATTGAACCAACAATGAACGGCAGCAACAGAAAAAAACGAAAAAAAATGATGGGAAACACGACAGGACGGAAAGACGTCGATTGGAAAGCACACCGCGTTGAGGTTTGTGAAGCACACCCGGGATCAATTCGAAGGGAGTGCCGAAAACGATGGACGGGCCCGACGGTGCTGTGATCGTTGTATTTCGCCCAATACCCCCCTCTTCTAGTGTCCTTCACCACCAACCAGCTTCAATCTCACTGCCTTTGAACACGAACGAATCGAACGACGAGCTTCAGGTTCACCAAACAGACAATACCATCACGACCGCAATAAGCGAAAGTAAAACACCGGAACGAACCGTGCCGCGTTGTGGCGGGGTGACGGGGACAGGATCACTTGTTTTTTTTTTTTGCTTTTTTTTCTTGGTGTACCACCCTTCGAAGGGGGTGGCCCCTAACGCGAGAGAAAGGTCCACTCCACCACCCTCCACCCGTGTGTGTGCGCGCTTGTTGTCGTTAAGTTATGCGGTTTTATGATGCTTATTTTATTGAAAACGGATTGACAGGCCACGCACGAACGCTGGAACGGTAACTGGTGCCAGCGGTGGCGCAACGGTGGTCACGCAGGCACGTGGCGATGGAGCCGCCTGGCTTCCGGTCCCGGCGAGAGTCCCGCACTGACTTACTGGTGGCGCGCGTGTGGCCCATGTCCGTGGCTCGAGCTCGGGACGAACCTACTCCCCCCTGGGGCGAGCAATGCCAATGCCCTCGTGGCACAAACGAAGAACCACCATGCCAAAGGAGCGTGACAGAGACTCCTCCAGGCTCGCTTACTGTTTCGTACGCTCGCTTGCTCTCTCTCTCGCTCCCGCGAGCGCGCGCGCCTCTCTCAAGCGATTGTTACTCTCTTCGCGCAAAAGACGGCGGCGGCGGAAACCGCACAAGAAGCACAGGCAACGCCGTCTTCGACCCACAAACGGTAAGCTTTCATTCATTCGATCCTTACGACCGGTGATGGGAGTAGCGAACAGTGACTAAAGGGGAGGAGGGAGAGGATGGGTGAGAAAGGCTGAGAGCGAGAGCGGGAGTTAGTCAATGCGGTGAAAAGCAAGCGCACGCTATGGGCTGCCGTCGATGCCTTTGATGCTTGATGGTGGATGGTTGACGGTTAATGATGATGATGATGATGATGATGTGTCTATACACCGGGGATTTTCCCACCCAATAAGGAAGCGAAGGAGCTTTCTCAAGGCGTGAAGCAGACAGCGTATGTTGTTTTTATTTCTTCTTCGATGTATACACCGTGTTTCCCACGCACACGCCTGTCGGTGGGCCTTTCCGTGCTGGCAAATTTACAGGCACATTTTTACCACTTTTACGAACCGGCCTGTTTTTTGTACTTATTGATTCTTTTCTGCAAAACCATTGGGGAATGTTGATGGGAAAGCCATTCCAGACTGTTACCCTTTTTGGTCCGTTTCAGCCACATTGTAAATCACTCGTTTCATTTCCATTTCGCGTTCGAAAACGGTTGATTTCAATGTCGCGGTTCAGGCGATGAGTATTGCTTTCCCATCCGAGCCCATGCCCATGCACATGATTTTGACCATGGACTCAAATGAAAGAAAACAAAATCGAATTCCTTCCCACACAAACTCGTGGAATGGCGAGGGACGGGGAAAGTTTGCGACCCGAAATGACACGCGAAAAGTGAAACAGTTTCTATTCGCATAACCCCTAACCCTCTACCACTGCTGCCGGCTGCCAGGTTGGGACGACTTTGGAGCATAGATACATAATTTTGGTCCCGCGCGTCCTCCACCTTCCCCCTCCTTTAGCGCTATGCCGGGGCCGGGGATGATCGCTTCCAGAACGGTTTCGCTAAAACAGTCAAAGTTGGGGCGAGTTCTTGACATACATAAATTTTGAGTTTTTTCTTTCTGCCCGCTGGTTTGGCGAAGTTTATGCTTCTTATCTGGAGGACGTGAATTTCACAACGTTGGTTTTGGTGTGGCCATTATGGTTTGGGACTGCGCCTACCGGTATCGGTTTGGTGGAGGTTAGGATTTGTGAAGGGTTTAGGCTTTCGAGGATGTTTTCTCCTTAAAGATGAGGTTCGATGAAGTGTAAAATATACGACTTCTTTTCGAATTATCTGATCAGTTGCTACTCTTTTCACTGTTTTTCTTTCAAAAATATTAATTTATATGCTCAAATCAATGTACAGTCTTTTTACCGTTCAAATTATTTTCTATCATATTTAACACAATGAACAACACCAATGAATCGACAACTCTGTCAAGTTCAGCACGCGACACACGATTTCCTTCGGGAATGGTCCATTTTCTGGCTGATTAAAATGTATTCTCCATCAAATGGATTACCTTCCCATGCGCCACGTTGTGCGATCGTCTTTCGCTTGGCCTTGATCGTGTTTGGCTGTAAAGAGCAACCCAAACTCCCCAAACATGAATTGACTACCTGTCCATCAGCACACCTCCATTGTGATGGCTGATTCGTCCCGCGTGCTGATTGAACTGACATTACATCGTCAGACAAGACACCGCCTACCTAGATGCTTCATGCTCTGATTTCATGGTAACTTCATAGTAACTTCATCTTTTTGCCAACGTTGCAATTTTTGCGGGCATGTGATCTAAGCGCCACACAAAAGCAGGCCAAGTAGTGAAAGCGATTAAGCACATCGTGCCATCCATCAAAACGTCAAGGGAATGGAACTCCAGCCATGGTTCAGTGTCAGCTACCCAGCAAAAGGATAATCCATCCAAATGGTTTCGGATGCAAAACAGATATGGATCAAACGAAATCAAGCGATCTCCGTGGGTCGCCGCCCCCGCCACCGCCGCGCTTCCTCGGGTCTACACACAAAAAAGGCGCTGTTGTGCCATAAATTCAGTTCGTGAACGGTGAACCAAACCGCAACGGCATCGATACACGCAGTCGTCAATTTCGCTTAAATGGAACGGAGGGTAGGTCCGGTCTACGAGCGCGGTCTTCGATGGGGCATGCGGTAGGTAAGCTACACAAAAACCGCATATTGAACTGTTGTTCAGTTTCGGGTTTTGCGGCCCGCGCGTGGCCTGTTGTGTTGCACACGACAAATCATAAAAATGCCCCACAATTCTCAAGGATAGAAGCTCAACGCGAACCAGAAAAAATGGCAAACACAATTCGATACAATCGCTTTGTAGGGCTTGTAGTATTGATCAAATTGTTACTGCTGTCGTGTGCCGATTTGCTTCGGTTTTATTCATGATCGAGGATGACCAAGCACCAATTTATTACCACCATCGCTCGCCGGCGCTTGTCGACCGGTTGTCATAATCAAAGCATAGCTTGCTAGACTTTTTGTAGTGTGCTTTAAACGGGTGAAATATTGTTTATGGTCAGAGCCGTTTTTGCTTAACAGTCTCTCGTACATTTCAAATCGGTATTTTGTATTTAATTTTTTACTAATTTTGGCTACATTTTATTCTGCTTCACTGTCTCGAGGAGGGAAAAAACATTACCAACAAACTCTCTACTACACGCTATCGTATCACATTTCGTACCTTTTTGCTTCTGGAGCAAAAGGAAAGAGGATGTCTCGTCTCGGGGTGGTATTTCGCAATGAAGGAGAGCAATAATATCTCGCTCCTCTCTATTTGTCCATCCCGGTACCGATAAGACATGTGACCCTCTTCTTAGTTTTCCACCTGCGGCCATCGTGGTAGCCGGAAGATGTTGGCCAGCAATCACCAGTTATCCTGCGGTAGGCGATACGTCCAATTGTCACTACGCACGACCGTAATGACCGGTCCGTAGTAGGGTATGATGTATGCCGACCCATCGGCCGGTCCCACGACCTGCGTTGCGATCAGTATAACATCGACCAGCTGGCCCAGAAACATAAAGCCAAGGGTGCAGAACTTTAGCAGCCCAATGGCGGGATAGCCCAGATAGAACCGATCCGCACCGAACATGCCGAGAAACACGGAGAGCAGTAGTGCGGTATCAAAGTGATATCCATTGCTGGAAGTAGAAGTGGTTCATTGTTAGTAAAAAGGGATGCAAAAAGAGATCACTCACAGAGCGTAACGGTACTTACGTCCATTTGCAGGGCATTTCACGGGTAAAGCTTGTGTTTTTCGTTTCGCTGCACACAATCCCCTCGACAGCGACGCACCAAACGCGTGCCTTATTGTCCGGCGTACATCCCCGCAGTTGCTGCGTTTTCGGATCAATCTGACGCAGCGCCGGATCGGGGCAAATGAACTGTCCCATCCGCAAACTGTTGCAATCGATTTCCACCTCCGACGAGATCGGTATCAGCAGCAGCAGTATCATCACAGTCATCGTTGGCGCTACTAGGTGCGACGTTCGGGTTAAACTTTGCATTTTGATAACTATTTTGTGGATGGGGTAGCGTATACAGAGAGAGCGCGAATAATAACCGATTTTTTTTATACAGTCGATGTTATTAGAAGGAAAAAGGCGAAAGAAATTCGATCGCGAAACAGCTGAACGCGGAACTTGTGTTATTGTTTACATTGGAACCGTTTTTGTGGTTTGACATTTGTGCAGAGGTGTCAAACGCGCAACTCGGAAAAGGCCTTTTCAGGCATTCTGCGAATTCGATGCCCGAGCCTTTTCTGAGGAAAATCAAATTTGAAAATCGCAGATAGCCACGTGGATGACAAAGTAACGCCTTTTTTGGAGAACTCGTGTTGGTACTGTTTTTGAATGAATGTATGAATGAATTCTTAAACTGAATTTTATCTTTCAGTCACTTTTAATCTTCTTTGCATGCCCCTTAATTATAACACCCAATCCACGTGCTCCTTTAACATAGTAACGGTCTTCCCTTAGCGCCATCACCACACTCTCTACCAGTCTCATTACTCCTCCCGCGTCGCATCATTATCTCCTGTATACGCTCAAACGATTGGCCCTTCGTCTCGGGAATGATCAAGTAAATCAAAACCCCCGTCATGGCTGTACACCCGGTGAAGATCCAGAACGATACATACGTTCCAGCACCGTCCGAAATGACTTGGAATAGCTTCACCACCGAAAACACAACCGCAGACGTGATGACCGCAAACACAGAATTCGCCGCAGCCTTAATGTGCTTCGGGAATACCTCACCCAAAATGGCGAACGGTACAGTGGCAAGTCCGATAGCGAACGAGATGATAAAGAGCAGTACCCCACCGAACGGAATCCATCCGTGTGCTGCGCCCGGTTCCGGCGACAGCACATCCGTGGTGGTTTCATCCAGCGTAAAGTACACGGCACACATAGCTAACCCGATGAAGGATCCGGCCGTGGAGGCCAGTAGCAACGGTCGACGTCCAGCACGATCTACCAGGAAGGTCGGCAACATAACGGACCCCAGCTGCACCAGAGCGAGCACGATCGACAGTTCGGCAGCAGTCAGCGGTAGTGCTAACCGTGAGAAGATTGTCTGCGAGTAGCCCAGGATCGCATTGATGCCCGTCAGCTGCATACCGAACGAAAGCAGCAGTATGATCACGAGACTTTTCTTGTTCGAGGACGTGAGGAGCAGTTGCTTCAGTGGATTTCCCTTCTGTTTGCTCTCCAGCACAAGCTTCTCCATCCGGCCGAGCTCCTCGTCGATGGTTGAGCTGCGACGCAACCAGCGCAAACTATCCGCTGCAGCCTTCTTATTACCTCGGGCCAGCAGGTAGTACGGTGTCTCGGGCATCCAGAAGAACAGCACAACGAACCCGACCGGAAGGGCGAGTGAAATCCACGCCAGCGCCCGGAATCCAACGTACGGTCCGACGGAGTACTCGAACAGGAAAGCGAGCTTGGCCATTACTGTCACCAGCACACCGGTAGATCCTCGCACAGCGTTGGAAGATATTTCGCCCAGATAGATGGGCGTCAAGGAGTACGCCAGCCCGTAGCCAATGCCGTGCAGTAGCCGAGCGGTGTACAGCATACCGACGGACTCGGCAAACACAATAAACAACCATCCAGCTACTAGCGGGACCGCACTAACCAACAGGACCGGCTTTCTGCCATATCGATCGACAAACAGGCCACAAATGATGGGCCCGAAGAGGGAACCGATTGATAGGAGTGAAACGACCCAGGAACCTTCGTCCGGTGTGATTGGGATGGGTGAATTAGGGCCTCGTAGAATAGGAAGGGCTGGCGATGACCATCCAGCACAGGCGACCGATGCCACGAGTGATGAGGTAGCTGTGGATTTGAGAGAGAGAATAAGAGAATTAGAGTGATTATCGGGTTGGTATCCGCTATGGCAGTATCTACCTGCTAACGCTGCGATGTACTCATTACGATACTGTCCACGACCCATCTGTTTGGCGGACGACATGTTGCACCAACAACGGACGTCCGTAACTGACCACGGTCTGCGTTAGAATGATGCCGCTCTGGGCTGTATCGACAGGGCAATCGACAGGGTCATTACAGCGCTGTTTTATGATGCATCTTGGGGGAAAGGAAGAGCTAAATGCCGCCAGTTTATGCCATCCGTCGTAAAAGACACCTTGCCTTGCCTAAGACCGTCCGATTATCTCCCGGTGTGAACATCGGTATAAATGGCGCTTTTCATGTCTCATTAGACGTTGCGCAGAGGCCGAGTCGGGTGTGATAAGAAGCTGTTTTTGGGGAGATGTTACAAATGAAGCACTGCGCCGGTGTCTTCTTTAACGCTACTTTGTGGTGCTGGTCGGCAATATGAAGCAGTAATACCGAGGAGCTAGACTGTTCGTCGACCTTACCTTACATCCTTAATCCTTGGCTCGTGGCTCGTGGCACTAGGTAGAGAGCGTGCTTTATTGATGCAGTGGCAGCACATACAGCGGCTTATTGATGCAATTTTATCAACCCTCCCTTCTGCTGCCTTCAAATGTACCGGGCGTCTCCACGTCGGTTTGTCGTCGTAGTGGAGAGTGGACACAGTGGACTGTCTTGTTCTATTTCTCCTATCGAATGAAGACATGCCGAGATCATCAGATAGCATCAGACACACTCTAGTTATCTTCACTGTGCAGTTATGGATGGGACTTATTGCCGGCAATATGACTGTAATTTGATGATTGCACCTTTGGTGGAGAGCCCATAACGGTACACTACACACACAAGCTTTGATCGTTTGGGGAAGTCTGATGTGGATTTTGGGTATTTAACGATTGCAAATCGTGTTGAAATTGGGTTTATAGATCGGACAGCATTCCCAACATCTTATCTTATCTCATAAGGGATGGATTTGTTTATATTCTGATCTGTTTCGAGTGAAATGTCCACAAATCTTTCAAGAGATGCCTTTCACAGATTTTCGGAAGATCGTCATTCTAATGTAACTTGATCGCGATCTTGATATAAGCCACATTACTGATGGACTTGGCTGATGGACTCCCCAAGGGTCATACAAACACTCTAGAATGACTTCAGAGGTTCTCCAAGGGTCACACAAACACTCCAGAATGACTTCATAGGTTGTCCCAAGTGTATCCGGAGTATCGAAGTCTGCGATCTATTGATTTTCATGATCCAGAAATGATTTGAACGCATAAGGGGCATGTTTTAAGTCGTGCGAGTTGATGACTGTAGATAAGGTCGGCTCCAAAGATACTCGATCAGTTCAGTAAAAACTATCAGCGACGGTTTGGAGCATTAACAATAGAAGACTTTGGATTTCACTGAATGACCCCAATCACTGATATCCTTGAGTCTATTGACCTGTCCCAATTAGACTTGGCCCAATCAACGCATATGGGGCATTATCTCTGATAGATTATTCCTTTCGATAAGCTTATTCTTTCGTCATCGAATTTTCGTCCATTTCTTTTGCTTATCAGGGTGAGTCAATCCGGAGATAGCTGATACTACAGACTGCTGTTGATAGAGTTCAGTATTGGAGGTTCTCTCCCGCTTTTTGGCCAAAATAACAGAGAGGTGTCTTTCCTGTTCTTCCAATCTCTCTTCGTACGACACGACGTCATCGTGTCGATAACCGTCGTCATTCGGACGCGTGGCTCTTCCAAAACAATACCCAACCCCCCCGGAGGTATGGCTTATCGCGGATTCTTCATTCCTCTTGGTTCGAAGTGGGGCCGGTTCTTATCCGGATGATATGTGGAAAAAAAACAGTTGAGACTCCACTTGGTTCACATCTGCTTGCTGGCGGTCACCTATCTCACACCATATACATCGACCAGCCCTCTCTCGTCTTCGGTAATCGATCATTATTCAGCTGGCATAATCGAATGATCTATCAGCAGCTCCCGTTATTGCCCTGGACCGGGTGCAATAAATCGACATTGAACCTACGGATGGTCATTTTGAAGTCATCGCTGTCCACCGTCGGACGGAATCGGTGTGTACTCCCCTCGTGGACGCAGCAAGTAGCATTTGGGCTGTGTTTTGATTTTTCAAGTTTCGTGACAACAAGAAGCACTACAAAGAGCCAACCATGGGAATGTGGGAAAGTGTGAAAGATTTTAGAAAATATTCCAATCAATATCTGGCGGCATTTACCGGTAAGGTGCTCGGTTGTGATTCGTTTTGCTCCGAAAAACCTCCAAAAATTCCTTGCATAATGATCCTGGCATCGGTGGCGTGTGGGAGGGTCTGTCTCTGTCGCTTATCAGCGTTATCTTATCTCGGAGCGTCTGATTGCCTTATTGTACCAAGCGATGGCCAATCAATTGCCAATTCATTTTTCCACCAATCCACACAGTAGCCAAAACGCCACACAGAATGAGTATTTAACTTGTTTTCCCCCGCCATTCCCGTCCAGGTACGCTGCTGATGCTATCGGTGGCCGCATCATATGGTTGGACCTCACCGACGCTCCCGCTTTTGCTTTCCGACGACTCACCGCTCCCAATAACGCCCGACGAAAGCTCCTGGATCGTGTCGATCCTCGTGCTCACCTCGATCGCGGGCCCCGTCGCGTCCGCCTGGCTGATCGATGGGTTCGGTCGTAAGGTCACGCTTCTGATTGCCGTACTGCCCAGCATCGTCGGCTGGATACTGATCGGTGTCGGTGAATCGGTAACGGTCCTCTACATTTCCCGCGCCCTCAGCGGTATCTCGTACGGTATGGCGTACTCCTCGATGCCCCTGTACCTCGGGGAGATTGCGTCCGATCGGATCCGCGGCTCGATCGGTACGCTGCTCACGGTGATGGCCAAATCGGGCATCCTTCTCGAGTACGTGATCGGACCGTACGTTGATTATCGCACTCTCGCGTGGATATCCGTTGCATTCCCTACGACGTTCTTTGCTCTGTTCCTTTGGCTGCCCGAATCACCGTACTATCTGCTTGCGAAGCAACGCAGCGAACAGGCGGAAAAGAACCTTCGCTGGCTTCGCCGGGCGAGTGACGTGCAGGACGAGCTGCGGATGATGCAAGCTGCCGTGGAACGATCGCAGCAAAACCGGGGCACCTTCCGTGATCTGCTTACGCGTGGCAATCGACGCAGTTTGATCATCATACTTGGGCTCGGAGCGCTTCAGCAGCTTTGTGGCAGTCAGGCGGTCATTGCGTACTCGCAGCAAATCTTCGACCAGGTAAACAGTGGACTGAAAGCACACGAATCTTCCATCATCATGGCTGTGATACAGCTGGTAACGGCGGCCCTATCGTCTTCGATCGTCGATCGCGTTGGCCGTCGTCCGTTGCTGCTCATTTCCACCGTCGGATGTGCCGTTGGGACGTTCATCGTGGGGCTGTACTTCTTCCTGCTGCAGCAGGAAGTTGACGTGGAGGGAATTGGATGGATTCCGCTCGCCGTGATCATGATCTACATCGTGTTCTACACGGTCGGCCTTGCGACGGTACCGTTCGCCATTCTGGGGGAAATATTCCCCACCAACGTGAAAGCGGTGGCAGCGGCCATCTACACGATGTTTGCCGGGTCCGTTGGTTTCGGCGTGTCCAAGCTGTATCAGCTCATCTCGGATGAGGCGGGAACGTACGTTTCGTTCTGGATTTTTGCCGCCTGCTCGGCGGCGTTCGTAGTGTTTGTGTTTGCGCTCGTGCCGGAAACGAAGGGCAAACCGCTCGATCAGATCCTGATCGAAATGCACACCTCAACCACCCGGAGTCTCAACTGTTTTAGTAGGTCGGAAAAGAAGAAGCCGGACTTGCAGCACGGCGCTTAGTGATAACCATGTCCTATTAGTTGTGTTAAAGAAAAGCTATTACATACAAACGATTTCTACGCTAACCCATAACCGAACGAGAACGAGAGCAAACACTTTGCTTTGGGTTTCGTTTTATTCTGCATCCATCCATCTCTGCGTCCCTAGCCAATCCGTGGCATGTCGTTCCGTCGATCGAGCACATCAAGCGTGGCTTTCCGGTCGAAGATGGCTAAGCCCACCTCCTGTAGGGCGCGCGTCCAGCTCTCTTCGTCGCCTGTGGGCGAAAGTAGCGTTTCGCGCAGCAAAATTGCGGACCCTAGTGGCATGGTAAGCAGCGTGCAGCTATCATTAATGCTGTTGAGACAAAGGAAAGAATGAAAGTAGGCATATGCTCAGTTATTTCCCCATTCACCCCCAGCATTCTTACCGTTTAAACAATAAATTAGTTTTCTTAGCGTACTGACTAAACATCCCGAACAGGTTGCGCGTCATGTCGAAATGGAACTGTTCCGCACCACCGGTCGAGAACTTGGTGTTCGCCACCATGCTCGAGATCATCCACTGGTCCAGCTCGGTCGCGATCATGCGCACCACGACCATGAACACGTTCGTCGACAGCTCCTGCTCCATGTCGTGCAGGTGGTTGATGGTCGCCTGGAACATCTCGCTAGCCGTGGCCGACACCATCAGCGTCTCCTTCGCGTCGTGCCGATTCATCGACGGCCACCGATCGTACCGGTAGGGGCGCGATCGGGCCGTAATTTCGTGCACAATCCACGTCACCAGCTCCTCCACCAGCTTCTGGTGGCAGTAGTTTAGCTCCTCGATCTTCTGATCAAACACGGAGCTAATTTCGTCCGCATCGGGACCGTACAGGGCCGCGTGCAGATGAAGATAGTGCACGTTTTCGCCCCATTCGCGCAGCACCGAGGTGAGATAGTTGAGTGCGTTTAGAATTTTGGTCGGATTGACGCCATCGTTGTACAGCTGCAGCAACCGGCACCGGAAGTTGTCGATCAGCTCGAGCTGTAGCTCGAGAAACTGGAGCTGCTGGCTGGGCTGGGGCAGGCAGCAGTAGCGCTCCTTTATTGCATCCAGCAGCCGTATGAACTGGTCGGCACATTTGGGAATTTTCAGCTCATCCAAGTTGGCCGGATCGAGCAGCTCGAACGGATCGGCCGTGTTGAGCATTGCGTCCATCTTATCCGTGGTGACTGGGCGGGGGAGAATGGGAAATGGTGGGGGGTTTGTTACAAATGCAATTCAAAAACGGCCAACAATACGTACATTTCTTCTCAATTGCCATCCACTTGACGAAGAAGACAGGCTGCACAAGCACCGACACCACGCTCGGATAGCTGTTCGGGTATCCGAGGGATGTTTTGAGGTCCTGTTCGAAGGGCAACACCTCATCGATGAGATGCGCAAACAGTGCCTCGTCCTGTATAATTTGCTCAATGTCCACGATCAGCTTCTCGATGGCTAACTGTACCAGCCCGCGGACAAATTCCAGCTACAATGAAAGAGCATTTGTCATTATTTTAACACCTGTCACTAACGACTAGCTCTCAGCTCCTTTGCCTCCTTACCCTAACACTACTGTTAACGATACCCGCTCGCAAAGCCGGCGATTGAAAGTGCTGCCCGACGAAGATGTGATTTTCCTTCGCCCACATCAGCACCTGCGTCAGATACCATTCAGGCCGATCCAGCCGGTTCGTCTGCTTGTTGCCCGTGAAGTGGAACTGAAACCGCAACCGGAACAGCTTCACAAACAGTTCCACCGGTGTCGTGTAGTGCGGACAGATGATGGATGGCGTAAGCTTTACGCTCAGCAGATCCTGATCACCGGGCAGCTTCACCAGAAACAGGTACTCTGCCAGCAGCACGAGCTTGGAGATGTTTTCCTTCGATGGATTGAACTGCTCCAGCGATTGGTTCATGTTTGGCCACTTGATCGTCTTCAGCAGGGCTTCGAATTCGGTCGAATACTTTGCCGTCAGCACGTCGTGCCAGTGGAATGCGGTGTTGCGTGCGTACATCTTCAGATGGGGTGCCTCGATGCCGCTGATCCGGTCGAGGATGCTGTTCGGTCCGGTTAGTGCCACGTACAGGGCGATCGGTTTGCTGTCGTCCTTCCCGTTAATGCACGCCTCCAGCTCCTGGCTTATGTTCTCGATGTCCTTGATCAGTGCCATGTAGTCGCGCACGGTCTGCAGCACCCGTATCTGTGCCATCTTATCGCCCACCTCCCTCATCAGCTGATGGTACGTTTCGATCCGGCCGGTCAGTTTCTCCGCACAGCCGTCCAATCGCTTCTCCTTCTCGTCCAGCTCCGCCAGTTTGCTGCGACCCGTATCGATCATACCTTTCACGCTTGGAATGCATCCCGCATCGGTAACTGTAATCTGTGGAAAGTGGAGTTGTTGTAAGGGTAAGGACAAACACTTCGTTGCACCAAAAACCACCTTACCTTATCCCGTAAATCCTCCAGCTCGGACCGATAATACTTGACTAAATCGCCACATTTGGAGCTGTTTTTAAGGTCCGCTCCTAGCTCCTGATTGAACCGGGCAATCAGTCGCTCGTCCACGCTGCTTTTGCTATCGGACATCCTTACCCAGCGTTAGTGGTAAAACTTACAACATAAAACGGATATTTACACTAATGTACACGGCACCGGACGAAACTATTGAAACACATCACCACGGGGATTGTTGACATCTCGGACTTTGACGTTTCGTGGTTCGGTTGGCCGATGCAGGGTTACTCGCTCGATGCGGATGTGATGAGCTAGCTCCCTGCACTGCAAAAGTTAAATTTTTCGTTAAAAAATAGGGAACTTTTTCAAAAGATGCATTTTATAACAGTGATTTATTGTTTTGTTAGAGATTTTGGAATATTACAATACAGTTGGAACCTTGCTACACGTTTTCTGCGGCCATCCTACCTATTTGTTTCGTTTGTTTTGCACGCTCGAATGAACGGCAGTTCGTTAACTGTTGTTTAAATAAATTATACTGCAAAAAAAGGTCAAATTATGGTACAAAAGCGGTTATCCTCAGCTCCTGAATTAAAATTAACGATTGGGAGTGTCTCACCCGGCTGGTCCAACACCCCAACGTTCAATTTAAAAGTTTCAGTTACACCGCAATACGTACAGAAATGTCCCGCACGCAGCGTGAACCTGACTAAATCAGTCCCTAAATTAAAGATCCCTCCCTTGTTAAGCCCCCTGCCCCGTTCGACGCACCTTTTCCTCTATGGCGAATCGCCAGTTTTGTGCTTTACCGGCGATTTCTTATTGCTAACGTTTTTGGAATTCTCCTTCTCGTCCGAGCTGGAGTCGATCGATATCACGCTATTGCTTTCTCCACTGTCCGACGCCGAATCCTCGCTGTCTGCCTGCTCCTGCCGCACCTTCTTCTTGTTGTCATCCTCGTCCTCGTCGTCATCGTCCACTATCTCCACCACATCATCATCATCATCATCGTCGTCATCGTCCGCATTCGCCTCTTCATTGCCCGATTCTTCATCCGCCTCCTCCTCGCTGTCCGTATCATCGTCCGTGTCCCGTTTCTTTGCCATCAACGTTTTATACTCCTTCACGGTGATCTTCTTCGGCAGGATCTGCGACAGAAACTCCAGATTGTCGTCCTCCTCCACACACTTGGCCAGATCTTTGTACTCGAGCGATTTCTTGCCCTGCCGGTGCGCTCCCTTCGCCATATACTCGATAAACATTTCCTGTGAAAGGGGGGAAACCGGATGTGAGCATGTGATTGAAGGTTCCTTGCGATTGCAGAGTGGCACGCCACGCGCGGCTGGCTGTTGCTACGTACTGCTGAGCGGCACATGAGAAACAGTGCTTCGGGATTGATGTTTCCCATGTCGGGCGAGGTTTTCATGACCGTTCGAATCCGGGACATGGGCAGCTGCGTTAACCGATCGTTGTCCATCGCTTTGGGAAGGCTTTAGCCTGTAATTTACACCTTTTTAACACACGAAATTAAAACGAGCGCGAAACAACGCTTCCTTCCCCGGTGTAAACAACTGGATGACAGTTTAATCTGCCCCCCTCCCCACTCCGCCGATCCAAACAAACCCAAACGTCCTTGAACTGCGATGACAGCTGCAGTTGTTACACTGTAAATTTGTCAGCTGAAATCGGGGTTTGTGTCTCGACTAGAAAAGCCTCTTCGAATGAGCAAAGTGATAACGGAAATTCCTAAAATAATATGCAAAATATCTTGCTGTTTATCTAAAGATAATGAAGGGGAAATATATTTATTCTCATTTTGATGCAACACTCCTCTACTCTCTATCTTCAAAGTTAAGCCAAAGTCCAGATTTCGGGTTCAACAGGAAGCTGGATTTAGCAAACTCCAGTGGCAGCTCCTGCTTCGAAGACACCTTAACGCGATACTTGTTCAGCAGGGTGGCAATACCGATCTTACTTTGATGAAGGGCAAATTTCATTCCTACAAAAGAGCATTCCAAATAAATAATAGAACTTGAACGATACAACGGAAACACTCCAACCCAATCAACTTACCCAAGCACAACCGTGGACCCTCACCAAAACCGAGGAATGCATGCCGCGGACGGGATTTACGGTTCTCCTCCAGGAAACGATCCGGATCGAACTTGTAGGGCATGGGGTAGATATCCGGATCGTAGTGAATGGCATACACCGGAATGATGACGGACGTACCGCGGCGCAGCGTGATGCGCTTCGTGTCGGTCGGGAACTGGGGCGGCAGCTCGTAGTCCTGCGTGCAGATGCGGGGCAGCGTGAAGACGGGCGTATGCATCCGCAGCGTTTCCATCATGGCCGCTTCCATGTAGACCAGCTTGTGGAGAGCTGCTTCCGTCAGCTGCCCGTCGGTTTCTTCCAACACCGTGCGCAGCTCCTTCACTACACGGTCCTGTATCGATGGGTTCGAGGCAAGCTGGAAAAGCAATTTTGGAAATTAGCCATAGATGCTTCCACTCGATTGCCAATTGCCTATGCTTACCTCGTACAGCAGGTAGCTCATCATCGAGCTAGAGGTTTCGAAACCCTCCGACAGGAACGTTACCGAATGGCCGACGAGGTGGTTCTCGTTCGCTTCCACCGTCCCATTCTCGGACAGGCTGTCGTACATGACCTGGAACAGATCCTGACGTTTTGCGCCCTCCCGTTGGCGTATCGTTTCCCGCACCATGCTCCTAAACCAGCGATCTACATATCCAGGGACGAAGCTGAAACGAAAAGAACGTTCCATTTTAATGCTCTGTGTGTCTGCTATACCTGCCACCGCTATAACTCACGGTACGCGCAGAAGCTTCGCCAATCCAGGTGCAAACAGGGCCAACTGCGATCGAATCGCCGTCAGCCAGGTAGGAGCAAACAACGCGTTACCCATGCGAGGGAACTCCGCGTTCGGGTTGGTGAACGATTCCGCATCAATTCCGAAGGCGACGCTTGCCACAACGTTAATCGTATACTTTGCGCAGATCTGAAGCGAAGAAGCAACGCAAATTTAGACAACAGGAGTCACCAATCGCTTGCACCCAAATGCTTACATCTTTCCCTTCAAAGTGCGGATCCATTTTGCGCGTTCGCTCGATAAACTGCACAAAGTCCTGCGCCACCTGCTGCACCAGCGGAAACGTCGCCCGTATCCGGTTCATCGTAAACACGGACGTCATCTGGCCCCGCCGTTCCTTCCACCGTTCGCCGGCCTGCACGAACGGATTGAACGCTACCAGCGGGTCGAGCTTTTCGTCGATGATGAAATCGTTCTGATTGAACGACGAGAAGCTACTGGTCAGCACCTCCTTTACCAGCTCCAGATCGCGCACCACAATGCCCGGCTGGTTCGATATCTTGTAGTACCCGATCCAGCTGGCCTGCGGGAACGCTCGGTACATTTCCTCAAAAATTTCGCCAAAATGTTTCTGCCCCGTCAGCTGCTCGAACAGATTGCCGAAGATCGGCAGCGGCTTCGGGCCGGCCACACCGCCCTGCCGGGTCCAGTAGCTGCAGCTCCATTTGAAGTACAGGCAAACGGCCAGCACGATAACGGCCACGTAAAACTCCAACATTGCCGAAAGAGGTACGTTTCGATGCGGTACGCTCACCGTAACGGACGGAACTAAACTAAACTTGATTCGACAGACAATTGACTAGATTTTGGAGGTCGGCCTCTTTGGTTCGTATTAATAGAACGAAATTGATTGTGATAAAAATGTGATGCCCTCCGCCAGAAGAAGAACTGGAATGAAACCTACGCGTACGCTGCGTAGCGTAGCGCTTATCAATACACCGCGCGCCGGTTTGTTTGCGAGTGCGCTTGTTTCATCCCCTATTGCTTCTACCCTGTTTCGGCGAGAATTCCACACCCCTGTTGAGAACTGTCATCAACACACACACAGACACACACACGATCGTGTCGTTCGGGCTGGATGGTAAATGGTTCTCGTAAACAGCGCAGGGTGTGTACACGCGTGCGCGAATACTTCACGGCACATTGCATGATGCACCGTCGCCTGGATGGTAAAATGCACTAGGTTGCATAAAGTAGGCGCCGTCTTATTTACTCAGAAGGTCAGACAAGGTAAATTACAGCTTGATAATTTTACTCGTTTTAAGAACTCCCGACGGCTTCGGGATGAAAACTGCGCTGTCACGAAACATAAATTTGTCCATAAAAGCACCCAACCGGGAGACGATTTGCATATTGCTTATTGTTGATTAGATTAGGCAATGTAATAAGCATATTAAACGGTCCACAGCAGTATCTTTCGCCAGCTTTCCCTATCGAACTACTTGTTGAATGTATGATAAGCGTGTTTTGTTTCATTTGTTGCTCTCCAAAAGGCTTATCTTATCGGACACTCTCGGTAGATGGCATCCAGTACAATTAGCAAAGCACTTGCATTCTCACACGCCAGTACTTCCTCTACCCGCAAGCCGTCCCGAGCAGCCCCTTAGAGACCCAGCGTTCGTGAGTAAAATAATAAATTGTGCTTCTACCCTCGACAGCGTAATGAGTGTTACATCAGAGCCCAACAACACCATGGCAACGACCAACACCGTAACGAATGAAGAGCAGAGCAACGAAGACTCGCTGCACACGAAGCTGGACCGCATCTTCAACTCCTCCACAACGAGTGGCCCTGTACCTGTACACTACTCCATCGAAATAGCCGCCAAGGATGATTTCGACATTGACCAGCTGAAGCGATTAACGCCTCAACCCGTCTTCTGTGCGCTGCCCTGGGTTTCGGACGATAATCTTCGCTACGCGGACGATTTTCTCCGCTCACCGACGCTTCAGTTGACGGCACGGCTTCGCGAAAACCAGTACACCGTCTTGAACAACGTTTCCTGCTACAACATAACTGAACAGCAGGTGGACCAACTTCTCCGCTCTACCGGCATTCGGAACCTGTTCGTCATCCGGGGTGATACCGTCAGTCCGGGCCAGCAATTTCGCAACTCCGCCGGTTTGGTGCAGTATCTGAGGAAATGGCAGGAGCAGCAGCCGGACCACCGCCAGCTTACAATCGCTGTCGGAGGTTATCCTTACGGCCATCATCAGTCATCTTCGCAGACGGAGGAATTACACTATCTGCGTGCAAAGATTAGCCAAGGTGCTGATTTTCTGCTCACGCAAACGCTTTACGATGCGCCATCCTTCCTGCGCTACCGGGACCGTTGCAGGGAGGCGGGAATCAGCATTCCCATCATACCGGGCATCTACATTCCGCACTCCTATCGGCATCTGCAAGCGTTGCTGAACCTTACGCGCATCGAGCTGGGACCGACGGTACGGGACGCGTTCGAGGCACACGCGAACGATGCGCCGGATCAGTTCCAAGCGTTTATGGTGGAGTATTTCGTGGGGGTTGTGCGAGAACTGCTGCAACCGAACGCTACCACCTCGAGTGATCCGATAAAGTTGGTGCATTTTTTCACCTTCAATAAGTTCCATCTGTTGCAACAAGTGCTTGAGAAGTTGGATGAGTTTTTCAAATGAGCCTCAAACGTCGAGAAGAAGATCTGCAAGATGAACAAGAGACGGGGATTTAGCGAGTGCCAAAGATGCCTGAGCAATAAAACGTGCGATGCATTGTGATAAGGTGCGTTTCATGCCTTCGATTGATTTAGCACCAGAATTCGTCAGTTACGTTGAGTAGAGTTTCTTTATTCATTCCATAGATTTTTGTTTGTTTTCTCGTACAAATATGATGATGGTGATGATAGTTGGTGGTTTTCTCATAGTTCGTTACACTACAACTACACACATTTCCTGCACCAGCACATTCGCGTGCTGGGGGTGGTCACTGGCGCATACTTTCTTCTCCACTTGTTCGCCGCCTCCGCGTCTACTAATGCCCTCCTGTGATGGCTTCACTTGTCTAACTCGTTACGTTTTACACCTCAAGTAGCGTTGTGTTTCAGGCCCTAGTTTCCACCTTTTGATCAGATCAGGACCTCTCTCTCTAGACTTGCCTCACAATGACCTGAGCGAAATGTATACATTCTCTCTCTCTCTCTCTCTCTCTCTCTGTTGTTGTTTTGGTTAAAAAGAATAACCCAATGGTTTTTAGTTACTGTTTCTTTTGAGGATATAACAGGGATGATAAGAAAATATAGCGGCTAGGAAACATTGACCTTTCGGCGTGACCTCTCTCTTTCGTCGTTATTTTTAAATAGGCTTTCTCATCTCCCTAGCTGATGGGTTTTTTCTCTCTCTTTCTTTCATTTTACCCCTTTTTGATCTATTAAAATTTTCAAAAACGTTTTAACGATTTTTCGATATTCTAAAATACATTCTGCTGCCTTTTGACAGACGAGAGGAGTAGTTTTGCCATTCTTTCCTTTCCTCGCTTTCGCCGCATTCTTCTGCCGCAATCTTTTGAAACAAGTGCAAATAATATGTTCCATGTTTTGGTTGGTGGCTTTTAGGTTCAAACTTTAACGAGAATGTGTTTCTTATAGTCACATAGCCACTTTTCGGTCTAATGGTTTTTTCTTTACGTTTGCCTTTTCATACTTTCGCTCTGCACCTAGTTGGGTGGGCCCTATCACTAGGCACAAAAAACATATCTTAAACAAGTGATTCAACAAATCTGCCATCGATCTAGGTTTAGGATTCCTTTTTTTGTTTGTTCTAGTTTTGAAAATGATGCTTTCAAATTGCCAACAAGCCACACTTCGATCGATCGTTCTTGGTATGATGGGTGCGCTTGCTTTCGGTGCGAAATTCGGCGGCCAAGCGACTCCCTCGTACAAAATATTCATATGCGCACAAGGTCATTGCACAATAAATACAACACATCAATGGGAGTTTGTAATGAACCGATGAACCGGAGCGGTTTCGGTCGGTAGATGAAATGCATATAAAACATAAAATAAATACAGGACAACATGAAATTCATTCCACAATGAGATGCCTCCCCGGGCAACAACTGCACGTGCGTGTGACCTAGAGCATTTGAGTTTTGAACCGTGGCGCGCTTTTACCGCATCGCATTTCAACATGGAAGCATCGTTTCTTCTACTAACTGATCCACATCGCTCACGGGGGGACGTTAGATGAAATACGACATTCTAACACACACACACACACACCCAAGAACGATCAACAAAACGTTCCGTTTGCACTCAATTAAACATCGTGTTTTTCCTTGCGCGGGCCTGTTTCCAGTTTCCATCGTTTCGTGCCAACATTAATTACCATATGCCTAATCGGAGTTTTTTCTGCTTCTTCTTCTTTTTCTTTTCTGTTGCCGCCTTTCTTAATAGTGATGTATTTAAATTCTAGTGCAGTCCTTATTGGATGCTGCCGTGCCGTTTAGTTCCGTTCCGCTCCTCCGAAAGGCGAACATAAATAAAATGTGTTTCCATAGCCATAGTCCTTAGTTCTTCTCCTATCGGGGGGCGGCTTCGTGATCATTCGTTTTTGTTCATAGACTGGAAAAAATGTATTTTTTGGATGCTCATCATATTGTGATTTTCGCTTGTTTGGTGCAAACTTAGGTGCAAATTCGAACAGTACTTGCTCCTGTTGCTGTCTCCTGTTAGTACTTTCGCCAGTAAGAGGTCTATTGGATTTGTTGCTGTGTGTGTGTATGCAAGGTAAAAATGATCCCTTTAGCTCTCTTTTCAAGGGAGTTGTTGTTGTGGTTACGGTTGATGCTATTGTTTTTAATGTGGTTTGTTTGTAATAACGGTTGGATGCACTGCGTAATTGCGGTTGAATAGCGGAAAAAATACATTATTTCTTACAGTTACAGATACTTGTATACGAACACTAGCAGAAACACACTTAAGTTTATAAAGGCGGTGCACGGCAACGATGGCATGAGGTCGCTTGCATTCCGACGACGCGGAGATCGGTTGCGAATATCCCAACGGATCAACGCAAAGAGATCCACGGTTGCAGCAGAATGCTTGCGCGCTCTATGCTACGTTGCACAAGATATATGCACACACACACCTCTGTTATTAAGCACGTTTGCGCTCAATATCGACCGACCTGATATCCCTACCCCCTCCATTTCCATCCAGTCAAGCGGCACAGTTAATATTGAACACGAACGCTACGCAGTACGCGTCAGAATCTAGTAAAATCTCGATCGCCTCTCCAAACCGGGCGCTCTTTCCTTTCACATAAATGTAATATTCGGGATTTTACTGCATTCCTCTACGTGTGTGGTGGTGCAACCACGCTCGGCACACACACACAAGGAGCGGATGAGCTCGGGCGGCCACATCCACGACCGTGCGGCGTCCGTGTGGCGCTACCACGCCCGCGTGCACATTGAAAAGCAGAATGATGAAGGTTATCAAATGAAATACACAAACTACGAATAGTACTACTACACACACGCTCTCTCTCTCTCTCTCCCTCCCTCTCTGCGACACATCCATCGATTAAGGGGAATTTCGTAAGTAATAATCATTGATCCGCTGACTAGCGATGTCCGCCCATTTGTTTAGCGTTCGCCCTACAGTCAGCGTTCAAGAATCAAACTGTACGATGAAATTGTCCTCTACTCTAAGCTGCTTCCACGGATGCATCAGATACTCTTGTAGTGTCGTATCATTCGCTCTCCCTTAAGAGAAGCCACTGCTGCGTTCATGCGTTCAGTTAAAAATTATCGACCGACACTATCCCGCCCTATCCTACCGACGCTATAGATTCAAGAACCTTCATACACGTCCTAACTTTTCACATTTTGCTGCTTACTACTGGGTTTTGTTTCACTTCCGCCCGGTCGTGTTCGTTCGCTCTTTTCGTGTGTTTCTCTCGCTTCAAACTCTGCACTTAGGTAAATGGTAATCAATTCTGCTTGATCGTCTCTCATCGCTACGTCCCCGCACGAAAGACGCCAATGACAGGGGTGCCGTAGCTTTGATCACACTCACACGCATTGAGACACTTACTCGCTTTCTCCCACTCCCACTTTTGCAAAACAATTCATCGCACACAGTACTGCAGCTTTGTTTAAAACAGAAAAATGCTTCCCACAAGCAGGAGGAGTCGTTTGTTTAAAGTAAGATGTTGGTAAACGCAGTAAAAACCCAAATCAAACTCTGTATCGAAATCATGTACGAACAGAAAGCCACACTTTCCCATTCCACAACTCTCCACCAATCCCCACCCCCCCTGGCCTTCTTCCGGGCAACCCTCCGGAATGGATAGCAAAAAAGCTTGCAGCACTCTGTGCGACCTTTTCTCTCCTGCATCGCTCTAAATAGCAAATGTTTGCACAGAAAGAAAAAAAAATAATAATCACAAAACAAAACGTAACAAATAAACAAAAAGAAACTAGAAAATTGAAAACATGCTAAGCTGCATCGGCGGCAGGAACGTTGGCTTCCGTTCCTGGCCGCTCATCATGCACTTCAAAATCGTTGCTGTTATCCGAGGCAAAAGTTTCCCTTTCTTTGCACTGGTAAATGCTGCTTCCTTTTTCGATTTCCGTTTGTTTTGCCTTTTTTCCCCCTCGTTTCCCTTCGCTCGTTGCAATCCGGTTGCATTTAGTGTTAACATTGATAACGATGATCACACGGTTACATATACACTGACCAGCCTTGTTTTCTCCCCTCTCTGTCTGTCTGTCTGTGCTCCATTGGTACTGTTAGATGTCCCGTCGTACTCACAATTGGCGCCGAACACCACAGACGCGCTTGCTTAGGCTGTTGTGGCGGCAGTATCGTCCGGTGCGCTACCCGCCGGTGCTTTGGGTTTCACGTTGTGTAATCCGATCTTGGACAGAATTTCCAGCGCTCCGCGTGCCGCTTCGTCGTGCGACTCTTGCAGACTGGCGCCGCTGCCGTGACAAAGCTGGGGCGGTTCCGTGGACAGTATCACTAGCGTCAGATACTCGCCGTGATTGCCCTTGGGGAAGTCGGAAAATTGAACCTGAAACAAACCCAATCGAAAGGTTAGGCAAACGCCCCGGAGATGATATGCTTTCGCACACACTTACTTCAAACTTCAGCAGCTGCGCTAGGTACAGTAGCTGCTCCTTCTTAGCACCAATATCGGCTTTCGGTGCCACCGATGATGTGCTCGACACTCCGGAGCTGTTCGTTCCCATGCTGTCGTTTGACGCAATACTGTCGTTCATCGAATCGTTTGTCGATTCAGCTTTCACTGTGAAAACCGAACGAAAAATTAGTTTCACTGCTTATGAGACACCCAGAACACCTCTCGTTACTCACCTTGATTTGCACCATTTGCAACCGTGACAGCGGGCGTAATGTGCGTCGCCGTCGGCACACTGTTGCCTGGATCCTCCTGGAACCTCACTTTGCGCGACCGCTTACCACCGGTTGGAGACGAATCGTTTGCCGCACCGGACTGGTTTTCCTTGTTAGCCGACGCGCCGTCACCGGCCGAGGGAGCTCCCGCCTTCGCCTCCGACGGCGTGAAGCCCAGCTCGATCAGCAACGCTTCGGCCGCGTTCCATTTGGCGGCTTTTTTCGTCATCCCGACGCCGGTCGCCTGCCGTCCGCCGGCACTTACCTCGATCGTAAACTGCCGACGCCGCCCGACAGCCGGCCGATCGTTCTCCTGCAGCGTGTAGACGGGCTGCTTCTCTTTGCGGGCCTGCTGGATCTGCATCAGCCGCGAGATGGGATTTTCCTTCTCCGCCACGTCCGCGACCGACTTTTCCTTGATCAGATTGCGCGCCTTTTTCTTCGCCGTTGCGCCATCCGCCGTGGCGGACGGGGCCGCTTTGGCGTTGGATTTCCGCTTCTCACCGCCCTGTCCACCGGGGCTACCTTCGCCCCAGGGAGAGGGGTTCAGCTGCTGTTCCGCCTTCTGGAGTTTGCGCAGCTCTTCCAGCATCTTTTCGGCGGCCCGCTTTTTCGAAAGCTTTTTGCCGGTGCCCTCACCCTCGGTCACGATCGTGCCCACCTTGCACTGCGTCACAAACACGGTCATGTGCGGGGGGCCCTTTTCACTGATCACTTCAAACACGACCGACAGGCTGCGCTGCACGGCTATCTCGTGCACCAGCGAGATCGGTGACTTGAGTTCCGCGTTCGGGTCGAGCCCGTCCACCGACGTACCGTCGCTGGATGAGGCGGCATCACCGTTGGAGGACACATCACCGGCCTTGCCCTTGCCCTCGGCACCCTCCATGGTGAGCGGTTTCAGCACTTCTAGCGCACGGGCGGCTGCATCGTGCCGAGCGGCCTGCGGTGTATGACCCTCCCCGAGGAACGTTCGCTCGCCCACGCGCAGGGTGGCTTTGTAGAACTCCTGCACCGCTGGCACGGGCACCGCCGGCCCGTGATGGTGTCCGTAGCCGTCGCCGTGATGATAGCTGTGAGGCGCATGGTGACGATTCGCATGATCATCGCGCGGATGATGACCATGGTGATGGTGGTGTTGCTGTTGCTGCTGGTGTCCCGGATGAAATCCACCCATACCTCCACGTCCGCCAACACCAGCTCCAGCAACGCCCGCCGGTCCGGCCGCACGGCCCCAGGCATTGTCACTGTATCGTCCCGCCCCACCGTACGGGTGGGCAACGCCCGGTGCAAGCTTCTCTTCCACCGGACGTCGCCCACCGCCGGCCACGGCCGACGGCGGGACGGTCACTCCCCCTGCACCGCCGTTCACCGGCCCACCGTACTTGGACGCCGGTACCGGCACTGCCTTCACCGTGTAGACGGTCGGTTCGCCCCGCTTCATGGCCAGCGCGTTCAGCTCCACCGTCGGCGTGAAGCTGCTCACGTTGCCCTTGGTGCCGGTTTTCGTGCGACGGTTCGTCCGGGCCGGCGGATGCTTGTACTTGGTCGCCGCGATCGCATCGCCCGCCGCCTTGTGCTGGGCCTTCTTGATGCTGGCGCCCTCGGCCGTGTACTCCTCGTCGCCGAGCTTCAGCATCACGGTGAAGTGCTTCTTGTGGGCCGGCCCGGACTCGCCCGTCAGCCGGTACTGGTGCTGGATTTTGTTGTACCGCGCCAGCTCGTTCACTAAACACATGGTCGTTTTCTCTTTAATGTTTGCCAAGGCTTCTATCGAGTCGGTCGGCGACTGTGGTTGCTGCCCGGCCGTCGGCTCCGCGCCCGACGCCATCGATGATGCTCCACCGTTCGCTGCGGTAGTAGCAGCGGTGCTAGCGGCCGTCTCGGCCTGGTTCGCACCCGCCGGCGCTACGGACGGTGCCGTGCTGGGGGCACTGCCGGTCACTGCTATTACCGCAGACGCGTCCTTCTGTAGTGGAGCATCATTGGGCTTCGAGACGATCGACGGTTGCTGTTGTGGTTGTTGCTGCTGCTGCTGCTGCTGCTGTTGCTGTGGTTGATGCTGCTGCTGTTGGTGCTGTTGCTGATGCTGATGATGGTTGTGATGGTGCCGATTGCCTGCACTGGATACATTGCCACTCGAGCCCTTCATCTTGTCCATCGTAGCTCCCGACTGGCTCGTCTGATGATGGTTCGCAATCCCCTTCGAGCCGGGACCACAGTTTCCATTCGATTGCAACACATTGTGGCTATGGTGATGAACTTTATCTACCCAAAGAGAAAGAGAGAGCGAGAGAGAGAGTGTGTTTAGCACGTGTCTGGTAGGGTTTTCTTCCTTCCGCCACTTACGGTCCGTGCTCGATGGGATGTGGCGCGTCTTTGTGCCGGCCGGTGTTGCTGCCGAGACGACCGGTATCGGTGGTGGTGCTTGCTGCATCGTCACCGAATGGTGCATCGAAACCTGCGCACCGCCAGCACTTCCACCACCACCACTACCACCACCTCCTATACCGTACGAAAGCTTTCCGCCCGGTCCGGGCGGATGATTACCGCCCACCACCGGGGGAAGCGAAATCGACCCCATATGCTGCTGGTGCGGCGGCGGTGGCAGTGCCTGTGGTGGCTGCGGTCCCACACCCAACCCGGGCGGCGATGGGTGCAGATGGGGCGTACTCAGCGGCATGGACTTGGGCATACCGGCCGGCAGGTTGTAGTAGGACGGGCCCGGCGGCTTGCGGCCGTTCTGTGACTGGTGCGGCGGCTGATGCGGCGGTGGCGGCGGTACCTGCATCGATAGGTGCGGTGCCATGCCGGCTGCCTGATGGTCGACCCCGCGCGGATGATGATGGCGAGCGTTGTTCAGCCTGGAAGTGAACGGAAAAAAGCAAGAGGAAAACGCGTCAGTGGCGATGAACGGTGGAAACAGCAGCTCCTTCGAGGTGGAGGATCGCGACAGCCGTCTGTAGTAGTGTACGAGGCGCTGCAACGATCGTATCGATTCCACGGACAGATGCTGTCGCTCGTATGCTGAGGGTATGATGCCGGGAGCAGCTTTCCGATACTGTCTGCCATCCGGCAGCAGCATGATGATGGAGATGGTGACGATCCCGAACGTTCCGCTGCACGTGCGCGGAGCACATTTGGTGAGCGGTGGACACACACGCACGATCGAAACGCCAGCAACGAACTAAAGGCACGTTGGTCAGCAAACACGTGTGAGTCCACTTTCGGGAAGGGGGACTCGATGCTGTCTGTGTATGTGTGTGTGTACGTGGTTCCACAATCCTTTGCTAATGCGTTACTCAGGCCAGTCAGCATTGTTTGATTGCCCATCGAGCCAAGGCACACGCATACTGCGATCGCAACCTTATCCTTCTTGCTCTTTAACTATCCCTCTCTCTCTCTCACACACACACACAAACACACATACAAATGCTTTCGGGTTCCACGCGGTGACAAGCAGGATCTAGTAACCGCAATCTGATTTACCCTATTTACACACTATGTCATATATTATTAATATGAACAGTACTGTCAACTCTCCATCCCCGGCCATTCCAATTGTATTCATCCCTTTCTTAACCCTTATTCCTAGACGACGCACCTCTCACTCGCACTTTCCGCAACAGCAAAGGCCTATAAAGATCTTTGCGAGGAAAAAAACGAGGATTCCTACCCAAACCCATCCCACTTCAACTGCTGTCTGCCTGGCTGGCGTATTGTATCGTCTTACTTCTTGCACCTTTATCCGCAGCGCCCTTTCCACCAAGGTCCAAAAGGAAACATAATTCATTCGCAGCCCGTGACTCGCGGTAAACTCGCCTAGAACACGGCGGCTATGTTGCTTCGAATCTGGCTAGCTGGTTGGCTGGCGGCGACCTGTATCTGTTGGGCCCTGTGCACAGCGACATCTTCGCTTTGCCGTCCTCCTTATTACACTCCGGCGGATGACAACTTCCTTTCCCTGCAAGGATGGGCACACAGTTGAAAGGTTACAATGCAGGGGGACAGGGGGGGGTAGGGGTAGCGATGACGGAACTGGACTGACCAGTATTGTCGTCAGAGGCCGGCAGCAAGAGGTGAGAAAAGGATTTACGACCATTTACTGCATAAAACAAATAAATAATAGGACAGTTTTGGAAGAGATCCTGCTGTTTTCATCGCTACCGAAATATGAGCGCCCATGGATGGCGTGTATGGGAATGCTCGGCTACCGTGCAGCAGGGACATGTTCCGGCTTGAACAAACCAGCTTCGAACAGAGCGCGCCGTGGAATTGTATTTTAAACCTTTTTAACGCAATACTTTTACTGCATGGATTTTTAGCTTTTACTCACAACTTTAAACTTACTGCTTTTACACACTTTAGGCTCTTTAAATTGGACATTTCCCAATATTGTTCCCAATAGTTAAAGATCCCAAACCGGTGTCCGGTGTCGGTTGATTTGCATATTTTTCGGGGTTCAAATATTCCCCTTCGGTTTCCCTTTTTTGTTGTTGCGCTCTCACCTATCCTCCTCCAGCAGGGTAATAATATTTTCATCGTCTTATAAGGTAAGTGGCGCGCACATTTAAGTGTTTGCCATTGTTTTCGGCTGTGAATATAAAAATATGTTTAGGGCAAAACTAGGGATGGGGGGAACTTAAATGAAGTGCTACCGCTGGCCGCTTGAGCGTGGTTGAATGGTGGTGTGAACTAAGAGCCTGATTTAAAAGAATGCTACAAAAATGCTACACTAATGGTAACAATTATCGTTGCGCTTTTAACGGCTCTTTTAAACAACAAATTGGATTGATTAATCCTGAACTCAAAGCTGCAACTGACGGTTGGAAATGATCACCCATCAGCATGCTTTCAAGAAAGGGGTTGACGAAATTCATTGATTTTTCTACTCTCCCTGCCAATATGCCTGACACACGTGTAGCACAGCAGCAACAACGCAACATTGTTAAAGACGCAACACAGAAAATGCCAATGCCAAAGCCGTAACGAAACTGATGGCCATGATTCGCCATGTAATTTGTGCATTTTCCTTTCAATGCGTTGAAAGGGGCTTTTCATAGAAAAAGAAGGTTTAAATACCCGTCCCTTACTAACCAGCCTCCTTGCCCGGTTTGGGTTTAATTGCCATTATCTGCATACACGGCGCGAGCACACACAAACAAGCACAGTGGTGCATTATTGTCTGTCGAAAAAATAGCAAAAAGAAGCAGAGGAAGACAAACTGACCGACATTTTCCTCACGACCAATTATTAAACGAGATTCTGGCCGGGCTGTCCAAGTAGCTAGAAATCCAAACCCTTTCCCCATTTCTGGAACGTTTCCGCTGCACCTATCATCAGGGCCGGCTCGCTATGAAGTATTATGATCGGCGCGACAATGCACCGCTGCTGATGCAGTTGCACTTCTCGCAGACGCAAATCCTTTCAATCGTGCCAGTCAACAAAGAAAGAGAGCGAGAGAGAGGGAGAGAGAGGGAGAGAAAAAGGAGACAAAGAAAAACAAAAGTCCCCTGCGCCGGGCGAATGCAATTTAATCCTCTCTTAACTTTTCCCTTGTTTATGCAAATAATTGCATCCATGGTTGCACATTTACTCCGCAAAGCACAGACAGAGAGAGAGAGAGGGGGGGAAGGGTATACGCGAAACAGGACCCCTATTGGCGGCTTCTATTTTGTTTGGCCATCAACACGGCAGAGGCCGACAGGACGTCACCTTTTACTGCTGCTGGTGGACGACGAGTTTTGCTCCGCTTTTTTTGTGCACCCAATAGTGCTGTGTGTGTTTTAAACATAAAAAAACACAGATATAAAAGAATAAGAATTTCTTAGAAGAAAAATTCTTTTAAAAAATAAATACATTTAATCGGCAATTTATTTGCAGCACACTGTATGGAAATTGCATGACGGAAAAGTGCATCCAACATGAAGAAGGAAAAAAAAACTGCAAAACTGCTCACCGCACCTTGCCACCATCATCAAATATTATTCCCTTCCCCACACCCTTTTCACCCCCCCCCCCCCCCCCCCCCCTGTCACCATGGCTCATATTTTCGGAGTGCCTTTTGTTTGCTGTGGCAAGGATACTGCTGCTTTTCGGGCAGTCGTACTCGCACACACAGCAGCACAACAGAGACCGGGTGCTGATGATTGATCTTTTTTGCGAGTCGTATTCCCTCCTCTCCGCTACAACCATTGCACCATTACACCTTGATACAAAATATGCATTTCATTGCAATTTTTATTGGCCCGGGGGAAAACTCAGGGTGTAACACGGAGGCACCAGATAGAAAAGGGGTCGCTCCGCGCACTGCTGCAACATTATATGCATTTTGGTGTTTATATGTGTGCGTGCATATTCTAGCATTCCAGTGGATTGGCGGCCAATGTGTGTAATTTATTTTATTCGTACATCAACATCTTTTTCTTTGGATGAAGTTTTACGGAAGGATGCACATTCTTGCAAGACACTTCGTCTTTTTGTACACCCTTTATTCTTTCCAGCATGGCTTATGCTTCCGAACGAACGAAGGTATAGAAGTCGCATTGGTTGATGTAAAGGTATTTCAATGCTTGAAAGAAAGAATGAAGTTGTATGTATTATTTCAATTTATTTTAATGATGATAAGAAGCCTAAACAACATTATCCAACAGCTTTGAAATGAAACTGTACCTCATAAGCAATACAGCATCAGAATAGAATGTTCATTCTAATTAAAATCATATAAAACTGTCCACCCTTCCACCACCTTGGAATGGTTGAATAATTCCACGAACCAACACAACACAATCCAATAATGTCGACAGCGAGCTGTACATTTTTCCGCTGGCAAATTATCGATTTTACACCGTGTTTGATTTCCATTCCAAGGCTCACCAAGCATAACCGGAGGTGTACGGACAAGTGGGGAGAGATGGGGGGCGCATTGTGGTGTTGCTCTTTCCGCAGTGTGGTGGACACATTTTATTTATCCTCCTTTTTTACTGTCCAATCCCCACACCCACAATCACTAGTCAAAGTGCAAAACTGTCCACCCTCCCTTCGATACGTCCGTCCGTCACACCGTACAGACAATCTCTCTCTCTCTTTCGCCTCGGACTCGGATGAAATCATCATTGTGATGGCCAACACACCAAACCACCACCAGACCGTTATGGTTTGGTTTCGGCAGAGCAGCAGAGAAAGACAACTGACCTGTGTGCATTTGATGATGCATTAAAATAACAACACTACATGCTCATACATACGAGCAATACACGAGCAACCTGACACAGTGCGTTCCCCCCTCCGTCCGCCCGGCATTCCGAGTTGCATCCCCCAACAAAAGCGGGAATGCAATTTGCAGTCATTTTTCGTATTCACGCAGCTTTTTCGCAGAAAAAAGGCTGTCTCTCGCTGTGTCCATTCCGTGGGCGAGATGGCATTGTGCTAACATAATTGCGCCCCCTTTTCCACTGGTCCCTCTCAACCCGGATGCATTTTGGGAACTAACAATACTCGGGATCAAGAGAGAGAGAGAGGGAGAGAAAAAAACACATCCCATTTGAACAGTCATATCATAGAGTTTAGTTGAAATGCATTGCTGCACACGGGGCATATAAGTCCTCTCGCGGTTTGATACACAGGATGGAAAACAAGAGACCGAGAGAGGGAGGGAGAGAGAAAGAAAGGAGACTCAATATTTTTTTCTAAATCATTTTCCGTTTCTATCGCAACGGGCTTGATGAATTTCTCCTACACTCCTCCTCCCCATTTATTGCAACCATGCCGACGACCAAGCGGACACGGGTCATCATATCTGGGCAGGGCAGCAGAGCAGCCCCTGATGGTTCTGCTTTCATTTTGATTGCTGTACATCGGTTTGTTTTTTTTTTCTCTCACTCCGCAGCTTCAATCCAACCGATGCATTTACTAAAGTTTATAATTAGGGTCGCGCATTTCGATTTCGAGGGAATTGGAAATTGGAATTAGTAAATAGAGGCGTGTGTGCGTCCATGTATCGTAAAATATGCAATTACAGTTGCATCTCTCTTTCGGTCGACTCTGCTCCCCCACCGCAAATTCGAAAGCCCGAACGGCAATTAAATAATGTATAAATTAATTAAGTTTCGATGGCTAAATTAAATACATTTTGTGCGGATTTTCGACGACGCACTAAAGTGAAAAAAACACACACATAGAGATGCTCACCTATTAGCAGGATGGTCGCGCTGCATACTGTGGGGTGGCAGGCTGGTTAAATGCGTTAGATGTGGCGGTGGTTGATGTGCAGGGTGCATTCCTGGATGCTGCTGTGGAGGCATATGACCATGCATGGTGGCGTGTAGTTTGTTCGTGGCGTTACAATATTTTCCGACGTTGTCTGGCGATGGTTTCAAGCCAATCTGTTCCAATGTTCGACACTATCAGCCGCGTTCAATCGTACACAACAGGTACAGTGGAGCCGAATGACTGCACGTGACTGACTGTGTATGACATACGCGCGCACCAGATTACGACGGCACACTAGATCGCGTTTTTTTCGCTTGTCACACTGGGGTTGTGTCGCTTATGTCTGGAAGAAAGCAAGGAAATGGTTAAATCAGTACATTTGTTTGCAGTTTTTTCGATATTCTTTATGTTAAGCGCTTGCAATGAAAGATTTTCCACATTGATGTGGCTTCAATCCACTACGCCAAATCAGCCTCGAAGACAAATCAGCTGTTTCGTAAGGACGGCAAACACTGGGTGGTGCGCTCTCTCTTTCTCTCTTTATCTCTCTCTTTCTCTTCGTCCAGACTTTCGAACGCGCGTGTTCTTCGTGCGCAGGTAAGAAGGACTCGGACACGGCACATACATGCAACAAGCTGCAACTCCAAGGAGCAGAGACACCAGGGCCGTGTCGGACCGTGCCGGGCGCATGAATGAAATAACGATCGATACCGACACGAAGGGGAAGTTGATGCGTCTTGGGTTGCGTACGTGCGTGTGTGCGTGTGTGTGTGCTGTAGGGAAAGGCGCGGACAGACACACATCTGTCGCCCCTTTTAGCAGCCCATCGAGGTAGGTTGTGCGCTTCTTCTGCTTCCCTTCTTTTACCTACGAGCCGTACGCATATTTCTAGATTGAACGGGTCCGTCCTTGTCCCGTTCTATTTCGGCATCCCGTGTGTCTCGAAAGCAAATGATTTAATGCAACGCAATATGATTTTAGAATTTTCCGTGCTTCATTTTGAATGTACAATTCCAAATCGCATCTAGAACAGTCTACAGCTCAAACAGGTAGAAACAGGAATGTTGTTTTTTTTTACTAACTGAACCAACAGCACACTTCCACGCACGTACATATTGAACCAACCAGTGTTGAGGCTGCGAAAGAGTTTTATTTCCTTTTCAGGATAGACATTTACCTTTTAGCACGGTGCCAACTCTTGCTTCGATCCGATGCAAGCGCAAAGAATGTCCTGCTGGCAGAGCAGAGAGAAGGATGCTGCAGCAGCTGCTTTTCTCTCCCGTATGGTGCTACAATATTGTGACAATCACAGCTTGCTCGCACCAGTTCGCACTAACTTTTTTGTTTTCTACTTGAGATTTCACACTTCTTTCTAAAGCACACCACGGCCACATTACATTTTCCGCACCTAGCAATGATACATTTGGCCTATCTTTTCACTGACTTTTCCTGAACAGCATCCAAAGGCAGCGTTCTGCGTGTGTATGTGATGTTCGCCCCCCCGGGGGTGGTGGGACGGTGCTTCTTTTTTTACAGGCGTCGTGTATTCACAGCACTCACTAAACACAGCAGTTGCCTTCTACTAAAGCGGCACTAACTTTGCATCGCAGCGTTTTCCCACTCAGCTAGTGTGATGAGAATCGTCGGCAAACAGTAAAGAAAACGGGTTTGCTTTGAGGTGGATTTTCCGGAGGAAAAAAGCGAATGAAAATTATCTAAACATTTGCGCTAGACCGATGTGTCAAAGTGCACCTTCTGCTGGCAAGGTCTGCCTCAAGGCCACCAGGTAACGCACGGGTGAATGTCTGGTGCCGCCATATTGACAGTATCTTTGTGCCACATATTTATCTTGGGTGTGGAGAAAGTCGGTACAATTGCATGGATGCGAATCAGAAACAATGGATTGTCTTGATAAAACTCTTAATTTTTGTATCCACAAAGGACAATCGTCTTATATTGCAGGAAAGGCATGTATTTTTCGAGTCATGTGGCGAGAAACGTGATGACACTGTATGGTACAACCTGATGGGTTGAAGTGCATGATGACATTGATGACGTTTTGTTTGCGATTCCCACACAAGATTGATATATATGCTTCTCAAATTATTATAAAATTTAGAAAACCGAAAGGATTTCATCATTTCATAAAGTGTATTATATAAAACGAAATTATTTGTTGTGATTTATCATTTACAAACCCATTATTTTTGGAATATCAACCCATATTGGTCGTTGAAGAAGATGCCATAATTGGTCTAGCTCTTGTGTGTGTTTACCTTGACCGACACGAAAAGTGCGCCAAAGCAAACGTTTTGTTTATGTGAGCAGCACGGAGTTTCGAGCGGCTACGATTTTGCGAAAATATCCACCAACACCATCGCCGATAAAATGCCGGAGGAAGTTGCATCCACATCATCCGCAGCGGGTGCACCAAAGGAAGCGGAGGGCAAGAAGAAAAGCCTTCCCTGGATCGAGAAGTACCGACCGCAGCGGTTCGAGGAAATTGTTGGCAACGAAGAAACAGTCGCCCGGCTGGGAATATTCGCTTCACAGGGCAATGCTCCTAACATTATCATTGCGGTTGGTTTTCCGTGTGTTCCCTTCTAATACGTGTCGAGGCAATAACAATCTCTCCACTCTTCTTTCAGGGACCCCCGGGTGTGGGTAAAACGACGACCATCCTCTGCCTGGCACGCATCCTGCTCGGGCCCAACTTCCGCGAGGCCGTGCTCGAGCTGAACGCTTCCAACGAGCGCGGTATCGATGTGGTACGCAGCAAGATCAAAATGTTTGCACAACAGAAGGTAACGCTGCCCCGCGGCCGGCACAAGATAGTAATCCTGGACGAAGCGGACAGCATGACGGAGGGGGCCCAGCAGGCGCTGCGGCGAACGATGGAAATCTATAGCAACACAACGCGCTTTGCGCTAGCCTGTAATACGAGCGAAAAGATCATCGAACCGATCCAGTCCCGGTGTGCGATGCTGCGCTTCTCGAAGCTCTCCGATGCCCAGGTGCTGGCCAAGGTGGTGGAGATCTGTCAGCACGAGAATCTCAGCTACGATGAGGATGGGCTGGAGGCGATCGTTTTCACCGCGCAGGGTGATATGCGCCAGGCGCTGAACAATCTGCAATCGACGGCGAACGGGTTCGGTCACATTAGTGGCGCGAACGTGTTCAAGGTGTGCGATGAGCCGCATCCGCTGCTCGTGCAGGATATGCTGCAGCATTGCGTCAAGGGGGACATCCACAAGGCGTACAAGATCATGAGTAAGCTGTGGAAGTTGGGGTACGCGGCGGAGGACATCATCGGGAACGTGTTTCGCGTCTGCCGGCGGATGGATATGAACGAGAAGTTGAAGCTGTACTTCATCCGGGAGATTGGCGAAACGCACATGAAGATTGTGGACGGGCTTAACTCGCTGCTGCAAATGTCCGGTCTGTTGGCTCGCATGTGCGAAGCTTCCTACGAGCATTCCTAGAGCGTTAAGTGTTGGTAAAATGGTATAAATGTAAGAAACGAATGCGTCTTTGTATGGGTTTGAATTTGGAACGTTTGCTTGAGCATGGGAGAATGATCATATGGGAAGTGTCAAACACAAGTGACAGCCGGCCCCCGGGGCAACAGCTCTACAGCGCTGCACAGTATCTAAACAATCACACCCAAGGCTTACTTAGTTTTGGAAAAGAAAACAACTATCGATGGCAGTAGCGGTGGAAAAGCAAGAACCAGTACAGCAGCTCCTAAAGCAGGGAGCAGAAGGGAAACTGTACATCGGCACCTACAAAGGCAACCGGTGTTTGGTGAAGGAACGCTTCGAGAAGAAATACCGCCATCCGGCACTCGATCGGCAGCTCACCCGGCAACGCATCAAAGCGGAACAGAAAGCCTTCCAACGATGTGCTGCCGCCGGTCTGTCCACCCCAGCCCTTTACGGCGTGGATTTAGAGCAGCGCAAGATCTACATGGAATATCTGGAGCATAGTCGTACGGCAAAAGAGTTTATCGACGAGCTGACGGCAACCACGCAGGCGGATGCTTTGAGCGAATCAGCCCAGCTGAAGCAGCTTGCTGAACAGATCGGCCACATGGTGGGTGTGCTGCATCGAAACAATCTAGTGCACGGTGATCTGACCACCTCCAACATGCTGCTCGATCCGGTGGAAAAGGGTGCGGAAGAGTCCGTCTTCCCGTACCGTCTCGTGACGATCGACTTTGGGCTGTCCCACTTCAGTGATAACCACGAAAACAAGGGCGTCGATTTGTACGTGCTCGAGCGAGCGATTCTAAGCGCTCACAGTCAACTGCCGGGCTTGTTCGGTATGATACTGGAGGCGTACCGTGAGCACAATACGAACCATTGCAAGGAAACAATCGCCAAGTACGAAGAGGTACGGGCCCGGGGACGAAAGCGAACGATGGTGGGATAATGTGAGATGAGTGCCTCGTTGAATGTTTATTGAACGTTGTCTTAAAGCAAATAAAAGCGTATGCTAACGAATTAGCTACCACCGACCAGAAAATCCGACCCTCCCCCCGAAATGCAGTCAAACTTTAAACCTCGCGTAAGTGTGTTTTGGAAGACAGTTGATTAACAGATTTGTAGTTGCCATTGCCGTTGCTAAGCGAGCATTTACAGCCGGGAAGCCATGCCTCCGGAAGCTACAATCGTTTCGCCGGTAATGTAGCTCGCGTCGTCCGAAACGAGGAACGCGCACACGCCGGAAATTTCCTTCGGTTGTGCAATCCGTCCCATCGGAATTCGGGACAGTGTTTCCTCTTTGGCGGCATCGGATTCTTGTAGCTAAAAAGAAAAAGGTGAGGATGATTTTATACAATATTGGTTATAAATTAGCTCTTCTCCACCAAAACGGTGCTTACCGCCCCGGCAAATTTCGTCTGCACCACACCCGGAGCAATGCAGTTCACGCGGATGTTCTCCGCCGCCAACTCTTGGCTGGCTGCCTTCGTCAATCCGAACAATGCCGTCTTGCTGACGGAGTATGCGCCCAACAGCGAGAACGGTTGAAAGCCGGCAATGGACGAAATGAACACAATGCTGCCGCCCTTGCGCTCCCGTATGAACGGCAGCGCTTCCTTGGCCAGCAGATACGAACACTTTACATTCACGTCGAAAATCTTATCCCAGGCCGATTCACTACATTCCAGCGCACCGCCCACCTCCGGATTGACGGCCGCATTCGACACGAGAATGTCGATGCCACCGAACTTTTGGGCCGCATGCTCGAACAGCGCCTTCCGGTCGGTGGCGTTGGCAACGTGACACTTGATCCCGGACACCTCGAGCCCGGCGGTTCGCAGGTCGTTCACGGCGCGGTCAACATTTTGCTGCTTACGGCTGCTGACAACCACTTTGGCTCCTTCCTGGCCCAACCGTTCCGCGATGGCGTAACCGATACTGGAAAGAAAACCGATGAAGCCGGCTGATAAGCGGTGGGGCCCGATACTTACCCCTCTGTAGAGGCGGTTACGACGGCCACTTTGCCCGTCAGGCGCTTGGCTGCAATGGCGGAACCGCTGCAAAGATTGCGCTCCATCGTCTTGCGGATCGTTTGCGTGAGTGCAGCGCTGCCGGCAATTGAGCGGAACATTTTCACCTATTGGATGGGACGAACTTTGAACCTGGTTGGCGAATGATAAGCAAGAAATATAAAATAGGTGCGTATGTGGGGTGATAAGGCGACTGACTCTCTGTCAAAATTGTGCCAGGGTTTGGGGCGGGTGGTTGTGAGAAACGGTGAAGGAATAATGTGCAAGTAATACTGCAACAGGTGAGGGGCTCGTAAACATAAATGTATGTATTATTTCACTCACTGGAGGATAACGGACTTGTAACAATTACAAGAGCATTCATTTACATCGGCTATGTTGTGTTTGTAAATAAAGCTCGCCGAACAATGGGAGCGCCACGGTACATGAGGTTGATATTTTTTGTACAATAACTTTCAAAATATTGCTTGAAATGTGTACACAAAATTATCCAATCTATTTTTACACACATAATTCATGGGATATATGTGGTATAGTAATAATCAACTGAACTTTTAAAAAATAGACGACTGACCACCGTTCTGCCGTGAAGCAGTGGTGTCAAACGATCTTGCTTCACATATCCACAACTAGATGGCGCTAGCACAGATTTAACATTTTCAAACAAAAACGTACGTGTGCACGATTTGCTGGCGGGTAATAGCGTACATTTGTTGGACATCAAGCACATGGTCATCTGTCTGTCGTTGCCGTATGGAAATTTGGTATCCGTTTTAGTGATGTGCTCTCTGGAGCGCATCCACGCCTCCGATCCGACTCCAACTATTGATAGTCCGATTCCGACTCCGGGAAAATGGAACCGCTAGATCCGCCCGGAGTCAGAGTCACCCGGAGTTGCCCGGAGCTTTTCGGAGTCTTCCGGAGTCGTTCGGAGTCGTCCAGAGTCGTTCGGAGTCGTCCGGAATCGTCCGGAGTCGTTCGGAGTCGTTCGGAGTCAGAGTCGTCCGGAGTCGTTCGGAGTCGTTTAGAGTCGATCGAAGTCGATCGGAGTCATTCGGAGTCATTCGGAGTCACCGGAATCGAAGTTGGTCGGAGTCAACAGGAGCCTTTGTGCTTGTGATCAGACTTTTCCTTTCGTTGTGTTTTTTTGTCTTTCACTTTGCGCGTGCACTTCTTACCGCAGGACTCCACACAGCATAACACGGAGCGCAACATAACTGACAGCTGCCAAACGCTTCAGAAAACGCTTGAGAAAGGAGGCAAAGCGTGTCGGTTATTGCAGTAGACTGGTAGCTTTTCTACCGCCAGGACTCCACAGAGCATAACACGGAGCGCAACATAACAACTGACAGCTGCCAAACGCTTCAAAAAACGCTTTATTGCCGGTACCATGTTTTGAATATCCTTAGTAGGCCGCTCATTTCTCGTTGAAATGCTACCAACCTACTGCGATGACCGACAGTTAATGAAACGCTTTACCTCCTTTCCCAAGCGTTTTGTCAAGCGTTTGTCAGCTGTCAGTTGTTATGTTGCGCTCCGTGTTATGCTCTGTGGAGTCCTGGTGTACGAGCAATGAGCGGCCTACTAAGGGTATTCAAAACATGTTACCAGCAAAAAAGCGTTTTCTGAAGCGTTTGTTAGCTGTCAGTTGTTATGTTGCGCTCCGTGTTATGCTGTGTGGAGTCCTGCGGTTATACAGGCCTTTGTTTCGAAGACCGACCTTGGCCGACTCCAGATGACTCCAGATGACTCTGTCTGTAGCCTATTCCGGATGAATCCAGACGACTCCGGACGTCTCCGAAAGACTCCGAACGACTCCGGATGACTCCGAACGATTCCGGATGAATCCGAATGACTCCTAACGATTTTGACTTCGAACGACTCCGGGCGATTCTGGACGATTCCGAACGACTCCGGATGATGCAGGGCGGATCTACCCTCCAGAGTCGATTCCGAATTAATCGGAGTCGGATCGAAGTCGACTCCGGATTTATGCCAACTTTCTTCTTCTTCTTTGGCACAACAACCGCTGTCGGTCAAGGCCTGCCTTTGTACCCACTAGTGAAGTGAGCTTGGCTTTCAGTGACTTATTGTTACCAATAGCAGGACAGTCAGGGGTATGGTCTATTCGAGGTTTGAACCCATGACGGGCATGTTGTTAAGTCGTAGGAGTTGACGACTGTACCACCAGACCGGCTCCTGCCGACTTTACGCATCACTAATCCGTTTTAATGTCGGATGTAATGTATTTTAATTTTAATGTAAGACAGGACTACGTTTTATCATGCTCATTCCAGATCTGATCAGTCTAGGGTTGGACGTTGCGGTATTTTTTATGTTTAATTTTATTTTAACAAACAACTTAAAAACTAAGCGGATTGCGCGCGCGTCCGATCGCTGCCGTTGCCGTTCGTGGAAGAAAGTTCCCGCTGTTCGGGCGATCACCTTTCTGCTGTTGCCCTCTCACGCACACCAACCAACGCGTTGATGGCCGCCAAATTATGGCACTCTAATTATAGCATTATGGTTCAATTCGCTAGTTATAATATTCGTTAATTATAGCATTGCAGCTGCCTCAGCTCCTAACTCTTGTGTATAAACAAGATCTTATTGTCTCCGGATCTGTGTCTAACATTAGATCCTTGCATGTCGCTGCTAGAACACTTAAAATGAAAAACAATTGATAACGCGCTTACATTTCGGCTTGTTTTCAGTCTAGTTAATGCTATGAACGATGCCTAAGTGGATCGAAAATTAGAAATCACTGTGTAATCAATATGGTACATGTAATATGGTCTGTGAGACTGTTGAATTCTTTATAATGTTATTTTGTATAAGAACATAGATCGAAATGATTCTATCAACACATAAATACATTTTCCCTCCAATTGTGCTACAATCGGAGCATTTTAGCTGATGGATAAAAATACTTAATATTAACATGCTTCATTGTTGTTCCAGCACGCTTGCAAACGATTGCAATAAATATGCATTGAATAGTTTAGTTGAATGGGCCTCTTTAACACAGGCAGCTAACGAATGAACTATTTGGCTGTTGTAATGCCATTGGGTAATAGCTCTCCCAAGGCTCGTGTCATTCAATCAGTGTTGATGTTGTTCGCTTGCAGCGAACCGAAGCGAGCAGCAAACATTCCCGCCATCGGATAATATTTTATCTATTGCAATCGGATGTATGCAAACTTTCTTGTTTTTCCCTCCCATACTGTGGGGTTTTCTCCCTATCATATGTGAACCGCACGTGAAGGAGGGTAAGCATTAGACGGTAGAGCACACATTAGATGGGAAATGTTTGACAACCTAAAGGTCCATTGCCATTTTTCTCCTTCCTGAAGCTATGGCACTATCCATCTTTTTGTACGACAACAAAAAAAGAAAACATAATTCTACTAACAGCAGGATACTGCATCCAAATCAGCACGGAGAATCTCCTACGTGGCCTGGCGTGGCGTAGTCTCGCGTACCACATGCACATGGGCGCAATTGCTTTATTGCTCTCTCTCTCTCGTGCAGTGTGCGTGTGGCTGTAATCAGTGGATCGGAATCGGGATGAAATGAGGGGATGGTGGGCTATAGCTGCTTTAGAGGACGAGGTTCTTCCAGACTCTTCCTTTGAGAGCCTCAAACACTCACACAATTCCACTTCATTAGGAGCAGCTTCTAGGAGCGATGAAAAGATCAAGCGAAACAGATAAGAGGAACATCCTCTTGCGAGCAAACAATTTAATCCCGCACACGAGGAGATCTTCCAACACCCTTGCCCTGGCAATAAAGTCAATTTATTTAGTCTATTATAGGATGAAAGACACACACACACGTACAGTCCTCTCGAATTTTTGGAACATTCGGAGTCACATAAACTGCAAACGAGCAGCAACAGAAGCAGCAGCAGCAGCAGAAGTGTATAATTATTTCAACCCACAATAATTGCTCCCTAGGTGGTGGTTTTTGTTCGCGCAGAAAACAGGGGGAATCAGAAATCAACACCGCACGACGGCATCATCCCATCCCAACGAAGCGAACGGCTCTGTAGAAATTCCGTGGGCACTGCAAACCCCGCAGCAACAATTTACGCCAATGTAATTTGGTTTTAAGTCGTTCCAAATTAATTGTTAATCGGAGCAGGAGATACTGTGAGCGGGTAGCTCCGTGGTCGTGGCCGTGCCGGGTGCTCAATTGGTCCACCGAGAATTGAGAGGTAAAAACGGGTCTGGGATTCACAAGGGTGATAATGAGAGCGGCCGGAGTGGTGGCCGGATCAGTTTTGGCGATCAGTTTTCCCACTTTCGGTCAGCACCAGTTTAACCGGTTAATCGGGAGGACAATCGCAGCGAATCGGGAGTATCGGATTGAAGATTTATGATTGAAGATCCCTGATTCGGGGTGATCGATGTAGGGGGAAAGTTGTTTAATAAGAAAAGTTTGCTTTATTATTCTCGTTGCCATGGATACTTGTTTTCTTCCAGATTGCATCAAGATACAATCCAGTCGGACAGCAGTTTGACAGCAATCTTATAAGCAGCCATTGCTTAACTGATGATTTTTCCAACTGGTATGCAAGATTTCCAATTAAGATTTCCAATAGGAATGCAATTTAAACTTTGAGCTATTAAACAATGCAGCAAATCGTTTTATGACATCGTGCCCGCTCTATTTCGGTACGATTAAACCATGTTCTCTGCCTTTCCTCACCCCAAAAGCCAACTCTCGATGGACACATTTAACGATGAGTTGTCCTTACATCTCGACCCCGTCTATCATCATCTGGGCGTGTGGAACATCAGATTGCGTTTGAGATCGCGCACAGGAACAATGCATCCATTTACATCTGGCTTAATTTATTGGTGGTTTGCTTCGCTTCAAAACTGTTACTGTTACAAAACAACAGTTCCTCAATGATAAAGGTGATAAAATCTCGTCGTGGCCCCTTTTTTAACCTCGCCACGCTCGTCCTTTTCTGCGTGAAGCCATCGATAATAATACACAAAAAACACTTTACGTGGACGTCAATTTTAAGGTTCGTTCGGTGTACAACTAAATACATTTACGCTACACGAAACACAACAAGCACAGATAAAGCATCGCAGGGATGGCTTTTTTCCCCTTTTTTCCCTGCTACAAGGAAGCAAAGGATGTCCGCCGCTGCTGTGAATGGGGGAAGAAAAAAACACTTTCGTGAGGGAGAACCCAAAAAAATAGAATCGTCTCTGCAACTTCATTCCCGCCTAGACAGGATCACCACTTCGAGATGATAAACGGCCACAGGAAGAAAAACAAATCTGAACAACAACAGCGACGACGACGACGTCCCGCCCGTACACACGCCGTGATGTGTGTTTGTGTCCTCCCGTCCACCTCCCTACTGGCCTGGGGTAAGTGAAACCGATGAGTAAACATTTTAGCAACATTTGAGAAGCAAAAGGTACACAGCAGCAGCATCCCACTAGAAAGGAAGGAAGGAAGCAAAACAACAACGTTGCTCAAAATTGTGAGGCCTAAGTCAAAGGCCCTCCCTCCCCCGCCGAAAAGTCGGAAGTCGGACTGACGAAGGCTGGAAAGCGGACACCGGGGAGTTGTGGAGTCCCGATGAAGGCCCATGGAGTGATGTTTATGCGATTGTTCGTTCTGTTTACGCTCGTTGACATATCCCGGACCAAGGAATGCCCACGTGCCACGTGGTTGTTAGAGGTACCCTGGCGTGTGAGTGAATTGATTCGGAACGGAAACGCTCCCATCCCGAGGAGAACGTTTGGTCGATTGATTTTGATCGGTGCACATCGTGGGTTCGAGAATGTTTGCACTTGGAAGGGCATAAGTAAGACGTATCGGATTGAAGGAAAGGTTCTTCCCAGGCGCAGACCGTTTCAAGTTTCGAAAGATTAATGATCACTGCATCATGCTGCAAGGGGGAGGAGTGTTGATTTACATGGTATGATGAGTTGGGAGTTCTTTCCCTATTTCGCAGGAATAGCCTAACATTCTGTACTTCAATTCAGTTGCAGGGGTTTGATGTTGTAAAATCCAAGAAGATCAATGCTCGACATACCAGAGATACATCACATAATGGACAAACGTTCATCGTCATTGGGAATCCTTACAACTAGCTCATAGAATTGCTTGAACTTCTCCTCGACGCTTGACGCAGTAAATTAGTGTACTAAGAGCTTATGAATGGCGAACGGAGAGAGATCGTTTCCCTCCCCCGGTGCCATTTATCAGATGAAATCCATCCAATTTGTGTGTTGTGCGCGGCTCCAATGGGATAGAATTTTGACAACCCGTTTTGTTGGCTTATCATCATCCAGCATCATCATCCTACTCCTCCAAGACGGACGAAAAACATGCTCAAGAATTCGGTCCATTCTTGGGCGGATCCGGACAGTACGCAATCACACAAGTTCGGTCGTTCGTTGAACTGCCACGGACAAACCTTGATCATCCATCCTCAGCTACCGAAGCAGAGCATTGCTCTAATGTGTGTGAATTCCTTTTGTGGGGCAGAAACTGTATATTTGTTTGTGCTTCTAGCAGCAAACGCCACCAACTGGCGGGGTTGCCGCCATTGGGCTGCTCTCCCGCCCAAGAGTGGAAGCCATCGGTGGAAAAGTTTGCCGCCATCTTGGCGCCAGCATTTATGTACCGAAGCCGAAGTTTTATTCTTAGTAGTTTCCCCAATCCTCCCCGTCCCGGTTTTGTGTTGTTTCTTGGAGATGGGTCTTTTTTGTTGCAAGAAGTCAGAATAGAATGTGGTTCATGGAGAACGAAGAACACGTGGAATTGCGCGGAGGAGGAGCAGTAGTGTGCATCTTTTGTAACTTTACCGCCCTTTTGTTTCCGGTTCCCGGGGCGTCCTGGCAGTTCTGGGGTTGTTCTGGAAGGTACGAAATACGGTAGAACGAAAGATTTCCTTAAAAATGTAGCAAAGGCAGCTTTTATGGACGATGATAACTTTTGATCGCGGCCCATGGGTTAACCCATCCATGACTAAAGCATGCATAAAAGTAAGTTTGTAATGGCGCCGTGGAAAGCGCACCCCCTTTGCGCGTATTCAGATTCGGTGATTTATTGGTGATCCACGAACGAATGTTCCGTTCCAGCTCGTTTGAAGCGGATGGTTTTATTGCGCAAACCGATATTGAAAGGACGGTGTTGGTGTTTGCGCTGTGCGGAAAAAAGGATAAATAAATTTCCCAAGCGCAAAGTGGTCATCGAAGAAGGCGATGCAAATGAATCTTCTGATCTGACCGATAGATCCAAGATCTGTTAAGGAGAACAGATCGATGCAAAGCCCGTTGCTAGGTTGCCATTGTCAGCTCGCTTTGACAGTTTCATGAAAAAGTGTTTACAAACAAACGGCTAATAGTTAATGTGGAAAAGTGGATGAATTTACTGTTCGGAAGATTATATTGGATAAGTTTCTTGTGGTCAATCACTTTTGGAGAATAAAGGCGAAGTAATTTCAGTCTACTATGTATTCAGATAACCTCATTGTTTGCCATTCCGTGACCACGAATCACTACCTTTTGCAACGGTCCTGGTGGAGGAACGAAAAGTTTAACAGGCATAAAACAGCACAGTACATGTTCCAACTGGATAATAGACGTCCTATTTATTTTCAATTAAAGCATGAGAGTCAAATGAAACATCCAACCGGCATACACTGGTACAATATGCATACCATTTTTGCTTATAATCCAGCGACGAATGATAAAATAGATCCTTGAATAAAATTAGCCATATAACAAAGAATTTTTGCAATCAATGAGCAAAAAATGAGTTAAAAATAGCAAAAAAGACTCCCATTCGCTCCATAGAAAAGACCATATACAATGATTAATTTAAGTGTCAAAATTTTACCATGACTTTCTGTCAGTTTGTTCTAAACGCATCGACCTGTTCCCTTTAATGGACCTTGGATAGATCGATTGCTCATGCCATAGCAACTATCGTTGCTACTACGATTGTTCCCACCGCAAATTTGTTTCTCTTTTTGAACAATTAGGAACGGAGTGCCGTAAAGCAGCAGATTTTGGTGATGATAGTGTGTCCCAAAATCGGCTATTAGCAGACCCATGACAAATGGCAGATTGAAATTGACTCCCTGGAAAGTGTGCCGTACTTGTGCTGTTTGCAACAATAGATATAAATATGTACAAAACATTCCATCCCTTATGAATATTGGCCCTCGCCTGGTTCGATGAACAGCGCTTCCCATACAGCTTCAATATATACACCCCGTCATCGATAACATTAGCTTCCACGTGCCGATATTAGGCATTACATTGTCCAAACGATACAAGTTTGCTAGTACTAGTGCTCATTTTTCTTACCACGTGAGCCTTGTGTTCTGTTCTTTTCGGTCGGTACTGTCTACGTACGTCAATTCGTCACACACCGGAAGAAGTAGCGACCGTTCGGCAACCGGCACCGGAACCGATACGCCGGGGCGAACCCACGCATCAATTTTTATTACCGTAACATCACCAGTCAGCACCATTCCCCCTGTAGTGGCCGCTTCCTAATGTACAGCCGATTTGTTTTCATCGATGACAATCATCCCACGGCGGGATGGGGTCCGATACGGTTCGAACGGTCCCGGGTTTTTTCCCCCGTCTCAACTTCCGGGTTGGATTGAAAGTTTTCTATCAAGCAAGGAATAGTTTTTTTTGCTATTTTTCGCAAGTCAATGTCCATTTCCTCCTTCTCAAACTCGCACGCTGTATATCGGCTTCCTTGATCGGCGTGGAGATTCGATTGTGTTACTCGGAAGTGTGCAGGCGAATCGAATCAAAATAATGCCATAAATAAAAACAAATCAATTGTACTGCTGACGGTGGTAGACGACGTCCCTTCAAACTACTCCACACGGGGACGATTCGATTGCGCTGGCCGCCACCATACAACCACATGGCTTTGCGCTAAGTCATGCTTGTCCTCGTCTCCGTGCGCTCCCAGCAGAGATTTTTCCAACTTCCCAATAGAGCATTTGTTAGCAAATAGGATTCGTTTCGCCCAAAATCAAGTATATAGCTGCACGCACGAACCAGGGTGTAAACCCGAAATCCGAAATCAACCGTAAACTCGCAACACACGGGTGACAACATAATTTATACAAATTGTGTTCCACGGAAGATGACACTGACGGGGATGGTATATATCCGGAAATGCCATTAAGATTATCACTCCGAGATATGTCGAGGATAGTGTTGGATAGTTTTGTTTCCATATTTTAATATCATTTTAAATCAGGGAAGATGGTAAGAATTTGTCACAAACTATTTCTATTTTTGTGTTATACTTCCTCAGCAACCAGCACCACGTTTGGGACACAAAACCCCCGTTTGCACTTGTCTGGTTTCCATCTAAACAAGGGAAAGTGACAGTGATGCTCTCAGTGATGGTTATAGTCTTTTTTTTTTGCTCTAAAAAGGGTAGATAGTTTTCCAGAACTCACTCGCTTAACCCCCCCTCGCGGACACAATAAAATCAAGTGAAGCAAGCAGAGAAAATGGCACTCTCGACGGTGCGTATTGATGCATAACGGGGAAAGGACCACTGCGTATGAGTCATCCAACAAGAAATGGAGATTTATTATCCTTAAAGCGCATGGTTAAAGCGGTAGAGTAGCACTTCTAGCAGCTTTATGGCAGGATAGTTTGATGCAATGGCAGAAAGGACAATGCCGAGAGTAACATGGAGAATGATCACCCATAATATAACCTTTCCAGTAACCGAAAACCAAATAAAGACCTCACTTTATAGACCATCTCGAATGTATATGGAATACATATTAATTTATGGACGCGAAGTAATATCTCCATAGATACAAATACGTAGCATTAGATTCGAATGCATTCGCATATTCATGCATATTTATGTCATTTGCTCCAACTACAACGAACAAAAAAAGCAACGGTTCATTGATACTGATGTCGATGACAAATGATATAAAATTTCACGCCATCGGTTTGACTCGGATCATCATCAACAAAAAAAGGGACGCCGATTCATGACTCGACACACGGACCCGGAACGATCAGCGTGATCCTAAGTTCGCGCACGACTTCTCTGACTTCTTGCAAGGAGTATTAGACAATAAGAAACCCCCAACCCTGCCATGACTCACGATTAATCCGCGGTGCTGTTGTGGGCCCCTTTAGCCGGCCTTTTCAGCAGTGTCTTCAGATTAACGACCAATTCCGGCAGCACTTCCTGCTGTAGTTCACCCAAAAGCAGCAGCAGCAGCAGTATTAAAACGAACCGATTTTCCAGGCATCATTAACTCGTAATTTAATGATTTTTTATGATTTCCATTCCGCCTGGCTTGACGATTGTTTCACCACCCCGCAGCAACGTAGCGCGCAACCCCAGGCGGCTTCAAATGCCATCTATAAAGTGAGTGGTAAAAAGGGGGAAAAATTAATTGTCACCACCAAACGACCGAGCGGGAAGGAAGCGCGATTGATGCTTTTTTTTGCGCGCATCCTTGGATATCCGGAAACGAAGCAGCAGGAAGTGAAGTGTTTGACAACAGTATGCCTCACCGGACGGGATGGATGGAATGATGGTGATGGTGATGAAGATGCAGAATTGTATAAAAACTGCTATAAATAAAGTGATAAAAATTCCAGCCGTTCCATCTCCCAGGCAACACACCGAATCGAATCCGAAGTGTTTAGTGGCACTGGAAAGACTCACCCGGTGTCCTGTGTCCCTAGAATATGGGGGGTTTAAAGTAAATAACCTTCTCTCCGTTCGCTGAAGAACTGACAATTAAACAGCATTCACAGTAAACAATAATAAAAACAGTTCCAGTGACAGTTGGAAAAACACCATCCAGCGAGGCTTGCTTTGATGGTGGTGCACCGCGCCATGGTGATGAGGCGCCTCGTGCGAACAGCAAGCGACGAAAGAGTTGGTTCCTTCAAGTCGCCGTGCACCTTTCTTCGCGCACGCATGCACATAAAAGTATTCAAGGCAGTGAGCATCGAACAACCACCATAAATCAGTCCAATTCCAGCCACGCCACGCCAAATCCCGTGGAAGGCAATATTTCTCCATCCCCGGCACCGGAAGGCGCTCTATAATGCAAAACAGTTACCGAAACCGATTTTACGAAGATGTTCGCATCCGGGCCCGTGACGCTCTGTGGGCCTCTTTGGAACATTTGGACGGTGGCCAAAAACGGTGGCCAGTGGCACTACTGCTTTGTGAGTATACGTTGTGGCTTGGGGAAAGATTTGCTTGCAATTGCTTGCACACAGCACACAGAAATAATGTTATTACAGTAATGCATTGCCATATTCCTCGCTTTTGTGTTGCGGATTGGGATTTGTTTGCATGGCGTGGAAAGTGAATATTTATTTATCTTTTTGTTCGCAGTTTTTGTGCGCACTCTGTAGATGGAAAAGGGGATGAAACACGATGGAAAGCAGGACTTGCTCCCTACTTGCTGCACCCCTCGTGCGGTATAATAGTATGACAAATGTCACATTTTCCGTACACCCTGGGAATGGAGGACGGTTTCCCCCTTCCAATCGCTGCACGCTATTGGATTAATGTACGCAAAGGAGTCTTCAGAATCGTTGCAGAGTCATCACCCGAGTGGCAAATCACCTGCACGTGACCGTTTACTCGGCCTCGGCCTCGGTTAGTGATATAAAATATTCATACCCATGCTGTTAGGAGGCTAAACGAAGCTAATTAATCATGTAGAGAGCATGTAAGAACAAGGAAGGTTAAACGGTTCTTGTGAGGAGAGTGTGTACTGAAACAAGTTAATTGAAGTGGTGACAAGGAGTGATAACTATTACATCGATAAGGGCATGAGATAACGATGAGCTCAATTTCAATTCCTTAATTCACTTCACATACTGTAGAAACTGTTTGATACGCTTTCAGCAATGTTTTGCACTATATTTCGTGCAACATCCCAAACTCCTAAAATTCTATTTCGCTAATGTACTGCCAACAGCACCATAACCTATTCCATCATAAATTGCAAACAGGGTTGACGAACGCATAAACGGTTAAGCGGGACACAATTATGAGCCCTTCGACCGGTGCAGGCCGTACCGTATATGAACCATAATGGTCGTTATCCTTCCATGTTTGTCGACCCATCTAGGTTAGTTTCCAAACTTCTTAAGGTTACCGTCCCGTACCCAAACCTTACGCCTTTACGACTTATTTATGCGAATCAACGAAAGTGCAATAAACATCCAACCCGTGGAAGGGAATGATGGCATTATATTGTGGCACAGCAAACCACCGACCAACATAGAAATCCGTGCGTCGGTGCATAAAGGGAGCTTAAAAATCGGATGGAATTTAATCAAATTAATTGAAAACATTACCATTGCTCTCACGCGCGGAACGGACTGTGCTGTGGATGCTGTCATAATCGTCACTACTGGCGGTGGTGGTGGTTGTGGTTGGTGTCGCTTACGTCCCTTTCGCTTTCGGGATTTCGGGTGGTGTGCAAAAATATTCCTTTTCCTGCTCCTTTTGCTGCTGCTGCTGCTTTGGTTGGGAAACGCTTAATCGAATGGTTCATCTACTGCGATGACAAACGGGCAATTCGGCACAAAATGTGCAATTTTTTCACCCTCTCATGCGAAATTTGCGAAATGTGGTCTACAGAGCGAGAGAGAGTGAGAGAGCGAATGAGAGAATGAGAGAGTGAGGGTAAGGCGATAAATCTCGGCTCGATTTCAACCCGACACAGTAGGCCTTTTCCAGCCAGTTGGGGTTGAAGTGAAGACAGGTTCACCCGAAAGCCCGCACACAGACACACAAGCACACAACAAGATCGGCAACGCACAACTTAATTCAATTAATCGTGATGGTAATGAAAATTTATGGACCAATTTGCGCTTTTCCATCGATAGGTTCCAGTACAAGTACCACCAGGTCGGCAAAGGTTCACTTTCCTTCTTTAGGCACACAGTGTGGCGAATACAATTTTGTAAAATAAAAGTTCCACCGCTCAAGTGCATTCTTCTCTTGCCATTGCCTGCATCTGTCTTGATCCCCGGTGCGTTGACCGGATGTGAAGGGGCAGGGATGGGAATCCGCTTGGCTGAGATTTAATGGTACTTGAACGAGTTTTCGGGTGAATATCTTACGCCCGAACGGATAATGATAATGTCGATTACTTAAGGTTCTAATTACTTTACCGTACACCGGATACTGGTAATGGTAATAAATCTTTATTAACGGTTAGCTATTGTTGTGTGGAACATTTTGCAAAATAGAGTTAGTGTTGTTACAATAACTTTCCCTCTCGTGTAATACATGAAATGTACTGCTGATTGGTGCTATTTCATTAAAGATAGTAATTAAATGTATTCATATGTATATCGCTACAGATTGTCTTCCTATGTGTCACGTAAATCAAATGAACTATACCATAAACCTAAAGGATTGTACAGACACATTCCAACTGCTTGCTATTTTTCAAAAAGATTTTGAGCACGGTTTCGCTATGCTTGCATAATGCGGTTCTGTATTGCACAATCATAGCCGAAACTGCTGACAAGCTTATTACTGCGGAAATTTCCCACTACCAACAATGGCGGAAGGGAACCTAAATAAGCACTCGTTGTGTGTGTGCGTGTATTTATGCTTACAAATCTTCGAATCTGCTTCCTTAGCACAAAGCTCCCGGCAGTCTCCCCCCAAAGCCAACTGAGTTGGAGCATGAATCCAAGCCAAGGAATGACAGGTTGCTTCCTTTCCCACCAAAGAATTACACTCCGATTGGTCATTTAGTAGCTTCTGTTGGCGCTTTTTTTCTCTCCTCCCAATAGCCTTACCTTTTTGTTTGAGCATTCTCGATCAACGTCAGCAGTACACAGGGTGTAATAGAAAAAAAAAATACAAAGCCGTTCTCCACCAAGCTGGCGCCAGTTGGGCGGCCAGTTGGTAATGGTTGCCGCTTTTCCGCTTCTTTTGCACTGCGTCAATCTATCGAGCGAAGAATCCCGGGAGCTGCTGAATATAGCCCCCCCCCCTCTCTCTGATTGCCGGGAAATAACGCACATATACAAACACACTACGTAAATGGTAGACCGTGCTGTTTCAATCTAGTCTGCATGGAAACCCGTGGCCGTATGTACTACTAGCGCGAGTATAAAATGGCGGTTTGCGCAGAGACTTGGTGGCCCCAGTGCTCCGGTACCCGCAAACATGTCACAGTTTGTGAATCTGGGAAAAAAGAAACAAAAATACCATCCGGTACGCTGCCGAGCGGTGCTTCTACATAGGCTTAGCTGGGGCTTGAGACTTGGAACGGATCCGGAGGAGGGTTTTCCGGGCAATCAGCAATGACATAAAATGGCGCCAGCAAGGCTGGAAAATAAGATACGATAGCTTTGCAGATTTTCCACTGATAGCCGGTAAAGCGAGAACATGGGTCGGCGAGAAGAGGTCGAAAGAAGTATCATAAAAAGAGCAAAGTTCTATGTACTGGACACACACACACACACACACACACACACACACACACACACACGCACAGTGCTTTCAATTGCTATAATGTGTTGGATGATTATTTCAGGGAAAACCACAGGGTATTGATTTTAATTCTGATGCTACTTGCGTGGAGCCCTGGGCAATGAGTTAGACGTGAGTTTACTTGTTAATCCTTACACAAAGGCTCTCTATTTTATCTACAATAATCGAAAAAACCCAAGAATTTTGTGTGAATCATGCTTCGTCTCATCAGTTCATCCACCTTGCAAATTCTCGCAAGATTTGCCAGCATCTTCACCTCCAAGAAGCATCGCCATTTTGTTTCTTAAAAAAACGAACCGCTCCAGCTTCCATTATGTACTTTGTTTGTGCACCTGATCCTTCCCATCAGATAGCGCAGCACAATAGCACATAAGGAGGCGAGTTCGTTGCCCATGGCGCTCCCATCATCCATTCTAGAGCAGCTATTCAGGCCCTGTCTGTGTGCGCGCATTAGACAATATTGGTGAGGGGATTTTATGGCAAGGAAAATATCAAACAACCAGTAGCAAAACAGCTTTTGTTGGAATCCATCAACGGTGTGCGTTTCCTCTCTTCTCTGTCTACCCCTTTGCCGTACTTCCCGCGCGGTGGCCGCACCACCGCCGTATAGGTGGGTGGATCCGGACGAAGAAAAACTGCGCACTGGGGCCTGATTTCGGCATCTTCTGCGCGATTTTTCTTTCACGGGCCAATGGACTACTGTATTCGGCTTTAGGGTGGGGCTGAGCAGCATGTTCTACCGAACGATGGATGGGGGAATGCTTTTTTGCAAGAATCTGACTGCATACTTTTGTAGTAATTTGGAAAAAGCGTGATAAAATCAAGTTTGAAATGTAAAATTAAATTTTATACGACATACAATGTCCTCAATTTGATTACTACATGTTTGTACATGTAAGCCCATCAGGGTGGTTTAGTTTATAGTTGTTCTTTTTGAAGAAAATCGTTATTTAATTTAAACAATTTGAAAAATAAAAGAATAAGTATTTGTTATTCAATAACCCTTTCCTTTTTTGTGAAGTTTGTAATTTTGTAATGTTAACTGACGATTATTGTAATCTAATACATTTATTGTCTCAAAAAAAGCGGAGCAACCAATTATCTGATTAATTGGTGGTTAACTATTGCAAGTTCTCAACAGATATTTAGAGTTGAGATCAATTATTTACTATGCATTTATTATTATTTTGCCTTTCCTTATGAATCGTCAGCTAATGCAGGACATCGATAGATATAGAATTTGTAGCATTTCTATAGTCGAATGATAGATAATAGCTAGATATATTAATCGAAAGACGCGCTGGCTCCTACAAGATTCAATTACTCTAATTATCATTCAAAAACAAGAAATGCGTTACGGGAAAAAATTTAACTGGAGAAGTCTGTATAAAGACGGGAAAGAGCGTATTAGAGAGGCAGTGACGAGTGAAGGCCCTAAGCGGTCACACGAATGTAGGACTTTCTGAAGTGTTGAGCGAGAAATTGTAAAAGGAATACAAAACTAGAGATGGATTGAAAAGCAAATTTACTTATGAGCGGAGTATGGGTATCCTTTTTCGGGACCCCACGCGGCTGATTAGTGTGCATAATACTTAATCCGCCCCTGTCCTGAGGTCGTTACGTCGACAAGTTTATATTTTTCGGAAAAATCTATTTCAATATTGTATAGAGGCTATTGATTTCAATAATAGACCACATTTCTACCATCAATTGCATATTGAGAGCAAAATAAACGTCACAAAGTTATAATACAATTGTTAACATAGACCTGGCCAATAAATTACCCCAACTTTCCAACCGACCCCAAAAGAAACTGCCAATCGCGTTGAAAATAAGAATCTGACAGCTCGTGCCGGCATGGTTTCGTTAAAAACCCGCGCCTGACGTTTCCGATTGGCGACGTTCGTTAAAATCGATTGTTTGTGTGACAGTTGTTTCGTTCACTGAAAAAACAAACGCTTCGCGTTGAGGAAGACGGAGGCAGTATTTTTTCCCCCTTTAAACTTTTTATTTAGATTAGTTACAAATGTTTTAATTCAACACGGTGTAGTGTAAGTGGCAATCGTAACGTTTCGCGGCAATAAACGCACCTGTGCCGCCCTCAAAATCTGTTAAGTGCTGTATCGTTTCCTGTGCAGAGAGTGCGTTTTGCGATTGCCGTCTTCGCCGTGGCTCCTCTTCGCTCGATACACCCGAACATTTTCCGTGCAATTTTCCGTGTGAAAAACATCCTCAACCCCGTCGAAACAGGTACGTGTGGATCATTAAATTGCAGCTTGGCGTGTGGGCGGTGTTGTACGGTCGATTTGTAGTTGGTAAAAGTGAAAAACGAGGCACTATTTCTGCATCTGGTGCGTCGAGTGTGTGCGTGCGTGTTAGACCTATTGCTCACCCTCCCCCCACCTCTTGGGCGGTGGTATATGAACGAGAAAAAAAAGTTGCACAAATTATACGCTGGTCCACAGCTTGGCGAAAAAAAGAACGAAGCCAAAGGTGCTCACCAAGATAAGGCACTGGGGCGTGTATACCTTCTTTGTGGTGGTTGTGTTGTGTGAAAAATCCAATCGCGCTGAAGCCGAACGAAGAAGAACAGGACGAAAAGAACAGAAGAAGATTAAAAGTAAACAAAAATACGGCGATAGGTAATTTTTTTGCAATAACTGACTAACTCTCTGCGTTACCTCTAAATCTAATGCCGAGGAATAGGAGGTAAAGAGCACGCCACTGTTCATGCGTTTATCGGTGGCAAAAGGCGGATGTTATCGGGCGTGATTCATAAAATAAGGCACCGTCGAAGGAAAAGAAGCCATTCCCGGAAAGCAGCGGAAAGGGCCGCCGGCCTGGGGAGCAATGGGGTGTAAAACACAAACACTCACTCATTCCTCGACGATAACCAGCAGGCTTTTGCTGTAACTGGAACCCAAGGCCTCCTTCGTATACGACTGTACATAGAGATACTGATAACAGGGGAATGCATCAGCAGCAGCAGCAGCAGCAGCATACTGGAATCGCGCAGCAGTAGTACTAGAAACTGATTTCCTGGTTCTCACATTAAACGCATAGCTGCCCCGAGCGAATACTTGGGCAACGTCGAATCTTTTCCGGCATCTCGTGTGGAAAACGTTGGGCGAACGGAAAAACTGCTACCCAAATGTGGTACCAAACCATCATCATCATTGGGAGAGTATTCCATTAGGCATGCGGGCGTAATTTCCACTCGATAGTACTGCGCGCGACCATAATATTCGTGGACCATCCGAGCACCTCGCTTAGAGTACACGGCCGCTTGAATGAGCGGCCAGGCAAGGTTTACTTTTCGTGTTCTAAAATTAGCCGCATATGAAATCATCATGCGTTATTTTTGGTTCCTACGGTAAACTACGGTACGGCACACCCGCGAACCGCTTGGGAGGAGATGCTGGGCGTAAGCTAACCGTTTTTTTTGCTCTCCACCACCCTTTCCCGATGTTTCTTGGCCAATGGACAGGTCGAAGGGTGAAATGGGTTCGTTCGTGAAGAACTCACTCGACTGCAACTATCCGCTGCTCTCAGTCGTAGCGCGCGCACGACAAGCCTGCCTTCTAACCGCGCTCTGATCGTTGTATCTCATGGGAAAATGATCGTTTTCCACGAGAAGCAGAATAAACTCCCGCGGGATCGCTTACCAACCGAGCACCGTGGAATGCACGCCGTCAATCAATGACCTCAGAAGAAAAAAAAAACTATGACCTATCGCAGGTTGGAAGGGTTTGGTTTGATTCTCCGATGACTTCATATGACACCCAGGTCAACCTTTGAACGAGTTCCCTCCAATCGGTTCCGAGTGTCGTACAGATTACACTAATTGGAATGGTATTTCGTCCACTGTGTTGAAGGAAGAGCACCACCGTATCAGCAATCACTCAGAGGGTTCTGTAAAATATGCCTCAAACATGCCTCATGCTGGCTGCTGATTGGTACTGTTTGTTGTTTCGTAATTCTAAATAGTATAATCAACTCATTCAACCACTTTATTGATAGTTTCCCCCCGATTTCGTAGCATGCATCGGAGAAGGATTTGATTGGCGCCCTTTTAACGCATTCCGCTTCATTGACCCCGACTATGAGGCAGGTGCTAAAAGATTGTTTAATGGATGAACAGCCGCATACACAAACTGCACAGCGGCGAATCCACGATACACACCGCGCCCCATCCACGGCCATGAGAGGGAATGACTGCGTCGGCACGAGGGCCAACCCGTTCCATATGGTTGCAGACTGCCAGCGAGATGCAGTGGTGCATCGGTTCGGTCGATTACCGGTTATCAGAAATCATCGCCTGCCGTGGCCGTGCCCGTGCATCGGGTGGGAAGATTGCTACCGTGCGATATACCGGTTTGCCTTGAGGCGTCGGGACCACAGCGAGATTGAATCGGCGGCGACGGTGGCGACGGCGATGAACTACATTCGGTCATTCGGAACTCGGATCTCTCGAGGCTGTGGATTCCACCCAGTCTTGGGGAGCGTGTTTGTTAGGGCCCGGGCTTGGCATATCGAGTGGGAGAGGTGCGATACATGGTTATGAATGGCACGGTTTGTGAGGTGGCTAATGTCTGCACCCATCACTGTGTGCAGTTGTGTGCAAAAGCAAAAAAAAATCCGGCTCGCGCACACATACACACACTCACCCATCTTGCAATTGCACTTGCACTTGTCCCGCTACATTGCACCACACCATTTAAAGTGGAGCTGGCCGAGATCGATTGGCCAGGCTGTGGCGGTGTATGGGCCCTCCTTCCACCAGAGACACCCACTTGCAGTGTGCACTCCCCACTGCGGATGGCGTCGGCTCCATGTGTGCTGATATCATTGCTGAACTATTTTTACAAGTCGCCACTAGCTGCTGCTGCTGCTGTGGGGTCTGGTGGCGGTTTGCATATAGCAGTGTATGGTGACCTCCCCCCCCCCCCCCCCCCCGTGCTCTTGTACCAGCTTCGATGGTCGATTGAAGGTTGAAAAGTTTGCTGCTGCTATTCGAATGTTTCACCTTGCGTTATTCCGACGCCTTCGCAGCAAATACGCAAGACGCCCAATCGGCCAAAGCACCCAGTACACCCGGGGGCGGACGAATTGGTTTTCGATCCACGCGTGTGTGTGTGAGTGTATCACTTCGCCCGCCGTGCTTGGTTAGTGGTGGCCGTAAAACGGAAAGGAAGCAAATCCTACGCGCTTCGTCGCTCGAATCCGCTCGGCTAATCTTGCAATGGTGCTCCCCAATGGGGGGGCCAGGTTTATAGAGGCGAGGCGGACGTTGGATGAATGGATCGGTCGTAGATGGGCAAAGGTATAAATGTCAGCTCCATTCGGCATTCGGACGGTTGATTGGTTCGAGCGGAAGCAGTTTTACACTGGATCCAGTTATTCATCGTTTGCTTCGGTAATGAATTTTATGAATGAAACCTGTCGCGGATAAAGAAGGGGGAGAGCTTTCAGATTCATGTTACACGTTTTGTTTGCTGGTGGGCGATCATTAGATGTAAAATAGTATGAATATGAGTAGTCCATCCTCTACCGCCATTTGATTGAGCACGATAAAAACACGGGAGATAAGGTGTCGTGTACACGCGCACTCGGGACGGATGACGATGAGTTGGAAGCCGTATGCAGCCCGTTGGTGACATTCTTTCGTATGAAAGAAAACTCTCGCCGGTAGGTTCCATCACCCACTGTACATGCATCCCTGTTCCATCACTTACTGGGAGCAATCTGGTGAAAATTGTACTGCCGGAATGCTGTGTGTATGTGGCATTCGGCGTGGCTTTCCCCGGGAGAAAGCAGTAGCCGAAGCAGAATCAGCCCCACAAGTGCGCTCACAGGCAGGCACCGATGTCAATCAGATACATCGGCGTCGAAATGTTGAGGTGGAGTCCTACAACACCATCTCCGCACCACTGACTGCATTACAAACCACTACTGACCACCGTGTGGTGGTTCGCCCTTTTTTGGCAAGTAACGGTGCGAAGTATGTGGGCAAGTGTGCAACATGATGGAACGGGTTTTCGTGTTTGTGCCCTCCTCCTTCTCATGCTGCATTCCAACCGAATGCACTCTTGCCTTGATTGTCGCGAGGAGGGTTTTAAAAGCTCCAAACTGCATCAAACATTAAACAGAGGAGGCTTCTAAGGGTTCTAAGTTATCTTTTGATGGTTCTCAGACCGTTTCAAACTTTACCCCCAAAAGGCGCTATACCACCAAAAACAGAAGATTAAGCACAAAATACGAATGCGATGCGAATAAAAACAATTAGCCGTCATCAGCAGCATTTGTCTGTTTTTGCCATCAACACTTGTGGCCCGGGTTTGGGTTTCGATGAGCGCATCACGCGGCATCCCCTTCTACATGCGATCGTCGTCACCGTCATCATCATCATCATCGTCATCGTCATCATGTTTGTCGGTCGCGGTCGGCTTTTGCACGAACGATCGTCGCAATCGGGTTTCCGTCGTCGGTGGGTCGTCGGGCCCCCGATCGCTCGCGGAATGCTCAGTCGCGAGCGCAAACTCAATTTGAACGATCACGTTGCCGGAACCGGTACACGCTTTAGTTAGCGGGTTAGTTGCTTGCTGATTTTTTTCCCTCTTTTACTTCTCCAGGGGTTTTCTTCTTGGTGTTTTGTGTGTATGTGTGTATGTGACAGGGTTGCTAAAGAGCATCAAAGAAGGTGGTTGGAAGAATTATGTGCAAACGGAACCAGCTCATTTGCTTACTCCTTGGTCCTCCTACCCTTACTTGCTGTGTGTGATCTTACTTTTTTTCAAATATAATAGTGTGCAGTTGTATGAATCTTCTTCTTTTGTTTGTGCGTGCAAAAAACACATAATTAGAAACGGTATTTGAATGTGTAGTGCATTACCTTCAAGCAGAATTGGCATTCAATGTCCTTCTAGGAGCAAAAAAAAGCTCTTTTATTGTTGGATGGTTGGAAGGCAACGAGTGCACCAGATTGCTCGGAACGAAACGTGGCATCCTTGAAAGTGGGAACAAAAGTGAGAAGAGAAAAAAAACAGCGGGTTGAACCTGTTATTGGAGGATGAAGCGAATGAATGTATTTCTGTGTGTGCGTGTTTATTTTGGAGTGAAAAATATTGTAGTTTAAAGTTATCGTTGTTTCTTGTCGATCCTTTTTTTCTGATCATTGAATCAGCAAAGCGTAAGGGAAGCCAACGTTAGACCTCCCAGATCCTCCCAGGGTGGATCTTTTGCGTGCTCTGTTTCATCCCATTTTCGCTGACGTCATATTAATTTCGTAAATGATCCGCGCTTAATTCAATTACCAACCAAGTGTTCAGTTCCCGCTTATGTTCATCCTGTAGCTTAGAAGATGATCTGTTCAAAAATACTTCGTTTTGTTTTAGTGCCTTTAATAAGCGGTGAATAAGTTGTGCGTTTGCGATCTGAGTGTGGAAGATTGAATACGTCCGGTGGCGTGTGGCCAAATGTTCCTAAGGCTACATGAAAAATCACCGATTTCTATCCCTTTTTTTCTTAGAAGCAGTTCTGCAATCCCCAACGAACGAACGTCTCAGTGTTCGGGTGGGGGCCCACCTATTGGTAAACATCAAGTGTGTGGCAACATCGGATCTCTCGCTACTAGTGTATTTATAACATAAAAATATTATTCCCCCCCGTGTGTGTGCCTAGCACGGTTTGTGTGTGTGTGCGCGTTTTTTGAAACATAATTTCGCGCCCACAACATCGCCCCCAAATCGCCAGCGAAGTTCGTTCTACTCCTACTTATCGAATTGTGTGCCGCGGTGGTGGTGGTTTCACAGTTTGTGCTGGTAGTAATAGTAGTAGTAGTAGTAGACGCAGCAGCTCGAACTGATCGAAATAACCTCGAAAGATCGCGCAGAGCACCGGTAAACGACGCGGGGCTCGCAGTACCTCCCACTCGAAGAGCAAGGCACCAGCAGCAGCATCCTTGTAAGTAGTGTGCTCCTTTCGACCTCCTCCTCCCCCACTGTGCGGCTAGGTTAGCGGCACGTTGCTCTCTCACGCTCTCCCTTGCTCCCTTATCCATTGGCGTTTTGGCGTGGCGCCCCCGCAAACAGTTTCTGTCAGTTTTGCCACTTTTAAGATCGGACTGATGAAGGACCGGGGACGATTCGATACGATCGCGCGTGTGGAGAGCAGCCGTGAGGGTAGCGTTTGCATGGGTGTTGATTGTAGCAGCGGTGCCGTGCCCTCTCCTTTACGTGGAGTAGTGCGCTGAGCAGTGGGTTAATTGGATTGTGTGGAGGTTGTGTGAACGGTGAAGGTTACGGTGAGTGCACAACATCTCACACGTCTCTCTGTGCGGTACAGCTGCTACTGGATGTGCTGTTGCGATAGTCTTCAACTGAGTCGGTAGACACGAATTGCCCGAGGTAGCTCTCAGAAGATCAAAATTGATCCCTCGTCTGAAACGGGAGCTGAAAAGCACGTGACTTCCGATCCGATCGATCGATCCCAAACCAAACCGTGGTGCACCGTGGTGAAAGATTTATCTTTAGCCGTGACGTCAAGCATGATCATCTGGCAAATCGGCAAGAGGCCCTCGAAATGTCTTGCTTCTCAGAACTCGAAGTGAATCACGAACGTAAACCCGCATGAGTAATAAGGTCTTTGGCGCTCACCATTTTCGGTTCACCACGGCTGCCCTGTGCAATTGCGCTGCTGCCACGTCACGCTCTTCTAGAGAAACGTTGCCAGTTTGCTCGCATGATTTCTCGCGTGGTGGTGGTGATCATAACGAAGGCCCTTGATGGTCTTTCGTCGCATCCGGCTAACCAGTTTCGTACTCCAACAGTGTGTCCCCATCGCCGGTCTCGTTCGTTCGCGATCATTTCGCGATCGCAGGTGTATGGTTTTGTTTTGTTTTCCTACTCTCTTTCAACTCTCGAAGCTTATTTTTATGTCACTTATGTCCGGTCCCGGCAGTGGGGAGCATAAAAAACCGTCGTCCCCGTGTTGTGTCCTTCGCTTTCGCCATATTACATCAACGGGAAGATTGTATCTCTCGGGGGTTTTGCTGTTTTTTTATCGTCGTTTTCATTAAGCAGCGCATTTCGTTGTTGTTGCACGAGAGTGTGTTGTTTGCGAAACCAAACCTACCACTACCTCTTGGGGGAGGGTTTTCGAGAATGCCCCGATGTAGTCCCTGTGTAGCTGTCAACTTTCTTTAATAAGGGAACGTGGAAATTAAAGAGAATTTATATTCGGCTCATGCAAAGCACACATACAACCAGCACACCAGGTTTAGGGGCAAACCGGAATCGCGAGCTAACTTGTTTTTCTGTCTTCTGTCCGCACACAAAACAGCGGAATAAGTTTCAACATCATCATTCTGCTTTTTTCGGTGGTATTTCAGTATCAGAAAAATCACAGTTTTTTGTTTTTTTAAGAAATCGTTGCTCACACATGATGGGGCTGGATAAGTTTGTTTTTTTCGGGGCGCGCAACTGTGCAGCTCTCCGTTTCTGTGCTAAAAATAGAGGTTTCGATCGTGTTCGAACACAACCACCAAACCGACGAGTGTTGTGCGGTCATTTCATATCGCAAGGCTGGTAGCTCTCTCACTCTCTCCGCGGTGTTTTGTTGCAATATTGGCCACATCTGGTCGGATCCGGTGAGTTACAGAGGGAGCAAACCGTGATATTGTGCTTGAAAAAGTACGATCTGTGTTGTGAAACAAATGGTCAGAAATTTAGAAGGATGTGGATTGCATCATTGTATCGAACTTTGTACCGGTATTAGCATTACCACCCTCAGGGACGTTTTCATCGATCATCATCTTTGGGTGTAACAAATGACTTCAAACAGACGATGATAATGATGCCGTCTATCACTATATCCATCTTGACTTGAAATCTGCTGACGAAGTCTAAACCGGAGGAGGAGGATCTGTTGTCATATATCCATCACGTTATAGGTTGTGTCGTGCTTGTCGTGATCAAAGACTGTTGTTTTTAATGCATTTTCTGGTAACAGACACACGCACGACACGGTATCGGTATCGTTTTATATTTAGAACTACGACTTCTTCTTGTGTAGACATCTGTAATGTCTTGATGTGTGTTCATCCGTGATGCATTGCGATGTGCATCTTCAGAAGAGAGTTAATGTGTTGACGATGGATTTATTTAAGTGATCATGTTTTGAGTAGACACACTGCAAACGCGCTACAGTGTGGTTAAAGCATTTCTAACGAAAGACAGGGCGTAGACAACTTCACTGTTTTGTTTATCTCAGATATCAGGTTTATCTTGCTGTCGTCGACTCTTATCGCGCACAGTCCAATGCTACTCCAACCGCCTGCTAAGGTGGAGACCGGTTTATCAGCATAACAGGTTGCTCACCTGTGCTTATCTCTCAACAGTCGAGCACAAACGTCGAGATGGAGACCTCACCCCAGCACGAACGGAACGTTAGTTTCGCCTTTGCGGTCGCGTCAAATATCAGCAACGAGTTGTTGATGCATCGTTCCTCCGCTTTGTCGCCCGTTGCTCGTGAGTATATATATAAGCTCGTGTATCACTTACTCAGCAGATTGGCCATCAGAACCGAACCTAATGGCGTTGTGTGGCGGTGGTGTGGTAATGGTGGTAGGGCAATTAGCTTTCATTGTCATGCGAGCGCACGCGAGATCGACGCGTCCGACGCGGGCGGGTGACTCTAAGGGCAACACAGAACACAAACGCTGTGGCGAGATCTAACAACCACGCCAAACGAATGTCTTTCCCGCACGTCTCGCGAAGCGTTCCGACTCCGAATTCACTTGACCAACAGACAACAACAGATCGGATATATATTACCTCATCGCGCGATCTTCCTGGGGCAAAGTCACACTTTGCCGGAGAGATCTCGCGCTAACTTCTATGCGTCCGCGTCGCTTCGCTAATTGGTAAGGTTAATTTAGCGCTCACAGTGTGGCATCAGCAGTGTCAGCCTCTGATGATCATGACGTCATGTTGGGTTGTTGTGGACGCTCCTTCGGGTGTTGTCCTTGTCGCGGAGCGAGTTTTAGTACTGAGGTTTTGGTTGTCGTTTTTTGCTGCTGCTTTGTTTGCTGCAGGAAACGGCACCAATACACCAGCCCGGCAATGTTGTCCAAAAATGGGACCCAATCTGACTTGAGAAACCTTCTGCGTGAGAGTGTGTTTGTGTATGTTTTTCGTACTTCCGCTCCAACGCTACGTTTATTGGTATTCAATCATACACACTTATTCGTTTATTCACGGACACCATTTATGGTGTCACCCTCCCGCGTGTTCTTCTCCTCTTTTGGGGGTTTTATATGTATGTATTTGTGTGTGTGGGGAATAGTTAAAATAATCTCCAAGCATTTGCTGTGGCTGCTGCTGCTGCTGCTGCTGCTGCTGGATCTTCTGTGGATGGGGACGCAAATAAGGAGGCCTCAGCCAGCGTGCCAGCGTTGTCTTGATTGCCTTGCGCCGCATTCTAATATGGGGAGTGTGTGTGTGTGTGTGGGTTGGGGGAGAGCGATCTGTTAGAATAATAAACATAACCTAAATTTATCTCGGTAACGTCAGCCGAACGAACGGACGGACAATGGCAACCGTGACGCTGATTGGAAAACAGCAGCAGCAGCAGCAGCAGCAGAAGCAAGAGTAGAGCACGAAAAAAGGCAACCGCAAAATGCTTGATCATTTGCATCGAATGTCGATTCCTCCAGTCCATTGCCATTGTGTTTGCGTCTCTTCACGGCTCTGAGCACGTCTTACGCGATCTTGCCAAACCAAATCGGGAAAGGTGTAAACATATAAGCGCGCGCCTCTTTCCCTTCTCGTGTTCTGACCGTATTCTTATCCATTGTAGCGTGAAAAGGGTGTAGTCTCGTGGGGTTTTTTGGTAGCGAATGCTTGCAGAATATGGCACCCGTCGAAAGATGATTTAGGTTTGGTTTATTTGAGCGGGTAAATGGTAAAGTAAACACACCAGAGTGCGTGAATTAAATTATGAGCTGCCGCGTGAATCTGAGCAAAATTAGTTAGTGGCCAAGAAAAGAGGTCATCGAGTCGATAACTTAGCACCTACCCCCCCGATGGAGCTTAAGTCTAAGCCTAAGAAATGTCAAGTGAATATTTTACGATCAGTCTGGCGCCACCAGGTCCCAACTCCCCCGATTCCTCCAGTGTGTGTTGGAACAACCGTACCGGTGGATCGCATTAATGTTGTCTATAAAAGGCATCCTGTAGTACCTCGCGTTGGTCAGAATCGGCTGAGAAGGTTCGTCTATTAGAAACACTTACACCGGGCGGCCGGGAGAGTCCATCGAGAGTCGGCCATGCATGCACACGAAGCGCACAAATCGATTGAGCTAAATGGGGCCAGTCTCAATTGGCGTTGGTGCAACGGCAGTGCATCGAGCAGCTTGGTAGTAGCACCCCAATGATACTGATTTGTCCAAGTAGTCATCAGACACAGACACACACACTCACGACACTAGTTGTGAATACTTAATTTATGATTGTTTGCACACGCGGCTCGATAGGTGCCGAATGGACTTTGGCTCTTTGGAGAGGGAAAATCGCGTTTTCTGTAGGGGATTGCGCAAGCTCTCGGAAGTAGCGGAAGAGGAGGTTCCTTCGGGAGGGAGTGTATTTTTGTAAATTTTCCCCCGGATGTGTGGGTGTGTGTGTGTGTTTGAGTTTTTCTCGTATTTTCCGCGTTCGTAGCTCGTTCACTCAGTTTGTGCTTGCGTTTTGCAGAGTCAGCGGGGCACGCGCACAGGTTTCGAATTCTTGTAGCGGCTTCTACACCCCAAGGGTGGTGCTAGTGCTGGTGGGATTTGTGACCCACCCCGGTGCAGCGTATGCATTTTTGTTGCCGTTTGTTTACAGAGCAGAGTCCAATGAGCTCTGATGTTGAGGGGGGGAAAGATGTGTGCGTATGTGCTGGGCGCGGGCGCATTTTGTTGTTTGCCGTGAGTGTCTTCAGGCTCTGTTGAGGTGTGTAAGAGAGGTGTTGTTGATACATTCGTCTGTTTGCTTCGTCATGTGGTTTGTTTGGTTTTTTTGTTAAAAGTTCTCTATCTACATTCCTTTAGGGTATGGTACGGGAAGTCGATGAAGTTGTATCGCACGATTGGGAGTGGTTGGTGATCTTGGCTTTGCAGCAAAATACCTTCAACACACGTTCTTGTTTGACTTTTTATTATCGCTGGAATACTCTACCAGAGAGCGAAAGAGAGACGGAGAGAGGGCCTTCAGAGCGATTACCCAGAGCTACCAACCTCTGATAAGACCTTCACAGCACATTGTGGCTACCTTCTGAAGAACTCCCGCTTAACTTGATTAGTGTGTGCCGGCATTAAACTGCCGCTCGCGGATCGTTTACCGTCGTTCAAGCATCTAAGGGTCGTCCACCATCAATCTTAACTTGTGTACGGACACTGACACTGAAGTGGTGGTGTGTTGCGCTTGCGGCGAAGAATTAGATCCACCGGCCTATAGTGAGGGACAACCATTACAACCTGGCGGCGATGCGTTGAATATGCGACCCTGGACGACGCCACCTCTCTGCTTCCTTTCCCGGTGCTGCTCTTTCGGTCGGTTTTGCTGGCAGGACGTAAACGGATGGCGCAATGTTTGTGCTGACTGTGCATACTAAAAATAAGCATCGTGCGCACACCTAGCCTGCGCGCCAAACACACTCGTAGCTTGGAGTCGCGGATATAAATTTTGCACCGCATTAGCAAACACTCTCCTTCCCGTTTCCCGGGTTTGGGTTGGTTGTTGATGGGGAGGACGTTTCTTCTTTCTGCGCCTATCTTCATGGCTGCGTGCAAAATCGACAGCTGAAGTTGACGATTAAGGGGAAAACGATGCCACCACCAACACAGCCGGAACCAACATCTTGATCTTTCCTGCACTTCAGATAGGCGCAGCAGTGAAATCTCAAGACAGGAAGGAAGCATGTTTTGGTGCAAATGATTGGTGTGTGATTTATGCCTTGAAGTTGGCAGTTGACATAAGGAAAAGCAAGACGTAAATCATAGCACACTTTATGTGACGTAAATCAGTGCGATTGTGAAACCAGTGCTACCTCTCTACCTGTGTGGCATTCGTTGGAAGGGGGAAAAAAACACTCAATTAATGACGGGGTTTAAAACTCTCACAGTCTGTTGTAATCATAAAATGACGTTTATGATGTTTTGTATAGAGTCTCCACGCGGAGTGACTGTTAATATGTGCACCATATGTGCGACCAGTCGGCAATCTATCAGCGTCGGATGGTGTGTGCGAGTTCAAATCTTCTCATTTCTAACCAAACAGATCGTAATTTTTCGGCTTATGTCAAATTTGGATTTGAATTTCTTGCCCCAAAGCGATCCCCAGGGCTTGTATTACATTTATCTTTGCGAGTGGTCCCCCACGAAACAGATTATGACCAAATCGCACACGAACGTGCATGTTAATCCTACGCGCACACCCTGGCTGTTTGTGCCTTAGAGGAGGGTTTTTTCTGTCTACGCACCATTGCTAGCGCTAACGAATAACGATCGTTTTGCAATGTCTTTTCTGGTTCCACGCGACCCAAACGCATTCACACCGATGGGTAGGCGGATGGGTTTTATCTACCAACCCCATACGGAGACAGATTGGTTATGTTTCCGTTCCGTTGTCACATTGTAAGTAGCGGCCGAGGCACGGTGCATGTTTGGAAACAGGAGACACACTATTGGTAGGAGGATGAAGTATCACTTCATTTCAATCTCGTCTCGGATAGACACCACGTAGAGTGGAAGGGATGTTGGTCGCGCGTGTGGATCGCATTGCATGCATCCCCTCGATGGATCGGATCGGATGCGATCAATGCAGTGCTGTGATCAATCGCCCTTACAAAAGGTGTTGCTCAGTGTGTTCCTGCTCGAATATCCCAACGCCTCCGTGATACGATTGGGCGAAACGAACATGTAAAGATAGGAAAGAAAGTAAAAGCAACAATGTGTAGGTGGTTTGATGATCGTGTCGTCTTCGAGCACGGCAGGACGTCACACAGCTCGGATCGTAATTTACGATCAAAAGTGAAACAAAACAACATTCAAACCACCTACCAAAAAACACGAACAGAAAGCTGCTATATCGATGTTACCGCTTTTCAATATTCATGGGGCGCCTCACAGACAGCGGCAGAGAAGTGATCGAGTTCGCAAGAAAAAAGCTATTTGGGTTTTGTTTGAAGATTGAATCGCCTCACCTTTATCTTTATCTTTACCGGGAGATGCAGAGCAAACAAATTATGCATATTATCGATCGACAGTCGTGCGTGGAGCTGCAGTGTGACAATCTAGAGTAAACAGAACCAACCAACGGTTTCTGACACAAATAAAACCTTCTCCTACTCGAACGCGCGCAACCGCTTGAATATGAATGATTTGGCAATCGTGTAAAGGGTGTGGTGCCCTTTTGAAGTGTGTTCCACTTAGCTGATATGTCTGTGTGTGTGTGTCTGTGTGCAACTGACAGATGAATCACTTCGTCGAGGCGTCTCGAAGACGCCGCCGACGCTGCGATGAACAACACAGTGTGCTGTGTCGCGATCGACAGTAAGTTGTGCCAAAAGAGATGTCGCCCTAATTGCCCCAGTGGTGAGGAGATCCTCATATTGACGTAGTGTTGAGCAGAAGAAGAGCTGCCAAGAAGCAATGAGAAAAAATAGGGAAAACCGAGACGACTAACAAAACGCGAGGAAGTGTGGCACAGCTTCACCTTTGAGTTCACATTAAGGCGATCCTCGCGCGCTGTTGTAGCAGTAGAACAGCGTTAAAGTCCTCGTCACCGAGGATGACGAATCCTTTCTCGAGACAGCTGTTTGTTTGTGCACAGACGATGGCCCGAGGGCATGTCTTAAAATTATCCTCGCGAAGCTCGAAACGACAGCCAAACGCTTTGCTCGCACCCAGACGGCGAGTTTAGTCATCATCGTCGCCATCCAAGTAATGAGACACGACACCAGAGCGCGGGGCGGCACGTACGCAGGAAGGCTCGATGTGTCGATGCCAATTTTAAGTGTTGGATCGCTTTGTTGTTATTATTTAATGACCCACATCGTAAAGTTTCCACCCCCAGCCGCATTGTGATAAGTGTGATGGAATTCCCTCACGTACGTATGGGGGGCGACTGTACGGCGTTGGCATTATTGACTCTTTGTTTTCAGTTCCGTTTCGTTATGATAGGAGTTAAGACGTTAAAAGACAAAAAGAGGTTGGAGGTACAGTTCCGCCCTTTTTTTGTTGATTAAAAACGATGTACAAATATAGTGATTTGTATGGGACCCTGCTTGGCTGCAGCAATTGTGAAGTTGTCCGGCCGTCTGCATGTTGGTTGAATTATATTTGTCATTGATTTATTACCATCTTCAGGCCATCACTTTCAAATAGAGCCGTTACAGTCTTTTCTTCGCATGGCTTTCATTAGACGCACGCACATGTTTGGCTTCTCAACGAAGATGCATTCATTCGCGGGTAAAAGTAATTTGTTAAACTGAAGGGTAAGCAGGATCTGATAAAATCAGTCCGCAAGTGAGAGAAAGATGGGGTCGAAACCATCCACCATCCGCAGCATCGAGTACACAGGCACCACCGGAACAACGGAACGATTGAAACGAGGTGAGCAGAAAGATTGGTGGAAAGCAAACGAAAAAAGGTTGTTTTTTTGCAAACACACATATTTGGAATGCAGTTCGATGCATCTGCCTTGTGGTATGGAAGAACACTTAACACCCTTTCACGCTGGGGCGCGTACGAACAAATCCTCAACCCTCTGGGGGTCAGAAATGTGCCGCCAGTGTTGTGTCTTTATTTTGCATTCCCAAAACGCTCAGGAACAGTTTTTTCGTTTCTTTACCCTTTGAGAATTTCCTCCCGAAGTTCAATCGTTGTTGGAATATTTTTAAATTCCACTCCAAGAGTGGAAAATGCAGCCGAAGCAAACGAGGCGCGAACGGAGGCACTTTCACACCCGATGCCCTGCCCGGGCGCATCAGGCGCATTAAAACGTCAAACACTTTGAATAGATTTTCCGCAACTGCATTGGTTGCAGTTCGTGTGAAAATTATGTGTTTATTGGTTGCCATGCTGTGTGTATTGTAGAGAGTGTACACTCTTTCGCCTGGACATAAAACCTTCCCCGTCATGATGTGGAGGCGTTGCTGCTGCTGCTGCAGCCGCTGCCGCTCGGCATGTTTTAGTCATTTTCACTTACAATGTCGCAATGTGTCGGTTATTTAGGTTAATATGTTTTCCACAACAGTTGTGCGCGGCCTCGAGTGTGTGTATGTGTGTGATTGATGCGCTGCGTTGGAAAATGCAACATAATTGACTGTAGTTGTTGTAGCACTGGTGGTTTAAAAATACACTCCGCAAACTGATTCACAATTCAAGGAAATTGTGTATCTTTGCGCATCCGCGTATCTCTGATCGATGCATCACCAGAGGAGAGTCACTGTGATAGGGGTTTCAATATTTGTGCGATTGTAAACATTGAGTTAATTTTATTTGCAAATACATAAATAAACAGGAAGTGTTATTGCCCAAGCGGGGCGAGTGCGTGATTCAACACCAAAACGTCTGGAAGGAGTTCTCAAGTTTACGATATTTTTCACTCTTTTATGATTTATTTACCGATTTATTCATACAATGTACTCTGCAAGAGATTCGATGTTGTGAAATAATAATATGCTCTCTGATAACTCTGAGCACGCAATAACGACTTAAAGCTGTATTTAAAGAGCTCTGCCCTGTTTGCGGATAGTAAGTACAGCTGCAACCCATTACTTTGGATGGTGCTGCTCGGGTGATCGCTAATCGCGGGGGTATGGTAAAAGCAGATGATGTTTGATCTTTCCCGCCTTTGCTGAAGGCTAGCGGGGTTTAAAGGAGTGTCACAATTTACACCACGTTTGTTGCCCATCAGCAGCGAATCGTTTTCACGTGTCCGGTCGCGCATTGACTTTGTAAGAATTGCGCAAATTGTCGCGAATGCTTCAATCGCCACTCGCCGTAAACAATTGATTATCAGAGGCAAGGGAAGAAATCCCTTTCCCTAACAGTGTGAGTTTAGTGGAGAGTGATGTTCGGTCATCTTGCGAAAGGATGTTTGGGAAACAATTCATATTTTCATCCCATGTACTGTGTACCGTAGTAGACGATAGTACGAAGGGGCGAGCACATAATTCATTTATCACGTTGCGATAGACGCATTTAGCGAGACCCGTTCGATCGACCCTTTTCGTTCGCATTCCTTCGCTACTTTGCCAAACTGGGAGGTTCGCTCGTTCGTCTTGTGTGTGTGTAAAACCAATAAATAGTGCCGTGTGCGCCAGACAACAGAGGCTTCCACTGTGAAAGAGAGTTATAATGCGTGTACAGAAAAGGTTTACATGCTCTTGCATTCAGCTGGAAGAAGCTGTTCAGAACTTAGACTGTGTAGGCGTGTATTTTTTGTAATGTACTTCGATGCGATGTCTAAAACTGGGCCCCTTGGTTGTGCTGAAATTACCGTGAATCTACTTACCGGGGGCTGGTGGTACCTTACGCCCGTAACGTGCCATAATCGGAGCTCCATCGACGCGTTGATGAAAGAATGCTCGTGGCCAGAAGGGGTAAAGGATGCAGTTGCCATCATCCAAGTCGACCGCCAAACCTCCAAACAGGAGAGGCACAGGACACTCGGGTATCGAGACCACGCCAAAGGAAGGAAGCATTTTTCGTGGAGCAAAACGGAAACACAGCATCTCCCTCCGTGAAGGTAGCGGAAGTTGTTGACGATAGGATGCGATGCGGCGATGGTGGTAGCCGCTGTGGAGATTTTCCCATCCAGAGTATCATCAGCCCTTGCATCCGTTGGAACCCAAGCCTTGTGTCTGCTGCTTGGCGTGGAAAACAAGCTCCTCGATGGGCGCAAAGCCGAGGGATAATGCCCATCTTCCGTGGGTTGGAACGACACGAGAGAGAAAAAAAAACACACACACAGCACCGTTCGCATACCCCCGCCAGAGAGGAGTGTACCTTTTCGTGTCCTCATCCTTCTCCAGCAGCCCTATCTTCTCCCCATCTGCGATGGAGCTGGTGTAGCTGCGCGCGTGTGTGTGTGTGAGAGTATGGGAAGAAGGAAAATAGGGAGAATCCTTGGCGCCCGCCAGTCGGACGCCAGGACGATTTTTGTCGATCTCCCGGCACGCGCTGTACGGCGGAGTTTATGGAGCTCTCTGCTCTGTATGTACAGCAGCCTGCCTGCCTGCCCGCCTGTCTGCCACCCTATTCCCTTGCTTGCTGCATTATGTGCTGCTCCCTTTTAACCCCGACAGCCTGAGTTCTACCCCCCTCCCCCCACCATCCCTGTTCAATTGCTTCTCTTTTATTTCTTGGAGAGCTTTCGGAGAATCCGTTGGTGTAAAGTATATCCATTTGAAGTCGTCCTTGCGACGAGATGGCACGCTTTGTCGCTGGGGCGGGCGAGGCGGCAGTTTTTTGCGCTCATCTTATGTCCCGTTTTGTTGCCATCCTCTGCATGCGTGCCGTTGCGTTCGGGAGGATGGGAGCACGAGCTTTTCCTCTGCAGAACGATTTTCACAGCTTCACAACAGGAGCAAAGCACGGAAGCAGCAGCAGCAGCAGCAGCAGCAGCAGCAGCAGGAGTATGAGGTCAAAAAGTTTGCCACTTGGTTGCTTCTGTTCTCTTTCATCTTGCTCTGCTGGCAAGACTACCGCCGAGGGGAACTGATTTTTTATGTACCACACCGTGGTTTCGATTGAGCGTGGCTGGCGTGTGACACCTTATTCTTAGAATTGTATTGTAATTTAATGAGGTAAAGCGGTGCGCTGTGGTTACGCCAGTTTTTGATCGCTATTGAGCGACGGTTAGGGTGGTGTAATAGTTCCCTGAAACACCTCCCCACCCAACGCCGTTCCTCCAAACTTGATGCTTGAAAATACGATCAATTGAACCCTTTAAGACTAATATCTACTCGTTTTCTTCTCTCTTCTCTTTGCAGAGTAACAACATCCAGTCGAACGAAACAGTCCCGAGCGGAAAACAGTCCCCTCTAATCAACATTTAAAGTCAAACAGCTGCTTCTTATCAGTCAAACGCGTTTCTTTCAGTCCCCACAAACGACTACTTACTACTAACGACCGATAAGCAATAATTAGTCAGTAGCAATCGCTCAAACTCTATCTATCTCTCTCGCTGCAGCGAAACGAAACGACAAAACAGGGCGCGAAAAGAACGAGCGTATATTATTTTAGTGTGTGTGTATAGTTTACGTGTTTTTAGTGCTTCCATATCGAGATCGACAAATAACTCTTACTACTGGTACGCGTTTGCCAACGAAAAACAAAAGAGCCAGCCCCCACATATCATCATAAATCAACCTATGCGCAAAGGATTGTGCACGGGCAAGCAGCAGGCAGACGGCAGTGGTTACGGAGCGGTTTTTACGCATTACTAACGGTAAGTGATTTTTTGGAGCTGCAAGATCCGTACGGATTTCTCGGCCGTCCTTATCACGGCATCAGTAATTGAGTTGCGATAAATTGCTATTTTTCCTGTGACAGTGTCACGTGTGGCACAAGCTGGGTGAGCTTGGACTTGTGTTGAATAGTTGTTGTTATACTTTTAGGGCCCCAAACGCTTCTCGCTCTCGGTATACAATGCGTGCCTGCAGTGTATGCTGTTATGTACAATGGTGACAAGTAAACGCACCCGATGGGAAGAAGAATTAACCGAGAGTGTAACTAAAGTACAGGCTCCGCGCGGGTAGTAGTAGCTGGCAACACAATTTATCTGGCGCCAATTGGTCGCGCCACTAGTATGGCTGGCTCCCGGAATTTCTCCCCTTCTGTACCGTGGTGTGGTGGTGATGGTGGTCGGGATAACATTCCACTGCACAACGACCGCGCGCAGCAGGAGCAGGTTGAAAATCCAAAAACGTCTACTACCAACGATTTGCTAGTGAGATACGCTTAAAACACGGCACCTTTGGAACAGGCCAAAGACTTGCTGAAGACTTCAGAAATTGAAGAAATGTGAAAAACTGTTTTCCATCTGCAGTATTCATTCTTGGGTTCATAATGCTCCATGGTCCTGGAGTTCGCCCTCGCGGTGTCATTGACGCCACTAGACACGGGTAAAAGCTTGCACACTTTGCCAAGTATGACCCGCACGAACGGGGACGGCCTGGTGACTCTGACGGTCAGTCAGGAGAGTTAGTATGTGATTGCAGTTATGATGAATTGTGCGAATCAAAACATCTCATTTGATGACCACTGGAGATGACCTGTGACGTTCCAACAACCCCCAGGGGGGAAGGTGTTCATCCCCGACACCAGCTGCATCCACCGATACCAGAGCGGTATCAACATAGCGACAATGAAATAGAAAAGCCCCCCAAAGAAGTGGGGTGGAAAAGCTCTGTGCGCCCACGAATACACGAATTGCACGGATAGCTGTTTTTGGGAGAGATATTTGAGGTTAGTTTCTGCTTAGTAAGCATAGGAGAGCGCACTCTCACACAGTGTGTCACATGCCTCGCAGAAGCACCCCGTCCGTAACGATTTATTATCCATTTGATTTTGAATTTCCTTCTTGGATAAAACTTATCCCAAATGTCGGCTTCGGGAAAATCGCGTGAAAATGTATCACCCTAAAAGTGGCATTGTGTGTGTGGGTAAGCGTTTTTGGAAGCGTAGGACGACGAAAGTGCTTACGAGGTGCGGTGTGTGTGTGTGTGTGTCCTTATGTAATGGAAGTGTATTACATAGCCACGTGTACGTGTGGCATTGCTGTAGGATGCAATGGGTGAAACAGGAACACACAAAAAAAGCTTACAGAACCAACCGTAAGAGGGTGGTTGTGTGTGTGCACGAGGGTTCAAACACATACATACACGTAGAGTAGTACTGTTCCCCTCGTTTGAAATGGGTTTTTGGGTTCGTTGGAAGGATATGCGCGGGTGCTAGGGTGGTGTACGCTAGTGTACGCTCGATACGGTGGTGCGTATACTGGTGAAGCATGCTCATTGCGCCTGTGTAGGAATGGGCCAGATGGGGTGTACTAACACTACCAAACAGCAGACTCTGCCGCCTCACAACGACATCGATCCCTGCAGAGTTGTGGTTGTGTTTGCGCTTGCGTTTGTCTCTTCGTCCTTTCACTCTACGGCTCGTGTCTCTCTCTCTCTCTCCCTCTGTCAGAGGAAAATTCGATGTTTATGGTGTGCTGTCGGATCTTCCTCTCGCTTTCTCTTTCTCGGCCGAAAGTCGTTTTGCTCGATGTTTCCGTCGGTCCAGAGGGGACTAAGTAAATAACACCGATTCCGAAGCCCGACCAGAGGGAAGCGATTCCTGCTCCTGTGGCAACCGACCTTGCCACGGACGGAGCACAGAACCTTTCGTCGGCAACCGTCGGCGGTGGGCTAACGTCATTCTAAGCTTAGCCGTTGTCAGGATCGGACGGAAGCCGCCGCTGTGTCGGACACCACCGCCGGCCGAACCTGTTCGTTCGCGAAGTCGCGCACGACGAGGACTTGCGGTGCACTGGAGGAGTCGGAGATGGGTGGTGATGGTGGGTAGAGGAAGGTAGTCGCTGTCGCCATCGCTCGCGCGAGACCAGCCGGTCAATGGACGCTGGCAGCAGTTTGTAGTCGTGCTCCGGCCGTGCCGCGGGCAAGTCGTCGCAATCGCACAGGATCCGCTGTGAAAGCTCAGGGGATCATCACCAACCGCCCCGAACAACGGAGATGGCGTTGGTGCCAGGCGCTGTGAACAGTAGTTACCGGGCAGGAAGGAAGAGTTACAGTGTGAACAGTTGTAGTGTGTAAATCAAGGAACAATGAACGATTGCAGTGTGCAAGTTGTTGTGCAGGTAGACGCGACAGACCGTAGTAGTAGTAGTATACCGTTTTGGAAGCATTTCCGTCCGTTATCTGTTTTCGATTGTTTTTTTTTCTAAACACTGTCCTGTGTTAGTTCTCACAAAGTGCCTCCAGTAGCCGACAGTGCTTTTCCGTATTACCACACCGTGTATGCCTTTTCAAAAAAACACTCGAAAAACACGTTAGAAAGTCACAGTGGCGTGATCGCTCACAGTTTGATATGGTCAAACCACCACGAACCCTGAATGTTAAGTTTTATCGCGTCGTTACGAGTCGTTTGAAGCGATGAGATCCAGGATCTTCAACGTAGGGTTGAGTTTTCGTTTGCCAAACCCCGTTTGTAACTGTTTTGCGGTAATTTCCGTTTGCCACACAAGTGTACTTAAGATTCGGCTCGAAAAGTCGGCAACTTAGTTGTTTTTTTTATTGTTGTTGTTGTCCGCGACTTAGTCCGCGACATAGACCCCTCTACGATTACGGCGTTGCGAGAACGCAAGAACTTCTTCGCGCAAACTTTGAATGCGGCGGTGATCGCGGTGAAATTTCTTCGCTACAAAACTTTTGGAGTTGTGTGATTGTATGTGTGCGCGTGTGTGTTTTTGTTTTCTGGCATCCCAAGCCTCCTCCCGTCCAGCTGCTAGAAACGTGAGTGTCTATGGTCTTCCTTTTTTCACCATTCGTTTTGGTTTTTGGAGAATAGTTTTCGCAGCACAAGAGCAAAGAATTGCGCGCTGCTGCGCGCGTATTCTGAAGCGAGGCTGTGGAAAACTTTTGTCCAAAGCCTGAAAATCCTTATCTTCTTCTTCGTCGTCGTATGTGTTGAAGCGTGTGTTGTTGGAGGAGGACTCCGTGTGTACTAAGGGAGGGTAAAGCTGTATCCAATTTCATTTGATTGTGGCTCGAGAGCGCAGAAGTTTTCCGTTAATTTGGGGCTGTTCTGAGGTGTTTAGCTGTTTTAGCGGAGGCAAGGAATATTCTTTTGATAGTTTTATAGCGAGTGTTGGATAAAGTTGGAGCTACACAGAAAGCAAAGGATTTCACTGCGTTAGTCTTGAAGAGCGAAAAAAAGCTGTTATGTTACAGATAATTTTAAAGCCTTTGGTTTAGAGTTTGTTATACCATTTATCAAACTGCCATAGTAATTTACAAAACATAATTCAGGCGAAGCGCAATAGCGACCATAAATGCCCATCCATCAGCAGCAGAGAACCCACCGGGAGTTCTGGTTCTGGTTCTCTTGCGCTCCGATGAAAGTGTCACGTCACGTGGCAGGCGAACTGGAAAGTTGTGTTCGACTTTTCGGCCGACTTCCACCTCTGTGGTGATTTTGAAGTCATCCAAATGCGCTTTTACATACACTAACACCCGCACTCCTCCCCCCAGAGTATGTGTGCCTATCACGAATGTGCGTTTGCTGCTGGAAATAAAGGACGCTGGCAACGATGGAAAACGTTCGCGCCTCCTCTCCCAAGCACCGCTGCATAAAATCCAACGAGGCAAAAGTTTTGAATAGATGAAGGGAGAAATCATCTTCACGCCAACATGATCCTTTTCATTCCGTTGCATCCCTTTCCTTTCTCCCATCCTTGCATCTCTCTCTCTCTCTCTCTGTTTAGGTGCTGGTAGGGTCGGTTTCTCCCTTTTTTTTGCGACCGTAATTCGATCGCAGAACCCGATCGCGCAGGGTGAAACCACTGTCCATCCACTGTGATTGTGTGGCACCGTGACCGGGATAGGGTGGGCGTTGGGTCAGCCCGGCAGGCAGGCAGGGAGGCAGGAAGACCCTCTTAAAAGGAGGCAACTGTAAGTGGTAAACTTTTCCCTCCGGGTTTTTGACTTTGTGCGGGAAGTTAAACCGGCTGGAAGTCGATTGTTCTCGTGATTGCGGGTTTTGGGGCTTGATGTGAAGGGTGGTTTTGTGTCTGTGTGTGTGTGTTACTTGGGTCGTTTTATCAGACTCACGAGGAACTAGGAAAAAACTCCCGCCTCCTGACCAACTGTCTATGAAATGGTCGCTTTTTTTCGATTGCACACAGCTCTTCGTGCTAGAAAGCGCAAAGCTGTGAAAGGGAAAGGAATACTTTAGCAGCGTGTTTATGATAGTTAGCACACAAAAAAATCTCCAAAAAAATTGGGAAAAAGTCTTCAAAATCTACCAGCCTGAGCCTGTGCCGGAGACTTTAATTACGTTTGCAAAGTTTGGCATCGGAGCAGTCCAGCGAAGAGCCGCTAATGGGTGAATGCATTTGGATGAGTTTCGCCAGATATGTGCGCACACACTTTCGGGGGGCAATGTTGTTCTACATTTGCCCCAAAAATCAACCACAAAACTGGAGAAACTTTCACAGCTTGAAAGCGTATTTTTTATTCTCCTTTTTTTCACCAAAATACCACTCATTTACATGATTTTGGTGCCTTTTTTCTACTATTCAATCCAATCCTCTACACCGGAAAATTCCAATTCTGCATGGTGTTGCAACGTGTAGGCGTGTGAGGTGTGTTTTTTTGCGGAAAACGATAAAAATGAGGATTATTCTATAACAAAAAAAGGAAAAACACATTTTTCCCACCAAGCTCTGCTGCGGGGTCGGAAACGAGAGAAAGGGAAGAAAGGGGTCAGTGGGATTGTTTCGGGGAAGTTTTTTCGGGGCCCCAAACCCTCCAAACCACATTGAATCACGTGGCGAATGTGGATATACAGTGCAGGAAGAGTAAAAATTGTATGTGAGCTGGCAGAAAAAAGGATAATCAGAAAAAATCAGGATGAGAAGGAAAAAAACCCTTTCCGTGTGTGTGTGTGTGTATTTTTCAGTTTTTTCTTCCATTTTGTGTTGGTATTCCGATCCAATAACGATGCTCGGCTGGGAACATGGCTGGGTTAGGAGTTTTTTTTTCTGCCAGCCTCCAAAACAGCGGCAACTAATTTACGAAATTTAATAAAACTTTCGCACGCCTTTTTTTGGGGTGGGCAGGAAGGACATTGCTGTGAAAGCAGGTTAAAGAGGAAGGAAGCGGAAGCTAGCACTACGGTGAAAAATATTCTAACAAATGGTTCACATTTAGCCGACAAGACATTCATGCAAAATGAAGGAAAGAGTAGTGCCACCACGCGTTTGCTACTTGAAACCGCGTAAGAGGTAGTAGTGCCCCAGGAGGCCAGTAGGCATTTTACGGAATTTCTGAAAACCCTCCACAGTAACACACGCAACAACATATGACGGCGATGAACGGCTTAAGGCGGTGGTGGGGTCATTCCACTTCTCAATTCAACAAAAAAAGGTGTACTCCTCTATCGCTATGTCTGTTTTCTGTCTTTTTTCTGCCGCGACAACGAACCCACCTTAGGCACCAGAGAAACGAAGGGAGAGGAAGCCACACAACTATTCGACGCGCACACTTTGTCCTACATCGATTCCGTGACGTCCACCACCAACAACAACAACAACAACAACGAGCCGCAAAAGCTGCAGAGTGCCTTCAATATATTCGTTCCGTTGTTGTTATAGCGCGTTTGTTGATCGCAGGCTGTTAGACAGCTGGCCACCAGGACGACGGTGGCCTTGTTGCCAAAAACCCCCGGAATTCCCGCGAGCAGCCTTTCCGGATTCGCAAAAAGGCCCCAATTTTGCACCTACCACCACACAAACGTGCCTTTCGTTATTGAGCCGTTCGTTTTTTGTTGGTTCTGTTTTGTTTCGGTAACTTCATTTTGTTGGAGTGGGGGAGTACTGCGAGGACACATCTTCTCGCAGCTCGCAAATCCCTTTTCTCTCTCTCTCTCTATCTCTCGGCCGCGATCTCCTAACTCTCCTACACGCTCGCGCGCGTCTGTTGCGGTTTTTTGCCTGGACGAGTTGATGCAGAGCAACCAGCGCAATCACAGGCACAGGCACACACTCACTACTCACAACAGTGTGTTTGCTGCCTGCCCACCGTTCAACATCGCAAGTAGGCGCCGCCGTTGCGCCCCGCAGCAGTAGAGCAACAGGACGCGGACAGGCAAGACGTTCCCGGTTTGTGCCTTGGGTATTTTCGAACGCTTCTAAGTTCCTCGCACGGACGACGCCAAAGTCCTCTCACATCCGTGCGCTACCCCTCCGTGTGTGTGTGTGTATGTGTGTGTGCATTTGACCCGTGTGTCGGTGTGCGTGTGTTAATAGTTATAATAGACATTTTGCTGTAAGAAATTCGTCCGGAGACGGAGAGGGATCTCAGGATGGAGCAACTGGTGCCGACAGACGACGACGTGGACGACTGGTAAGTTGTGTATTTGGAAAGTAGCAGCACCCTGCTTCTATTAGAGGTTCCTGTTTCAGGGGAGAACTTATCCGAGGTGGCTCAAACAGTGCAGATTATGCTCAGCCTGCTACGATTCTCCATTTGGAAAACTACTTCAGCAATCGTCCATAAACAACTGGCAAAGAGTGTGGTGGTTAAGAAGCAGCATCGCACGGTAGTTGTTTCCCTGCGGCTGGGAGAAAACAGCCCGGCAAAACACAATCGATGGTTTAATTTATCATTTCCTACGGCACCACCACGGCTAACCACGAACTCTGATGGTGAGGTTGAAGGATTTTGTAGCTCGAGTGGAGTGCCGTTAGCCACAGCAATAGCAACCATTTGTATTAATTTTTATGTCAATTCTCAGTCCCACAAGAAGTTGCTGAGGTGTAAACCTGATTTGTAGGTGAATAATCGACAAGAATTGGCAAGAAATGGGTTGAGATCCTTAAGCAGGTACTTTGCAGTAAGCATTTAAGTTAAGAGTAAGAGGAATCTAACCAGAACCAGATGAATGTAGCTCCAGTATGGGGATGGTTGTTTGGTGGAATTTCCTAACCCTATCCATTTCTCTAAACGCAACATTCCAACCTAATTTTGCAGAACCGATGCTACGCATTCACATTATCGCTGCCAACTCAGAGAACTGCGCGGTCACGATGGGATTGTGCAAAATTCAATGAAAGCATTTGAAACTTCCACCTACCGACCAGACCAAATAGCACAGAACACGTGCAAATGAAAAGCGTACGACCTTTTGAACCTACAATTACTTCACTACAAAGGGGGTGGGAAGAGGAGGACCGTAGCGCCCCAGTGGACGCAGTAGCACATTCGGAGTAGCTCTTGCTGTTGTCGGCGAGTTCGGTTACCGTCGTCCGCAAGGAATGTTCGCGGCATTCGAAACGCCTGTTTGGTGTGACAGTTGGAGCTTCGGTGGTCGAGGCTTGCCTACTAGTTGTACTAGAGATATTTTAGAGAAGGTTGGGTTTTTGTAGTAGAGTTGGCTTCGATTTTTCCCTAAATAGAGAGCACCACCGAACACAGCCGAGCCTCGGTTCCTGGTGGTTAGAGGAGGACTTAAAAATCGATTTTTATCGTTACACTTTTGTTGACAGGGTGCAGACTATGCTCGGTTCATAGCTTCAAGCGAATGGGGGAAAGCAGCTTGAGATCCGTTAGACAGTCCACAATGCAAACCACACACACACATACGCTCTCTCTCTGCTACGGCTTCAATTCTGTTTGTGGGTTTCTTCACTGCCGTTGGCAACTCTTTCGTTAAATGTTCGCATTAGTGTTGGACACATTACTGCCGGCCCGTTCACCGACGCACTAAATGGTCAGCTTTTGGTCAGCTCCAAACAGTTGCACAGTGCGCAACTTATCACATTTGACATCTACAAACTCTCCTCCTCCTCCCCCCCCCCCCCCCCCCCCCTTCCAGGCCACTCTGGTTGTCCTTACTGACGCAAAACTCAAAAGCTTTTCCAAGCTGTTCCAACTGTTTTCCGTGTTTCGTGTGTGCATTCCATGATTGCATTTACGCTTGCGACACACACACACAAACACCAATTGGGGTTATGAAACGAATTCCTCATTCTCGTTGCTGTCCATCTCTCTCTCCCTCTCCCCATATCCCCCGTTCTGCAACTGACAGATCTCACCCACTATGGACGATAAATGATCTCTCTTCGGTCGTCTGTTCGCGCGCGCCGTTTTCCCTCCGCGTCGCTTTCGAACTTTCGGACTTTTCGGCCGGTGCCGCCACGGAGGATGGCCATGTTGTTCGAACATTAATCCCAGCGAAAAACTGAACGTGTTACGGGCGTGTGTAGTTATTGGAGTGCACACATATACACCACCCCCACCACGGGCGGATAGGAGATGCGACGAAGGGCCAACTAATTATGTCGGGCTCCCTCGCACGCTCTCTTGACCATTGGCCTCACCCGCGTGGGCATAAGGGCGTAATGGGCAATAACACGAACGGTTCGTTTCGTTTGTTTGTTTATTTGTTTATGGGTACTGGGTGTTTGTTTGTATGTGGCTGTGTGTGTGTCTGTATGGTCCGTTTTGCTGCCCCTGCCGAGAGGATTGCAATTGGGGCGGCTGAGCAAGTGCAGCAGCACTCGAGAGCGTGCAGTAAAAATAATGCGAACTTGTGTGGGTTACACATTACACACTTGGTTGTCGCTGCAATTTCATCGGGACACACACACAGAGCAACTTTATTCGACGGCAAACACATCCTGTCCGAATGGTTGTCTCCTCCGCCATATCCCGCCATGCAAGGCAGACAGACGGAGGGAAATGGAAAGGAATTAATTGGAATTTTTTGACCACAATTTAATTTGCTCCGGTCAGTTCGTCGTCGAAGGGTGTGGGTGACAGAGAGACACACACACGCACACAGACACACACGCTCAGTTAGTGGTAGTTGGAGTCAAAATAAATGTCCCTTATGGGGAGATGAAAGTAACGGAAAAAGGCGTGACAAGTGGCTGGGTGAAGCCCATAACCACAATAAGGACAATAAAAGGCGTTAACTGGTGTCAATCGGGGCAATAAACCCCCCTGCTGCAACCGAAGGCATCGGGAAACTTCGGAGGAGAGACATAAGTCGGCAAAAATCCACTCCCACCGACCCGGGGAATGTGTTGTGGGCATCAACATTCCAGCGAGGCTGTGGCGTTGGAGTTGGAGAGTTGGATGTCTGTTCCGAATTTATAGACTCTTTCCTATGTGTCCTATATCGGTGCAAGTGACGAGAAGTGCAAAGGGTATTGGAGAGACGAGCCCATTTACTCTGACGGTCGCTTTAAGTTATTCGCTTAGGGCAGCCGCAGTTTAGACTCTTGGCACAGCTGAAGTTAATGCTCCACAATGTTCGCACACTGGTCCGATTCGCTGCTTATTGGTTCTCTAAATGTGTGCTCTGTGCCCGGGGGGACACATCGATTCGAGACGATGATCCGTTCCATCGGTTACCCTCTTTGAATGGGCTTTCTTTTTTTTTTTTAGTTGAAAGCTTTCGAGCTGAAGCAGCAAAAGTTGAAGCTCCTATTTTTTTTGTTGGTTATTTCCATCGTTTGTCAATAGCTTCAATACAGTATCATTCACTAAACGATGTCCCACACACACACCGCCCGTCACAGCGCTTTTTCTAGCGCCGTAACGTTGGCCACCAGGCGTCTCCATCGAGGTTGGAGCAAATCCCTCCGCCACCCCCCCGCTCTAACCCCGGTATCGAGTTTCACCGTGCGGAACGGATTCTAATGGATGATGGATTGTGTGCCATCTCTATAACGCGCCTCCCACTAGCTGCTTGGTGGTGGACGACGCCACCGCACTTTCTAACTATGTGTGTGTGCGTTTGTGTCATCCCAAAACTCATTAGACGACGGACAGATAAATGAACTATCCCCATGGAAACCTGGTGGTTCGGGCTGCTCCTGCCGAACGAACGGGATACTGTTTTGTTTTGTGTTTGTTTTGTCCGCCGCGTGGCAGCAGCACCAAGCGTTCCATTACCAGGGGGAAAAAACAAAACCAAAAACACGGTTGGATAATTTTCGCTGACAGCAAAAAGAAGTGTTTTCGTTCGACCTCTCTCTCTTTCTTTTTCTCTCTCGCTTAAAATTGATCACGCTGTAATCCGCCCCGTCATCATTGCCATAATTCAATGAATCTAGCTAGTCCGGTGGATGGTCCCGTTGCGAGCCAATCAATGAATCAATGCTCGTGCTTCAGCGCCCAATTAGAGCAATTCCAGGGTGAGATTGATTCCTTGGCGAGGAGGAGAAGCAGGAGCAGGTCTGCTCAGCGTGTGTCTCTGCATCTTGCTGACCTTTCGCGTCCTTCGGATTTTGGCAAGAGGGACGTGTAATGCGTAACACGTATGATGTGTGGGAAGAAGGACTGGGTTATATTAACACTTTGGTGATCGTGATGCCTCTTCCCGCCGTGTCGCCGTGAGGCGACGGGAATGCGATTGTTTGTGGGTAAATATGTGTTGCCTTCTTTAGTGTCCTCCCCCAGCAGCAGCATCCTCCACCTGCTCGTGCTGTGGATAAAATGGGTATGATTTATTTTTACCAATCGAGGGGTGGAGCGAGAGAGAGAGACATCTTTATGCCCGACCGAATTCAATTCCGATCATTCTGCAGGAAGAGAAGCAAGTAAAGGGGAAGAGAAACGCATTGACTCTAATTAGGATGATTGAACGACATGGCATGGGCGCATGGTGCAGTTGTAGAAGGGAAGTGAGGGTTGTATTCGGTATCGGTTATCCGAGCACACGCTGGCGCGACAGGCTGTCCGTCCCGTCGTTTGATGGACATCTCAAAAAGGCAGCCGTAAAAGGGGGTCATTTCGCTGTATGAAGGCATCACACACAAAAAATGGCCCACAGAGTCCTGTCATTCTCCGTGGCCCAAGAGCCAAAGTGAGGTAGAGAGGCTTGATGGAGAAAAGCGTTGTCACCATGGAGAGACTGTAACTAATTCCAGCTTGCTTGGAGAGCGTCACAACCAGGTTGCCGTAGAGCAACAACGGTTCATTCAACATCAATTAAATGTACGTACAGCTGGTTGGGCCGAGTTGGCTCTTCTATTTGCCGGCAGAGGCTGAGCAGAAAAGTATGAATGTTTGACGTATCGATTTCTCCAAAGGTGCAACTGTAATTAATACAGGCGAGAAATAGTCTCCAGGACACGTCAATCCTACGCTATTTTCGTAGTAAATCAAGACAGCTAGCATGTCAGGTTGAAGGGTTATTTAAAGGGTAGCAGGTATAAAGAGGAGCTCATGCTAAATAGAGACGTTTTATCGTTCGAATATCATTTAAAAAAACACTAAGAAACCTTTAAAAAACGTTACTGACAATCTTGCAAGACGTTTTTCCCCAAAAATCCAAGCCAAACTGTTGTCACAGTGAGCTTCCATGGTCGTCCACCGAAATTCAATTAAAGCTTGTATGTTTCTCCACTCGTTCTCCTCTCGTTCGGCGGGAGCCCGCCTGCTGCTCATCAGTCGAGATAAATTAGAAGGAAATGAAACATAAATTACGGAAATGAGCAAAACAAAAGCCAAAGCGACGGTGAGAATCTGCAGCAACAACTGGGATGGGAAGAAGGTTGCAAAGAAACTAAAAAAAAAGAAAAGACAAACAAAATCCACCGAAAATGCGACAGACTTATTCAATTACTTCGATTCGCTCGTTCGGTGGTGTGTGTGTGTGTGGCGGCTCGGCGGGTGGTGGTGTTTGTTGTAGTAGTACGACGCATTCCGATGGGCGGAAGGAGTTAATTTTCGCATCAAGTCAATCCGGTTTCAATCAGTGGTCGGATTGTGCGGCAGAGCACTGGGACTGGGTGTTGAAAACTGCTGCTTCCTGCGGGGAACGGTAATCTTCGTCTTTGTTTTTTTCTTATCTCTAACATGGACAAATAAATTATCTTGTTATAGATTACAGAGCGAGAGAGATAGAGAGAAAGAGAGCGGGAATACGCACACACCTATTGCCAGCTTCCTTCCCAAAGCTCCCCCATGTGGCGCTGGTTCTTATCCTCATTATCACTCTCTTTGGTTAGGATAAAATAGGGGAAAAGGGGCATTTGGCTAAAGTTTATGTCCATTTTTTTGTACTGCTTTGCCTTTTCCTTCCTCCGTTAAACATCGCTTAGATAAAGTTTGGCTAACCAAAGTCGAAGGGAAAAGTTTCCGCAGCAAGCCCAAAAAGAATCCAACAAATTATTCTGCTCGCATCGGCCGAGGCCCGCTGGCCAACTGAGTCTCCCTGAGAAAGTTCTCCCGGCTTTCCGTCAAATGACACACACCCGGAGCCAAAAGCGAACCACCGCCAGCAGCAGCCGGGGAATTGATTTTAAAAGGATTATTTTTCCATTAGGGTTCAGCTCAAAATTGAATTCATTTTAATCAATGGAAACCCGGCGGGGAGCTGTTTTTTGGTGGTCCTAATTTTTTTTTTCCTGAGGTTCCCTCTGGAACACAGTCCCTCGCATACCGAAACACCACTCACCGAAACGAGTGAGTGTCCTGTAGTTTGTGGGATGATTTTTCGTTTCCCAGTTTGTAGTACGAGCAGCAGAGCTCTTCTCTGTTTTTGTGTGTCCGTTGTGCTTTGTATTCCTCTTTGCCGGATGTTCCAGTTTTTCGTTTGATCCCGTGTGTGTCATCGGAATGTCGGTCGGTGTGAAAGTACGCCATGATGACATTTTGAAACCGGACGGATCAGTTTGCCGGACTCTGGGGGATGTAGATTGACAACAAGACGAAAAAATAAACATAATGTCGTAGCATAATTGGCAGCAGAATAAATGGAGCATAATGAGAGGGAGGGAGGGGGGTGCGATAGAAGTGGAAATTTGGGACAAACCAACAACAAAAAAGCATGGAAAATGTGTCAATAATTATCGGACGTACGGCTTCGTGGAGGCAGTTTTTGGGGCTTATCAGGGAGAGGATGCTCTAGAATCTAATAAGCATCCGTTTTCGTGTCTCTTTTTTCGAGGCTCGTCAACAAACGATTGGTGGATGAAAAGCTCGTTTTTTTTTGTATTTTCTAATTCATTATGGAGTGGTTTTTCGGGGTCTTAAAATGTGAGAATCCATTCACGCATAGAGAGCTGGTGTAATTACTGCTCGATTGCAAGTGTGATCCGAGTGAAAATCATAAGCTTAAATAATCCACCACAGCACAGAAGAACTTGCAATAGGAGAAGCAGCAGGAGAAAGACAATTTGCGATGACCACGCTGGGAACTCCCCAATCATTTACAGACCTGAAAGAAGAAACCAAGAAATAAATGGGAAAACGAGCATGGAGAGCGAGAAAAACGAAAAGAATTCTACAGACGACCATCAAATTAATCATTCACACACACAGGGAAAGACCGGGGCGCGAGAGACAGACCCTAGAGAGACGAAAGGTGTGGTGTAAATTTTCACGGCAGTGGTGATCCCTGGAGCGAGTTTTCCGGCCTTGCCGTCTTGTGGAGAGACTTTATTTGCTTTCGGTTGTTGGTTCTATTTTCCTTCCCTGTTTTGTTTCATCTGAGTCTGAGACACAGGACCACAGCGACAGCTGGTGGTGGTGAAGCTGGCCTGGCCTGGCAGGGGAAGAGTATATATCAAGGAGAGCAGCGACGCATTCGCGCCATATTGGGCCCCAATAGCTAGCGGAAGTAGTGGCCTCCGGGAGGACGCACGAAGAACTGTTGGCTTCGTAGATAAATAATAAGCAAAACAGTTAGAATGGAACGGAAAAGGATTGGTCATCGTGTTGGGCGGCGGTGGTCCCCCTTCGTTGTGTTGTGTTGGCCTGCAAATGTTGACAGTTTTCCGAGTTATTGCATTTTCCCAGGATGATCTGGGAGTGCGCCCTCTCTTTCGCTCGCTGTGTGAATCCTTCGGTGAAATAGTGGAGAAGGTTATGTGTCATTTCCCAAGAGTTTGGGTTCCATTCCAAGAAACCAAAGTGCTCCTGCCAGAGAGCTCCCGAACTGAACCTGCTGGTCAGTTCATTAGAGTGTTGGGAAATTTATGTTTTCATTCATAAATTAAACGTCCCCGAGTGGCACTGGCATCTTTGGTCGGATTCTCTCTATCTCCGGCAGGAATTCTTGCGCTTGCCTTTAAAAATTATCCAAAGAAGCCTGAAACGCTGCTTAAGAAGGAGTTCACCACACCATCGTCGGGGGTTGCCAAAAAAAAAAAAAAACTCCAGCACACCAAAAATCAATCAATCATCAAACAGGCGTGCGTACAGGCAGCGAAAGAGAGAGAGCAGGAATTAGGGAACAACGCGTAAGACGACGACGTTATCGCGTGAAGTTTGCCATTTGCCGGGCGGTTTGAAAAGTGCGGCTCTTTTACCTTTCATTATCGATCGAAACCGACCACACAGCACAAGCAGCGCGCCCGTAGTAGATTTCATTTAACAAATGCCGATTTTTCTCTTTTCCGATGAAAAGAAGGCCGCAATTTGAAAGAAATTGAAACTACCCACCATTCACACTCCCTCTTTGGCAGCGCGTTTGAAGAAGCAATGCGATCGATTATCGTCTTTGCTGACATCGTTTCCAGAAGCCGTGGTAGGTTGAATCTAATGAAGATGGAGAACGCGCATTCCGTAATTCATTCTAAATGCCCGCGTCTCTCACGTGGCAAGAGGTACAAGAGGTGGAGTGTGTGTGATTAGGGGAAGGAAGCACACTGAGTGGAGTCGTCAGTAGAGAGCCTTTATGTCCATAAACCATCGCTCTCTACGTTGAATTTTAACAAACGACCATCCGCAGGGACCCATTCTGGGGCGGGCTCGGGGATGAAAAATGGTTCCAAAAAGCGGTCGACTGTTGAGTTTTCGCTTCTGGTGGCATTTAAACAGCCACATATGTCTCGTCGTGCTCGTACCATGTGGTGTGTTTGTTGATAACGTCAAAACGTTGCTCTGTACATAGCCGCGCGTGTATGAGGTGGACTTAGTTGACTTCTTCGCTGTGTAACGCTGCGCGTATTTAGACCATCGACGCCGTCAACTTGCACCGACATTAGTGGAAGGTTTTTGGGCTGTTTGGCTCCACACACACACACACAAACACACCGGGGTTGACCAAACCCCGATAAGAGCGAGCAATGTATGTATGCTCCACACATAACCACCTCTCCTCAGTGTGCAGTGCACAGGCATCACAAAAGAATGGAATTTTAATCCTTCTTAAAGCAGCTCATAAGCTCCGTGTGGCACTGGAAAACATGGAGTCGGCGATGACGACCACGATGCCAGTCGCATCACGCGTCACGAAGAGGGATTCAAATCAACATTGACAACAAACTTCTTCGTATATACATGCCTTACTATCCTACCAGTCTCTTGCCTGAGCAACATCATACTCCAAGACCACGTCAAAATCGTCGTGGTGTGGTTCCCCCCCCGACCGTTCTTGAGGTATTGGCGGCTCCACTTTCTCCTACACGCGCGCCCCTCGTTGTCCCGTCGCTTTTACTCCCACGACGGGCTGTGACGAAATGTGACTATTGTTTCTGACAGCAGTTCTGCCGCTGCTACGGTCTACGGTTGGCTTTTTATGTAACGCTCGCGCAAAAGCAACTCGAGTGGAAATGTGGCCGGGCGGAAGGAAGGATTGTTTTTCGACCCACTGACTACTACTACCCGCTGTTATGAAGGGTAAAACATGGAAGTGGGGGAGCACAGGAGCACAACGAGGGAAACAGACTTTCACGTTTGCTGCAATGTTTCGCGCAAACCCCCCAAACCTCACCAGTGCGTCTCTCTCTCTCGGTGGTACTATGAGAAGGAAAAATTGGAAAACTCAACGTGCGGTTGTGTTGGTGTGGTGTCTAGTTTACACTCCAGCACAAGTGATAAATCGCTTTTCTCATATCCATCCGACTCTCGCACTTTGCATGTGTGTGTATGTGTATGTGTGTTGGTAAAACACGGTCCCTATATCAGTGTGTGAGTGTAGACTGCGCAGAAGCCACCCCTTGAAGCACGCACACACACTTGCAGAGCCAAAAAACCGTCGGACAGCAACCCTTGTAGGGATGTGCTGTACCATAGTAGGCTGCTTTCCATCGGGGTAGGGGTTGAATTTTCCTTCCCTTCATGTTTGAGACGTGTCGTTACACTCACTCACACACTGACAGGATGCGTTTGTATTGGTAGGATTTATTTGGTAAAGGATCAAGCGTACAACTGTCGCCGTTCTCGTGGTACGGCGGACGGTCGTTTAGTTGATGCTGTACCACCGAGAAAGTAGCAAGCCAAGCAAGAGCCCCCCGAGTCCATGAAAACGCTTAAAGTTTGGGAGATTCGGAAGCCCTATTGAAGTTTTCATTTAACTATTGTTTGTGACATTTCGAAGAAGTGTGAAACGTTGCTGTTCGAAGGAAACTCCTCGTGCCTTGAAGCAAATGAGAAAAGGACTTGTGTGAATTTTCTTTTACGTAAGATTTTCCTTTACCGTGAAGCTGGGTATGCCCCTTTTTTATCGGTAGGCATTGGAAAAAGTGTACTCCTCTCTTTGTGTCTGTGTGGCTGTGTGTGTGTATGCTTTGCTCTGTGTAAACGACAAGTACAGGAGGATAATACGATTATAGGTGGTGAATCCCTTCCGTAAATATCGGCGTGTAATGTCCGCTGCCGTGTGTCGGTGGTGTGTGTTGGTAACCGTGTCGGGTGTGTCGTGTTGTGTGTATCGTATCACCGGCGCACTACTACCATCACGACTCTACTCCCTCATTCACTTTTCCGCAAAGTGGCTTGAGTGGGGGAAAGAAGAAAGGAATGGAAACGTTGTGTTTTTCCTCCAACATCAACTCCCCGTAAAATGCTTTCCAATTGTAAAGTTGGTGCGGTTCGGGTGAACTAAAAAGACGGAGGAAAAACTAACCTTAAAAAACTCGAACGATTGATTTCACCTCAGCTGTCACACGCGAAACTATGCTGCATTTAATTAAGTGAAAGTGACGGCGGATAATTTGAAACGGCGGCTGGAAAAGCGGTGCGCAATCGAACTCTGACACACACACACACAGGCGCGCGCGCGTGCGGTGGAAAAATAAAGCAAAAATGTGTACCAGCAAATGGTGAGTTTCTGTATCTAGCTTATAAAAAAAAACAACATTTTTACCTATTCGAAGCTTTTGGCACTTACTACTAAATCCTTTCGCCTGATTGAATTGGTGCCAGTTGGATGTAACAACAGTATTTTCGGTTTAAGTGCTCCTCCCGCTTTTTTTTAAGCACATCACCGTTAATCCCACTTTTCATTCAACCTGAACTACTAGCACGTACCGGAAAACGGTACTTCCAACTCCTCCTATCAGGGGAAACTTCCATTTCATTTTGTCTCTGTTTGAGTGTAGGCAAAAAGGCCCGAGAATGAGAATAATGGAGAAGAGATGTGCCTAGGGGGGAACCGAACTCTCTGGTACTGGAAGTTAATGAGGCTTGACGACTAAACGGGGTACATCCGGGGCAGGTTGGGTGCTGGGTTACCGTTTTTTTTTTTCTTGCTTCGATTAACCAGGAAAATCGAATTTACCCCACGGCTGGGTAATGATGATCGTATCCTCGTACCTCAATCTGATTATTCCGGGAAGATAGTGGAAAATATTTAAGGTGAAATTTGAAAGAATCACTTTAACCTTCATTCAAACCAAACAAACGAATTCCAAACACGCCAATACTGGGAAGGACACGGAATGCTAAGAAATTAAGGTTTGATCAAAAAGAAAAAAAGGGACTCCTTGTTGATTTGTTTCCTCGACTTTTTTTTAGGAAAGATGTGATCTTGTCCTCAGCAGGTGGCCATTTTTTGTAAAGAAAAAAGCAACAAACCACAACAGCGTGTTGAAAATGGATAAAGTTGTGCAAAATCGTCTCCGCTTCGGCGCTTCCCCTTCCTTCCTTCTTTATCCTGCTCAAGAAGTGTCCTTCCGGCATTCGCCCAAAGACGAGCGTGTTGTGTACGTTGTTCTGTGTGCAAATTATGATAATTTTATGCATCTCGCTTTGGTGGCCTTTTTGGAGAAGGGCCTTAGCTTTCTGTGTGATATTTTCTCACCATGCGCGCGCTCTACCTTTCAAGAGGATGAAAGGGAACGATCCGCCCTATATCCTATTTTTCTGCCGAATAAGCAATAAATTCAATTCAGGCAGAAGGTATGCAAAACTCTATCCCGCCGCCTCCACATAATGGATTGATTTTGTGAGGTGCTCTGAAGCCCGCCCACTACCCATGTGTTGGAAAATTCACATCATAACATCACCCTCCGGAGCAAATGGTTTAGTTAGGCCAGCCCTAAAATTAAATCAATTAAAACAATCGCTGCAGTTGCATGGTTGGGGGGTATGGTGGAGCGTATGTCCCTTTGGTGTCCAACTCGTCGACACCTCTGAGTGTGCAGTGTGTGTGTCGGTTTATTTCCGGTACACACGGTCGTAGTTTGCAAAACCCTTTTCGAAACAAAGCCTCAGTACAAGAGGTGTGCGTCCACCACGGGCAACATCCGTGTGTCGTCGTTATCGTCACTCACCCCACACACCGGGGGTTTTTTGTGCTAAAATCCGTCCGCCCTTCTGCAGAGCTCTGCAACCGAGTGCATCCGCCGTCGTCGTCACACACGTTGAGTTGTTGCACTGCTGGATAAGCAAGCGCGGGGGATCGATAAATTTGCATTAAGAATGGCGTCTCCCTTATCGTCGTTATCCACACCGGTGGAAATGCCGATAAAGTAGAGCCACCGGGCTATGTGGGGCGGTGACCACACATCATCTCCCACACAGAGTAGATGCATTATTTATAGAGCAATTGGCATCGCATGTGTGCAAACACCAATATACCCGCAACAACGCAATGTGGACACTCAGGTGTGGGTGTGTGTCCCAGATATTCAGGTATGATTTTCAGTCAACAGGTTGTTCATTGATTCGATGGGTTTTGATGAATTGAATATCCATTGGGAGTGTTGTTCCAGGGCAGCATATACCACCGTTGAGAAGATAAAGATGTCGGTGTACTATCTCGCCTGCAAGCGCTCCAATCAATAAACAGATCCTTTTGAAGTGTCGCTGTGTTTTGCGCTCAGCGCGACCCCAATCTTGGAAAGTTTTCGTCACGTTCGTTAAGAGTAAACATGGCCTCCTCGATGCAACACGATACAGCGCGCACCTACCGACCCACTACTCAGCCAGCTCAAAGAGTGTGTGTGTCGAGCCATCTCGATGGGTTTTTGTCGAAGCGCAAATATTGAACCGATAAACGTCGGAAGAATGGAACGGATGGCTTCCGTTTTGTGTGTGTGTGTGTGTCTGTGGCTCGGTGTGGAAAATGTGTATTAAATTACACACAAACACACACGCACACACACCATCGGTAGGTGTAGGTGAAGGCAACACTGCTGTGTCTGCAATCGATAGGACGTTTCGTTCGGTAAACGGCTCCTGCCGCTGATACACCGGATCAAAGCTCGGCTCAAGTGCAGACTCTCCCCCCCCCTCCCCCCCCTCCCCAAGCAGGGCCTGTTTGTGATGGTTTAGAAATTAATCCTCGCGTTAGGTGTATTTGTTGTTGCAGCACCAAGCAAGCAAGCATTATATTACAAACTTACCAAAGAAAAGCTCTCCCCGTTCAGTCTGTTGGTTTGTTCGCTCACATTTGTAATTACCAAGAAAAGGCTGGCGAACACGACTCGCGAAGGAAACAATTTAAGGTCGTCAGAAGGTGGTTTTTTAAAGCACTTGAAACGATGTTACGCGCAGAATATACTGTGTCTTAGTATTTTTCTACCAACCGGTTACTCCTGCCTCTATGATCTCTTCTTTTTCCTCCCTCCCGCGCCGCGACCGGAACACGGCAGTAAAGATGCCTAAAGAATGGACGTGCACTTCCTTCCGTTTGCTGCTGTGTCGTCTTGCCGCCGAGACAGCAAAATATCGGCAGTTACCCTTTATTTTTTGTGCACAATTGCCGGATTATTATCCCTTCGACGGTTGTTGCTTCCATTGCTTCCTTTCTTCCAGGGGGGGTGGAGTGGTATCGCAGGTCCCTCACAGCTCTTGACATCTAGCCCTAATGCTGTGGGATCGGGCAAAAGAATTGTTCTCTGTGCTGTTTTCTCCCGCTCCTTTTTTCTTCTTCTTCGCCTTCATTCGATGTGTCTCTCTGTGTGTCTGCTGGAAAGCGTTTGAATGTTGCTAATCTTTCACCTGCAAAATACTGTGTTACTGCACAAACAGTCAGTTCAAAAAGAACCTCCAACACGGAGACGAGTGACACACCGAACCCCCCGCTTCAGGGAAAAGCGCTTTTGCAAGCTGTTTTCTTATCAGCTTCAAAGGGCAATGGCCGTAAAAGCACTTGAGAAACCACTGTGGCCGTGGGGAGGGACAAAAGCCCTTCCCCCTAGAAGAAGCTTTTCGGCTGCTTGCCAATAACCATTCATCTTTGCCTGTCTTGTCGGTTTTCGGCTCTGCTACAATCGAACATTTTCATGTGCTCCTGTTCAATGGGGAAATGAATTTATCTTCTCTCTCTTTATTCCGTTTCGAAATGGACATGGGGATTTTGCTCCGTACCGCTTCGCTTTTCTTTGACGCCGAGATGACAAGAAAGGAGACCGACTTTGACACCTTTTGAAAAACTCATCCAAGTAGCGCTTTGCTTTGTCGGTTTGGCTGTGTGTGCTTGCCAACGAAAAAGAAGGTTCTGCAGGAAAAAGGAAGCGGCTTCCTTGGGTGTGCGCAGGCGTCTCTTCCGTTGTTATGGTGACAATGGTGACGCTGCCGATGGAGAGATGGAGAGATGGATGGATGATGGTTCAACATGCTGCTGCTGCCCCATTCGAGTGGGCTAGTTTTGATGTCTATACGGCTTTCGATGACAGTTTGCTGGAAGAAAGTTTGGCGACGGATGTCTATCGGGGGTGTGCTTGATAGCTTTTTCTTATCGCTGGTGTGTGGTCCATGGGTAGGAAGTAGCAAGGCATGATGAAGAAAGGTGGTCGCCTTGGTTGTCGTCCTTTTGGACCTGGCGGCACAGTGTGTTTCAATTAATTTCTACGACCGGAAGTGTGACACTTCAGCACGAGCAGCCATCTCTCTCTATATCTCTATTTCTCTCTGTGTGAGAATGGTTTGAGGTGTTCGGAGATGTATTCTTCATACAAAAGCACAAGATGTCTTCCGTTGGAGACATCACTGTATTGCTTGTTGAACGCCACAACAGTTGCTTGAAGGAACAGAAGCTTGCTTTCTCCGAATACTAACCCACCAACAGCTCCCACAAGAGCCGCCCTCGGTATTGTGCCATCTTCCTGCCGAAAAGTGAATAATCACATTAATCCCACCTCTGCGGTGTCAGATTAGGAAAATAAAATTAATGAACAACGGTCGGTTGGTTGCCTTGGTGCTCGTGTGGGGGCACGATAGTTCCGCCAGCTTTTGGCTTCTGCTCGAAGCGCTCCAGATACACAACACTCCCCATGAATCACACGCCTGTGGTGTTGTGGGAGTGAGGTCGCTCTGTGGAAGTGCTTAAATCCAATAGAATAATAATGGGTGGGCCATTTTTCAGCCAAAGTCCATAAACGATAATGAGAAGCACAAGGACATTCTCACAACGGGCGACGTCAAGCGGTTTTCCATCAGCGGTTCCATCCCCCTCGCCTCCCCCACTTTTGCTCCAGATCTCCAAGTGTTTCCCGCGCATCCCGGAATTCGTCTCGTTTCCTTCCGCATCGTTATCGATTTATCGAGTGTAGCGTGTTGTAGCGGCACAGGACGACTGACTGGAGGCGGAGTGGCCGGACTCTTGTCGTGAGGCACTCACACTGCTGCTTGTGGAGCACGATTTATAGCCTCCCGCCATTTTCGATGGTAACATATTTTAATGTAACGACTAATTTTCCACTCCACTGCAGCAACTTCTCGAGGTGGGGGGAGGCTTAAGCATCTGGTTCCCCTTCCAGCACAATCCAGGAGCGAAAGGAACCGAAGATTAACCCCAATGTTGCTGGGCATGAGTGGCTTTCCTTCCTGCAGAGTTTTCGCCGGAAGAGCTGCTAGTGGCGCTGAACGGAGCTGCTCAACTTTTGCTTATCAGGTTCGGGAAAAACGTGGAAAGCAAACGAAGAAAAACGTGACTACGATAATGCTTCGTGACTTACGCGACACTTCTTGGGTGCGTGTTTGTGCCGCATTGAGAAGGGCTTCAGACATCCATCACACGGTGTGTAGTTGGCTCTTCACGGCTCGGTGGAGTGATTCCCCTGCAAGGACAGGAGCAGAAGGGAAGAACGTTAAGAACACCGCTTGATGCGCTTTTTATCGGCCGTTTGCTGCTGCTGCTGCTTGTTGTTGCGGATTTTTAAGCGTAATGTGTTCCGAGCTGCTGAAATCATTCGAACACAATCGCGAGGCCGCGATTCGCCATCGATCGATGATGCATCTCGCTTCCGTGGCCCGTGCCCATTCCCTCCTTCCTTCGTGGTGTGACGGTCGATGACGGATTTTATTTGTCCGCGTTTTGCAGTCCTTTTGCGGATACACACACACACACACACATGCAAGCGCGCGTGGCCATAGTGTCCTTTCGCGCATTGGCACTGCGGTTTGTGGAACAGCGGTTGGCACTTGACGCGACTGTTGGAACTGTCTGCCTGGTGACAGGCATTCGGCCCTCCCAATCCCATCCCCCCGGACACATATACGATAAATTGTGATTTATGATGCTTTCGACACGCGCTCGCCGAGGAGATGGCAGTGTACGATGCAGCTGATCTGGTGGATGGATCGCTTGCCGCCGTCGCACGCTGTGTTGGGGGTTTTTGCTAACCGCGAACCACAAAACTGTCGCCTGGACAGATGGGCACGGGATGGAAGGGAAGTGGGGGAGGGGAACGAGATGATGCTCTGTTGGTCAATTTATGTGTTTCCAATGTGTTCGGATGATTTTGAGGTTTGACGCTTTTTCTATAGGGACCGTTTGGGAAGTCCATAGTTGAATGGGAAAACGAGGCGCTAATGACTGCGTGACGACGAGGTTTGATAAGGAAATAATAGCATTAAACTGGGCCGTGTCTAGTACAATCTGGGTGTGAGCCTGGTGTGTCTATGAAAGGCGGTTCTAATTCTATGGAATTAAATTCAATTGTTTTTTTTTCTATTGATTTCAAACAAAAAAACTAATGATCAACTGCATTTGCTTGTTCTCTTCTAATTGATGTGCAGCATCGCTAGAGCAGCCACCACCATAGCAGCAGCTCGGGCCGGAGAATGTCCACACTATCCCTCCGGATCAGCCTCGAGGGAGGCCGGGTGACAAAGACGATCCAGTTCGATCCGAGCACGACCGTGTTCGATGCGTGTCGCATCATCAAGGACAAGTTCGCGGAGGCGGTACAGGGGCAGGCGCAGGAGTTTGGCCTCTTCCTAGCGGACGATGACACCCGGCAGGGCGTGTGGCTGGAGCCGGCCCGCAACCTGGGCTACTACATGCTGCACAACCACGATGTGCTCGAGTACCGACAGAAGCACCGGACGCTGCGCGTGCGCATGCTGGACGGTGCGGTCAAGACGATCCTGGTCGACGATTCGCAGCCGGTGTCGCAGCTGATGGTGGTGATCTGCACAAAGATTGGCATCACCAACCACGAGGAGTACGGGCTGGTGCGCGAAGACCCGGAGGCGCAGAACGAGAACCAGCCCGACAATCGCTCCAACACCGGCACGCTCACGCTGCGTCGCAAGGCGCAGGAGAAGGAGCGGGACGCGAAGATGGAGAGCTTGCGGAAGAAGCTGCGCACGGACGACGAGATCAACTGGGTGGACGTGGGCAAGACGCTGCGCGAGCAGGGCATCGACGAGCAGGAGACGGTGCTGCTGCGGCGCAAGTTCTTCTACTCCGACCAGAACATCGATTCGCGCGACCCGGTACAGCTGAACCTGCTGTACGTGCAGGCGCGCGATGCCATCCTGGACGGGACGCACCCGGTCACGCAGGACAAGGCGTGCGAGTTCGCCGGCATACAGGTGCAGATCCAGTTCGGGGACCATAACGAGGCGAAACATAGACCCGGGTTTCTGGAGTACGTATTGATTTTGTGTTAATCTTTTGACTCGAACCAAATGTAATGCTTTTTGCTTGTTTTTTTGCTTCCCCCCCATTCACAGTTTGCGAGAGTTTCTGCCCGCCTCGTACGTGCGCACGAAGAACATTGAGCGGAAAATATTCGCCGAACACCGGAAGCACGTCGGGCTGTCCGACCTGGACGCGAAGTACGAGTACACCAAGACGGCCCGCGAGCTGCCCACGTACGGTGTGACGTTTTTCCTGGTGAAGGAGAAAATGACCGGCAAGAACAAGCTCGTGCCCCGGCTGCTGGGCGTCACCAAGGACTCGGTGCTGCGGTTGGACGAGACGACGAAGGAGATCCTGAAATCGTGGCCGCTGACGACCGTACGCCGGTGGGGCGCGTCGCCCAACACGTTCACGCTCGATTTCGGCGATTACGCCGACTCGTACTACTCGGTGCAAACGACGGAAGCGGAACAGATCGTGCAGCTGATCGCCGGCTACATCGACATCATCCTGAAGAAGAAGCAGGCAAAGGACCACTTCGGCATCGAGGGCGACGAGGGCTCCACCATGGTGGAGGAAAGTGTCGCACCGTCAAAGTAAGCAGCGCTCGGACTGTGTGAAACGTTCTCTAAGAATAGCCATTCCATGGATGGGGTGCTTTGAAGCAGACGATAAAGTTTTAGTGCCATTTGCGTGCTCAGTGGCTGGCGTGCAAACAGCTGCTGATAAGCGAACAGGCGGCACTGTGAATGCATTCTAAATCACTTATTTTGCACCATTTTTATCGCCTTCTTCTAAAGCAAACCTGTGTGAATGGACTATGTGGCGTTGATTTTGTAGAATCTTTCAATAATGTTCTCGATCCAATGTGTTTCTGTTCTTTCTGCTTCCAGAGCCACCTTCCTGCAGCACGAGGAGACGAACAAAGGTGGCAAGGTGGAAACCCATTCCATCGCTAAGCCAGCCATCATGCGCGGAACTGACGGTAAGCAGCAACATTTTTCGATGCAATGTGGAAAGAACGCTTTTGTTAGAAAAAATAAAGCTATTCTTTTTATGTTACTGGATTTTCTTTTACGTTTCTATTACAGTCCATAAGTTTTATAATTTAATTGATTTTGTTTTCTTTCTTTTCTTTTTCTTTTTGGTTTCGTTTCCCATTGATGGATTGATCTTCGTGCGCAAAAATCTTTCGTTTCGGTGCTCGCGTGTGACCGGGTGTGTGTGTGTATGTGTGTGCGATTGACCCTGTGTTGCTGGCTTCTCGATGATATGCACCTTAGGTGAACGGTCGTACGGTACTGGCGAGATGCAATCGATACAGTACGGTGCCATCGTCGGTCAGGTCAACCTGGCACACCAGCCACCGATGGTGAGGGCAGACAATCTGCGCTTATTACACTTTCCTTTCCGTTAACATACTAACTGAACGTGCTCTGTTGTCTTTCGTCACTCTATGTTCTGGCCCAACGCCCGGGCCGAACGTGTCACGTGTCATGAAGCTTACCCACCACTTTGTTTCGTTTCATCTCGTTTCATGCTGCGTGTAACCATTGTTGTCGTTGTCTACTACTAAAACAAAACATTAAACCCCGTTAACCCCTACGAACCACCACAAAAACTACCAGACGTAGGTGAATTACAATTTTTCGGTCACCATTTAGCAAACTACTTACACTACTCACATTATCTCACCTACAATCAGTCAAAAATCAGCATCAACTAACACATCACCTACACACACACGTACACACACTCACAAACGCATGCAAGAGGAGAGGCAGGAAGCGGAAACTAACGTTGCATTTGTTCATTTCCGATTCCGTCTTTAGTTGCAGCAAACGCGCATCAGTTCGGTACTGTCCGAGCCACAGCGTGCACTGCTCGGGTACATTTCCGCCGGTCAGGATGCGCTCAACCGGGCGGAGAAGGATCTGGAGAGCAAGGTGCAGCTGCCACCGCTCGGTACCGATCCGGGCTCGTTGCAGTGGCGCGAGGAAACGCTCGACACGTCGAAGCAAACCGTCACGACGCATCTGGCCACGATGAATGCGGCGACGGCGCAGGTCGTGACCGCGTCGCAGCCCGACGAGATCGACCACGAGGCGGTCGGTGCGGCCGTGTCGCAGATCACGCAGAGCATCCCGGAGGTGACGAAAGAGGTGCGCCTGATTGCCGCTCTCATGGACGATGACTGTACCGGCGATAAGCTGCTGGAAGCGACGCGCAAACTGTGCAATGCGTTTAGCGATCTGTTGCGCTCGGCCGAGCCGGAAAGCAAGGAGCCGCGCCAGAACCTGCTGAATGCGGCGACGCGTGTCGGTGAGGCGAGCGGACAGGTGCTGAGCACGATCGGCGAGGAGAGCGTGGAGAGCCGCGAGCTGCACGATATGCTGCTCGGGCTGGCGAAGGCGGTCGCCAACACGACGGCTGCGCTGGTGCTGAAGGCGAAATCGATCGCGGCCGTGACGGAAGATGAGGCAACTCGCAACAAAGGTAGGAAGCACGGGAACTAGTTTCATACGGAGCATGATATTAATGCTTATTTCTTTGTCTTGCACAGTTATCGGAGCGGCAAGTCAGTGTGCTCTGGCTACCAGCCAGCTGGTGGCGTGTGCCCGTGTCGTCGGTCCCACCATTCAGAGTCCGGCTTGTCGGGAGCAGCTGGAAGCGGCAGCGCGTGAGGTCGCTAAAGCCGTCGCTCACCTGGCCGAAGTGTGCAACGAGGCGACGGACAATCAGCAGCTGCGTGGCGACCTGACGGCAGCGGCGAAGGACGTCTCCAAGTCGCTGACCGATCTGCTCGAGCACATCAAGCTGAGTGCGCGTGAGAAGGCACGCCGCGTGGAGAATGAGAACCCCGTGGATAATGTGCTGGTAGCGACAGACATTCTTGTTTCGTCGTCCGACCCGCAGGAGATGATCCGGCAGGCGCAGCAGCTCGGCAAAGCAACGGCCCAGCTCATCCAGAGCATCAAGGGCGAGGCGGAAAGTCAGCACGACTCGAACATGCAGCGCAAGCTGCTCGAGGCCGCAAAGCAACTGGCCGACGCTACGGCACGGATGGTGGAAGCGGCCCGGCTGTGTGCCGGAAACCCGCACGATTCGGGCCACCAGGAGATGCTGCGCACCGCGGCGGAGGAGCTGCGTGTCATCACGACATCGACGGCAAACACGCCCGCCATCAAGCGGCAGCTGATTGGGCGGCTGGAACAGTGCGCCAGACAGGCGGCCTCGTCCGCCACGCAATGCATAACGGCGGCCCAGAACTCGCTCATCCACAGCAACGATGTGCAGACGAAGGAGATCCTGCTGCAGGACTGTCAGGCGGTGGCCGATCAGATTCCCCGGCTGGTGGCGGGTGTAAAGGGCACGCATGCGCGTCCAGACGACCCGAACGCGCAGCTGTGCTTGATCGATGCCGCCGAGATGTTCCTCGAGCCGGGCGCACAGATGGCCGGTTCGGCACGCGAACTACAGCCAACCGTTATGGACCAGGCGGCTGGGCAGCAGCTGGGACGCAGCTCCGTCAACTTGACCCACGCCATCCACGATCTGCGGCTGGCGGCCCATCGTGCACGGGAGGCATGCGGTGGCAACGAGCTGGACGCTGCGCTGGAAGCGGTTCGCAACCTGCGCAGCGTGCTGAGCGACACACGCCGCGCCGCCCAGGAAGGAAGTCTGCGTCCGCTGCCGGGCGAGACGGCAGACAGTTGCTTCAAGCAGCTGGCTGCCGCTAGCAACGCGGTCGACGTTTCGATGCACCAGCTGATGAGCGCCGCCCAGCAGGGCAATCGTACGTACGCAGGGGTCGCCGGTCGCGACACTGCTCTCGCCCTGGGCGATTACACCAAGAGTGTGCGCGGGGTGCTTGTAACTACGAAGAATCCTGCCGTGGTCGATTGCGCCGACGAGGTGATTGTGGATTCGCTGCGCGTGATTGAGGAAGCGCAGCGAACGCTCCAGAATCTGGACAACCAGGAGGCGCTGCTGATTGCGATCAAGCGCACGAAACATTCGCTCGGTCGTACGATCGACTGTCTACCGGGCGTGAAGGACATCAACGAGGCGTTCGAGACGGTAACGGATTTGCGCAGCATTCTCGACACGGGCGAGTACCCACCGTCGGATCGTCCGTATGGCCAGCTGCAAAACGAGTTGAAATCGGCCGCTGATCAGTTAAACGTAGCTGGCGGACAGGTGGCACAATCGTACGACAGTTCCATCAAGCTGGCCGGCACAAGCCAGGAGTTCTGTCACGCCTACAAAGAGCTGCTAACGGTGACGCTCGAAATGGCAGGCCAAACGGCGGAAGATCGTGCCCGGGAAGAGATCGTCAACTCGCTGCGCGGCGTTTCGAACCAGTCGATTAGTCTGCTGGGCACGGCTCGCTACGTTGCGGGCGACCCGGACCGTCCGAATGCGAAGAACGAGCTGTCCTCTGCGGCACGGCTGGTGACGGAAAGCATCAACCGGCTGGTGGACGTATGCACGCAGGCCGCCCCAGGGCAGAAGGAGTGTGATGGCGCGATACGTAGCATTGAATCGCTGCGACCGCTGCTGGAGTCACCCCAGGAATCGCTGACCGATCAGGGCTACTTCGACTGTCTCGACACGGTGCTGGAGAAATCGCGCACACTCGGCGAGGGCATGACGGGCATCGCAAACAACGCGAAGAACTCGAAGCACGTTGAGTTTGGCCACTCGGTCAACTCGGTGTCGGAGTCGATTCGTGGTCTGATCGAGTCTGCCGCACAGGCCGCGTATCTGGTGGGAGTTTCCAACCCTACCAGCGTCGGAGGGCGTCCGGGCATTGTCGACCCGGCTCAGTACGCTCGTGCAGCACAGGCAATCCGTCAGAGCTGCGACGTTCTGCGAGGTCAGGCCTCTTCTCAGCCGCAGGTCCTGTCGGCGGCGACCGTCATCGCCAAGCACACGTCTGCGCTTTGCAATGCGTGTCGCAATGCAAGCTCCACCACAACGAACCCGGTCGCCAAGCGGCACTTTGTCCAGGCTGCCAAGGAGGTGGCCAACTCGACGGCTGCGCTGGTGCGTGAAATTAAGGCCCTCGATCAGGACTACAGTCCGGCATCGCGGCAACGCTGTGCCGCTGCGACGGAACCACTGCTTGAGGCGGTTTCTTCGCTCTGTCACTTTGCCTCCTCGCCCGAGTTCATCTCGATTCCGGCCCGCATCTCGACCGAGGGTCGCAAGGCACAGGAACCGATCCTGACGGCCGGGCGTGGCATACTCGACGGTGCAGTTGATATGGTTCGCACGGCAAAGGTGCTCGCGCTGACACCGACCGATCCGCCAGTATGGCAGCAGCTCGCAACCCACAGCCGCAACGTGTCGGAAAGCATTAAGCAGCTTGCGTCGAGCATTCGCGAGAAGGCTCCTGGCCAGATGCAGTGCGACCAGGTGCTGGAGGTGCTGAAGGATTGCTCGCGGGAGCTCAACTCAGCCGCTCTAGCGGTCGGTGTTGATGGTTTGCCGCAGCGCAAGGACAGCAATCTGCAGGGCTTTACCAACCAATCGCTCAATGCGGCGTCCGAGCTGATCGATCGTCTCGAGCCGGTGAAATCGTCCGCAAAGAAGAATGCCGAAAGTCTGGGTCACGCTGTAAATCAGATCGCGAAACACATTGTGCCGCTGACGAATGGAGTGATTGGAGCATGCTCGCAGCTCGTCCACTCCGGTCAGCAAACGGTGCTGATCAACCAGGTCAAATCGGTTGTTGAGTGTTGCGCACAGCTCGTACAAACTGCTAAGCAGGCAGGCGGTAACCCACGTGCCGCTCATTTCCATCCGGAGCTGGATGAGGCAGTTGAATCGACGCGGGAAGCGATCCAAGAGCTGAACGCAACCGTCGAGCGTCTTTCCACGGAGAACGGTGTGGTGACGGGTTTGATGGAGCAAATTTCCCGCTCGATGTCTCGCATCTCCGACAAGCGCCAATCGTTCCTGGGAGCGTCGCTGAATGATACGTACGTCGACTACCAGACGCGCATGGTACAGAGTGCGAAGGAGATTGCGCGCTACGCGAACGAAATCAACGCCAAGGCCGCCATCGATCCGTCCAAGCTGGCCCAGCTGTGCGTGGAGATGACGCATCATTACACGCAGCTGGCGCAGGACTCGATTGGTGCGTCCGCGCTTACCACTTCACCGGATGTGGCGATCCGCATCCGCAACACGGTGCAGGATCTCGGCCGCTCGGTCAACGTGCTGATCCAATCGACGACCGGTATCCGGAAGGACGATAGCAGCGGCTTGGTGGAGATATCTCGCGGCGCTCGTGACGTGTCGGAGAAGGTGGCCCAGGTACTGGCCGCCCTTCAGGCCGGTTCGCGTGGTACGCAGGCGTGCATTAACGCTTCCAGCACGGTGTCCGCGATCATCAGCGATCTCGACACGACGATCATGTTCGCCACCGCCGGTACGCTGCAGTCGAGCGACGAGGATGGCAAATTCTCCGACCATCGCGAGCACATCCTCAAGACAGCGAAGGCGCTGGTGGAGGACACAAAGATCCTGGTGGCCGGTGCTGCCGGCACACAGGATCAGCTAGCAGCAGCCGCCCAGAACGCGGTGACGACGATTTGTAAGTTGGCGAGAGAGCAGGATGATGGTTCCCTGATTCTAACGCTCCGTTTCCTTCCTATTCTTGCAGTGCAATTGGCCGACGCAGTCAAGCATGGGGCCGCCTCGCTCGGTTCCGGTCAGCCCGACTCGCAAGTGATGGTCATAAACGCGGTCAAAGACGTCGCCGCAGCACTCGGTGAGCTTATAAACGCTACTAAACTCGCCTCCGGCAAGCCCATTAACGATCCAGCTATGAATGATTTGAAAGATAGCGCTAAGGTATGTTCGTTTGTTTAGTTTGTTATCGTTCTTGTTGTATTTTCCTTCCACATCCCTGCTTCCCATTCAGTGCCGCCATGCCATGCCGTTTGGCAACTCCTTCCATTGTGCTTGTAGCCCCGATCGATCCGTCCCTGTATCCCTGTATTCCTATCCCACATCTCTGTCGCCTACACGTGTCTGCACGCCGTTTTTGCCTGGAACGGAATGTGTTGTTGAATGTTTCTAAAAACGTCTAAACGCGTGCACGTGCGTACTCGGGCAGAAATGTTGTCTTGTATGTGTGTGTGTGTGTGTGTGTATGTGCGTGTAACTCTCACAATTGAAGCACTTGGTTGCATTCTGCATTCTGTTACGCCGTAATTGGCTGCTAACTAAAAGGTCACCATATTTTTGGCATCTCTGTAGCACAAATTAAAGTTTGAATCGTTTGAAAACTATAATCGAAAGCTGTACATGCTTATGTTGTCTTTTGCTTCGATAGATCATGTATATACATGCAGATTAACTCTTTATTCGAACAAAAAAATTTCTTTTTAACCTTTCTAATCCCTCTAATCCCAACTGCAAATGCAATTCTAATATAACCAACACACCACTCAAAGACAAGCATCCTCCTTCACTGATACCGACATAATTGCTAAACACGCTGTAAATCCATCCAGCAACCTTCTTCACATGCATTTGCCTCACTGCAAACACAACAAAACACTACCTTCAACTGTATAGGACATCAGCAGCCGCGTGTTGATTAGCATAATCAAAATGAATGACTTTGTTTTACCTTGTTTGTGTGTTGCTGGAGTCACGGGCACAGCAAAGCGCGTAATCGAACCTTCTGTTTTATCGAACGGGAAGGACGGTGTCTTGTTCACGTTCACATCACTGAACTGCGATCGGTTTTCTTTTTCCCCTCTTTCGATGGTGCATGCCTCTCTCTCTTCTTAGCACGACGTTCTTCTGTTGAAGCTTTCATTCCCAGAAGGACATCCAGTACTACTTCGTACAATGTTTCCTACTTCCTGTCTCCTTCTCTCTCTCTCTCTGTCTGCTCTACCTGTTTGCTTCGGATGAAAGATGGTGGAATGTTGTGTGGATATATCGTTTGATGATAAGTAAAACTTACAACGGTCCTCTAACACGACGCCTCCAACTGACCAGGGAATGTAGAAGACCCGCGGAAGCTCATCGGGATTTTCCTGCATGCGAATAGCAACGGGGGATTGAGAATGCATTGAATTGGTGTTTATCTGTGTATACTGGGCCGTACCTGGGGTGGGGCTTTTGTACCAAGTTGTCTAACACGCGGTCGTACACGTCGTACCTAACAGCAACCCCCCATCCCCCTCCCTGTATGGATTGTGGTCGAGAGATGTATATGCGGGTCTGTAGTAGGCGGGCATCGAACACTAAAAGGCAAGAGAGCGTGGTGTAGTGGCGTCGTAAGTAACACAAACGGGATCGCCCTGGGAGACGATCCAGTAGTTTGGCGGTTTCGGTGCACGACGTAACATCTTGAAGGCGCTTCTGTAATTGTCCTACAACCTGTCCTACAGTTTCCTAAGAAACCTCTCCATAAGAAACTCCCTGGTAAAATATCTTCCAAACTGTATACTTCATACACATCAACACCACATCAATTTGCTGATTCTGTTATTGTTGTTTTCCCTCTTTTTGCCTCTTTATCTCTTCTTTCTCTCGCTCACACTCTCACTTACGCTCCCACTCTTTTTATCCTCGGGTATCATCATCCTTCCCATACCACCGTCCCCCTTCATCGGTCCCTTTTCACAGATGATACGGGAGCTGTGCCTCACCGAGACGAGCACGTCTGTCGCGCTGGCCGGCTATCGCGCCGAAGGTGCCGGCCAGCGGTACATTTACACACATCAACAGCAAACACACACCACTGCTCCCACCGCTCTGTCCGTGCGAGCTCCTACTGTACGACCCAATTAACCCCTCGCGCTGCACCGCCCCGCCCCGCTTCCAGATGTCCGTTTGTCGTCGTTGTCGTCGTGTGGTTCCGTTGTTTCGTCCATGTCGAATGTAGGCACTGAATGTTAAGCACTAAGCTGGACAGTCCTGGAATGATGTACTTTGTCGCTTGCGCATGCCCCTGCGTGTACGAAACCTGCTCCATCTACTCTCCACACTCTCTCCCGTCCCTGCAAGCAAGCTCAACTCACCTCCATTCTATGATTCGTCCTGTGTTTTTCTTTCTTTTCAACCATCACCGCAACGCTACTCTGTATCTCTGCCATCCGTCACCTTCCTGTGTTCTGTACTGTAATGTTCTTTTTTTTTTTTGGAAAAACAAATTCCACCATCCACCGGTGGTAATCGGCGTTGTAGGTTACGGGCGGGGAGAAGATCATTCCGGGAATTGGTAGTGTCGCCGCCGCCGGCTGGTGGCTTTCCGATCAGGAAGAGGAACTGTTACGGCTTCTGTCCGCAGTGCCGACCCTGTTTGATGGCGCATTTTAGTGGCGCACCCATACTAATACTCACATCCGGTGCCATATCCGTTCCGAGCATTCAGCATTTACCCTGTACTTCATGTGTATTTTAAGGTCCATTTTTAAAGATTAAAAATAAGACGCAATTAGTATTGTATCTCCCCCAATGTATTGTCTCTGTATGTTGTGTCAAATAAATGTGTATGTTTCAATTGCTTGAAGTGAGTGGCACACAGCACACCTTTCCCTTATGATCGCTTGAATCACCACCGTCTGTCCTTCCTGTATGACGAGGCGAGACGAGTGACTCCCTCGACGTCGACTCCTTTATTGCTCCTCCTCTTCCGCCTGGCTTTATTCTTGTGGTTGCGTGTAGCGTCCTCTTGTAGCGTGGTTACTAATATAGCTCGTCTCGTGGCGACTACATGGGACACGACATTGACAGCTCTGGTACACTTGCTCCGGATCGAACCACACAAGTGGCGAAACGATGAAACGATGTGAACTGTAGGTAAAAATACATCCATTTACTTTGATTATGCTCCCCACGTGGCTGGCTGCGCTGTCCTTAGATAAAAGGAAACATTTCTCAAACTGGCTTACAAACGAGAGGATGGAGTATTTTGGCCAGTTTTTAAGATGCATTTTCAGGAGGAAAGCATTCCCTCCGACATGATCTTCACAGCAAGAAGACGACGCGGTTTCAAAATATTTCACACTCTCGCGCTTTTGTTTAAACTTTTCATTTAACGTTTTTGGCGTGTTTGCTTCCTATCTAACCCATATCACCTGCCCCAGTTTCTGTGCATCCACACAGCATCGATCTCTTTACTTACTAATTGGTTTGCTTTCTTGTTTCTTACACCATCGACAAAACAACAACACTCAACCACAGGTTATGGTGATGAATGTCACCTCGCTGCTTAAGACGGTGAAGGCCGTCGAGGACGAACACACGCGCGGCACGCGCGCCATGGAAGCCACGGTGGACGCCATCTCGCAGGAGCTCCGATCGATGCAGTTCGCGCCGGAGATGATGCGCTCGAGCATGCAGCAACTGTCCCGCCCGGAGGATCTGATCAGCGTCACCAAGCATGTGACGGCGGCCACGGCCAAGGCCGTCGCGGCCGGCGCCTCCAACCTGCAGGCCGACATTGCAGCGGCCGCTAACCTGGGCCGCAAGACCATCTCCGACATGCTGAGCGTGTGCAAGTCCGTTGCGTGGTCGTGCGCGGAAACGCAAGACCTGCGGCAGCGTACGCTGGACGCCGGTTCGGCTGTCGCGATTGCGTATCGCGATCTGCTCGAGGGTATACTAAGCCACTGCACGGCTGACGAGCGGATGCAGCTGTCCCGGCGCGTCGCGATGTGTGTGACGGATCTGGTCGGCATGGCGCAGCTGCTGAAGGGTTCGGATTGGGTCGATCCCGACGATCCGACGGTGATTGCCGAGAACGAGCTGCTCGGTGCGGCCGCATCGATAGAGGCTGCCGCGAAGAAGCTGGCCAACCTGCGCCCCCGTCGACAGGAAGTGAAGGTAAGCGTTGGGGGTTATAATTTAACCTCACTTTTACATTCTGTATATCCTATTCCTTCTACCTGGCGTCTGTTCTAACCAGTTCTTCTGTACCTTCTTCTAACCCCGGGGGCGTTTGGTGTTTGGTGGGACAGTTTCGGTGAGATATGTTTGATATTCTTGGTTGTTAAGATTTCAATTATCACCCAGGAATCAAACATATTATTACCGTGACTGTCGTTGGTCATCGGAAAGCGGAAACGCACGCAACAAAACACTCTCAACTGCTCTGGGCAAACAATTGCAATTTTGAAAAAAAAAAAAAAAAAAACAAAACAAAAACGAAATCAAGTGTATATTAATGTGTGAACAATCGGTGACGATAAAGTGGCTTATCTTGATGGCATTAAATTGAAGTAAAGTAGATAGAAATTTACCATTTTCGTTTGTTTCGTGTTGAGTGGTTTAGTTTCCTTTCTTTTTTTTGGTTCTTTTTATGTTTGCCTTATTAGTTTTGTTGCAATTTTTAGTTCCGTTTTTCGGTTCTCAATGATACTTTTGATTGTTAAAGTATTGTTGGTTTTTCTTATGTTTTTCTCTTTTTTTGTGTTACACATTTTGGTTACACTGTTGGTTAAACTATCGAAAATATTGTTAAGTGAAATACAAAAAAAATGTTCTTAATCCTCACGCTACCATAAAATCAACGTTTTAACATTTCTGTTCAACTGTATATTTGTAGGAAGCGGATGAGAATCTAAACTTCGACGAAATGATTCTGGAAGCGGCCAAGAGCATCATGGCGGCATCCTCTTCGCTCGTGCGTGCGGCCAACGCTGCCCAGCGCGAACTGATCGATCAAGGCAAGGTGGCCAAACGGCCCCTCACCTCCTCGGACGATGGTCAGTGGTCGGAGGGGCTGATTTCAGCGGCCCGGCTCGTAGCGGCCGCCACCCACAGCCTCGTCGAAGCGGCCCAGAACCTGGTGCAGGGTGTCGGGACCGAGGAGATGCTCATTTCCTCCGCGAAACAGGTGGCCAGCTCTACGGCCCAGCTGCTGATCGCGTGCAAGGTCAAATCGGACCCCAACTCAGAAACGGGACGGCGGCTGCAAGCGGCCGGCAATGCCGTCATCAAGTCGACGGACAAGCTGGTGCAAGCCGCCCAGCAGGCAATCGAGGGCGAGGAGGAACACACGCTGCGCCTGAACCGCAACATGGTGGACGGTATGGCACAGGAGATCAATGCACGGTCGGAAATTTTGATGCGCGAACGGCAGCTGGAGGAGGCAAAGAACAAGCTGATCGCTATCCGGCACGCAAAGTACCGGCAGAAGCTGGGTGGTGGCTTTACCACGGACGAGAGTGACGAGGGCGGTGTGGCGCCACCTCCGTTCGCGGGATACAGCCAACCGACGTCCCCGAAACCGCCCCAAACCCTGCCCAAACCGGGCACCTATTCGCCGGGCTCGCTGGGCGCTTCGCCGGCGCAGGGCGCTAGTACGATGCCACGGCTAGGGCAGCACTCACCCGCCAGTCCCAGCTTCCAGCGGCCTGGCTCGGGCAATCAACTGCTCACTGCCAATGCCGTCCCGAAACCGTACCAGTCGGATGCGCTCAAGTCGCCGTCCGCGTTGGTGTCACCGTCGATGCTTAACCGGACGTACGATACGACGCGGGTGGAGAATACGAACCTGAGCGCATCCAAATTCAACCGCACGCAGTTCGACGCGGCCGTACAGGACCTGCAGAACAAGGTGCAGCCGCTCAGTACGTTCCGATCGTCGCCGACGCATACGAATGGAGGTGTTGCCGGAAGCTCGCCCGCGCCACAAACATATGAAGGATTCACAACCAGGTAAGGGTAAAGGTTTTGTGGTGATCGGTAGAGGCTGCTTGGGAAGAGGTAGCGGCATGAATCGGCTTGGAATAATAATGCTCCTTTCATTATGACTGTTGTACCATCGCTGAATGAGCATGCACAGAACACCCTACGAGCGAAGGGGCATTTTGTATATCTGTAGTCTAAAGTCCCCGTGTACACACCCATTCCTTTAATCCTATTGTGCATCGACTAAAGCATGGAAAGCTCATTCAAATTTCGAAGGTGAAGGGAGTAGTTTGGGAATCATTAAATCATTCTCTACGCATCATATCTTAACCAAGGAATGAGGTCGGAATAGGGAGTAGTATTTAGAGTACGAAACACCCCAATCGACATCGACGATAATCGCAACCCTAACCACTAAAACAAACCAATGTTTTTCTCTTTCTCTCTCTCTCTCTGTTTCTCTCTTCTCTTCCACGCATCGCGTGCGCGCGCAGATACGAAACCCGTGTCTTCCAGAATGCCAATAACACTAATCCCCAAAGCCCAAACCCGCTAACCACTGTGGAGCAGAAGTTTGCTAAACTTAACCTAGACAATCACGACATGCAACAGCAGCAACAGCAGCAGCAACAGCAGCAACAACAACAGCAACGCTATCAGCAGCAATCACAGTCACTAAGCCAAGGTTACTTTAACAATAGTGCGACCACTTCGCCGGCCAAACCTGTCAGTAGCACTAGCAGCTTTGCCGCCAGTAGTAGTCCCGCCGCAAACGTCACTAACGCCTTGACTAGCTCACCGCAACAGCAACAGTTCCATCAGCAGCAGCACCTGCAGCAGCAACAACAACACTTCCTTCGCACCACCACTACTTCCACTACCTCCAGCACCAACAACAACAACAACCACACATCCGTGCCTTCCGTACCGACGATTAAAAATGGTAACGTTAGTCTCTTTGACAGTGGCGCACACGATGCAGCCACCACCACGCTAAGGTCGGTGCAGGGCGGCGGCAGCAAGCTGATGACGACGGAGGAGCAGTACCAGCAGCACCAGCAGGTTATCCACACCAAAAAGGTCCACATGTCCTCCACCACCTCCTCCTCGACGACGCTGAAGTCCGGTAGCGCGGGCGGAGCCGTGACAGAATGGAAGTAGCCGTGCCGTCGCATGGGTGTGTTCGTCCAGGAATAATTCGAGTAGTACCACTTCAATGCGAATAGCTTAGTATTCTTACTTATTTTCATCAAGATATCGTGCCTCTAACATCGAAGTGTGCCACGCGGGACACGCTGACTTTGTTGTTGACTTTTAACTGTTTTTTTTTTACTAGTGTGTAGTACGTGTATAAGTAGGCATAGACGACGCAAACACTCACCACGCAAACGCGTGCTGTGCGTGTTGCGTGTGTGCGTGTGCGCGCATGTTTTGTGTAGAAAAGAAACAAAAAAAAAACATTGTGTAATATTTCCTCCCCGATACAACTATTCATTAACGCCACTAAGTGCCACGTGTGTTTAATATTATTTTGTAGTAACAGTTGCGTGTGAAACAAGCAGAAAAGCTTTGCAGTATCGAGAAGCAAACACAAACAAACAAAAAATTAGTTCATAACAGAGAGGTTAATATATTCGGAAAAATGCAAGTATATTAGAGTAATGTGTAACACACTAACGCGCACGTTTTTGACACAGTTAGTATGCAGTCAGATTTAGGGACAAAAAGAGAGATGGAATAGGTGTTTATTAGCAAACAAATTTTGAACGCGTGTGTGTGCAAAACTCACTAATGTGCCTCGATTGTACTCACGATTTGCCTTCCACTGGGGACTGTTGAATATGCCGGATGAGTGAAAATACACACGTTTGTGTGCGTTTCTTTGCTACACATTCGTGCAATTTCAACAGCCAGTATATAGATGCGCCTTTCCCATTTTGTGCCGAACGCAAAACAAATTTAAACTACTAAATATGCCAACGATTGCCAAAACAACAAAATTAAGAGAGCCGAAAGCAGCCTTGAAAAAAGCGAGTTGCACGTGTGTTTTTCGAAGATAATATCGTAAGTGCCATTTTTTGTAACAACTTCAACATACAACTATTATTACAACTTCTACTACTACTACTACTACTACTACTATTTCTACTGCTATATGTTACTAGACACGTGGTCTTCTTAATGCGAGGTAAACTTAATACGATTTAGTCGAACGATACACGATGCGAGTTGAGTTGAGTTTAGCCTCACTCTCAAAACACTTAAACAAAAAGGACACATGGTTATACTAATATAGGTCAAGAAGAAGACGAAGAAGAAGAAGCACCGTCAGGAAGGGGTAGGGAAGGGATTGAAACAGTCTCCCGATCCTTGACCGAGAGACCGTGGAATTGTTTTATTTTCTGTACGTGTGCGTGTATGTGTGAGTGTGTGTGAGTGTGCTGTACAACAAAAGCCAGCCAATCTTTTTAGTAAGACAGACCGCCAAACATAATGTTAGTGTTTGGTTTTGGCTTGCTTTTAAGGTGTTTTTTGTTTTGTTTTGCGTCAGGTAAAGGAGAACTTACTTAACAAATCTAAAACGAAATGTGCTTCGAAAATAGTCAACTTTTTTAGTATTAGTGTGTACTTTTACCGGTACTCTCAATTAGCAGCGATTTCAATGCGGTTGGGCCCGTGTTTTAATAATTCTAACGCAAAAAAAGAATGGCGCGTTAAAACCGTGCAAGGAATGTTTTTTTTAGTTTAGTTTAACTGAGCAAAACATGTTTTGGTTTTGTGCATTGTAACGATCACGATTAATTAATTAATTTACCTTTCCACACATCCGGTTTTATGAGCTAATTTTTTGAGGTTAGACACGAAACATTTCGCAAATAAAGAACCATGAAAGAAAATTAAATTTAACACCCAAACACCCCCACCTGTTGTTTCTGCTCGTTCGTATTTAAGGGTGGATGAAAATTTGAGAATTTTTTTAAAAACATTTCCCTAATTTGTCATCACAAACAACTCACAAACGCTCAAAGCTTAAAATAGTAATTCTCAGGATATTTTGTTGATTTTTAAGATTTGTATAGGTATATTTATTAAACTGTAAAGATCTTAAATCTATACCTTTCGATAATATAAAATTGTGTTTTGCTGGTTATTACAGTAGTATAAAACATCGAAAAAACAAGGGCAACGTCACACGTTTGTAGAATGTAAAAGCAGGGAAGAATCTCTCATCTTGAATGGAGGCGTCTGAGCACCACGTTGGTCCTTGTCTCGTGGGCCGTGAATGCTGTGCTGTCGTTAATGTTAGACCTTATAGAGCAAAACATGAAAAACTTACAAACTAATTCTGAACCCTACCATGGTCGGATCGGTCACATATTGTTTCTCACTAAAACGTTTCATTTCTTCACACGGACGTGTGTTTGTTTGTTTCTGCTCATTCATTCAAACTGTATTTTAAGTACAATAATCTCACTTCATTAGCAGGCTCTTCAACGCAAACTGAAATTATTTAAGATACACTATATCGTACTACAATTGATTGACAGCCATTAGGTTTTTGATTGTTTTATCCCCGTTGTCCGCGTTGGTTGCGCGGAGGTTTGCGCCCTGGGGTTGAAATCTGTCCATGTTGCTTCACCTATCCACTGATTCTGCTAGCGTGAAATGCACTGAAGTTCGCGTTTGTTCAAGTCTTTTGCACTCCTCCAAGCTTCCTTAGGAATAGTTTAAAAAAAAAACACGACTCCTACAGCACAATATATCGCCTTGTATAAATCGATTGACGAGTTAACATAGTATTAAATTATTGTTTCAGTACCCTGTGTGTGTTTGTGTGCATGGTAATGGTGTTGGATCTTTTTAAGTACTGTTCTGTCTTTTCGTTTTGGCAATGCTACTGCTGCTAAACTCGTTGAAATTCAATCCGTAGTGGCCGCGAACACTCGTCGGGTGTGTGTGTGTGTGGGGGGGAAGACTCTAGAAAACCGTCCTACTGTTACCAATACTACGCGCGGGAAGACTGTTTGTGCGGGTCGTTGGGCTGTCTCGTGCCTGAAATTGGAAAGAAAAATGAATCGTTATTCAAGTATTTTTGCTTCCCAATTCATCTTCCTAACGGATGTTTCAAATTTCAAACACAAAAATCCCCAGTTCGAATAACCGTTTGTACCGATTACCGGTTGTACCGGTTTCCGAGCTCGTTCGGTTTATTCGGGGCGTTTACACCACATCCGGGTTCGGTACTAGCCCGCCTGAATTGCAGATGTCAAACGCACGGTCCCACATTCCTTGACCAGAACGCGAAGAAGCACGTTTTTCGGCTTCAGCTTCCAGCCCGTGCCATCGTACTGTGTCTTTGTGCCTCTCTGCCTACATCTTTATTTCGTGCGAAAAGTGTCTTTTCGGTTTAATTGTTTCTTGTGTTAACTACAGTGCTATCAACCACACATCCAAAATGTTCTGGGGTAAGTAGGGATTAGCGAAAGGTGTTGAGGTTTTTCTTTATGACGCACTCTCGCCCCCCGGTGACAAACGGGAACAAAAGTGCCGGCATGTGTGTGTGTGCGTGTGTGTGTGTCGTGATGTCGTGCGTGGTGCGTGTTTCTGTCGAAATCCGGAACCATGAGGCACGACGCGCGTCGCACGCTGTCGACATCACCAACACACCGAAAGCACATGGCATGGCGTGCGATGAAAAGATGATTGTTGGAAATGGTTTTTGTTGCTACAACGCTTTTCTTTTGTTTTCCTCCCTCTCTCTCTCTCCCATTCCCTTCCCTTCCCAGGACTGATCTTGAAGCCGGGCAAGAAGTACTCGAAGGTGGTGGAGCAGGACTTCCATCTGACCCATGCCGCGCTGGACATGTCGGACAGTAGCGGGGACGTGCAGGTGATGCTCACCTCCGAGAACATCACCTACCTGCTGTGCACGCTGAACAAAGCGATCCCACAGGTTCAGCTGAACCAGGAGTTTGCCACCGGCGACGAGATCAGCTTTGCCACGAAGGGCACGGGAGTGGTGCACCTGACTGGCAACGTGCTGCCCGACGAGATGGACATGGAAGACATGGGCGATGAGGAGGAGGACGACGAGGAGCTGGAAGACGAGGAGGAGGAGGAAGTCCCGGCTGCAAACGGCAACAGCAAGGCCCGCACTGCCAAGGAGGTGGCCAAGGCCAAGGTGGCGAAGAAGTTTGCTGCCGGAGAGGTGTCGGAGGGCAGCGATGAGGATGACACTACCTTCTCCGAATCCATGCACGACGATAGCGCCATCGTCAATGGTGCGGAGGATGACGATGACGACGACGACGACGAGGAGGATGATGATGACAGCGACGACGACGAAGACGTCGAGGATGAGGAGGAAGATGATGATGATGAGGATGACGATGAGGACGACCATGAGGAGGACGAGGAAGACGAAGATGTCAAGCAGCCGAAAGCCAAGCAGGCCAAGCTGGCCAATGACGGCAAGGCCGCCGTAAACGGCAACGCCAAGGCCGCTAAGGAAGCGCCCAAGAAGCAGGAACAGCAGCAGAAGAAGGGTGGCATTCGTACCCTCCAGGACGGGCTAATGGTGGAGGACCTGAAGGTTGGCAATGGGCCGGAGGCGAAGCCGGGCAAGAAGATTGCCGTGTACTACGAGGGTCGCCTGAAGTCTAACAACAAGGTGTTCGACAGCACCAACAAGGGCCCGGGCCTGAAGTTCACGCTCGGTCGCGGTGAAGTGGTCAAGGGCTGGGATTTGGGCGTCGCCGGCATGAAGGTGGGCGGCAAGCGGCGACTGGTTATCCCGCACAAGCTGGCGTACGGCACGAAGGGCAGCCCGCCGGTCATCCCGCCCTGCAGTACGCTCGTGTTTGAGGTCGAGCTGAAGAAGGTGTTCTAAGGGGGCTAGAGAGAGAGAGAGCAGCGCAGATGGGGGGAAGTGGGAAGCGCGCGCGCACGTTGCGGGTGTTTACATTTATAAGGGAACTTTATATTACATTACTACTAAAAATAAACACTTATCCTTGAGTACAATGTACGTTCTGTTTCTGGTGTGCTGTGTTTTTCTCTCCTCTTTACCGAAATGGCATGATTCGTCTAAAGTTAGGTTAGAAATTCAAAACCGTGAAGCGTTGTGTACCGGTTTTTTTCGGAACAAAAACCGCCTGCTTCGATAACAAGCTCGTCGCACACGCTCTTTGTGTGAGTTTGTTGGTAGGCGAAATTTTCCATGAAGCGCAGGCGACCGACCGAACATCTGTGCCCGGCTGTCTGTTGGCTTTGTGTGGAATTCTACGAAATCAGGAATTGTTGAACCACAGTAGACATTGAAGGCTCTTCGAGTGCCGCAAGAAATAAAAAGTGGTGATGTGTGTTGGAGCGCTTTTTGAAAAGGCACAATTGTTTTCAAGCGTCTGCGTTACTCGATTATCAAATAGTGTTATAATTATATAGTTTAAAACAGCGCGTTTTGTGTGTGTCTGTGTCTGTGTATTGTACAATTGTTAAAAAAAATTCCCAAAAAATTCGTACAAAATGCAAATGTCTATTGACGTCGCCTTCGATCGCGGTAAGTGAAATGAATTCTTTAAAATCAATGCACACATGCATGCATATCTTACCTGTGAGTGTGCCAGCACGATGCTCAAACACTGCACCCACTCTTCCGCCTTGTTGCCATCCTTCGGCTTGAGGATGAGCGTCTGATCGCCGGTGAAGATTTCAAACGCCTTCGGTATGTTGCGGGCGCCGCGCGACACCTTCACCGACCGGATCTGATTCACGTCGATGCTTTCGCCGCCGGCCTGGGAAAAGAAGGGGAGAAAAGAGCATACATTACACCAGGTCCTCCAGGTCCTGCAGGTTCTCTTCACCATCGCTACCTACCTCACTGACCGAACCCTTGCACGAGAGGTGCGCACCGGACAGGGTGAAGTAGCGCGTGCGCCATCGCCGGAACAGTCGCCACTTGCCCTTCTTCTCCTTGAGCTGGCCCTCGATCACCGGCTGATTGTTGCCGTGCAGAAACCCGATCGCCTTCTCCGGATGGTGGCACAGGAAGCAACCCCACTGGAGCACCTCCAGATCTTCCGAGCTGCCCCCGTTCGAGGCGGTACCGGCATCACCACCACCACCACCACCACCACCACTACCGCTATTGCCACTGGTTGGGGAAGAAACGCCACCGGATTGCTGCGCTCCACTGCCTCCCGTTGGCCCACCAGCCGCCGGACCTGCCGATTCACCTCCCGCACCACCACCCTGGCCCGGCCCAACCGCTACCGGGCCCATCTCGAACACGTCGAAGAACCCGGCGTGGCGCAGCTCGTTGACCAGCGCCTCCTGCTCCTTCCCGTTCGGGAACGCGCTCGTGACTAGCGTGATGAACGTGCGGTTTTCACACTTGAGCGTGTCCCAGCAGTGCTTGAGCCGGCTCACGCTCGGATCCCAGCTGCTGAGCGCGTTCTTGCCCGCCCGCGCCTGCAGATCGAGAAACATCAGATGGATCCAGGTGCGCGGATTGCGCGTCCGCATCGTGAACATGGTGCGCGAGTAGAGACAGTGCGGGCCGCGCACCTGGCAGGCAAAGTGCAGCTTGGCCATCTTCTTCGCCCGCCGCTCCTCGATGATGCATTTGGCCGGGGGTGGTATGCGCTCCGCCACCGATTCCGTGTACGCCTTGATCTTGTCCAGATGCTTCTCGCAAAAGTGCTGAATTGTGTCCCGCATCGGGTACGGCTCGAACACGCTCATGCGCGTGGTGGTGGCGCCGGAGGATGCGTTCAGGATCGTTACGCTTCGGTTGTCGTTGGTGCCGCGCGGTCGCGTCGTTACCGTTGCCGGGCCGGACACAATCACCTGAAATGGGAGGGAAGAAGTGACACAACACTTAGTTTATCTTCTCTTCTTCTAATTCTTCTCCATCTCTGCTCTGTGCACACATTCTAGTAAGGGGTAACGCGCATTAGCTTCATTACTTCCTGGCTACTTGGATCAGACTACATTCGTACACATTCGGTGTATTGGTTTTTGGACTGGGATAGGAGACCTTTCCAGTGTCAGAAAAAAAGCTAAATTGGAATAAAAAGGGTCCAAGTTCAAGGAATAGTTTGAGTAAGTTTCAGAATATTTTCCAGGACAATTATTGAGGATGAGTTCCAGTGCAGGTGCGATGCAGTTCAAGGAGCGACAAAGGTCCCTTGCCATGGATTTGGTAACAGTTCCAGGGACCCCGTGAGTTCAATATCAGCCCTTGGGCCCGGGTTGTTAAAGACAGTTCTTAGACCGGTGTGGGTTTGGAGATCTCTTCTAGGACCGTTTTGGATTGTCTATCAGTTCTAGGCAATCAGTTCCAGGAATAATATAGATTCAATATCAATTTCTGGATCTGTATGGGTTCGGGAGCTGTTCGGATATGGATTCAGGATTAGTTCTAGAACTGCCATGACCTCGGGATCGGTCTCTACGAGTTCAGCATCAGTTCTAGAAACAATATGGGCTTCAGGACTATTTCTAGGACTGATAAGACCTTGGTATCGGTTCCAGGAGCGTTGTATAAGTTTAGCATCTGTTTGGCGAGGGATATGTGTTAGGGTCAATTTCAGAACCAGTAAGGTTTCAGGATCAATCTCTCTTGATGTATGCCGTAGATTGCAGATATATCTGAAACTAAGGCAGTGAAAAAAAACCTAGGATATGCTCCCGAAATTATTTTAAGTACCCCTCTAAACGTGCCAAACAAACTAATTTTCCCAAACTTCAAAATCTCTCTCTTTCTCGTCGTCGTCGTACGTACCTGGTTGCTTGGATCATCGCTCGAGTGTAGCGAAAGCGTCGTGGTCAGCTGCGGCGACGTTTGCTGCGAATGATTGTTGAACATTGTCGGCGAGGCGGGCGATGCATGGTGCACTTGGATGCCGATGGAGCCGGTCGATTGGTTCAGCCCGCCGAGCGAACTCTTGCCACCCAGTGCGCCGGTCGAACCCATCAGCGTGTTGCCGGGACCGTGTGAGTATGGCCGGGGTGCACGGGTCGGCGAGGTCGTCACGGTGACACCGCACGACGTGATCTTGGTCTGCGGTATGCCCCACTTGTTCTCGCCCGTTATCGTCACGTGCTGGGAGAGGGGCGGCGGGATCGAGTTGCCCAGCAGGGCGCCCCCACTGCCACTGCTGGCCATCATTCCCTTGATTGCGACATTTCCGCTCGAATGGTGGCTGTTGTGGTGGTTGTGGTGGTGTTGGTGGTTGTGGTGGTGATTGTTGCTGCTGTGCATGATGATGTTGTGCGAGGTGGAACCGCCGTCCACCATCGAGGGACCCCCGTTCGGTGTGACGCCGGGCGTCAGTTTTTCCGGATCGATCGACACACCGGCTCCGATGTCGCCGTTGAATTGATTGATCAGCTGCGACGAACCGAGGCGCGACTTGTGCAGTCCTCCCATCGATCCGCCGGCATTGTTCAGCCGTGTCGTGCTCTTGTTACCACCGCCACCGCCCGAGTGCAACCGGCCGGTGCTGCGCGAGTCTCCAAGTTTCGGACGGTTCCGGGTGTACCTGTAAGACAGAGAGAGAGAACAGGGTTGTAACATTGCGCTGGGGAAGTCTTCTCGTTGCGCATTGCTGCTTACCCGGTGTGATGTGGTGTTGGCGAGACAACGGTAGTGCCACCGTTGACCACCGTGCTCGTACCACTCGGTGCACTGCTTGGGACGCCGTTGGCCGCGTTCATAAAGTTGGTCAGCAGCGCCGGATGGATGGTGGAACTGAGCGTCGTACCGTTGGAGGTGTTGATCACCGTTGTCGACATCAGGGCACTGCTGCCGCCCGTGTGCGTGTGACCATTGCTTACGATGGCCACGTTCGGGGTTTTCGATACGATGGCGCGTCCATGTTCGAGCACGTGCTGTTGCTGTCCCTGCTGGGAAGTTGTGTAGTTTGTCGAGCTGCTAACACCCGTACCGCTCTGCTGCAAACCCACAGTAGACGTGGGAGTTCCATTCGCCACGCTACCCTGGACGCCAGCAGAATACGCAGAGCTCGCGTTCGTCCCTATCGCGCTGGATGTGGATGGCGGAAGGAGTGGTGTGGCGGACGAATTGAGGTTCACAATCGTCACACCACCGGACGCGGTCTGCTTGATCTGACTGCTGTTGGTGAGCTGGCGTTGGCGCACGACCGAGGTCACCTTGTCGGTGAACAGCACCGGATACTTGGTGCACAGTTTGGTCGCCTCGTTCAGCAGGATCGTTTGCAGCGGCCGATCGGCCCGGGGCAGATGCTCCAGCACAAAGTCGAGCGCAACCTGCGCCCGGTCCTTGCCGCAGCGCCCAATGGCGGACAGTATTTGGGCGGCAAACCCGACCGTCTGCGGCACGGTGTGTGCGATCAGCTTGAACGCTTCCGTGTATTCGGCCAGCTTGATCGGTTTCGCTTCGGCCAGCTTGAGCAGCACGAGCAGGGCGGCCGCGGACAGCTGTGGCCGCGTGGTGGCGAGCTCCAGCAGCGCGGGAATGCTTTCGGTCAGGCAGGATGGTTTCAGCTTGGCGATCGTGACGAGCAGCTGCAGTATGACCAGCTGCTCCTGCAGCTCGCAGCGCGGCACAATCTCGACGAACTTCGGCCCGGCATCGTTGATCGGGTCCGGGGTCGCTTCGTAGATCTGGGACAGCACGTGGCAGAGCCCATAGTTGCCGCCAAGCAGCGACTCCAGGATGACGTGCACGTGTGGAGAAAGCAGGTACGAGTATTCGATCGCGGCCGACGACAGGTAGCTGGCCAGGTTGCGCGACAGCTCGAGGTTACCCTGGTTGAGAAACTTGACCGCCACTGGCAGTGTCACCTCCATCACAACCTGCTTGTTGTAGTTCTGCAAAGAGGCGAAGGAAACGAGGTCATTAGATGTGCCTATCATCTGCATCATCAGTCACTGGATTCGTACCAGAAATATGCTGGAAATGATGTCGGACGATATTTTGGCGTGGGGTGGATCCACCTCCTTGCCCGAGGGCTGCAGATTGTACCGCAGGCATGTTTCGAGCAGATTCACCAACCCCGCACAGTGCTTTTCTATCGTGTGCGTCTTCTTGATGCAGGACGTTACCCTGTTGATGCAGATCTCGATGACCGACTGGTCGTTACTGTTGTGCAGATAGTCTTCATGCGATATGATGGACGAAATCTCTTGCAACTGTTGTGCGAAAAAAAAAAGGATATCCATTGCAACGTGTACATACATTTGGGGTCTCTTACACGGTTCACACACTTACCACCTCCGTCAGATCGTTCACAATCTCGTAGTCGGCAATCGAAAACAGCTCTCCCGCCCGGGACAGGTCCCTTTTGGACAGAACGGTAGTAAACAGGTCATGCATGATGTTTGCTGACCACTGCTGCTACCGTGCAGTTCGTTGCTTTACGATTTACGTCAATCTCACGGCTTCTATTCCGTTCGTTCTATGTTGTGCTTCGCCCAGGCAACCAATCTATCGTGCCGGATGTGAGGCTGTGTACAGCATCTTGCGCTTTTGTTTTCTGCCTTTGCGTTTTACCACGTTCTCACTGTACGGTCGCTTGTGCAACTTGCTGTTTATGCATCTTTTATCATGCGTGGCTAAACCTTGACTTACATTGGCTAAAGAAAATAGTTTCCCTACGAACGAGATGCGAGCACGTAAAGGAGGAGAGTTTAATTGGACGGTTCTACTTCCTGGATGATGATGAAGGGCGAGCTTTCGCACAAAGAAAACTCATTAACCGTTGTGCGGTAGATAGTCTTTGCTGGTTGACACACTTTTAAAGGAAGCAGGAAGCTTCCTTTCGGGCTTATTAGGAGGTGGTCTTGCTGGGTGGGTGAAAATGCAGTGCATTGGGAAGTTCTGTAAGAGATAATGGAAAAAATCTGTAAATTTTACAGTCTATGAATATTGTCCTCTTTGAATACGTGCAAGAAAGTGGACTTTTGTATCCAGAATATTTGTTTTATAATATTCTTCTTCGTATGTCTTAGTCTAATGTCCCCCGGGTGTGTGATTGCAGGCTAAAGGGAGAGCTAAGATGGTTCCCCCCTATTCTGTTTTGTAAGGGATTTTATTTATTTCAGCTTGAATCCGAGATACATTTTAATCATAATTAAAATTGGTTGGTATATGTGTATGAGAAAACACGACTCAGATAAGAATCCGGCCCACGACCGGTCTTGCAAGAATCATCGCGCATACCATTGCACTATCGGACCGTCAGAAACGAGAAGCGCTAAATTGGTATTTAATTTTACATTACTTGTTTGAGTTAGAACTCCAGCGCCGTTTTTTATGATTATAAATCTTGACAATATATATTTCACTAAAAAGTTTGAACTATCTTTTCATTCATTCAGCAATGCATTTTTCGTTTGTTGCAAATGACCAATCTCCTCGAGATGCATCTGGTGAACAGTTACGTTTACTATCATTAAGGTTCATTGACTTCAGTACGAGAGTTCCTTGCGGGGTAACCATTTCTTTCTGATGTTTGTTCTCGAAGCGCCAGCGGCTTGAAACACAGCGTGGCGTGTAGAGTTACATCGGCACGAGTGACCGGACGCCCCGAGTGTATAGCAACGGGGCCGAGAACCGATATAATTGTTTGCCGATGATGAGTACTCGATTGCATCATCATTATTCATAACTACGCTGATGAATAGCGAGAATCTAATGGATCTAGGTAGCCGATGCGATTACCCTTTTTGTTTGAAAATAATGCAACGTAACAAAATGGGTTTGACGCGCGCTACATGTAATGTTGGGATTTTGTTTTAATGAAAATATTATAGATTGTCGTAGCTTTGCTTGCATATTTTATTCTAAAGCTTTTTGAATTAGCGAATATACGTTTTTTAACGGTAGTATACAGCTTCAAGATTCGGGATAAGCGATCAAGCGTCACAGCAAGCTAGCTGATCTTGATCGACTGCGATCGACGAAGTTGTGAGACATTCGGACTGCGTACTGCTAGTAGTCACGTGGAGCCTATAGTCAGTGATTTTGCTCTTTAATGCCGTCATGCTGGAACATTTAATCGGATTGCCATCCATTGCGAGTCGCGATTCGGGAAAACGTTGGAACAGTGGCGGAATTGTGGTGAGACGGTTGTTCATGAACGAAAAAAGATACATCTTGGGGAAATTACAGCCAGTAAAATTCACCGACACAATCTGATTGCCATTAAACATCAAATATTCCAGTTCTGGCATCGTGATCGGAGTGGAGGTGCGGATCGATTCGACGTTGTTTTCGCTGATAGTGATTGAAATTAACGTTGGAAACTTTGCAAAAAAGCTCATATCAATCCGTTTCAAATTGTTTCGATCAAATCCGATGTAAATAAGGTTTGGTAGCTTGCCCCAATGTCTGGGTAGTTCGGTGAGTGCGTTATCGTTGATGTACAGCGAGCGCAGTTCCGAAAAAGTAAGATTGCGCGTATCGAACTGCGTGATATTGTTGGAAGAGACGAGTAGTCGGATAAGCGAACCATAGGTAACTGGTGACGTAGCCTCAAAGCGGACGATCCGATTACCTTCCACGTTGAACCGTTCCAGGTCCGGCATGAAGGCAAACATGGACATATCCAGACGGTCCAGCTGATTCTCAGCCAAGCTGAGGAACGTTACGGGCAGCTTGGTTTTCGGTGGCGTGGTGATCGGAAACAGTTGACGAATGCGATTACGCGTCAGATCGATGGCAGTCAGTTTGGGATTGTTCACCAGCACGTCTAGACGCAGCGCTGTCAATGCACACTGCTTGATAAGCAGCCCCTCCAACTCGATCATATTGGAGAGTGTCGGTGGTATACGATCGAGAAGACAGTTCTCCACGTATAGTCGCGTCAAATGACGGTTGGTGCCAGCTACTAACGACCGAAGCATTACGCCATTGACAATTTCGATTTCGGTGAGTGTGTTATCTGCCGGCACTTGGAACACGGGATCCTTATAGGCCATGTACGAAATCTGCTCAGTTAGCGTGGCAATTCGTTGCAAGAACGGACCAGAAGCACTGCTACTGACGATCAGCTTTTCAATGCTTAATGCTAAATAATACCTATTTTGTTCGATATCGATAGTTTTACGTATTCTGGCTCCTCCGTCCGAGGTCATGTTGATAACTCCAATGTTACAAGAAAACAGATTGCCTTCTAAGCATTGGGCTGAGCAGGAAGGTAGACCAACCAGGCTAAGGAGAATGCACAGAAGCAATACTGCAGCTGAGGATGAACCGTTACTGTTAATGGATAACAATTTGCAGAATGTTTTCTATCCAACAATACAAACCAGCCATTCTACAAATGAGTAGATCCTTCAACCACATCACACTGTTTAAAACTGTCGAGTACGTTGAAACGATCGTACAATTTAAGGATTGGCTGTATTGTAAGTTTTTGCTTGCAAATTGTGTTTTAATTTTGAATTGCAGTTGAATAAAGTATCCAGAAAATTATATTCTTAATAGGGTAATAATCTTCTAATTTGAATGTTCGTAGAATGCATTTGCTATGATACGCTTTTAGTACGTTAATGTGTTTAGATATATTTTATCGCATTGCATCGTGGAACTAACACAGTCTAACAAAATAGGTTTGCGATGGGGAATATATGTTCTTGAGATGTGGTTTAAAATATTAAACACTAATGATATATTTGCATGTATATTTTATTCTGAAGCTTTTTTTAATGTGCAAATACATGATAGGTTATCGTTAGTTTCAAATCTCCAAAGTAGGCACAAGCGATTAAGCGTCACAGCAAGCTAGCCGACCTTGATCCAGTACGATCGATGAAGTTGTGGGACAGTCGGACTGCGTAGTGCCGGTGGTCACGCGAAGTTGAAAATCAGTGATTTTGCTCTTAAACACCGTCATGCTGGAACATTTAATCGGATTGCCTTCCATTGTCAGTCGCGATTCAGAAAATCGTTGAAACAGTGGCGGAATCGTGGTGAGACGGTTGTTCATCAATGAAATAATGTTCATCTTAGGGAAATTACAGCCAGTAAAATTCACCGACACAATCTGATTGCTTTCGAACAGCATGATATCTAACTCTGGCATCGTGATCGGTGTGGAGGTGCGGATCGTTTCAACGTTGTTTTCGCAGATAAAGATTGCATTTAATGTTGGGAACTTTCCAAAGAAACTCATATCGATTCGTTTCAGATAGTTTCGATCAAACCCGAGGTAAACGAGATTTGGTAGCTTGCCCCAATGTGTGGGAAGTTCGGTGAGTGCGTTATCGTCGATGTACAGCGAACGTAATACCGGAAGAGTAAGATTGCGCGTATCGAACTGCGTAATATTGTTGGAAGACAGAAGTATTTGGATGAGCGAACCATAGGTTACTGGTGCCGTAGCCTCAAGGCGGACGATCCGATTACCTCGCACATCGAACAGTTCCAGTTTTGGCATGAAGGCAAACATGGACATATCGAGATGTTCTAGCTGATTCGCAACCAAGCTCAGGGATGTTACAGATAGCTTAGTTTTCGGTGGCGTGGTGATCGGAAACAGTTGACGAATTCGATTACGCGTCAGATCGATGGTGGTGAGTTTAGGATTGTTCACCAGCACCTCTAGGCGCAGCGCTGTCAATGCACACTGTATGATAAACAGCTCCTCCAACTCGATCATATTGGAGAGTGTCGGTGGTATACGATCGAGAAGACAGTTCTCCACGTATAGTCGCGTCAAATGACGGTTCGTGCCAGCTACTAACGACCGAAGCATTACGGCATTGACAATTTCGATTTCGGTGAGTGTGTTGTCTGCCGGCAGTTGGAACACGGGATCCTTATAGGCCATGTACGAAATCTGCTCAGTTAGCGTGGCAATTCGTTGCAGGAACGGACCCGAAGCACTGCTACTGACGATCAACTTTTCAATGCTAAATGCTACATAAAAGCTGTCTTGCACGGTGTCGATGGCTTTACGTATCTTAGCTCCTCCGTCCGAGGTCATGTTGATAACTCCGATGTTACAAAAATACATACTGCCTTCTAAGCATTGGGCCGAACAGGAAGGTAGACCAACCTGGCTAAGCAGGATGCACAGAAGTAATACTGCTGCTGAGGATGTGCAATAGGTTACAACCGTTATAGTTAGCAGACAATATGTAATGGAATGTAGTATATCTTACAGTACACAGCAGTCATTTTGCAGATGGAGAGGACAGGTCCTCCAACCACAGCACACTGATCAAAACTGTCGAGTCCGATGAAACGATCGTATAATTTGGGGATGGACAGCACTGTAGTTGTCGCTGACAAATTGTGTTATAATTTTGAACTGTAGGCAATTCCAAACACGGTAACAATGTTCTAATTTGATCACGACACAACTGTGACGCACTTTTCATGCGTTAATTTGTGTAGATCTATTTATCGCATTAGATCGTGAAAGTCACATAGCCTAAAAAGATGGATTTGTGATGGGGAATATATGTTCTTGAGATGTGATTTAAAATATTAAAAACTGATGATAGATTTGCATGCATATTTTATTCTGAAACTTTTTGAATTTGCGAATACACTATAGATTCACGTGTCAGAACGAACTATCAAGCATCACAGCAAGCTAGCCGCTCTTGATCAAGTGCGATCGATGAAGTTGTGGGACAGTCGGACTGCGTGGTACCGGTGGTCACGTAGAGCCTATAGTCAGTGATTTTGCTCTTTAATGCCGTCATGCTGGAACATTTAATCGGATTGCCATCCATTGCTAGTCGCGATTCGGGAAAACGTTGGAACAGTGGTGGAATCGTTGTAAGGCGGTTGTTTGACAACGAAATGAGGTTCATCTTAGGAAAATTACAGCCAGTAAAATTCACCGACACAATCTGATTGCTTTCGAACAGTATGATATCTAGCTCTGGCATCGTGATCGGAGTGGAGGTGCGGATCGTTTCGACGATGTTTTCGCTAATAATGACTGAATTTAACGTTGCAAACTTTGCAAAAAAGCTCATATCAATTCGTTTCAAATTGTTTCGATCAAATCCGAGGTAGATTAATTTTGGTAGCTTGCCCCAATGTGTGGGAAGTTCTGTGAGTGCATTATCGTCCAAGTATATTGAGCGCAGTTCCGAAAGAGTAAGATTGCGCGTATCGAACTGCGTTATATTGTTAGAAGAGACGAGTAGTCGGATAAGCGAACCATAGGTTACTGGTGCCGTAGCCTCAAAGCGGACGATCCGATTACCTCGCACATCGAACCGTTCCAGGTCCGGCATGAAGGCAAACATGGACATGTCTAGACGTTCCAGCTGATTCGCAGCCAAGCTGAGGAAAGTTACAGACAGTTTGTTTTTCGGTGGCGTGGTGATCGGAAACAGTTGACGGATTCGATTACGCGTCAGATCGATGGTGGTGAGTTTAGGATTGTTCACCAGCACGTCTAGGCGCAGCGCTGTCAATGCACACTGCATGATAAGCAGCTCCTCCAACTCGATCATATTGGAGAGTGTCGGTGGTATACGATCGAGAAGACAGTTCTCCACGTATAGTCGCGTCAGATGACGGTTCGTGCCAGCTACTAACGACCGAAGCATTACGGCATTGACAATTTCGATTTCGGTGAGTGTGTTGTCTGCCGGCAGTTGGAACACGGGATCCTTATAGGCCATGTACGAAATTCTCTCAGTCAACGTGGCAATTCGTTGCAGGAACGGACCCGTAGCACTGCTACTGACGATCAACTTTTCAATGCTAAATGCTACATACAAGCTGTCTTGCACGGTGTCGATGGCTTTACGTATCCTGGCTCCTCCGTCCGAGGTCATGTTGATAACTCCGATGTTACAAAAATACATACTGCCTTCTAAGCATTGGGCTGAGCAGGAAGGTAGACCAACCAGGCTAAGCAACATGCACAGAAGTAATACTGCTGCTGAGGATGTGCAATAGGTTACAACCGTTACCGTTAGCGGTCACAATATGTTACGGAATGTAGTATATCTTACAGTACACAGCAGTCATTTTGCAGATGGATAGGACAGGTCCTCCAACCACAGCACACTGATAAAAACTGTCGAGTCCGATGAAACGATCGTATAATTTAGGGATGGGCAGCACTGTAGTTGTCGCTGACAAATTGTGTTATAATTTTGAACTGTAGGCAATTCCAAACACGGTAACAATGTTCTAATTTGATCACGACACAACTGTGACGCACTTTTCATGCGTTAATTTGTGTAGATCTATTTATCGCATTAGATCGTGAAAGTCACATAGCCTAAAAAGATGGATTTGTGATGGGGAATATATGTTCTTGAGATGTGATTTAAAATATTAAAAACTAATGGTAGATTTGCTTGCATATTTTATTCTGAAACTTTTTGAATTTGCGAATACACTATAGATTCACGTGTCGGAACGAACTATCAAGCATCACAGCAAGCTAGCCGCTCTTGATCAAGTGCGATCGATGAAGTTGTGGGACAGTCGGACTGCGTGGTACCGGTGGTCACGTAGAGCCTATAGTCAGTGATTTTGCTCTTTAATGCCGTCATGCTGGAACATTTAATCGGATTGCCTTCCATTGTCAGTCGCGATTCGGAAAATCGTTGCAACAGAGGCGGAATCGTTGTAAGGCGATTGTTTGTCAACGAAACGAGGTTCATCTTAGGAAAATTACAGCCAGTAAAATTCACCGAGACAATCTGATTGCTTTCGAACAGTATGATATCTAGCTCTGGCATCGTGATCGGAGTGGAGGTGCGGATCGTTTCGACGATGTTTTCGCTGATAAAGATTGCAGTCAATGTTGGGAACTTTCCAAAAAAGCTCATATCGACCCGTTTCAGATAGTTTCGATCAAACCCGAGGTAGATTAGTTTTGGTAGCTTGCCCCAATGTGTGGGAAGTTCGGTGAGTGCGTTATCGTCCAAGTATAGTGAGCGCAGTTCCGAAAGAGTAAGATTGCGCGTATCGAACTGCGTGATATTGTTGGAAGAGACGAGTAGTCGCGTAAGCGAACCATAGGTTACTGGTGCCGTAGCCTCAAAGCGGACGATCCGATTACCTCGCACATCGAACTGTTCCAGTTCCGGCATGAAGGCAAACATGGACATGTCTAGACGTTCCAGTTGATTTGCAGCCAAACCGAGGAATGTTACAGCTAGCTTGGTTTTTGGTGGCGTGGTGATCGGAAACAGTTGACGAATTCGATTACGCGTCAGATCGATGGTGGTGAGTTTGGGATTGTTCACCAGCACGTCTAGGCGCAGCGCTGTCAATGCACACTGCATGATAAGCAGCTCCTCTAACTCGATCATATTGGAGAGTGTCGGTGGTATACGATCGAGAAGACAGTTTTCCAAGTACAGTCGCGTCAAATGACGGTTCGTGCCAGCTACTAACGAACGTAGCATTTTAGCATTGACGATTTCAATTTCGGTGAGTGTGTTGTCTGCCGGCAGTTGGAACACGGGATCCTTATAGGCCATGTACGAAATCTGCTCAGTTAGCGTGGCAATTCGTTGCAGGAACGGACCCGAAGCACTGCTACTGACGATCAACTTTTCAATGCTAAATGCTACATACAAGCTGTCTTGCACGGTATCGATGGCTTTACGTATCTTCGCTCCTCCGTCCGAGGTCATGTTGATAACTCCGATGTTACAAAAATACATACTGCCTTCTAAGCATTGGGCTGAGCAGGAAGGTAGACCAACCAGGCTAAGGAGGATGCACAGAAGTAATACTGCTGCTGAGGATGTGCAATAGGTTACAATCGTTGCTGTTAGCGAAGAATATGCTACGGAAAGCTTGATATCTTACTGTACACAGCAATCATTTTGCAGATGGAGAGGACAGGTCCTCCAACCACAGCACACTGATCAAAACTGTCGAGTCCGATGAAACGATCGTATAATTTGGGGATGGACAGCACTGCAGTTGTTGCCGACAAATTGTATTTTAATTTTGAATTTTAGGTGGTTTCAAACAGAGAAATAATGTTCTAATTTGGATATTCTAGACCACAATTGGTTAATAAATCTCATTTCATTTTACCGGAACTAGAATGGCTCTTTGGAAAATAGAGAATTGGTAATTGAAATGTAATGAATACTGGGATGTATTAATGTGTTTATTTGCCTATTTGCTTAACAAGGCATAACTTACCCTTTAGCCGAGCCGGAGGTGCCTTGGTCCAGATGTCAAACACATGGCTAATGATTGCAGGGTTTCTCAGGTCATTTGATACATTTGAGTTTATTTTTGGAATGTTTGTAATATAAAGTAATACATTCGTGTGGCTTGATACATCGGCTAGAGCTTGAAATCTCCTCACAATTAGTTGAAAATGTGTGCAAACATTATCAGCACTATGGAGGAACCCTGCGTATTCCAAACAAAAATATTTAACTGCGCTGTCAATTATTCTTCAATTAAGATGATCTATCCCACCGCTACATACTAGTCCAATCTAGGCCAATTATATTCTTGTAATAATAGTCAATGATTCAATTTTGCACACAGCTTTTCTATTTTAAAATTGGTTACAATATTGTACCGTGTTAACCTTCACAGCATATTTTTCTGGATTTACCTACAAAAAGCAAAGACGTCGTAGAACACGCCATGCTTACATCTATTTGATCCTTTTTAAACAAGCTTTTCTCAAGCTGATCTATATAAGGAAGTAGAGCATCGCACGGAAGAACGGGATTGCCATTCATTGTTAATTGAATTTGTGGATATTTGTCATAAACAGGAGGAATCACGGTAAGTCGGTTGTCTGTAAGGTCCAACAAGGTTATGTTGGGCATGTCACATCCCGAGATGTCGAAGGTGGTGATTTTGTTACCGTTTAATGATAACCGAAATACTGGCAGCTGTACAGGGGACGAAGCACTCACAGAGGTGATTTGATTTTTATAAAGGTAAATCATTGTTAGATTTTGATACGGTTTAAAATAGCTCAAGTCCAACTGGGTTACCATGGTACGGTGCAGTGCAAAATAGTTTAACTTCGGTAATCTTTCCGGCATAGATGGCAACTTATTGATTATGTTTGATCCCAGCGCAAGATTTTCGAAATTGGGAATTGTCAAGTTTCTCAGATTGATTAATGTGACTTGGTTTTTTTCGAAGTAAAAGGTTTTAAAGTTTTGGAAGGTAATTCTTGTTGACACCTCGAAATGAATAATTTGAGTTTCTTGCAGATTGAGTAATGTCAGCCGCGACATCGATGCAAGTACAGTCATGTCAAAACGACTCAGAGGGTTGCCGGAGAGCATTAGCTTTTCAATGCTTAACATCCTCGCGGGTCGTCCAGTTACTGGAAGCAGTTGCCGAATTTGATTGTAGGATAGATCCAGGGTTTTCAGATTCTGATTGTCTACTAACAGATCCAGTCGGAGTACCATTAACTTGCATTGTTTTATGGAAAGACTTTTCAACTTGATTAGCTTGGGAAGGGTAGGCGGCACACGATCCAATAAACATTGTGAAATGTCCAAGGACTCAAGATAGGTGTTTGATCCAGCTATGAAAGCTCGCATCTCTGGAGCATACCCAATGATAATTTCACTGATGGTGTTCCCGTCCGCAATTATGAAGGTGGGTTCTCGGTAATGAAGGTACACAACTGAATCCACGAAGCCGGTAATCCTTTGTAGAAATGAACCAGAAACAATGCTACTTACGATTAGTTTCTGAATCTGAACGACGGCTTCTCTTTCCATTGTTTTCTTTAACAGAACACCTCCATCTGAGGTCATGTTGACGATACCCAAGACGCATGAAGACAATGTGCGACTTATGCACTGTCCGCTACACACGTGCGTTTCTAGTTGATGCCACGTAAAAAGGAACCAAAGAAGCGCTGACAAAGAAACGTGTATTTATGTCACACAAAACAAAACAAACACAAAATTAGGTAAGAATTAAAAAAAACCTCACTTTACAGCCCTTACCACGAACACCGATCATCGTTGGGAGTATTTTTTGAGTGTGGAAATGACAACTCTTGAAACACGTTGTTGTTTAACGACTTATGAAGGTTGTTTCCTCGGGCACAGGTATTAATACCCGAGAAATGGAATACGATAGAAATTGCATTATAATGTGTGCAATTTATCCCGCATTTTGTTTTCATGGTAGAAGAAAACAAAAACAAATAGTACTAAAAATCAACACAGCAATATGACAACCACGAGAAGAAAGATTACATTTACAAATTATGTTATTTAGTTATACTATTGTGTGGCAACTTTGAAACTATTTAAAGCTAACTGGAATGTTTGAACGTAACGCTGTTCTAAAGTATGTGCACTTAAAAGTATACCTAACGTTGATGAATTCGGTTGAGGTTGTTTGAAATGTGAGAGTATATGTTCATTGTTTTATCATAAATCGATTCCAGACTTTTGCACAAAGCCTGTTTATTTATTAACCCTTTTTAGCTTTCTTTTAACAATATGTAACGCTGTAATTAATACTGCAGTTGCAGTATCACACGTTTAATGTTTGCTCTTTTTTTCTATACCTGGAAAGATTATTGTTCGTTTCGGAAATGAAACACTATATACAGTGAACCCTCTCTTATTTGACACCTCTCCAATTTGAAAAACCTCTCTTATTTGAACATTTTGCACAGTCCCTTGATTTTCAGTACATTTTTGTTCTTCTAATTTGGAAAACCTCTGAAATCTGTGTCCCTCTTATTTGTGTATGGTGTTGCCATGGTTATTGAATAATGTATGCTCAAATTGGCAATCCTGTTCGCAGTTTCCTATAGCAACAGTTAAGGCTGCATACTAAATGTTCTGTCTCTTTCTTCTTTGGATGGACCTTTCATTCACTCTCCACCTCTGTAATTTGAAAACCCCTCTTATTCGACAGTCCCATCGCCTCTCAAATAAGAGAGGGTTCACTGTATTATGATGCATTGAAATGCTATGTCCATTTTATCACAAGTTTATATGCTTATATTTGCTTCTTAAACAGTAGGAAACTATCCCGAAAAAGCAAATGACAGGTAATTGACAAGCGAACCTGAAACAGACAAATGGATATTGTAGAAAATACCTCAAATTCAATTCCAAGTCTCCAAGTTATATTGTTTAAAAAAAATGATACGGTGCTGAATGTACTTAGTGATTTTGAGATCGTTGGCATGCTTTGCCAAATTAATTAATGAGTTCATACGTCTGTTTTGATTCATTCGTTCATTTGTACCACGGCTAACATCCATTGTTTATTTAACTGATAAGCGCTGCAGCACACAACTACTTGAAAAATGAATCGGATTTATGTCTATAAATTAAAGCGTGACCCTAAGAAAGCTACAATGCATCACAAAATAATGTATTCTTAGTTCTTATAAAGTGAACAGTAGCTAAAATCTTAAAAATGTTTAATTTAATTTGCATGAAAGATAACATTTTATTGCCCGTTTGTAACATGTCGATAGAACAGAAGCCTCGATAACAGCCTTATCGTGTATCACTTGCCACAACATTCCTGTATTTGTTTTACTTGCAAAGAGTATGTTTTACCACAGGTAGGTGAATCAGGTTCGGGTTCTACCATAAGGTCGTATTTTTGAATTTTTTCCTTATAATACAGCAAAGTGTCGCAAAAAAGAAAATTCCAGTTAATTGAAAGGCGAATGTTTGGATACTTTTCATAAACAGGAGGGAATACCGTAAGGCGATTTTGACCGAGAAGCAGCAAGGTTATGTTAGGCGTATCGCATCCAGTCAAGTTGAATGTGGTGATCTGGTTATAACGTAAATCAAGGGTGCTAACAGATAGCCGTACAGGGGAGGAGGTGCGTACGGAGGTGATTTGATTGTACGAAATATCAATTTTGTTCAGATTTGGATATGGTCGGAAATAGCTCAAATCCAACTGGGTTAGATTGTTGGACATTAGTGATAAGGAGTTCAATTTAGGTAGTGATCTAGGAAGGAATGGCAACCGTGTAAGAGCGTTTCCATCCAAACCGAGGGATTCAAGTTTGGGCAGTGTTAAATTTCTTAGATCAAGTGCTGTAATTTTGTTAGCTTCCAGCCAAAAATCGATAAGATTTTTCATTGTAATGGGTAACAATGCATTTAAACTAACAATCAAATTTCCCCCAACATGAAGTTTCAATAATTGAGACATGGATTTGAAATCAGTCATATCAAGATGTTGTAGTAGATTGCCTGAAAGTACCAGTGTTTCAATACTTAACATCCTCGCAGGCCTTTCGGTGGCTGGGAGCAGTTGTCGTATTTGATTGTAGGATAGATCCAGGATTTTCAGGATCTGATTGTCTGCGAACATATCCAGCCGGACTACTGTTAACTTACATTGTCTTATGGAAAGATTTTTCATTTTCGTCATTTTGGGAAGCGTCTGCGGCATACGATCCAATAAACATTGGGAAATTTCCAAGGACTCAATGTGCGTATTCGATCCGGCTATAAAAGCACGCATCTCTGGAGCAGACCAAATGGTAAATTCACTGATAGTGTTACCGTCCGGTACTTGAAAGGTGGCTTCTCGGTAGTTTAAATATGATACGCTATCTACAAAGCTGGTAAACCGTTGGAGAAACGGTCCCGAAGGACTGATGGACACGATCATCTTCCCGATGCGCACTTGTTGAGCTGCTTCAAATGCCTTCCGTAGCCTGGCACCTCCGTCTGTAGTCATATTTACGATAGGGATGGAACAAGTACTATAGAATATGCTGCCAACACACTGTCCATAGCACAAGTGCATCCCAAGTTTGAGCCACGTTAACACGATCCACCAGATCACTGACGAAGAAATGTATTATGGGATGGTGAAACACATAAAGGATGTATTTGTTTCGTGCCTTACCGCGAGTGATGATCATGGTTGGTAGTAAATGTCGTATGATTGATCTGCACAACTTTAGATTTACTTGCTTAGTTTTTGTGAGGGTTTCCATTGGCTGGCTCTGGCATTTATACCATCAATAACTGAGCAGCCATATTAAATTGTTTTATAATGAGGCCGGTAATGCACACTTTGCAAATTATTATATATTCTGGCCGTTGTTTGTGAAAAAATAAAAATATTATTGAAAATAAAACAAACAACACGGTCAAGTTTATCACGTACCCAATAATGCAATAATTTATAATATTTCAACAAATTGTGTTTTTTTTTTATCAAATTCTTATCACAAGTTTAGCTGTAAGTATGCATCCTCATAAAGAGCAGGAAACTATTGCATACAAATGGACTTCAATTGATCGAAAGCTGAAAGTTAGTATACTTTTCACAAACAGGGCAAAATCGATTGCTCATTGCCCTTTCTATAAGACATTCTATTAGAATGCTTGCGAGAAACAGTTTTTTTCAATACTTAACATACTTAACGCCTGATCAAAGATATCTATTCGGAGCTCTGCCAAATTTCCCCACAGCAACAGTTGTATGGATCACTATCCTGCATCAATCACAGATGTGTGTGTGTGTGTGTGTCTAGTTCGTGACATAGCCACAGGATCCAGTAAAAGCGTTAGTGTCAGGAAGGTATTCAGGATCCTCATTTTCCAGGTCATACCATGAACGATGCTTATGTTTGATTTTATTGCTTTTTGGTACGAACTATCTTGGTACGTTTTTTTGTGTGTAAATTAAATTATCCAAATTAAATTACATCCAAATAAATCATACTGCTTTATAACTAGAGTAAAATAAATCATTAGTAAGCTATTGAACTATTGAAGTAACTTCACTGAAAAATACCTACAGTAGGACCTAGTTACTTAATCAGTACGAATTTTCGACCGGTTTATTGATATCTTTTCTGATCAACTTAGTTTATTATAACAGTTAGAAATGTTTTTACTTGAAGAAGAATGTTACTAATATTTAAGTGGCACCGTTTCATGCAACAGTACTATTGCCGTAAACATAAAGATAATATTTTACAATTTATTACTTTTGCACACTGTTTGACATTGTTTGGAGTACCTTAAACATCAAAGAGATTGGCCACAACATTCCTGCATTTTTTTCAAGGATAGATAGAAATGTCCGGAAGTACATTGGGAAGCATGAACCGACTGTATCTTAAGTTTTGAACTTAGGATCTGCTCTTTCAAGGGCAGCAATGTTTCGCAGATAAGCGTATTCCAACTCATTACCAGGTGCATGTTTGGATAGTTATCAAAGACCGGAGGAATAACCGTCAGTGGATTTCCAGTGAGGAGCAGTGAAGTTATGTTTGGCATAATGCAGCCGGTGATGTTGAACGTAGTGAGCTGGTTTTGCATTAAATTCAGATGCACAACAGACAGACGGACAGGAGATGAGGTGCGTACTGTTGTGATTTGATTGTTCGAAATGTCAATGTTTGTAAGATTTGGATATGATTCGAAATAGCTCAAATCCAACTGTGTCAGCTTGTTTTTATATAGTATGAAGTATTCCAAGTTCGGTAGAATTTTGAGGGAATGTGGCTGGGGAGATTCGCGTACGAGTTGGCGTATTTCATTACAGCACATGTTCAAGGTTGTTAGCATCTGGTTTGCTAACACCATATCCAATTTAAACGATGTCAACTTGCAATCTCCTATAGAAAGACTTTTCAGTGTGGTCAATTGGGGTAATGTGATCGGTATACGAGCTAAAGAACAGTGTGCAATGCTCAGGACTTTCAGGTGGGCGTTTGATCCAGCTACAAACGCACGCATGGCTGGAGCACGCCAAACAGTGATTTCGGTTATGGTGCTACCGTTCGGTAAATGGAAGATGGCTTCCCGATAGTTATGATACACAACCGAATCTAGTAGGTTGTTGAATCTATGCAAGAAAGGTCCGGAAGCACTGTTACGCACGATCATCTTGTTGACACTCACTTGCTTCCTCGTCGTAAAAGCGTTCCTTAATCTAGACTCTCCATTCGAGGTCATATTTGCGATATCGACGTAACAAATTGAAAAGGTTTCGCTGGTACACTGCGCGAAGCATAGATGTGTTTCCAGCTGGTGCCACGTTAGCAGAATCCAAAGGAGCACTAAAAAATGAAACGTATATTTGTACTATTAACTGTTAAGCAAAATTCACACTGCCAAGGTCTTACTAAAACTGAAAGCCATTATTAATGTATCACTTGTAAACTGTGAAAGCACTTGCTTAGCACTTGTTGCATAAATTTATAGTAGCCAAACCAGAATCATCCGTGTCCAATTGTATATTAATATGATCATTAAACTGTCTCCTATTGTCACCAAATTTGCACCTAATTTTCGTATTATATACCATTTATTGCTTCTTGCTCTTTTCTTTCTGCTAGTGCTTAATGGTTGTTGATGTGCTGATCACTAGCAGGGTAGTATGCTCATTAAACTTCACTTGTCACAGCAAACCTTTTTTGTTTCATCCACCTGTATCGATGATGTCGTAGTACATTTTGAATACGAATACTTCTGTTCCTTCTGGAGTTGCTCATTCTTTAGCCGATCCTTAAACGGCACCAGTGCGTCGCATGAGAGTGGGTTACGATCCATATATAGATTAACTTTTGGATAGCGGTCAAAAACAGGAGGAACCACCGAAAGCTGATTACCATCAAGGAGCACCATTGTTATGTTAAGCATGTCCCATCCGGTGATGTTGAACGTGGTGATTTTGTTATTACTTAATACGAGATGAACGAGCGGTAATCGCACAGGAGAGGAAGCTCGCACAGTGGTGATTTGATTCGAAGTTATATAGATTTTTTGCAGGTTCGGATACGGTCGGAAATAACTCATGTATAGCTGGGTCAGATTGTTTGCGGAGAGTGATAGGTAGTTAAATTTTGGCATTAGTCTTGGCAGGATCGGCATCCGTGTGAGAGCGTTGGGGCCAAACGAGAATGTTTCGAGTTTAGGAAGGGTCAAGTTTCTTAGGTCGAGTGATACGATCTTGTTGTATCCGAGGTACAAGCTGGAAAAATTTGGCAGAACGATGGGTGCTGACACATCCAAGGTAACAATACGATTACCGGTAATGTAAAGCTCTGATAGTAGCGGCATGGCTACGAATAAAGCCATATCAAGACGCTCCAGTAGATTACCTGCAAGAAACAGTGTTTCAATACTAAGCATCCTCGCGGATTGCCGGGAGACTGGAATCAATAGTTCTATTTGATTGTAGGACAGGATCAGGATTTTCAGATTCTGATTCGCTGTCAAATTATCCAGTCGGAGTACCGTTAACTTGCACCATGTTAAGGAAACCCTTTGCAATCGGGTCATCAAAGGAAGAGTTTGAGGTAATCGATCCAATGAACATTGTGAAATGTCCAAGGACTCAAGATAGGTGTTTGATCCAGCTATAAAAGCTCGCATGTCTGGAGCATTCCAAATGGTAATTCCACCGATGGTGTTACCGTCCGGTACATAGAAGGTAGCTTCACGGTAGATATCATATATCACTAAGTCTACAAAGCTAGCGAACCTTTGCAGAAACGGACCCGAAGGACTGATGGACACGATCATCTTCCCGATGGTCACTTCCTTTGCTACTTCAAATGCCTTCCGTACTTTGGCTCCTCCGTCCGTGGTCATATTAACGATAGGGATGGAACAACCATCAAACCTAACGCCGCCAACACACAGTTCGTCACACAAGTGCATCCCGAGTAGGTGCCACGTTAACACGAACCAGCAGATCACTGACGAAGAAATGATCGTATTGTTAAACACATAAACGATGTATTCGATTTGGGTCTTACCGCGAGCGGTGATCATGGTTTGTTGTCAATGTTACGTAGGTGTCACGACTTTTCAATGAACGTTATGCATGTTTGAGTGGATATTTATACCTGCAAACTCTGGACGATCTTTTCCAAATGATTTTATAATGAGAAGTTAACGTATAGCTTATAAATCGATTAGGCAGACATAAAGTATAGAAAATCATACCAACAATCATGTGTTTAACCGATGTGACAAAACGTTGAATGAATTTAACCGATGTGTCAAAAGCGTACGTAACAGACATTAGCAATGGAATGGCAACGCAGTCGTTGTTTGTTATAATGTCACTAAAGATCAATCGTGTACTTTGATTCTAGTGTGTCATTTACTTTCACGTTGGAATGAAATTTAGCATGTTGCAGTATGTTTTCGGCATGCTTTGGGCATACTCGGGCATGAGATGCAGGATGAAGGTACCATCTGCATGGGACAAAATGGAAATTGCGTTACTAAAATACCAAAAAGTGGGGAACGTTTAGCACAGCGCTCTATACAATAGGATAAGTGGAAATGGCGCAATGTATTTGAGGGAAATCGAGGAGTTTTCTCCTACTTGTGAGCATGATATAACCATTGTAGAACTGTAGAGTCTTTCTCACGTGCGTATAGCGCAGTGGTGTACTTGTCCGACAGAATACGGTGAATATGTTTGTCATACTTTATTTTCCAGCACGACATTCAGTATAAGAAAGATTTCGCACATCATGGTTACTTGCTTGCTTATCCTTTGTTTTCCAAACTAAAATTTGCTGCATTATACGTCAAATATTATTTCACTGGTCACAGCAAATCTTCATTGTTTCATCAACTGTAAATGATGATATGGTCGTACATGCCTTTGACAAAGGCCACGGATCTTTCTGGAGTTGATAATTCTTTAGCCTATCCTTAAAAGGCAGCAGAGCGTCGCACAAAACTGGGTTCCGATTCATAAACAGGTAAACTTTTGGATATCGCTCAAAAACAGAAGGAACCACCGAAAGCTGATTACCATCAAGGTTCAGCAATGTTATGTTAGGCATGTCCCATCCGGTGATGTTGAACGTAGTGATTTTGTTATTACTCAATTCAAGATAATCGACCGGTAGTCGCACAGGAGAGGAAGCTCGCACAGTGGTGATTTGATTCGAAGATAACAATATTTTTTGCAGGTTTGGGTATGGTCGGAAATAACTCATGTCTAGCTGGGTCAGATTGTTTGCAGAGAGTGATAGGTAGTTAAGTTTAGGCAGTGGTTTTGGAAGAATCGGCATCCGTGTGAGAGCGTTGGGGCCGAACGAGAATGTTTCGAGTTTAGGAAGGGTCAAGTTTCTTAGGTCAAGTGATACGAGCTTGTTGTATCCGAGGTACAAGCCGGAAAGATTTGGAAGCGCGATGGGTGCTGACACATCCAAACTAACAATCAAATTCTTCAAAACATTGAGATTCAATAATTGTGGCATGGCTACGAATAAAGCCAAATCAAGATTTTGTAGTAGATTGCCTGTAAGTGTCAGTGTTTCAATACTTAACATCCTTGTGGGTCGTCCAGTGACTGGGAGCAGTTGCTGTATTTGATTGTAGGACAGATCCAGGTTTTTCAGATACTGATTGTCTGCCAACATATCCAACCGGAGTACCGTTATTTTGCATTGGGTTATTGAAAGAAATTTCAACTTGGTCATCTTAGGAAGGGTCTGCGGCACACGATCCAATGAACATTTTGAAATGTCTAAGGACTCAAGATGGGTGTTTGATCCAGCTATAAAAGCACGCATCCCTGGAGCATACCCAATGATAATTTCACTGATGGTGTTACCGTCCGGTACTTGGAAGGCCGCTTCTCGGTAACTACCAAACCAAACTAAGTCTACAAAGCTAGTGAACCTTTGCAGAAATGGTCCCGAAGGACTGATGGACACGATCATCTTCCCGATGCTCACTTGTTTTGCTGCTTCAAATGCCTTCCGTAGTTTGGCTCCTCCGTCGGTGGTCATATTAACGATAGGGAGTGAGCAATAATACTCGCCAACAGCACACTGTCCTTCACACAAGTGCATCCCAAGTTGGAGCCACATCATCAGCATTGAAAGAACCACTGACAAATAAAGGTGCAATGGAATTAAAATAAAAGAAGGATTCACTTGATGTGGGTCTTACCTCGAGCGATGATCATGATTGGATTGTCGTCAATTGTGGTGTAAGTGACACGCCTGTTCACTGAAGGTTTCACAGGCTAGGACGGATATTTATACCGGCAAACTCTGGACGATATTGTTCAAATGATTTTATAATGTGCAGTTAATTTGTAGCTCATGAAGTGATCATATAGAAAAAAAAACAATTAATTCATTCAAAAAAGAGCTATTGTTGTCAACTTGATCACACGATCCGAGTTTTCAAAAACTTTTTGTCACATCTGTACGTACACTTTAATTACATTATTCTTTGGTATCAAATATTTAGTGTAGCATGGTAACAGTCACATGATATAAGCAATAAACGTCTCGCATGGAGTGAATAAAGCTCTTCACAATGTAAAGTGATCTAGAAATCCCTATATTATTTTCACTAGCTACGTTATTGTAACTGTTATTTCAATATTACTAAACATCTGTTGCTATGTCGCCATCACTTATGTTGTATATGTTTGTATTATGACGAAATGTAGTTAGCCGCACTATGGTTTTTGGGGTTTATTGTGTGCTGTTTGTGCTGCTCGTATTTGGAGTGCCTCTTACATGAATGGTTTCTCATATTGGAATATTTAGACGGCCTTGTCATTTTCCGTATATTGTAGGTCTCTCTAACACAGCGTCTAGATGAAAACTCACTCCCATTCGCCGACTATGCAACGCATACCCAGAACTATAAAAGTTATTTTCCTCTTTAAACCACGAGACATTATTTTAGGACAACTCGCTCGCAGAAATTGTCCTGATTCATAGAGAAGTAGTGTTGGGAAAATTTTACTGTATTTCATTTATCACAGCACGCCTTTAATGTTTCATCAATTGCAAACGATGATGTGGTAGTGCATGCCATCAACAAAGGTCGCTGTTCTTTCTGCAGTTGATCGTTATTTAGTCGATCCTTGAACGGTGACAAAGCATTGCACGGTAGTGGGTTACGATCCATAACTAGAACAACTTTTGGATAGCGGTCAAAAACAGGAGGTACCAACGTGAGTCTATTCCCATCAAGGTTCAGCAATGTTATGTTAGGCATGTCCCATCCGGTGATGTTGAACGTAGTGATTTTGTTATCAGTCAATACGAGATGAACGAGCGGTAATCGCACAGGAGAAGAAGCTCGTACAGTGGTGATTTGATTCGAAGTTATATAGATTTTTTGCAGGTTCGGGTACGGTCGGAAATAGGTCATGTCTAGCTGGGTTAGATTGTTTGCAAAGAGTGATATGTAGTTAAATTTAGGCATTAGTCTTGGCAGGATAGGCATCTGTGTGAGAGCGTTGGGGCCAAACGAGAATGTTTCAACCTTGGGAAGTGTCAAGTTTCTTAGATCGAGTGATACTGACACATCCAAGGTAACAATTCGATTATCGGTAATGTAAAGCTCTGATAGTAGCGGCATGGCTACAAATACAGCCATATCAAGACGCTCTAGCACATTGCCAGCGAGATATAGTTTTGCTATGCTTAACATCCTAGCGGGTCGCCCGGTGATTGGGATCAATTGCCGTATTTGATTGTAGGACAAATCCAGATAGTTTAGATTCTGGTTTTCTACAAACATATCCAGTCGTAGGACCGTCAACATGCAGCGTCTTATTGAAAAACTTTTCAATCGGGTCATCTTGGAAAGAGTTGGCGGCAAACGATCAATCAAACACTGTTCAATGCTGAAGCTCTCTAGATTAACGTTTGATCCAGCTATGAACGTTCGTGTGGTTCGAGCACTGATGATGTCGATTTCACTGATAGTGTTATCGTTCGGTACGAAGAAGGTAGCATCGCGGTAGTTGTTGTATATGACGGTATCTACGAAATTGGTAATTTTTTGCAGAAATGGTCCAGAAGCACTAACCGCCACGATGAGCTTCTCAATGTGTACTATCTTTTGCTTTTCAATCGCTCTCCGCAGCTTCACCCCGCCGTCGGAGGTCATGTTGATGGTGCCTAGTTCGCATATAAAAAACCCTGCACCCACACACTGCCCGACACACAGATGCAGCTCTAGATGATGCCACATTAAAAGGATCCAGAGAAGCGCTGGGAAAGAAGGGGTTGTTTAAGTTGACTAAAAAAGGCTTGGTTGATGTGGAAATAGGATTTCATGCTACATACCATGTGTCTTATCACTATCGATGATCATGGTTAGGTGTGCTTTGAGCTCCCTAACTAAAGATTTTACTTCACAGCACGCTTCCAACACCAAACTACTGACAGAAAGTGGCCACTTGCAAAGGTATTTAAGCGAAATGTATTGTAACAAAATGGAAAACAAAATTGCATTATAATGTGCTAAATTTCTCGAACGAATGCAAAAAAAAGATAACGAATTTAAACCATGCCAAACCGTGCACGTGTCTCATAAATTCGACAGTGACGGTTTGTTGTCAGAACAATTGCCATGCGACAGAGTTAGTTTGTTTTTTTTTAAGAAAATTTTTGCTACAACTTTTAGCGTATTAGAATGATCTAGAACAGGAGTCGGTAAACTTTTCAAGTAGTGAAGAAATTCAAAACCCTTCGAGGCATTTTTCATACAGAAAAGACTTATGTTCGTACAAGAAAACCATCGACATACGTAAACGCCATCTTGTTGCACAAATTTGTTAAAAAATATCAGCGAAATTCTTACAGTGCAAACCAAAACTTTGAGATGGTGTGAAGAGATATGAAGGTAATCTTTGAGATATGTGAATAAATAGACGAAAACTGTGATTAGGCTTTTTCACTCGTCAATTAGGCGTTTGGATCATGTCTAGTCAAATTTATACAAAGTATTCATGCGCTGTAACCGCACAGTACGATAAGTGTACTGTTGAAGCTTACATCTTCTTCTTCTTCTTCTTCTTCTTCTATTTGGCGTAACGTCATATGCGGACATGCCGGCTTGTACAGGCTTTCGAGACTTAATTCATTACCACGCAGCCGGATAGTCAATCTTTGCTACGGGGGGACGGTCCATTTCGGGCTTGAACCCATGGCGGGCTTGTTATTGAGTCGTTCGAGTTGACGACTGTACCACGGGACCGCCCCCCGTGTTAAAGCTTACATAGATTTGTCAATATGCCTAAGATTTTTTTGAATACCTCTTCATTGCGCTTCAAATTCGCTGGAGGAAAACAGAAGAAATGCTTTAACTTATTTCTCCACCTCTTGTTAGTGAATCCGTGACGAACTTGCAATATAATTCACAATGAAATTTGACGAATGCTTTTTCAACAATCTTGATTTATCAGTTAGCCTTATATATAAATAAAAAACATGGCCTCAGACCGGATTTTACCGACCCCCTGGCCTTATCATGTTTGCATGTTCAAACAACAGCCAACCAATGTCTGTCACTAGTTAATCGGTCCATTATAACCCCATTTGGCGACGTTGTTGAACCCTCACTGCATAGCAGCTGGCACAATAGAACTTTTCAGTGGCCATGAAGCCAACACAAGCGCTACAACTGAAACCGAAATGAAAGTACAACGCTCTCGCCACGTTTTATACTTCATTGAGTGAGTTTCGGTGCTGCAGATTAGTCTTTTTTTTTTAATAAAATAACTGATTCCGTTCCTAGATTGGCATTGATTCTCTGCAGCACTGCCGTGCAATCGATCACCTTCATGCTGTGCACCAAAGGCAACCCGGCGAAACCACTGTCGAGCAAGGTCTGCGGAGCCGATTCCAGCTTCATGTCGGTAATAAAATACATGGACTACACTGTGCATAACTACTCAGCGGCTACATTCACGGTGCACAGTAACGATACGTACGTAATGTACTTCCTCCATAAATCGCCCCTGCTGCGGTATGTCTACCTTCAGCACAATGTAAATGTGTCCTTGCTGCACATCGAGCACTGCTCCCTGACCGGTGTGCCGAGAACGATCCGGAACGTCCCAAACCTGCTCCGACTCGCCATCAAGTCCTGTCGCATACGGCACCTGGATCTGAACGATTTTGCGGATCTTCACTCGTTGTATTCGGTCGACCTGACAAACAACCGGATAGTGACTATCACGGAGCTGCTGCCGGCTTCCGATCTCGTGCTACCCATCAATAGACTGTACCTAGCCAACAACTCACTGACCCAGCTGAACGTGCGTGCTTTGGGTGCGCTGACGGATCTTCATTGTCTGGTGCTGGAGGGCAATCGCATCGAGGAAGTGAACTCCCCGATAGCACTGCCGAAGCTAGAGGAGCTGTCACTGCGCAACAATCGTATCAAGCAGCTTAACTGCACTGGCTGGCATCTGCCGGCGTTGAAGTATCTCTTCTGCAGTGACAATCGGCTCTCCATCGCCCCGATCGAATGGCAATCGATGTGGCGCATCGAGGTGCTCGATCTGTCCTTCAATCTGCTGCACAGCTTCCGCATGGACGATATCTATCTTACGCAACTGTATGCGCTCAACCTGGCGGGCAACCAGCTGACGAGCGTAACGACCCCCCAGATGCATTTTCGCGTCCCGCTCTCCAGGCTTTGGTTGGCTCAGAATCGGCTGAACGTGCTGGACATTTCCCGCTGGGACATGCCGAACCTTTGGGAGCTGGACGTGGCCCACAACCGGCTGACCGAGCTGGCCGACGTGTTTGTACGGTTTCCCAACCTTGCGCCAATGATGATACTGCGCAACAACCAGTGGTCCTGCGAATGGTTGGCGCGCGTACATCCAACCGATCTGCGGCGCAAGAACTATGGTTGCCTAAGCACGAACGAAACGTGTCCGGCGGGTAAGCTGACGGTTGCGGACGGCTGCTGGATTTGTTGCTGGTGAGTGAGGAAAGTGTGGATGGATCTTTGAAATACCGTCAACACTTTTTTGTAAACCCAATAAAAACCATCCCAACCCGGGGTTCAGCTACGGTTTGAGCTGGGGAGTAATTTGAATACTTTCAACTTCATTTCTTTCTATCGTTTCTTCGAAAGCAAACAAAACCCGTTAGAAGGCACACTGCTGTAGGAGAGCAGAGTGGTCGATCAATATTCTCTTCCCATTGAAATCCGGTTTTCTTAATGCTTATTAACATACAGAACCGTGCCCTCCCACGAGCTCAGAATCGATGTTATTTGTTCGAAAAGAGAACTCCAACAACACGCTCCGCTACCTTTCCCGAAATGGGCTCCACATTGATCTCACAAGGGTGATGGTGTGCGAATGTACAACCAGCACACTACCAAAGCCCGCTGACTGCTTCATAACATAACGGAAGCCCCGCAAAATCCGGTCCATCTTTCTTCCAACCGGTAGTGGCACTCGAAGCAAGAAGAGAAGCAAGTTTCTCGAAGAACAAGGAGGAAACAACCACCAAGTGGCACCAGTGTCGTGTCAAACACACCACCCAGCCCGGCAAGATCATCAAACCATCACAGCGTTGCGGGATTTTGAGGTTTCTGACCTACATTCGAGCGCTTTGCGCTCGCGTTGGAGTAGCAAAAATAGCACCAATACTAGCGAACGAGAGGGTTTATCTAATTCGTTGTTGAACTGTCGTGTCCCGTGTGTGTCACACTGCGCTAGATGAACAGAAGTCGAAGTTCAACCCTTTGCTGGACGGAACAGCTGGTCGTACGATGCGCAACCACATTCCAACAAGTGGGCTCTCCAACCAGTTCCAGGCCCCGGTTTGTCCCGCTCGAACAAGTTGCACCGATACTGTTACAAGGGGCGCGGTTCACTGGTTCACGACGGTTTCAGAGGAGGAAGTTTCACACCACAAACCCTCCACTTTCAACGGACCACGGTTAGGGGTAAAATCAATCGCTACTACTCACCTTGGACGCCAACCGTGCAAACTGCTGCTCCTTGATGCGTGTCCACTCTTATTAGAAATCGCAAAAAGGTAGAAAAGAAACACACATAGTGGAGACGGCACATACAGATGAAAAAAGCTATCGATACAAAGCGCGCGGTAATGGGCACAATATTTGTAAACACACGACCGTTCCTTTTTTCTTCGTTTGTTTCACTTGGGCCACACATATACACTACTGCACTGGGTGCTGCTATGCTGCAGAAACTTCTCCCCCCTCAGCAAGACCACCTTCTTCTGCTTCTTCTTTTTCAGCCCCGTCGCTGCGCCCTTAATGATGGACACATCATCAACAGCCAGGGTGTTGTTAAAGCCGAATCACTACACCACCGTCACCTTTATCTCATCGCCCTTTTTCACGCTCACCAACCGCGGTGGTGCGCGTTTCGTTCTAAGCGTGCGTGAAAATAATAACACGAACCGCGCTAACTCACCACTTCGCATACGCACGCGATCGCGATGATCCTCTTGCCTGTTGTTGCACCACCAAGAACACCAACAACCCCACACACCCCACAGCAGCACACACGACGGACACGACTTTCTTCTTTCACGCGTACGCGATGCACTGCGCGCTCGTACCACCAGGGGAATGCAGACAACAGACCCACACAGACCCACACACACACACCTACACAGACACAGAAACAGAATCAACCCCCTTTGGGCTGCTGTCGTGGCTCTTGGGGGTGGTTTTTCCACTGTGAACCACCACCAGCAACATACGCGCGGGGTCAGTTTTACTTGTCTTAGGAGCAGCTTGTGTTTTAGCAGCCAATTCTACCGCGCGGTTACTGGAATCGATCACGGTTGTGTTGTGCAGTGGTGATCTCGGCAAGACGATGTGTGCTGCCCCTACATCGTCGGCCGGTGCGGGTGTGTGCGTGTGGCTTTCTTTTCGTATGTTGCAAAAACGGGGTTGACAGCAGCACACAGTAAGGGGATGAGAGCTGCTACAGTGGTAGCGCAAAAAGTGTATCTATTTTTTATGGGAATTAATAAGTGGGTTGCAAGGGAAGCTAAGGGTGAACGGAACTGAAAATGAAGAAATGTATAAGTGCTACACAACTGGTGTATTTCAACAAGTTTAAAAACCCTTTAATTCACGGAAAAGATGCAATAGTTTCGTTTGTTACCGGCAGCTTGTGTCGCTGCAATTCGTCACGCACTGTATTCCACCCTTTTTCTATTTCTTTCCCAAGTAACATTTTTCGTGTGCACACCTGTCAAACGGTTTATGCTCTTGGTTAGGCGGTGCTCTATGCAGTGAATGGCTTTTGTAGGTAATATGTTTTATTCAAGCTTTTTAAATCTACTGTTCTATTTGTACAAAATAAAACCGTTGAACCGTTGTACAAGAGAAAATCGTTGAGGAATCTTAATACGTTTTTTTTTTATTTACTGCATTTCTGTACCAAATAAAAAGTAACTTATGCATGGTTTTCCAAGTCAGTTTCGAATATAAACGTTGTTATTCACCGCGTGCAACATGATAATCAACATCAATCTGATACTTCACTTCCATCATCATAATTTTTAATATCTTCTGCATGATTTTCAACACATCTGCTGAGCTGGACTGAGTTTGATAGTTCTTTGTGATGTGTTGAAAATCATGTGTTAAAGCTGAAATTTCATTATAAAGCAAATACACCACTTGACAGGTGTTGAAAAACATCTTGGAGGCGTTGAATAATTATGTGCACATTCGAAAGTGACTTTTAAACACCTGTAAAAGAACGAGCTCCATCGTCCAACAAAGGAATAAAATCGATCTATTCTTTAATCTCCTATTCTTTTGAAAATAAGCCATTGATAGTGAAATACTTCTTCTTCTATTTGGCGTAAGTAAACGTCCTACGCCTGGACATGCCGCCCGTCTATACAGGTTTTCGAGTCGTATTCAGTGCCTTGCCGCCCGATAGTTATAGTCCTTGCTACGGGGAGACCAGTCCATTCTGGTTTTGAACCCATGACCTGCAACATGCAACATGTTCAAAACATGTTAACCCGTGCGAGTTGACGACTGTAACACGGAACTACTCCCGTGGGATTTGTACTCGTGTTACTTTTGTGTTACTTTGTACACGAAGTTACTACTGACTGTAATGTAATTGACAGTTACCCGGAAGGATAAATTACTCCTGATCACTGTAATATTATATGATTGCCAGTAACTCGTCCAAATATCACCGTTTTTTTATATAGTTCCAATATTTAGTTGGACAATACCTAGGATGTATTTCCTCCCAAAAAAAAATAAAAAAATAATACAATTAAAATTACCATCTAAAACGACAAAAGTTTTAGTAAAACATTTCACTTTATTAATTTGTAAGCTTACTCAACCCTGTATCAACATTTTTGGTTGTTATCTTCCCACCCGTTAGCTAACGTATGGTGCAAAACCTTACCGTATTCTCCCCTCGATCGATAAGCAAACGAATCGCTCCAAGGTGCCCCCGAAACAAAAAAAAAAAACAGAAACTGATAACAAAACAATACAACTAAACACTCGCGAAGCGTCCGAGGAAGAATACAGGATCACCACGGTAAGGAACTGCTATGGCCCCAGTAGTTTTTTTTTTAATGTTTATAGTTGTAGAAACAAAAGTACCGAACCGAATGTGTATTAAACTCCAGCGCCGTTTATCCGTCTGGCAATTTGCTTAGCGCCACCGTCCGTTTAGACGTACTTCGCGGACAGCTCCTCGACCATCTTGATGTACGCTTCCATGGCCGCTTCCTTGCTGGTGCCTTTCCGGTCAGCCCACGCCTGCCATTTGGCCTTGCCCTTCAGATCGAACATGCCGGGCTTCTCGGTTTCGTTGTCGCCGACCGTCGCCTGCTTGAACAGTGCGTACAGCTCCAGCAGCTCCGCGTCGCTCGGTCGCTTGGTGAAGCTCTTCACCTTCTCGGCGGATTCGTTGAATTTCTGCAAACGAAAGGGATGGGGTAAGAAGGGTGGGAGGAGGCACGATTAATGCGAGGTACGAAGTGGAGTGTATTATTGCAAAAAGGGTGCAGTATGTTGTACGTAATTAATTGTCCCAGTAAACCCACTGCTTGAGCTGGTTGATGATAAGCGATCGATAGTGAGGGGGGTGAGATCATGTTATCAGTGCTAAAACCCCTTCACCACTTACCTGCTCCATGTCTGGGAAGGGCTGGACGGGCGAAGATCAGATGATGTAACGGCCTGTGACTGTAGCGTGTGGATGGAAAAGAACAAGAACCGAAAGAAAGAAATAAAGGAAAAAAAGCCGTTAGTAAGTCAACACTCTTTATCACACCTTCATCAAAACGGGTAAGGGACAGAAGAAAAAGAATCAAAGCGTAAAAACTGCTCGTTTACTTGAATTGTTATCGTCGATTGGAGGGAATGGGGGAAAAAAGTTTGCACGCGAAGTAAAGTCCACCTGCGAAATGACCTTTGTACGCGGGACTTGCTAAGCCCGGCTCCGCCATAAACTGTAAGCCGTGTGCTAGGCGTTAATGGTCTGTTAAATCAACCACACTTTGAACCAATTCGTATGATCGACGTGTAGTTACACTGCAATATGACGCTTGACATTGATGGTGTACCGACCCGTGTGTCGCCGACTCATCCTCTATAAAACGGCAGTACAGCCGGCGTTTAGAGGCCTTCAGCCCCAGCACGTGCTCCTCTCGTTTAACCTTAAACTCGAAATCCTATCCCCCCCCCCGGTCAAGTATTCCGCAGTCGTGTCTCGGACACGATGATGCATCCACTGTGTACAACTGTGAAGTTGTTTTGTTTGGCCTTAATATTATTATTGCCGTGCGCATGTTGGATATTGGGGAGATTTTTGGGGAGGACGATGGCTTTGAGCGTAACAAAAACTTCAAAGTTTTTTGTAAAAACACTTGTGTGGCAGACAGTTTACGTCAGCAGCCTTACACACAGCAAAAAAAACCGATAATGCGATGTACGGCTGATGTCTTTTTCGATATAAAAAATTGACATCAAATGACGCCACATTTGCTTACAGTCGAACCGAGGGTGGGTGGTCGTCATTTTTTGTTGCCTAATTTTAAATTTAGCGGACGATAGAAGCTTCTTTTTTGGGTTAAATTCAAGAAATAAGATCTCTATGTACAACCTTCAATTACGCGAGGGGTGTGTATGATAATGGGCTCGATCGCGATCGCTCGAACTCGAACCGAAATTGCTGTGATGCAACGCCAATTGAAATGGATATGGAAAATTGTGTATGTGTAAAAACAATATTAATAATAACGCAACAACGCGTTTATCGATGAATCAATTTACCAGCACCGGAGTGAAAGCTCTCCTCCAATGCCGATTCGGCTGTTGTCACCCGGCTCAACCCAACCCTCTCTGTCCTTATCCTTATGGACCTGCATGAACTGCACCTCAACTGCAGTGTCGCTTCCATTCACCCAATACAACGAAAAGCTGTTTTCTGATTGCCGTACTGCATTGAAATGCATCATGTGTGCCGGTTTAAAAATAAAAGGCAAACGTGTAAAAAGGTCACAAAAAAACCTTTCTTTTAATTTTCGTTGGCGGCCCTGTTGTCCCCTCGGCAAGTTCGCATCTTGTTGTGAAGGTGCGCGATTGACTTTTTGGGGGGAGGGGGGGGGGGGGTGCAAACTGAAAGTCCCATTCTCATATTTGATGCACTTAACTGCACGCAAGTGCATCGAGCGGCAGCTTCAGTCTGCACGCAGCTCTTGTTGGTGACTGTTCCACATGAATTCCACAAGTAGCTTACGCCTGAGATTCTGTCGCATATCTTCAAAATAGATAGACACATCCCGGCTTGGTGTGCCGCACATTCGGTGTTGATTGGGCCTGAGAAACCTGTTCCGATGGATCCAATTTCTATATCTCAACACTGAAACGCCGCCCAAAACAAAGTTAAGTTCGCACAGTGTATGCAAATTTCACCTCCAACGTAAACTCTCACGCATCCGAATCCGATAGGCCCGAATGAGCTGTGAGACCGAGCGGACTGAGGCAGACCGCCTGTGGCACGCCGTTTTGGAAGAAACAAGATTGATAGGCAGCTTCGTCCGTGCGCGGCCAAAGGAACATGCTGATGGCATTTTATTTTTCTAAGATTGATCGATCTCATCCTGGGGAAGGTTAATGCTTCATGTTAACTTCCGCTCCCCTTCAGATAAGACTGGAAGTTTGCAAGGAAGTGTGACCCAAGCTTACCCTTTACTTGTCTGCCTTAATAACCGTTACCGATAATCAACTTTACTTGGTCGTGGGCTAGCGTTACATCACACCCCCTTGCACGTACTGTAAGGACGTTTTGCAATGTCTGCATCCGGAGTAGTGTATGCGCGAGTACAAGAATGCAACCATCGCCCACTCAAACGGGCCCATTCTGCAACGGAAGGCTGACTAGAAATTAACGACCTCCACCCCCCTCAGAATCGCTGATTGCAATTAATAATCACGCAACGCCAACTGTGTGGCCGTTAGTGGTGAGCATAAGACTGCCACATAAGGGTACGTGTCGTAAGCAGCACACCCTCTGCTTTCTGCTGCAATTACGTTCAGCCATGGACAGCGCTGGTTTGCGGCTCTAGCGCATGACCTGCTGAACCTCGTCCATGTCTTTTTCGGGCCCCTGGCTGACATCTTCCCTTCAATTGACCTTCAGCGTCACCCGGACATGGTGTGGGGTGGTAGTGAAGCCGGCATTCAAATTTCCTCTATACACACACACGCACTCACTCACACACTGATACACAATCAATGCACCGACGGAAACGAAATGGGGATCAGTGGGGGGACCACAAACTGATAAGCGAAACTTCAAACGTCGGCAATTTTCTGTTCGGCCTAACCACACACCGCACAGCCCAACCAACCCTACCGACGCTGGGAGCGCACCACATACGCACCTTTTGCTCAAACGCTGGTCCGATGTAGACTGGTCGCGGGGTTCGCCGTGCTGCTACGAAGTCAGTGTGTTGATTGTTGCTTACTCTGCGCCCCCTCTGGTGACGGAGTGGATTTTTTTCTTTTCATTTTGCACACACAAGAATGAGACGGGGTTTCGAGGGGTGTGGGGACACGAGAGATAGACCCCGAGAAAAGGTAGTCGTCGGGAGGGTTGATTATAAAGCGACTCCTACTGGCCCAAACCTACGCGGCTTGAGCTTCAAGTGACCGATAGTGATGTTTATGGCCAACTGGCATGGGATTAGCCGCCCCAGTGAGGAGAGGGAGAGGAGGCGGTTGATAAGAATAAATCGGCTTTTTTCTCTATGTTTTGTAGAAAAATGTCAACCGCTTCAAAGGGCGTTCGATAGAATTTGATATGTTGTAGCCACGCTTTTCCAAAATGATTGCCACTTTGAACATTTTTAGAATTTTCATTCACACTTTTATGATGATCGATTGGTATTATAGTGAACGATCATTTTAGTTTCCCTCGATTTGGGTACAAAAAAAAACCGTCTGCGGACCCCGCAGTGCAAAGCGATCGAAAAATTCACTGGATTTGACATATTTCGCTCTATCGTTCTCTTTTCCTCCTATGGCTGAGGCTTCGAGCAGGGTATCGAGCTACCCCTTCCTCAAGCTTCTTCGTTTCCCTTGGCCCATGGCTGTGAAATATTTCGCTGCGAGGACGTTCGAACCAACCGCCCGCTGCGCAAAGCGACGGAACCCGCTGCGCAAATTCGAGCAGTTTCCAGCGCAGAAAATGCACCAAAATCTGCGCTGGCCAGCGCAGATTTGGCCTGGTCTCCCGCGCTGTTCTTCAGCGATTTCTGCGCTGGGTCGCGCAGTTCGGGCAGTTCGGACAGTTCGGACAGTTCGGGCGGCGGCGGAGCAAAAAAAAAAACGGTCAAAAAATTTAAAAAAATAATGGCGCCCATTTTTTCGTCCGCTTCTTCTCCCTCCCTCGCCCTGCCTTGCACTACTTGCGCTTCAGCCCGTGCCTTCCGCCGCCAGCTGATTGGGTGTTTGTGGTGTATGCGTTGATTCATATATGTGCATTGCGGTTGTGTATTGTTATTAGTGGGTGTTAGCATTTATTAATTTGTGTGTGACCTTGAGACGCTGTGGGAGAAGTTGGATTGGGATTCAGAGTGTTATCGGTGTATTGATGGTTTATTTTATTTCGTGCCGCTGCTGATGAGACCATTCGATGCCCCTGCCAGTTGAGGGTGAAGAAGCCTATTTAAAACAAGCGTAGGAGAACGTCTAACACTAATCTAATATTTTTTAATTTGAACATGTTTGATGCTTCAACGACCTTCTAAGCATCATGTAGCACAGTGTATAGTGGCAATATTTTTTTTTTAATGTGCCGAAATCTGTCTCGCGTTTTTGTGTCTCGACACACACACACACGCACACAGCGCGGGGAAAGTGGCCGTTCACTCTATCATGTCGCGATCCCCCACCCCGCCCGGCGCTAGGGATGAGGATGCGCTATATGATAGCTGATGATTGCGGAAGGGGAGGGGGGGTTTGATGGGGGGTGCGTGCTTGTATGCGCGCTTTCGTAGGTGCGTTCTCGCGTGCGCGCGTTCGTAGGTGCGTTCTCGCGTGCACGCGTTCGTAGGTGCCTTATCGCGTGCGCGCGCGCGCGTTTGTTTGTGTGTGTGTGTGTGTGAGTTTGCGCGCGCGTGTGTGTGAGTGTGTGTCTGTGTGTGTGTGTGTGAGTTTGCGCATGTGTTTGTGTGTGTGTGTGTTTTTAAACCCCAAAACTATTTGATTCTGATGCGTACATTTTCATCCGCTGCGGCTACAAAGTCCATGCATTTTCGATCTCGCTACCTGGGAGACAACACAACCATTGGCATTGGCATCTTTGCGATCGGCTCTGCTGTTGGGGGTATTAAAAAGACACACGATCTAAGCAAACGTGCGTGTGATATATTGCACATTTATTTCTAAATCAGCTAGCTGACTCAAGTGGAAACAACATATTGAATTGAATTCATACAAAAGAGGATTCTGGATTTGTTTATTTGCACCATACGCGCAGGTGCTGCACATGTCCGTCCAGAATCTGATGGCTTGTTGGTTTGTAGTCGTTATCATGACGCCGATTGCCGGCAATGCCTTGGAATGAGTTCGGATCGGTAGGTTCATGTTTTGGTCGATTGCATTCCGTTGATTTGTCGCGCCACCGCGGGACACCCGGCAGCAACAAAGTCAAAACAAAAACCTTCCCCGAGTGTGGACTGCTATGCTAAGTTCTTCTTCTTATTATTATTATTCTTATTATTGGCGTAATGGCCTACGCGATCATACCGGCCTTTTCAGGACTTGAGTACCACGTAGCCGGATAGTCACCTCTTGCTACGGCGGACGGTTCATACGCGGTTAGAACCCACGACGGGCATGCAGATGTGCGGAATGATGGCGGTGCCGCGGGCCCGCTCCTATCCAGCGTGCAACTTGCATACTGCCACACTGTCTCCTGCCCGGTGCATACGCAGCAGGCAGGGGGAATGATGCACCTCCACAGTAAAAAAAAAACACCGTCATGAACCAGCGGTGGACCTAACGGTAGGCGGACTAGGCGGTCGCCGAAGATTTCTAGTCTGTAGTATGCCGTATGTCTACAAGTGGACAGATTATTAGCGATAAGGGCCCCCCCCGGAAAGATGGTCGTTGGGGCTCCGTGGCTGGAGAACCATTTGCACCTCCCCTTCCCCCATGGCTACTACAATTTTAGGGCCTGTGACCGATGATCGTAGGGGTCCCATGGTCACCCCCCCCCCCATCCGCTGGCAAATTAAGTATACTGTTCAATCTTCCAACAGCTGTGTGTCAGTACCCCCTCCTTAGGGGCCTCAATTCGTCTTTCCGCCTTTCATCATAACATTCCGGAAGAAATTACATTTGGCGACAGTTTTGCATACACACGCACACTCACAATCATGCGCAGGATGCTTAGCATATCTATGTAATCCACAACAGACGAAAGCAAAAGCTTAGTGTTAGAAACGTGTTAGAGCGAATTAGGGTTCTGCGCGTTGCACAGCAAACCCTCCATCGTGCGCTAGCGATTCCGTAGTCATTTTTACATTGCATCGATTAAACTCATTGCGCTTTTTTGGTTTGATTTGTGAAAATGCAACTTCATCGCCGCAATGTTTGTTAACGGCATTTTTAGGCGCCACAACAGCTCGCGAGCATTGTCCACACGCGCGAAAGAGATAGCGCTATGGAGGGAAAAAGCACGGACGATGGCTGACAGCGATTGGCCGTCTGACGCACCAACACATTCAAACCTTCGGCAGCGCGCTCAGGCGAGGGGTATGAGGCGGAGCCAGGGACGGGCAGCTCGACGAGCTGCTCGACAAATTTGCCGTTGGGGAGAAAAAGAGGGCATGATAAAATTCTCAGAACTCCATGATTTCTTCCGTCGCTTTGCGCAGCGGGGTCGCTTTGCGCAGCGGGTTCGTGGATTGAACGCAACTACTTGTACAAGCCGAGGCGGTTGCACGCTAGCATTGTATGCAATTTCAAAATCCTAACGGTAATAAAATGACGAAAAGCAAACTTTCCTCTCTTTTATTGAACAACATCTCTCTACTTTTACTTTCAGTTCTTTCAAACATTGGCGTGTTTTGATGTGGTTCGTCCTAGAAAGAGTTCAAAACTTGAGGCTCCGGTTGAGGCATTACGACAGTTGAAGCAATCAACGGCTTGGTCTGAAAGGGGCAGTTACCGACAGATCAGAAATAGTTCTCGTTTAACTTCACCTCCCCTTCTTACCTGTCCGCTTTTGAACACCAACACCTTAATGTGCGAGTTTTCCGGCGTCAAGTCCACCGGCGGCAACCCATCCGACGGATCGACGCTTACGGTCACACGAAAGTCCAGTCGCAGTGGGTATCCCGGCACTAGCATCGGCAGCTGCACGAACGGTCGCTCCACCAGATAGTGGCGATGGTCGGCCTGTATCAGAACGTTCAGGCCCGTCGCTTCCTTGCGCGTGGAAATGTTCTCCAGCATCAGAAACAGCTTAAAGGTCGGCCCCAACCCAAGCACCTCGGCGGCCAGCTTGAGCGGCGCCAACCCAACGTCCACCGTCGACACGTTACTATCGGCCGAGTTGATCACGTCCACAGTCGCGCGGGCCGTGGTGAGCCGCATACGCCACAGCTCCGACTGAAAGGAGTTGTGTATGGTGGCCGCATGTTCCTTCTCGCGCAGCGTTTGCTCGACAAAGATTTTAGTTTTCTTCGGAATCTGCAAATTTCCCGGGGGTTCGTCGCTTGCTGTCTTCACGTCGTACATGTTTTCCGTCGTGACAAACTCGGCTGTCCGCTTGAGGATCTTTACGATCAAGGAACCATCGATGGTGACGAGGATGAGGACGTGCTCCTCCTGCCCCAGCCTTCCGAAGGTAAGAGCTGACACCGATTCGGGCGCATAAAACTGATCGACCAGCTTTTTCTGGCTGTAGAACTGTACCAGACCGCCCTTCAGACAGACGCACACGAGGTTGATGCCGAGATGGGGCAGACAGACCGGTGTCATGCAGACGGCTGGCTGGGGCAACTTTACCGCCCATAGTTTTTTGCCCTTCTTGGAGTAGCACAGCAGCGATTGGTTCATGCAAACGACCACAATGGTTTGATCGATCGGTAGCAGAGAGAGGCCGGCGGCAGGATCCTCCAGCTTCACGATATGCTGCCCCGCCAGCCATCCTTTGCGGAGTAGATAAAGTGCACCTTCCCGTGTCGCTATCACCACACGATAGTCGATATCGTACTGGCCACTGGCGGAGATCATGGTCGGTGTCCCACGGAACGGACCAACCTTTGCCTGTGCGAGCACAACGAACGCTTGCGAGTCGAGCACCAGCAGCTCACCGGACTCGGTTGCCAGTATCAAGCAGGAGGCTGATTTAGCTTCATTCGAAGCTTTCTTGATCGTGGTCATCGTGGTGATGATGGAGAGCCGTTCCAGCTTGCGGTCCGCGTTGGAGCGGATGTACCCGCCGCGCTCACTCTCGGACAGGCTGAGCAGCTCCTGCGTCTGGAGCGTCATCTGAGACGGTTCGATCGAGCGCAAACTGTCGATCAGTGCGTCGAGCGCATCGCCCCGCTCGATCGGCAGCTTCTTCCACACGTCAATCTCGAGCGGCTCGATCGTCATGCTCGGTACGGTGTACTTGTAGTAGGGCTTCATGTTCCGATAGAACAGTACCGATGACTCCACGGCAACTGCAATAACTTGGAGAGGGAACAGAACGAGCTATAGGTCACGCACCCAGGAAGGTCGTCACCGGTACAGTACTTACTTGGTATGCGCGGTTCCTGGTCGTTGATGTACAGGCTCTCGACAGCGCTCGGAATCCCCGGCAGATGCTGCTCGCTGATCAGGTTCGTGCCCTTGTACACCTTCAGCTTAGGCTTTGCGTCGAAATCAAACATTGGCACATCCACCGTCGCCAGCTGGTAGTAGTTGTCGTTCTTCAGATCGCACAGCGTCATGCATGAGGGAAGCGTGTGCAATGCGGCGGTCCCGTCACACTGCGCGTCCAGCCACTTGTCGGTCGGTTTCGTTTTGCTGCAAGCGGAGTTTCAAGCAAGCCGAAAAGGGTTGGGCGTTAGAAAGTGTTTCGTTGAGGGAGATTGGGGATGGCTCAAGCTGTTGCGGTTGGTTAGCTTATTCGTTCCGTTTCATCAGCAGCAGCAGCAGCAGCAGCAGCAGTAGTGCCAGAACGGTGCCAATTATGGACGGTAGGGCTAGGTCCCGCTGGTGCACACACTTACCACAGAAACATCTCGCAACCGAAGATGATCCAATCAGACGCGATCTAAATAATGCCACAGCAACCAACACCGTAATGGCCCGCAATATCCAACCTGACGCCGTTTAGGAGGAAAAAATGTAGATTCTATCCGTAGCGGAGGCTTTTGACGCGTTCGAAAATCAGGTGGTCCCGTTTGTTTGCGCTCTGCCCTCAGCAGTACCGTTGCCCCCAGTAACCGAGCGGAACCACTTGTTGCTGGTAGGACGTGCATGCCTTCGGGAGAACGCAGGCGCATAGTCGCGCATTCCGCTTTGGGTACCATAGCAACGACTTCAATGCGCAACAAAAACGTACGTTTGGTTGAAGGTTGGTCGGGAATGGTTGTTCCACACTTTTTTCACTACCATTTCTAATATTTCATGGCTTTTTCTCTCTCTCTCTCTCTGTCTCTCTCCTAACCAGAATCTCTTGTAGGCGTCATCCGTCGTCGGTCAAAAGGAAAGCAAAATTGACGAGCAACAAACTTTCTTCATCGTCGACAATCGTTCGTCGTTGGTGGAACGGATCCTCCTCCGTACAATCACCCGCCAGCCTGAGGGCGCACTATTATTAAATTGATGATCTTCGCTAAACCCTCCCCCCTCACCCCATCGGCAGCAAAGGCTAAGATTATTTACAGTCGATGCGAAGAGGTTCCCTTTCGCCCTGTGCAAACGACCCCGACCGCCGCCGATCGATTAATCAATGAACGGAGCACAACCATGCGCTCAGTGTGTGTGGACAGGTTTTCCCATTTCCTTCCTTCCTGTGGGAAATGTCGGTCACAAGGCGAGACTGTGTTTGCATTAAGTGCGCTCCGAAGACAAGAATCGTGGAAAGTGTGAAACACACCAGCCCAGTGTAGTCGCGCGGCTCGGAAAACTCTACACCAGCGGGATGAAATATTGCCCATATCTAAAAGGTAAAAGACAGCGACAACTCTCGGATCAAGCGTGCCAATGATGTCGACGCTACAGCGGCCGATCGTACGCCACCGTGAAGTTTGCTCGGTTGATTTGCAAGTTGACGCACATTTTGTCACACTTTTCCCTCGACCGTGCAGATAGACGTTCGCCTATGCTTATGACCTAGCCCTAGTGGAACGGCGCACGGCCGTCCTACGATGTCCGCTGTTTGGCTGTGGATAATTAAAAAACGTGTACCTGTTCGGGCGGAACAACCGGTGGAAATGGCTTCGGTTTATCATATCGCGGAGAGCGGAAGATAGCAGTAGGCAAGGTTGTTGGTACGTGTGATGACATATATTTGCCTCGCTAATGGGATGCTTCCCGCGCGCTGTGTACTTACGCCGACTTTCGATCAAACGATGTCAACGGTGTAGCGTGTAGTGTACGGCAAACGTTTTCCCTCAGTCATTGCACTCTGGTGAATGTTTGCAGAAATAGATGTATAGTACTTGTCGTTAAGAATGGTTGCAACACACCGAACTGGTCAACAAAAATACCCATGGATTTAACGATTTATCTTGTACCTTCGATTGAAGTGTCTCTCAGAAGGCAGAAGCTCGTTGGAAGATACGATTAAAGTCTTTCCCCCTCCGCGTGAAGCTTATCACTTCAAACAAGTACCGGAACCCGCCTGTAAAGTATCGCGACCTTGCGATGAAAGGCACACACCCCTCATTAAAGTGCTATTCCTAGCCCCTCACTCGTCTGAGGAAGATATTAACCGGTGGCCTTGCATCGTTCCATTCGCTTGTACACCATCCGCCTCCGGAAGAGAGTGAAAGTATCGGGAAAGGGACTCGCAGAGTTTAATCGAATGCTGCCAAACTGGATTGCCGCGGCACTGGTGGGTGCGGGCACGATGGATTTGATTATTATTTTGACAGACCTACAACCGTTATCGGCTCAGAAAGAAGGTAATAGATGAGCACTGCTTTGGGATTGAATATTGTCTATCATTTCAAGCGATTTAATTGCTTTCTTTGTCTTTCAGCTGTTGTACATGCTCTGGCACTGAAGATCTCCAAGACCGATCCCACCTTCAAGTCACACACACCAAGCAGGCGTTGAGATCATGTTGCTGCGAAGTTCTGTCACCGCGGGATTGTGACGTTTCGCGTGTCAACGTCCTTCGAGAACGGTACGGTGTGGAGAGCAAACAGAACACAAACCATCACGATTTCTATTCAAATTAAAACCCGCAGCTCCCACACAGAAACCGTTTGCTTGCTTGCTTGCTTGCTGGTGGTGGTGGACAACTCGCAAATTGACTGCGCGTTCCACTTCAGGTACGTTTCGGCAAGCCAGCCAACGGGGCGTGTGTTAGTGTATGAGTGTAAAATTGCAATAGAAAAAGGCTACTCCGAGTGTAAATCACCAATACCAACACAGAAGGGGGCTCAAGTAAGTGATCTCAAGTGGAGTGCGGTGGTTCCACCGTTCGATCTCTTCTGGTGGACGAAGGGTTGCTAAGCTGTGGTGTTGTACGGTTATTTCACCATTTCTTTCATTTTTAGCACGATCTGCCTGTATAAGATTTATGGCTGGAGGATGGGGTTGATTCTGAGAAGCAACTTCGATCAGCTTGTGCCGGAAGAGGAATGGCTGCGAGATGCGGTTTGCAGATTAACTTTACGAGGTTAGTAACCGTCTTCTGGATTGCCCATGTTTTTTTTTTATTATTCCATTGCCTTTGAAGCTATTCGAGATGATTGACTAAGGCTCGAAGTTACTTCACTCTAAACGTCCAGCGTGTCACCAAAAAGTCTGGGAGCTTCGGCTGTCTGTTTGTGTGTCTCAACGTCTATAAATCACCATTGTTACCTCGCGACGATCGACACAGTTGCAATGGGCGTCTTTTTTTTTGGGGGAACAAAATCTCTCACCGACGTGATGATGGCGCGATTGACCCAAATTCTAAGCCAAAACCCTTACGCGCTGCAGCAAATCTATGTCTGAACCGTATTACCGTCAGTTGAACAGTCTCCGCCCCGCGCTTGATCGCTGGAATGCAAATGCAATTGCCGCTGCCACTCATAAACAATCTCACCGTGCGGGCTAACAAACGATTTCCTTCTCCAGCTCAGGGTAGAACGTTCCAAGGTGTCGTCGAATGCAGCGCTGCAACGGCCAGACAATCCACTGAGACCTTACGACAAGGTCCCGTAGTTCGCGCGCTGTCCATATTTCCACTTTCCATTTCCCAGCGCCACCGCCACTGTACCCCACCTGGCTCGAGGAGGCCTATTCTTGATGTTGGAGCATCGTGGACAGCGTCGTGGAGTTCAAACCACAGCATCCCCACAATGGTTCCACGCCGGCAGTCTCTCGCCAGCTTTTGAATCCCAATAGAGGTCCAGTCTCTCTCTATAGAGCGGACTCTCTGTCTCTCGCGCCAATGAAGTGTGCGATTGTCTCACAACTGCCTGAGAGCGCCCGCTGACACAGCACCCAACACAACTTGAGCTTCAGCCAGCGGCGCCAAAGCTTACCATGGCCATTTGGTTCGAGTGCGCGTTACCGTGCGGGCTGGGCCAACAGTGTGTGTGTCTAGGCACTGCAAAACCAGTATGTGTCGGGCCGTGATCGTTAGCAATTGTTATCCGTTGTTTTGGTAATTGTGGTCGGGTAAGAGCGCGCTTGTGTCTGTGTTTTTGTGCATGGGAGGGAAAATTGCTTATTACTATTGCCATTAAAAACACATTCCCGCATGACCGAGGGGGGGGGGGGGGGCAGGGTTGTGCTTTGGTTTGAAGAATATTTTCCCCGTAAACAAAACGTGTTGGTGTGCAGCTCACAGCGTGTCGTGTAAATTCAAACGAAAGTGATGCTATGAATCAAAAACGCAACAAACGCATGACGGGCGTGCGCGGCGGTCTTGTTTGGCGGTCTTGGCATGACACCAACCGGAAGCCGCACTAATCCATGATTAATCAGCGCTTAATCAGTACTCAGTGGTTAGCAGAAAATTATCATCGCATCGATCGAGTTGCCCAGCGCCTCCACACTGAAGGTGACCCACATTGAAAGTGAGAAAGTCTTTCCCCGTTGCGTTCGCGTGGAGCGAAGCAGTTTCATCCCACTACGAGAAGGGAGTTAAGACTTGCGGAGTTAGTGGGCGAGATTTGAGCTTTAAAGTGAACCGAATGTCCAAGAATGAAGCTCCCTTTTGGGGCCCAATACCGCAGACCCGAAACCGGACATGCGTGTGTTTGTGTGTGGTTGTTTGGAAGTTCCCGAAAATTGAAATTTCTCTTCGCTTCGCGCCCGCAAACCCACCAAAGTTCATCGTACGAAACACAATGATTTCGTGTAACGGAATGTGTTTGGAGCGCATTCCGACAGATTAGTGTAACTTCCAGCCCGTGCTTTTCGTCTCCCAAGGTTGTGGCGTTGTGTCGTGTTGTGTGTTAGTTTGCTGATGGGGGTTCACGTGATCACTGCAAGACCAGACCCCCCGCCGTTGAAGGAATGGTGGGATCGTTGCCGTTAATTAGAATTTGGAGACGTTTTTATGTAGCTCACTAATCTGTAGAGTTCCGTTAGAAGAACCATCTTGTTAGTGTATTATAAGAAATGAATTCTTATGGTGTTTGCGATCTCAAACTGTTTTGTATAATTCAAACGAAAACCAGCACATTGTAGCACGTGGAGTTTGTGTTGTGAAGTTGAGCGGTGAGTGTGACTCGTTTACAAGTAGGGGAAAAACGTATTTGCATTTCATCACGCGTCAATCAGCTGCGGAGTAGTGCAAAGAGAAACGGCGCCTCGTTGAGGGGGGAAAAGATGCCTTCGTAAAGTGTGTGAAATTGCTGCCATGGGCTCTCCCCGGGCTGCGCATAAGTGCATTGTTTGATAAAGAGACCCTTTTCTTTACTTATCATTTCTCTTTGCGGGGCGCAGTGAAAGGCTTTTGGGATGCGATGAAGGCTCAGCAAAGAAGGTATTCATAATGGTCCCTTGTTTATTGGACAGTTGTTGGTAAGATTATGGAGTTAGTGATATGTGGAAGCAATGGTTGCCAAAAGTGTACTCGTATCTCGGTTAATTTTTCCCGCAATGATGCCGTACCACAACAAATTAGTGTTCATCTATCGGCAATGGACAAATACTTTACCGATCGCTGATAGAATCAATATGGAATGAATACGATTAGCAAATAGAGACACTATAGGCGATATCTTATCGCCGCCGCACGTTAGCGAGCATTGTTTGCTCAACTCTCCGGGGATTCCTGTGACATCCAAGTAGGCGGCGTTATTGCTGCAAAAAATATGAGTTTGGCGATATGTTTTTCATTACTTTCAAACTGCGCCAGACAGATTGGCTGGATTTTTACAAATGAAGCGGGATTTTGATTCCATTGCGCCGACTTCAGGAAGACATCTCGCAGACAAAGCAGACTCGGTGCATAGTGTACTGTAGCTTCGTTCGAAGTAGAAAGTTGCCCGGAAGATTGGACAGAACCTTCAGCAGCACAACACCTGCGCCTCCCCACCGTCTGTGTGCGCGATGACTCATCGTGCCCGCCGGGGCCAGTAGTGGTCCGCCTGGAAAAGAGCAACACATAGCTCTTTGTGGTCAAGAACGCACCGCGATGCAAAGGCGCAGCCACAAAGAAACACGATAAGAAGATTAAACCAGTTTCTTAAGGGGAACTATCCCGGCTGCTGCTGCTGCGGCTTCTCAGGTGTGGAAGAAGGCCTTTTCTCTCTCTCGCCATCACATGAGTCAGCCGAATGACCTGCGGCCATTGCACGACATTCACTTGCACGATACGATGCTGCAAAATATGATCCAATTGCTGTGGCTTCGTGTGTACGTGCGGAAAAAAGGGACATATACTGATTCCCCTTCGATCGGTCAGAAAGAATAACTTCGCTTCAAATGATGCACTTGCTCTTGGCAATTAGTAAGATCCCAGGAACGCGACATTACTGTGCGCTAGTAGAAGGCACGTGCCTTGCGCAGGGGGGGGGGGCTTGTGTCGACCTTTCAGTGCGTGGAGCGTCGCGTATGCGTGTAATCAACAACGCGCTATGGCCACCCGTTTTTTGTAGCTGTGTAAAGCATAAAAAATCTGTTAAACAAACAAGTAGAGATAGCAAAACAAGTGCAATTAAGAACTGGCTAACAAGTTTTATTTCACGTAATACAAATTTCATATTCATTCGGCTCAGCCTTTGTTACAGATTTGTTGATGAGATAAATGGGATTTCCCCTTCGTTAAGCGTATTCGCCAGTAAAAATAAAGAAACAATCACTAAGGTAACTAGTGCGTCTTGTAACGTCTTCTTAGTGAAAAATCGTTCAAGAAACGCGACATAAGATTAACAAACATAATTAAGCTAGGAGACAGTAAAATAGATAGGATGCATCTGCGAAGCTTTCCATAGTTTTCTCTTACACATCGGGCATTGTTTGGTTAGCTGCTGGGCACGCTTGATGCAGTCGGCACAGAACAGATGGCCACAGATCGTTGACAGGACCGGCCGGTCCGCCAACGATTCGTAGCAGATCGGGCAGATGATATCCTTGCCCGTGCTGGGATTATCGTTTGGTTGTGAATTAGTAGCTACTGCCGCCGCTGGTGCTGCTCGTCTTGGTGAGGGTACTGGTGCTGGTGCCGGTGCTGGTGCGTGTGATGATAATCGTGACCGTGGTGGTGCTTGACGAGCAGGCCGCACTTGGAACGCAGAACGGGCGTCAATATCTCCAAAGTCGCGGGTATAGTTGTGTTCAATGCGCTGCTGACTGCCGGTAGAATCGAACAGGTATCTGTCGTTCTGCGAACCGGATAGCGTTAGCTCCACAACGGAGGAGGGATCCGGCGCGTTCAAATCGATGCTAACATTGCCGATTTGTATGAGCGTGTTGGTGGCGTTTTGTGTCACATTGATGCGCCGACGTGGTGGTGGCGGTTGCTCGCCTTCGTTTTCCTCGTCCGATGACGATATGATAACCACCGGTGCCGATCGGCCACGCGATGATGGCTGTCGTGCTGCGGGCGGTGTTCCGATGGGTACATCCGACAGATCGATGATGGAAATGTTCGATCGAGGATAGGGCTCGGCCAGCTGCTGATTTCGGCGTCGCCGGCGCGGTACTCTTTCGGCTGTAGCGACATCCTCCACCGCAATGACGTCCCCCGCGATGGAATCGTCCCCGATGGTGATGGGGGAAATTGTTCTTGGCGCTCTTGGCATTGTTTCGTCTAGGCTGTACAGTACGGTAGAATCACTTCCAGCGCTCTCGGTGCTGCTGCTGTTGCTGTTATTATTATCCACTGACGGTACGGATGATGCTGCGGTTATGTTGTCTGCTGGTGGAATGCTTTCGTTTGTTTCCTCCGAACCGGTGCTGCCCGCGTAGGCGCTGCCGGTGATGCCCGTACCGTCGGAATCGATGCTGTCCGTTAGGGCACTGCTGTAGCTGCTTGTTGTACTGTCCCGACCGGTGCTGTCCGCGAAGGCACTGCCGCTGATGCCCATACTGTGCGAACCGGTGCTGTCCGCTAGGGTGCTGCTGTTGTTGCCCGTACTGTCCCAACTGGTGCTGGCCCCGTCGAAGCTTGTAATGTTGCTGTTTAAGCTTTGCCGCCGGTTGTGGATAGCTCTGAGGTATGAGTCGGCTTCATCGATCAGGTACTGCATGCTCGTGTCAATTGCGTCGATGCTGTCTTCGATCGCTTCCGTTTTTACTTGGGCATCCATTCTGGGGATGTTTGTGGGTAGGCACGTGCCAAACCAATCACTTGCACGTTGTGTATTGCGTGTTTTATCACAAATATTTCACTATATCTACCGTAATTTGTTGTGAAATTCGTTACAATGGCACACACCGCTACAGATGGATGGCCGATTTGTTTGGCGGCTTTGGCGAAATAAACAAAAGATCAGCCGTGCTGTATTCAAGGCGAGGTTGCGTCAGCGCCGTGCTTTGGTAGCCATTTTGATTGGATCCCGCTCGACGACGATAATGGTGAAGCTGCTTTGTTGCTACGTTGAGCATTTTTCACGCATAGCGATACATTGCTGGCTTGCTTATTTGTGTTCGATTTTATGTGTTTTGATTAATTGTGATTTCTGCGACCAAAACCTCCGCACGGTGAATGGGGTTTTGCGCAACAGCTTGTGATGTTGGTCTAACCTGCGACACGTGAGCATTCAACGGCTGCGGTTGACGGATGACAGTTGAAGACAGTACTGTGCTTAGGCAGTGCTCTGTTGAATAATACGTTAAATCGTTGAATGTTGTGATTTTTGAAAATAGTAAAATCATATGTTTAGTTAGTTTATAACAAAAATACCAAATATTTTCGACAAGAAAGTGCATATTATTTGTAAAAAAAATCAACTCATTTCTATAGTAATTGTTCGGTTTTTTCCCATTCCATTGGAATTGGTATTCTCCATTCTTTGGCATAGTTTTTGTTCAAAGGTGTATATTTTAAATACGTTGAGAGCATAAACAGCATGGTTCAGCAGCACGTATCATTCGATCTCCTAATTAAACGTGTAACACCCCAGGATCGTTGCATTAATTAGATCCATTGAGGCTCCCCGGAAATGATGGTTGTCCTTAATCGGCAGCCGACGCACAAATGGCATTCCTATGTACCTACTGCTACAAGCAAGGAATTTCGGTTTTACCGCGCAGCATCAACCTTCGGCTTTAATGCACAACAAGTAGTACATCTTATGTCACTGGTGTGTGTGCTTGTGATGACTTTTTTTCTTCTTCTCATACGCTATACTGCGAGCAAACAAAACTGTACCGTTTAATGAGTTCGGCCGGCTTGTCCCCGAACCACGGCCAGTAGATGTCCAAGCCATTACCATTAACGATGATGAATTTGATGAAGAATGGCATCGCTAAGGGACCGAGGCTACAATTATGCTGAAGCGACATGTATCATTGTACTGCCTCTGGATCGCACGTTACGAAATGCTTTGATGTAGAAGCACTTATGCATTTTCCTTAAAGTGTTTTAAACTGTGCAATAAGTGTTGGATGTGGAGTTTCTATTGCATTTCTTTCTCTCTCACGATTTACAACCAGTTTTAGCAGCAAACTGTTGGTGGGACGATCATTTGGGAAGAAAGCTTGCTATGGCTCCCAGTCTGTTCAAGCATAAATCCCCACTGGAACGAAAGGCTGGTAATAAATGCTGATACCCACGGTGTGCAAGAAAATCCTTGAGGAAGCTACTCTTTTCCGATTTCCAAACCGGTCCGGGTACATTTCGTGAATCGGGGAAGACCGATGCAACGTGACGCGCACATTTCCTAAGAGTTATCTAGCTTTATCGCGATATTGACCTTAAAACTAAAGGTGAAGTAGAAATGGCACTTTCTCAACGCCTTCGCCAGTGTGGGGAGTTTTCACTTTTTGTTTTCTTAGCTACTGCAGCCCGTTCTCAAACTTCGCAGAAGAAGGAAAATATAAAATAAGCCTAGGCGAGCAGTCAGCCCTAGAAGTGATTCATTCGTGCAAACTGCATTAATCGAGCATGAAGAAGTAGTGCTCGCACGAAAAGCAATTTCCGTGAAAGCAAATAGTTTTCATCTGCCTACCGAATCTAATACCACCGCCCGGTGTGTGTGGCATAAAATCTTCCTTTTAATCTGTTTGCTGCATTTGTAGCGTTACACAATTTCACCTGGCAGCGAGCCGGACTTGCCGGATGCTCGCGGGAATGCCGCACCGAATGAGTCATACCGTCCGCGGCTGGCTCGCCGCCCTAAACGATGCACCAAAACCCCGATGGCCTCCAGTATATTCCGGTTGTTGTGTTGCTGTCGGCCGTTTAGCGAAACCGCATTGCATAAGCATGTTTGGAAAGAGAGAAGAAACACCGAAGCAATGAAATATCGCGACCAACTCTCGGGGGGAGTCCGTTCGCCCCTTTGGACAAAGTGGACAGAAAGAGATGCGTGGTCTGATTTGCGGCAGTTTGATCGCATTATCCAAGTGTGGAAAATCGACCGTTTTAAGCATTTGGCTCGCATTTTCCATTGCTCTGCACGGGCGATCCTTATCGATCGATCGTATCTAGCCGGGTTAATGTGGAGAGGGGGGGAGGGGGTGAAAATGAAGTGGAAAATTGTGACCCACCACGAGCTACCGAGTTTTCCACCCGAAAGCGAACACAAAGTTTGACTGTTTTTACTTTCGAACGGTTACACAGTGGGAAAATCAGCAAAGATTTGCCTCCCACACACAAACAAGCCGGATTGTCGTGAAACAAGCCGCGGGGCAAGTGAAATAACAATTGCGGGAACAGCATACGACCGTGGAAGTGTACCAACACAATGTAAGCAAGAAAAAAGAAGGTAATTTGCCTTCGTTTTTGTCCGTTCGTTTGTTGGAGAAACATTGTGCTCTTGTGATTTTGGGGAGTGTAGTTTAAAGCTGGTCCAACGTGTGCTGAGTGAATTACTATTGAAAATAAGATCATTAATCGAGTTGGATGAAGCATAATTTAAAAGCACTATAAGATGTAAGGAAGACTCTGGGCTAAGCAAACTCTGTACCGAATCAGCCAGAAATACGGAAGTACTTTTGATGATCACTCACGATCGATGTTGAAATAAGGTGTCAAATTGGAACTGTGAAACCGTCTGGATCGTACCACAACGGTTCATTAGCGTGTCCAAAACCGAGACAGCTGATGGAAGGAGTGATGTACGCATTGAAGTTAAGTTCCGTACCCAAAGCGAATCCTCGCTCGCGGGACAGCAGCGGGTCTTGTAGCTTTAATGTCACTCATGAATGGTTGAACTACCATCAGTCTCTTAACAGCTAGAGAATAACAGAGTCTGCAAACGAGTCTAGCGTTGCCTTTTTTGTGATCTTAAATCTGAAAACATATTCCCATGCTGAGCACGATCCTCATATTTTCGCTATATCCTCATGCCTTGTTCTTTTTTTTTGCAGACTATAAACATTATAACCAGAACACTTCTTCTTATGCCTCTGTGGATGCTTTCGTCATAATCAGTGATCAAATCTTAACGTTGCAAAGTGAAACGAGTTGACGCAGAAAATAAAACGCGTAAAAAACCTGTTTGTGAACGTGTTGATCGTGAATCTACTGGCAAAGTGTGTGTTTCCGCGGCAAGAAGTCTTTACGGTGAATTTAGAGAAACCGCACTAAAGTGTGTACTGAAGTGACGCGTTGTTGTAAAAGTGTGAAAGAAGATTTTGTTACGGTGTTTTTGTATATGTGCGTTTTTGTGCTTGTAAAATCGTAAAACAGTGCCCGCTAGTGCCGTTAAAACCGCCTCTTTGGCTGAAAGTGTAACGAGATCTTTCGGAAAGTGCGACATACGGTTCTGTTAGAAGAGTACACTTAAAGTTGTTGTGTATACATACTGAGTTACTGAGAAGGTGTCTGCTTGTGGTTGAATGAAATTAAATTCACCTTCTGTACAGTGAACAGGGGGCGTCCCCGTGGGTGTAGAATTGTAATTGTGTTCTAACGGAGTCCATACGGAGTAGTGACTTGAAGTCATACAAAGCTGCTGAAGCTGCTGCCATTGCATCCAACGACCAGTATTGACCGGATTGCATCACCTTCCTTTTAAGATCATCCTCCAGAGTTAGACTTCCGAATTCAAAATGGGGTAAGTGTTGTTTTCATCTGAACGCTTCCATCAACTGGTCCAACCTACTTCACTCAAAAAGGAACTTCCCTGAAGGTCGCAAGATGTGATACGAGATAGCCGCCGCTTCCAATTTGTCACTCACTGCAGTGCAGTAAAGTAGCGGGGGGACCATAAGTGTCAGACTTCAATCATCCATATACGAGGAAACTCCCAAATACGTTTCACCTTTACCTTTACCGACTGCTATTAAGAGCTCCAATGGCTAGAGTTTAGCTAGAATGCGGTCACGCTCGACTCTTGTCTCTGACCGTGATGGAAAGCCGGTGTTCGTTCACACGGCCCGCAAAGAATTGGTTTGGGGCGAGCTGGTAGTCACAAACAAACCTTCGGCAAATAAAGCGTCAATCGAATCGATACAACACACCTTAAAGGCCAGAGAGGTGAGACCGTAATGTATGGGAGGAGAAGTCCACTCGAACTGAAGTGGCCGGGGGGGGGGCCCGCACAAGGTTTCTATGCGCACGCCGGGTAATGGAAAAGAAATTTGTCAGCAACGTCATTGCTGGATATGATCGCTTGGAGGAGGTTTCATTTGCTTGTCCTTCGCTGCAGGCGAGAATCGAACGAGAACAATCTTTGGCTTGAGGTGAAGTTTCGGTTTAATAGACGATCGATTGCTTAGCCGTCAGGTCTGACCTGACTAATGTATTGCTATGTGGTTTAAGGACAGGTTATGAAATTGACTCTCTCGCGCAATGACTTCTGGGTTTGGAAAGTGGTCCTGACACAAGAGTTTGCTAAAAAATTGGCCTAACAAGCGAAGATTGTGTGGATAAACATCCGACTTTCGGTGTAGCAAAGAGATAACTCTCACACACACACACACGCCCAGTAACGCTTTCTATGCTAATTAAGCATCACAAGCAAGTCGGCAAACACACAAACATAGCCTGCAAAGTGTGCCAACTGGGGGAAGACGTTTGGTTCCATTTTTTCCTCTCAAACCTGCGGCTAATGAACCCCGTGGGAGTGTGCGAGTGTGTTTGTGTGTGTGTGTGTGTGTGTGTGTGTGTGTGTGTGTGTGATACGCACCCAGAACTACTTGGCGAGAGAAATTCCGTACATCTCGCGTCCAGTTCTGCTGCCCACGGATCCAATTCTTGCGGTTTGCCGACCGCCTTACCACAATTCACAATTCATGGCACGTTCTGGAGCGATCGCTCTCAAGGGGGGGGGGATCCCAAAAACAAACCTTTCCCGTTAGCTTAAAATTTGTTCGATTTTCGACATTCTGACTTTTGTCCGGTTGCTCCCACCTTGTCTTTTTGGGGCTAAAAACCCCCAATTTTCTATTCAAAATTTCCAACCATATCGAACCGGTTTCTTTACAACCGGGCAGACTAGCATCAAAAGTGGGACAGTTCAAACTCAAATCGCATTCGATCTAAGGCGAACGGTGAGCGTTTGTTTCGTGCCGGACTGTGGTCCATAGATTGGCAGCCATTGACAAATGTCCGGTTCTTTCCGAAGTCGACTTTGACCTTCCACTGGCAAGCGAATGTGCGCCCGTGTTCCCCTGGACGGATCGGGGCAGTAGCTGTTGTTGTTGTTTGTGCAGCTCCGGAGGTCATCGGGCAGCAAACCGGATTCCGCAGTGGCGTAAAGTCTGTCCCTCCTGAGGTCTAGGGCCAGCTCGTCGGTATGCTAGAAATGCATTCGTAGGCGTTAAATGCACACGACTGCATGCTGATGCAGTTGTTTCACGGACTTATGGATAAGACTTCGCCGTGGTGTTGTGACGCATCTCATCCAACTCTGGTGGCTTGCAACAAGTGAAAGTACAACGCGCGGTTGACAACGGTGTGTGGAAGGTCTCGAATAATCGATGGCGTTGATAATGTTCCCCAGCTCGAAGAAGATGGGTGATAGTGATCGTACCAACGATGGATCAATTTCAACAAATCCTAGTTTGTTAATTGAATACATTTCAAAACCTTGAGCACAAGAAAAATGGAAGGTGCGCCATCCATACGCCGCCTTCTTGAAGGCCCTTGGCCCTTCAAATACACTCCAAACGCTCAAGCCTTGTGAACCAATCTCCTCCTCCCTCTCGAGAAACCACAGCAGCACCACCTTTTTTGAATGTAAATTGCACTTCAATTCATTCGCCGATCCCAACGATCGTCCTTTGCCTACGTGGCAAGGCGGTGAACGAGTGTACGGCTGCCTCTGGCCTAATGAAGTCATGTGTGTGATGATTGCTATTTTTGACCTCTCAACACAAAAGGCAGACCAGGCCAGCAAGCAATGCAATCATCAGGCGAGCATGGTTTGCAAAAGATCCCTCAAATTTCACCCCAAATTGTGCATCTCACCGAGCGCGCGCGCGCGCTAAGTGGGCTTTAGGAAAACAGTTTTCGTTAACCAACTTTACGAAGTAAACGAGCCAACCCCACACAAACAAGCCAGAAGGTCACGAAACTGGCATTTGTTTTTTCCTCTTGGTTAATGTTTCGTTTTCATTTATTGGAGTGCAGTTGAGTTGCCTGTTTGTCTGGAAAAAGTTAGCAAAAAATTGGGTTGTAACCACAGTTTCTCCTTGATTGTGTGCCGCGTTCGTCCGGCTACACTGCCAGCCATTCAATTAGTCCTGTCCAATCGCTAAGCCAATAAAATACGGCTTGAATTCGATTTTGTCATTTGCTGCGCGTAAATGGCTTATTGTTTATCTGGCCCATAGATCGTGCACGATCGAAGACTGCACCTTCTGTTTATTCATTAATTTGCGCCGACAATTTCGAAGCAAAAGTGAAACGTTTTCATACCGTGCAGAAAGGTCTGTGTCTTTCTCGGTTCCTCGTTTTACTTTCGCCTGCACCCTTTTTCTCGCCTTTTTTCCACAACACGCATGCAAATAATTTCATTACCGTCACGTTATTTTGCAGTGCGAACGTGTGGCATACATGATTGCACTGAGTGTGGACACAGTGAGGAGAAGTTTGGTTTTTGGGGCGATAACATGTTTTGTTTTAACCGAAAGTTTATATACACTGTCGCCGTGATAAACTTCCGACGGAAAGGGAAATTAGCTCACATTTGTCGTGCGTTTTTAGGGTTGTTGTTGTGTAACATGTCATCTCACTTACTGCACTTTGGGTACGATCACGCTTTCCCGGTGCCTATTTTCTCTTCTGCAATCTAATCTATCTTCCTTTGCGGTCCAAAGATCGTGAACGTCAAAAGTGATCCTCTTTTTCACAGCTTTCCGTAGCAACGGTTTGCGGTTTGTCCAAACTGTTGCAGTTAAAGGGTGCGTCACGGTAGCTTTGCCAAACATGTTCCGTTGATTAGAGCTCCCAGATCGTTATTTGTTTCCGTTTTTACTCTCCCGTTAGGTTGGAGGAGCCTTTCACCAGTTGAGCTAGGGGTTCGTCGCTTGAAATTCACCGCCCCGAAACGCTCGCCAAATGCGATGGCAAACTATTTGTCAGATGCAAAGTAATGACTAATGCACACACACACACACACTCAGCCGAGTGATCGAGTTCGGACACCGTTTTCGCACTTTCTTTTGTGAAGTTTGGTGCGGCTTGAATGGACATAAAACTTGATCTTGGGTTTGGTGGCCGGTTCAAATGCTTTCTTTGTTGCGTACATTTATCATCGCAAAAAGGGTGCCCCCGGGGAGGGTTTCGAAATGCTTCCGATCAGCAAGACGGGAAATGGACACCATCGGGTGTTGTTTTTCGCACCGTCAGCAAACCATCAATCGAGGGGTTTTTTCAGGTGGAGACACCAAACAACGAGGCGAACAAATTGCGTACAACAGATTTAAACGACCCCAAGGTCGCTTGATCGGTTTCGATCAATCCGTTTGCATTCGTGAGAAAGCACAGCAGCTAAGTGGTGACAGGAAACAAGCATATTAAGAAATTAGCTATAGATTTATATAAAATGTACCGTTAACATCATTGTTGCAACAACCTGTTCGATGAACTTTTTAACTTTAAGTTTAAAATGAGATTGCATTGATTAATGTTACTGAAAACTGTGGTCTGTATTTTTAATATTAGGCTAATATCGAAATACATAAATGTTTTAAATCCTTTCTCAATTTTTGTAACAGCTCAAATTTTGTTCTTCTTTAAAAACATGACAAAAACCGTTTAAAAAGACAGCCGAGAAGCTGCCCGCTGCGTTCAGTCCAAGATCGACCAACGTGCGAATGAATGTCGACTAAGTCGACTGGAAGCGTAGACACAAACCCACCTCGCTACTATTCACCACACCATTTTAGATGTGTTTGGTAAAGGTGAAGCAGGGTTAGATACCAATTCAATTTACTTGAATTAATCGTGTAATCTCTTTTTTCATATTTGTAATATAATTTTCATATTTGTAAATCATAAGTCAATATTTTATAGATTTCATCTATATTGTTGAGCACACACATAGATCGCTAGCTTTAAAAAATTACGCAAGCCTAACTCTAGCAATAAAAGCGATGGACCTAAAATGAGCTTAACGTTTCCTTTCAATCCTTGGATGAGTTCCGATGTTGCGTTTAGACCTAGTCAATACTATTTTCACTTTCCCGAGCATTTGTTTTGTTTTCATACTCCCGAAAATATGATTTACATATCACGCCATTAGCTCATAAAATTTTCGATATTATTACTAAGCATTATTATCCAACACATGTAGTGTCCCGCTGCTGCTCCAAACATCGACGATGGGGAGGTCTCGAAACGACCGTCACTCTTTCCGCCTTATTTATAGCTAATTGAGCTATCAAACAGCTCTGGTAACCGCATGTAGCTGTACCAAGCTGCACACAACGGTGGCCATTATTGCCCACGTTAGCAGCAACGATCACGTGCAACAACATCTTCCCGGCACTGCAAATGGGGAGGAAATCATAAAAATCATTTTACGTCAATTTTCTAATCGAATTAGAGATGATTATTCGTTCGTTCAGTTCCCACCGACTCGTCGATTGCATATTCGAGTTAGGAAGACATTTTCTTTAAATCGTTTTATGTTTTGTGAAAGGTGAAATGTCTCAGGAATATCTTGATGTATCAGAATCGTATTGCAACGATCGCATCACTATCAACACATTGGTTTTATTGGTATTATATTTCGGAATCGGAAGGAAAGATGGCAAAAGGGTTCGTCGCTTGCAGTACTCGCGGGAACGAGCTTTGAAGTCTTTCGATTGCCGTTGACATTTCTCTACTGGCTAAACACTTCAATGCGCATAGGGATGCGTTGACATTCGGCCCCGGGACTGTTTGTTTCCGAGTTTTTAGGGGCTCAAATATACTCTAGCCGACGAGCATAAATTATGCAAATATATACTCACACACACACACACATGCGCGCTCGTCGCATCTGCCTCACCGTCGATTATGCGTTGAAGGTATATAAGGAAAAAAGATATTTAAATCCCAACCCCCACCCTCTATTGGAGGCTGATCGTAATCGACTAGATTACAAGCTTCGTGAGACGCGATTCAAAACCTCGAAAAGGTGTGCATCTTCACCCTTCCCCTACCCTGTGCGGAGCTCAAAACCTCGTTGATTAGTTTTGCAGCAGACGAGAGCCTTTCGGGATGATCGTGCTCATGATGCAATCGGTTATCTTTGGTGGTAGCGATGGAATGCGACGGCTGAATATGACCGAAAAGCTTAGTAATGAAAAACGACTCAGCAACAACTCCTACGCGCAAACAGTGCCAGTGTGTGATCGATAATAGATCGACAGTGTCTTGGAATTATCGCGATGTGTAATGTATCTTTCGAAGGCTGCCTGTGCGTTATGGAAGAAGATGAGAAGACGGAGACGGCGTGTGGAGTTACATCTTACAAGATATTTAATTCAATTGAAAAAGAGAAGGGTTCAGGAAGCAAAACACACACTCTTCTAAGGGCAGTTAATTGAGGTCTCAAAAGAGCATCATAGCCTTTTTTACGCAAGAAGGCATACTTAGTAGGTTAATCGTTGGCTGATGATTCATCCAATAGAGTCATCTCTGTTATAGGCTCATAAGCTTATTTGGGCTTCCTGATCATACGTTAAGATAAAGAAAGAGTGATTTTGATAACCGTTAATTTATTCATATCCAACACACACACGGTGGCAGCACACCAGGCCCCACCAAGATCTCTCCTGTACCGTTTAATGTTAGTGGGTCGCTCAATCAGTTTTCTATTCGGATGGTGGTCGCTCGTCCGTCCGTCGGTCTCTCGCCTTCTTCCGCCCAACCAATCCAATCAATTGATTCACAAAGTGTGTGGACATTTCTTTTCCTGCTCGCCGCTACAAACGAAGCGCAACAACGACACTTTTCCTTCCGGTATCTTCGGTGGCAGCAGTGTTTTGGTTTGTTGTTTCTCATCTCGCGACCACGAAGCCCCCGAACGCCCCAAAATGGCAAGTTTGGCGTCGTCGTTGCTGTAGGGGGGGGGGGGGGGTTGCTGCCCGTCCGGAGGTGGCTCTCCTCTCCGTAAGATGTGAATAATTTATTTAGCTGCTCTTTGCCATAAGCTTAATCAAATGAGGAAAACCGCTCGATGTGTGATGGTGCACGCGCGCATTAGTGTGATTTATCGTCGATGGGGAAAGGTGAAATGCACGATTCTTGCGCTGCTTGGAGGATGGAAAATTTGTGATTAATTCGCAATGGCTTACAGTGGTGGTGGCTCTCTTGCAAAGCACTTGACATTCTTCAACGGTCACCAACAATTCCAGGCTCGGCCCGTGGTCGGGAGTATCTTCAAGTGCTCGTAAATCTCGTGAACCCATGCTGGTAGCCGTCCCATGTGTTTGGGTGTGTTTGGATAAGCTTTTTGGAGCAATTCAATTCATTAGCTGGGCTCATTTCGTTCGCCAGTTTGTTGCTCAAGCATGTAAACTCTCTTTTTTCTGTTGAGCGGAAATGTACCAATGCTCTCTAACGATTTAGAGTAAAAGGCGGTAAAAAGGCACAAGCACACACATCCATGTACTCATTTATCTTTTGCCCCTTTCATAACCAACTCTAGAGGTGGTGGTGCTAATGAGCAACTGCCAAAACGTAGGCCAAACTCTCTTTATGGGTCTATTTACTTCGTTAAAGCGCAGTCTCTCCAAAACAATCCTTCTAGTTGGGGATGAGGAATGAGGATTCCACAAATCTTGCCCTGAAAGTGCTGCCGAAAGCGAATATTCAGATGCAGGTCTGTAAGAATCTAAAAAGTTCAGGCTAGTTCCCTCCCCCTCTGAGAAGCAACATATTTAGTTTTAAATCAAAATCTTCATGATCTTTACGCAAATGTTGACACCGGTCCTTCCACGCTTCACGCCTCACGATACTGTTTTGCGTTCTTTGTTCGCGCATCGCGATGTAAATAGATACAGCGTTCGAAAACATAAAACCATCGACTTTATTGACAGACGACACGGGTGTTTGGGTGTGTTTTGGTAGTAGTGGTTAGGCAACCTCCTACCAATCTGTTTAAGCCATCCACCGCCGCAGACTGATCTGAGGAAGGTGTTGTTAAGGAATTATCTCTACACGATATCTTTCCAGCTGATGTGTGAGTGTGCAAAATATCTTAGCGCAGGAAGCTTTTAGGAACGTCTCGCAATCGCCTAACTGGATTCTTTTTTTTTCTGGCAGCATCATTTCCCCTCTCTGAACGTTGCTAATGAATTCACTCAACTTTGTGTTGACATTTGTTTTGCTTGAGAGTAGGACTCATCCATACAGCAACGGAGTCTTGTGCCTAAGAAGTTAGATGGATCTGAAAAACTGCACGACTTTTAGCAAAACACGATGACACACTACTTGCTGGATGGAATTGTGAGCTGTTCTTATGCCATCAGTAATCGATCAGCTTGAGTTGTGACCCCTTTGAACTGTTCTAGTCTTCGTCATCAACGATGACGTTAGATCGTTTGGTTGCCAATTCCTGAGTGATCAAATTGAAGAGGAATTCGAAGTATGATCACGTACCAGCTGCAAATCAATCGTTTGATCACACAAATCGCATGCAAAAATTCGTACTGTGATCACTTTTATCACAATCAAAGCACTCTACCTCATTCTCCGCCTGCCAGCAAGGATTTTGCCCGTCCGTTGACGCTTGTTTGTTTACTCTCACTCGCTGCTTCGCTGCTGGAACAAGATCAAAGTAGGTCCCAAATGGTCTCCAACCGGGGACTCTACAGTGAGCGAAAGGTGTGCGTGTGTGTGCGTGTGTGGGTAAATGTATGCGTATGGGTTGTGTTCTGCATGTGTGTGCATTTCTCCCTCTCGCTCTCTCTTTCGCTCGATAGCAAAATCCCCGTTACTACCCCGCTAATGGTTGGTATTTTTAGCGATAGTCGTCACGAAGAGGAGTCGCGGCCACGCTCTATCGCGGCTGTCATTCGCGCGCTCTTTTCTCTCAGGTTGAATATGCGTACGCGCACCACACCGTTTGCTCCCGCCGTATCGAAACGAGAAATCGGACAGTGGTTGGCGTAGGTATAGGGCTATGTTGTTTTAGAGAAATATTTTTTTTATCTATATCCATGATGTTTTTGGAAGTACCTTGAGATCAACAGTATTCGAAAGGCCATTCCACGTTTCATAAAACTGTTCAAGTTTAAAGAGAGAAAGCGCGATATTGTCCATTTTTTTATAGGTTTAATCTTGGACACCTGGATTAAGAGGTTAAATCAGGGGATTCCTGGATAAAAAATCGCGTTAGAACCTGTTTTTGCCTAAATTTACTATGCAATTTATAATTAAAAAGCCTTATTTTTTATAAAATATTACTATCTAAAATGTTACGTATAGCTTGATTTTTCGATTGGGGTTTTAAAAGTTTAACCTGTGTTGAACCTGTGAGGAAAACAATTTCCAATGTCCAACTACCCACTAGCATCTAATGTGCAACTGCTACTACAAAAATGCACCCCACTGTAGACTGGAGACGATCTCCACACGGGAATCTCTCCGCTCTTCTACCGTGACTCGGTACCGCAACGTGTTTGGAGCACGGGCCAGATTAGTTCGCCGTATTGTTTCGTTGAGATCGGTCCGTCAGGAAGAGGCGAGACATATACCGCACGCGTGTTCTGCGGCGTTATTAATTCGCCATCCTTATTGTTGTTATTCGCAATACGTGTGTGAGTGTGTGTGTGCGTGTGTATGTTTGCTGTTGTGTGGAATGTTGACCCCATGCTGGTGGAAATCTGCAAACGACTCATTGGATGCCGCACAGAAGAGTGTGTTCGATCGTCGTGTTCGTTGATCGTTGTTCTCGCTACCTTTAGCAGCAACTTGATTGGAGCGTCCTAGGAGCCGCGCATCACCCGCGCCAGCCTTTTGGTGGGGTTGTGTATGGTGGTTGGTGTGTGTGTATGTGTGTGTGTGTGCGCTAACTATCGGGAGGATTCATCTGCAAAAGATGGCGCACGATGGCACGGCGAATGGTCCGTAAAGATGGTGTTGTTCTGTTGTTGGGTGATGGATTCAACACCGTGTCATTATCATGCCCGATCCGGTTGCTGCGGTGGTGATGAAGATCGACATTCAGTTCTACCGCCGTATGCAAAGTGGCAGAGAGGCAGATGAAGCAACCTGAAGCCGTACGGAATTGATCCCCTGGAGAAGGGAAGAAAAGGCTAGCGAGAAGCATTGCAAGTGTTAGTGAAGAGAAGCTGTATGCGTGAGTGTGTGTGTGAGCGTGTATACATAATACGATCTATATGCGTGATCCTTGTACTATCCCGGCAAGGTTCAATTCATCAGATGATTAACTAATTATTGTTTGTAAGCGTGACAGTGTTTGTATGTGTGCGCATGTGTATGGGTGAGCATCTTGTGTGTAATTTGTTATCACCAGCACTTGCAAGGAGAGGTGTAGGGTTGGAAAATTAGCATCGATTACCGCAAGTACCATTCGGTGATGGTATGAAACACGAATGTGGCCACTTAAGCGGTACGTGATCACCATTAGCCTTACCAGAATTGCATCGTCAACCGACCGTACTGCTGTAATCAATCGAAGTTGAACGCCGGATTTGGAAGCACCCTCTCGGACACTCGCAAACTCAGCTCCAGCCGACTCGACGACGACGTTGTCCAAAACAGGGCAACAAATATTCAACAAAACCAGGTATGGATAGGCCAAAATCGGACGAAGGAAAGCGAAACTTGGCTTGCTAGGGAAGGGCGTATTACGAACTTCTCGTTGTTGTTAACTACCGCTAGTCCCGCTCTTCTGGGCGATGATTTACAACATACATTTCGTTTGACATGATCGAACTATCAAACTAATAACCTTGAAGCCAGCAGTATTAATAGAAAGTCACCCGCGCTCCCCTTTGTTGAAAGAGGGGTTATGTTGTTCTGACGCTCGGCTGAATCCTAAACGCTGGGGCGGAATCCCAACGCAAACAAACCAACTCCTCGTCGCTGGAGCTTTGCGATAGATACGTAGAAGGTGGTTTCCTAGAGGCGCGTTATCGGGTTCGTGCTCTTTGAGCATGTCTGTACATGAAATGTTTATTTAATCTTTTGTGTAAATACACTGCTTGGTACAATGGTTGATACAGTGTTTCGGTGGCACGCGTCGTTATCGTACGAACAGCTGTAATTACTATACTTCCCCAAGGACGGGCATTGTACAATGTTGTTACAAGAATACGGTCTGCTCAGAACGGATCGAATCGAATTTATGAAAAGCGATATTGTACTCTTTGTGCATAATGAGAATCAGTATGATGCGATTTTTTATGAAATAAGTCGTTTAACTTATCTATAGTGTGTTACGCAATATGGTACTCGACAGCCAAGGTGTGGATAAACAAAAAAAAAAAAACAATAAATGGAAGCACTCTTGTCTTGGATGGCTGATGACACCCGTCGTCTACCTAATGGATGGCCTAACAGTACACTAAACACACGGATAGGAATGCATCCTCAAAGCTGGTGTGTTGTGTATGCATATTTCTCACAACCACAGGGAGAAACCACAAACAACCCCACCACTTGCTCATAAATCACGCACCCGCGAGAGCAGCCCCTATGGCGAGTGCCATTGTAAAAGCATCGATACGAGCAGCGAGTTGATGACACTAAATGAGCCTACAAAAACATAATTCCCTGTCCCCAACAAAAAAAAACGGTACCGATATCCAATAACACAGGGATATTACCTGGTGGACACCGTTCGATACTAATTTGTGTGTGGTGGAATGGTTTGGTAGGTTCGAATAGTTTGAATACCGGCGACAGGTGGCGTGACGGTTTTCACACGTGGCCCAACGGTCCGTGAAAGTCTCGAAGTGTCGGTGAAATTTTCGTCTATAAAAAAATGCGGAATTGCTTGCCGCCCTTCCACGTGTATGTGGACGATTTATTGAGCAGGTGACTGGGTCCGTTTTCCTCCGGTTTCGGATGTTTGTGTAGTAAAAAGGGGTTTGTTGTGGTCGTTTTGTTGGTGTAATCTTGTTGATGTCGTTTTGTAAGGCTTCATCACGTGGAATGTTGACATAAGTTAATTAGCATATTGATTTAGAAACTGCATACTTTACGCACCTTTAGTATACTCTTCAAACCGAGGTGATGCTTTTAAGTAATGCCCTCCAAAATCATAATTTTAGTATTCAGCTCCGTCCACACGCATAACAAAATCTCTCCCCGCGTGACATAACATTACACCTGGCTTGGGGCTTTAAATTGAATTGGGCTTTAAATTCTACGTCACGGTCGGGCATGACTCAACAGCGTGTCAATATGTACACCTCTATTTCGTACCAGCTTGGGTACCTAGAACCAACCACTCCACACAGGATAGCCCCTTTTACAAATAAAGACTCCTTATCGCCCCGGGTAGTGGCAGACCGACTGGTGGTGGTGGTGCTACCAAATCAAATGATTACATTGCTATTTGTTATTATAAAATCCCGCAACACCGGCCAACACGCCGCCGGCCCCAACGTCACGGGTGATGGCGCGTGTACCGGCACCACCCGTTCGATAGTTATTTGCTGACCCAGATAACCTTTTTTCCAAAGGTTTGCCCTTAATTTGGACAGCAATGATTCATCGTGCGTAAACGGGATTAGGGCTTTTTTGTATGTGTGAAGTTCAACTAATCCCTATTTATCATTCTTCGTATCTCTCTCTCTCTCTCTTTCTGCTGGCAGTGTCCAAAAGAAAGCACCGTTCGGTAAATTAACACCGACGTGTGAAGTCGTCTTTAGAAGCGCGTCCTGCTCTACGGCGCGATAGGTTTGGCACCGATACCAGCCGACACTAGCAAGGGCAGGGGTGAAAGCATCTCCCCCGGAGCAAGAATGCAACGGTACATGCTTAAGAATTGAAGGCACGTGCTCTCTCAGTACCCCACATCAAGCACGGCAGGGGGGAGAGGGGACGACGCGTACGCGCAATGCTAGTCTGTTGCTGAAATGGGTTAGTTTGGTTGGAACTTGCTCGGCGCTTGTCTGCGAGCAAGTTGTCATGCTGCGACGTGCCTCGAAAGCATGTTTGGCTGCATGTTCAACATACAAAACAAAATAGTCCACCTTTCCCGCCCGAAACAAAACGTCCTTGAAGGAGTCACCTTTCGCGCGATCTCAAGGTAGGGTGGTGTTAGAAGTCACTGGTCGTGCGTGATCAAAACGAGTCCACTGCTTTAGCTTCAGCTTAGTTGTGTCTAATAATCTGCCCGCGGTGGCCCTCTTTGTCCAGATGTCTCCCCTTTCAAGTTTTAAAACAATCCCAGCCACTGTTGGAGCAGCTCTTTGACATTTTTCGGAAAGCTTCTTAGTCCGTATCTCCTCAATATGACCCTCGCGTAAGACGGTGATGAAGCCGTCGTCTAGATAGTGGCTTCATTTTCTCAGCAATAGCTCAATATAGACTCACACACACACACCTGTCAACGCCCTCCGCCACGGTGGTACCCGCTTAATGACGGGTGTGTTGCTAGTAACGATAATTGCTATTGGAAGGTTACGTGAACTTTTCACAGGTCGAGCTCTCCAACCAGAGCTGCCTTCCCCGTCTGCGTGAGAGTCTTGTCCCGTTGTAGCGTTATTTTCTTCCAATTTGGAACGATCCTCTCGTCTGATCAGCTCTGTTTGTGTGTGTGAGTGTGTCTTGCTCGGTGTAGACTAATTTTCAAGAGTTATGTTACCCATTCTCACGTGATCAACAGTGATCGCTTCCCTGCCAGCAGGTGCATCTCAATGCAGGCAAGGTTACATTGCATCTTGGTGTGCACAATGCACGCGCACTGCATCTGCTTCCACCACGCCCCTCTGTGTTACATCGACGGGGGTATCGAAATAGGGTAGATTTAGGAGTCTGTCTTCCCCGCTTCGATGCAAAGAGGGAGCTGATGATGATGCTGCAGATGCTGGTTGACACGTGGATGAGTGATGCCTTGTAAAGGTACGATTGTGGCGCACTATCACGCAGAGCGCAGGCCCATTGTTTCGCCATTAAAAGGCATAATCAAGCGATAAATACTAGCGCGAGAGCAGTCGTCATCATCATCGTCATAAAGTATGTGCTGGCGATACAAGACGACGGGTGGGTTAGGTAGAACTTTATTTCGGTGTTACGCAAAACCAATTTCTCTCACTCGCTAATCACTCTGGTATTTTAAACAACAAAATGCTTCCCGTTCAAGCGCAAACAAAAAAAAACGCCACCAAGTAAACAGTTTCTCACCCCACAGTGGGCACTATAAATATTGGAAAATAAATAAAAACCGAAATGCGCTTTTGCAACACAACACAAGACCTTTCGAAGGCGACGGGGTTTGTGTGGTGTGAAGTTGTCATACGGCTTGATGTTTCACGCTTGATCATGCTGCGATCGCCACTTGAATGCTTTGTAAACAAGAGACGATGGGACAGCTACTGACGAGACAGCTACGCAGATGGACATCGATTGCAAAACATTTAGTATGCATGTTGGGCAATGTTTGTCACTTCACAGCTCACACAAACGCTCAACGCAAACGTAAAGGTTATTAAACGCTCGCAGCGATGAACGAATGCCCGTACATGCTCATCAACCACCCATCAGCAACAACTGAATGAATGGAAGCTGCTTCGCTTATCAGAAAAAGCGCAAGAAGAACTGTTCTCTTGCTAAGCCCATCAGTTCTTGGCCAGCGATCTACAAAGTGCAATCTACCGCATCTTCCATCCACTTGAACCACGCGCTCATAAAAAAAACGGTTGCGTGACTTACCATCGCAAACAAATTCGCTTCTGGGGCCTCGGAATCCCAATCCAAAGTCCCGGAGCGTGCTGTGATGCTGTTTGCCGCTCGCAGCTAATAACAATCCTGCTCATTTACTCTGTTCCTCCATCGTAAGGGAGGGCAGGGCTGTATTGCAGCTGCATATCCGTTGCATCTTCCGCACGAAACAAAGATGCAGTTTAGCTGCAGCCAATTTTCATGCGTTCATCGTTTGCCACTCTGCGCCGCTTGTCATGATTGGAGCCCATTTCTGTTTTGTTTTGCTGCTCAGTTTTAACACACATTAAAATTAATTTGTTGTGATGCTACGCTGGTTCGTGGTTGATGAATGCGCTTTAGCGAAAACAGAGGGTTCAGGAGAGCAAATTTGACTTTTATGTTCACTGAGCCCCTACACATATGGGTCGGTTTTGAAGCATATTTTCGAAGAAATATATTCAATTTCCTTCCATTTTCTTCTTTCTCAACCGGCACAACCGAGGTGGTTGTTTGGCTGACCTCTGTCGCAAAAACGGCCAAGTTATTAGGGACAGAAACACTCTGTTTGCTCTGTTTATTGCTCCGGAGACATTGAATGGGAAGCAATTTCCGACGCTGATAACGATTGCGAGCTGCTCTCGAGTGGTTTGGAGCCGCGCTATCAGAGATTACTTGCCCTAATGATGTCACTTTTCATGCGCAAGAAAGCGTGCAGTGCAACCACAGTGTTTGGCATGGATACTTTTCGATTAACTGCAAGAAATATGATCAAACTAACGTTTTTGAAGTTATACCAATATTCATCATAATCCTTCAACTACCCACAATTTATAGTTGAAAGTCTCTGGAAAGGCCACTGGAATACTGTGCTGTAAAGTAGCTACTAATTTCGGTAATGTCACAAAATAGCTTAATTTTGTTACCGTCTGTTTTGGAATGTTGGTAATTAATTGACGGATTTGCTGTGAAAATGTATGTGCGAAGCAAACCATAAGACCCATGTGAGCGAAGGATTTTCTTCAAATAGAAATTCCCCTATCCAAGGCATGCTTAAGAGCTGTGTGGGTATGAGGTTGCTCTCGGCACAAAAGCTTATGAAAAACGGGTAATTGAAAGCATGTTTGTTGGAGTAAATTATGAGGTTAAGCAAACGGTTGCACACTGAGAGCTAACTTTTCGTGGCATTTCGAGGTGTAACATTCTTCCGATTGTGAACCGTTTTACCGGCAACGAGCTGGGGCACTGTCCACCTTTAAACCCGCACTGCTGCAACCGTTGACAATTGTAATCACTATTTATGACATTCCACACAATTACGAACACGGCTGTGAATTTTCTCGTCCACACGTAATCGGCCCTGCCGATCTCCGTTTTCTCTCAACCACTGTTTTGAGGGGGGATCAGAAACGCTTTGAACGCATTTCTACGGCTCTATGTGTACTTTTCTCCGTAAGTGTGTCCCCGGGAGAGAAATTCACCCCAAAACAGCCAAAAACCGCTCCGCAATCTTGCTTGCTGCAGCAACCAGGGCCTAAGGGACAATAAGCACTTTAGCCGTGCCGACGGTTCATCAAATATCGTCGGCGATACAGTCAAATGATGGTCGTTCGTGTCTCGGCAGATGCGAGGAGGAACGCTAGTGTCAATTTTATTTATTATCTCAACCTCCAGATTCCACTCTATGCAGCGCTGCGTCGGTTTTTGGACACGACGGAAGGTCACTGGCGGAAAACTCACAGGACAGAGAACTCTGCGGGAGAAAGTTGGACAGTTTTGCGGAACAACCTCCAGCCACAACGGTCAGTTTTTCCCCGGCGCCACCGTGTTCGAGTGACCGACCGTCGCACACGGTGTTCGTCAAACTTTCACGCACCACGTGCATCATCTCCATTATGACTCCGACGAGCGAATGAATGGGAAGATCTTTGACTTTTTGGAAGATCTCAACACAAACGCGCGTGTGTGTGAAGTGCGCAGGCACATGGCTATTCTGCGCATTATTTTCGTACACCATTATTAAGGCAATCAATTCTAATGAACCCTGGCCGCAGCTCGGAAGATGTCGAGGAGGTGAACGGGGAGAAGAAGGAGTAGAGAGGAAGCAGTCAAAGACTTTGTCGTAGCTCCAGGTGGAGGAGGCGTTTGGAAAATCCTCATCCACTTTCCATTTCACTGGCTGGAAAAGGCCACTGACCAGCCACAGGTGCACGATCAGGTGATCTACACTCCCGCACATGTAGCGATCACACTCTTCTCTTTTTGTGTGCGGATGCGTAGTAGATAGCAAAATGGAATAATTGTCCAATTTTCCTATAGCTCCTACTTAGCGGTCGCCGAGCGAACAGGAGTAATTCGCCGCATCGTAAACGTCGGTAATCGTTTGCCAAAAAATGTCTGGTGAAACGGTGAACCCCAAAGTTCAACCGGCGAGTGGTCCAACGGGAGGTATAGTGCAACCTGCAATTACGTTACAAAGTGCGGCAATTCAGATCCTCCTCCAAAGTTTGCCAGCGGATCAGTGAGCATTACTTCCATTTAGAGATATTTTGAAGATATTTAAAGTGGATCTCCGAATTTGAATGGGGGTAGGTTCGTCGTCTACCCTCTAGCGATCATTAACATCGACTTTGGAAGGTCTTCTTGCCTGCGCGCGTGCTCAAGAATGGCGACAATCCCATTAATATGTCCATCTTTCTGTGTCCGAAACGCTCTCTGGCCTTATTGTGGGTGTTCGATTTTTGCATACTGATTAGCTGTTGCGTGTGTGTGTGTGTGAGTGCCCGGTATTTCCAAGTCCCCTCACGGGCCCCACAGGCCATGAAAGAACACGACACGACCCAGCAAACGGTTCATTGGCGCTGCCTTCGGAGTGGATATCAGCTTTCAAAGGTGTCGTTGTGCAGTGTTGCGTCCGTCGCCACCCCCTCCACCCCGAGTTTCCAGTCACTCAGTAGCTAAAACCATTGATCGTAAAGTGGCCATCGCCTCAGGGACATCCGATGCCGCCGGGACGGGCCGCACAGAAAGCGCAATGCAAATAAATCACTCACTTCACGACGGTAGATGGTTGGGCCTCGGCTACTGGCGGAGGAGGGTCGACTGAATCAGTGCCTGAAGTCACCGAATTCATGCGTATCAAATATAAATCCCCAGAGCCTTCTACCCTTGCTCACCCAGTTGTTCTCTGCTGGGTCCGAGTGACACAATTTCGCCGTAAAAACGGACCGGGGACGACCTGTTGGAGTTGGAGTTTTATTGCTTCGAAATCGAAAAGAGGGAGAGTGGTACCACTTCGCCCCATGCGTATTACGGTCAACCCGTTTCTAAGCTCGGTGCGCTTGCACTTCCTGCCGTGGTTTTAGATCATATGATCGACACCTGATCTCCACCGTGTAGGCCCAACAGTAGCCAAGCGCATCGCATCGAGACTGGTTTGGTGCCGGAAGCAACCGGACCTGCAAACCGATGGCGGCCCTTGCCATCGCACTGCTCTCGATACCTCAATCCACACACGCAGAAGAAGACGAGATCGAGATCTTAATAAAAGCGAAACAAAAAGCTGTGCTTACGCGTTCTCTCTGGACATCAATGAAATGAGTGTGTAAGTTTCTCCGCAATTCGCAACAAAGATTGCCGACATCCCTCTCCTGTTTGCCCTCACGGGATATTGGTTTCCTTAACTCCCGCAGGCACATCTCCGGGATCTCCATCAAGGCAGAGGTAAAGGCATCAGCACAAACACGACTGACTGCCTTTCGGGGAGGAATTTCTCCAACATGACGTGCACCGACACACACACACTCACTCTGGCCCATTTCAGACGAGGGTCCGGTATCCCCATCCCCCCCCCCCCCCACACACACACACGCGGGTGTGCGTGACACACAAAAACATGCCGCGGGACTCGCACTGGGAATGGAACTTTCGACCTGTGCCGCGAGTATCTTCCCCATGCGGTTTGCTGCGGAACCTAAGTAGAGAGGGAAGCATTGGGATTTCGCTTTTTTCCTCGCCTCTCTTTCGTGGGCTTACCTGCTGCCAACATTCTTCAGCGTTGTTGCGGTCCTTTTTAGAGTGGGCTTCAGTGTTTTTGCTGCGTTTGCTTGCGCTGGAACCGGGTTCTGCTTTCCTGTTTGGTGGTAAAGGCCAGGAACCGGACCTTAAGGAAGAAGCTGTCGTTCCTGATCTTGGCGGGGATCGCCGCCTGATTGAACAGGTTTTCCAGTGTCGGTTCTTCGTCCACACTCTAACAGAAAAGAAGGAGGGGGAGAGATGAAATGGCAAGCACACAAAAAAGCACTAGCAAACAAACACAAGATATGCCGTTCGGAACATTGATCGCTACATTCCCCTTCCCTCACCGCCCAGATGTCTTGGCTGCATGTGTCAGCATGCAGTCGCGTACACATTCTCCCGTCTACGATCATCAGCATCATCATCTTCTGCCCGTTCGATGAGGCTCCTCTCAGTGGGTTTTGGTATTCAGTGGCATATGTGTGTGTGTGAGTGTTTAGCAGGGATTTCTCCCTTCACGATGCGCTAGTATTTAACAGCGAAAGCTTATGTTTAAAGTATGCTGCGTTCGCGCCACTCTTCAGTTCGATCGTATGCTTATTTTTGTTTGTTGCGCGAAGCTCCCGAAATATGCGGTGCTTCCTGCTCTCGCAATCGACCTAACGGGAGATGCCATTTCAAAGTAATATGGGGTGGAATGCTGCGCTGCTGCGCGCCTTCTTATCCATCTTGATCATCTTAATTTAGGCCAGGCCAGGCACCAGAAAAGATGGTGGATTGGCGATTTGAAGTTGAAGCAAACTACTGCAACCCTCACACTTTGTTGATGAGTTGAATGCCACATTTCGAGGGAGTTTCGTGTGCTCGATTCTAAGCTCGTAGTAGTACCGCACGAATAATGAGAATTGGCAGCGCATTTGCTTTTTAGCGTGGTTGTGGAAGTAAATAGGTCATCGTTAATAAACTTGTTGATTTCATTGATGAGCAGACAATTAGCTGCTGGCTCCTCCCAAGCTACGATGTCCTCGATTTGTGCTAACGAAAGTGACACTATTGCTACAAAACGTGTACACTTTCTTCCACAAACCGGTCACCGGAAATACCGGTTAGAGACTCGTGCAATAGGGAAGTTGAGCGATAAGGAAGCGCAGAAGCGCTCTGGTCATTAGTTTGTTTAATATGAAGATGATTTCTGAAGTAGGTTAAATCGATCAGAGTTGAACCCAAAATTAAGAAACGATATTGTCAACCTGCTTGTCAAATTATATCACAGGAAATGATGTCACACGATCGATGGGAACCTCCGAACGTCGCACGCGTAACGCGTTTTTGGGAAAAAGGTTACCTAGTAAAACTAAAATTAATGCAAAAATCGTCAACAACCTGACACACGATGGAATCGATGAGGGAAGGATTATCTGTTAAGTATGCAAAACGCCCCACCATAACACCATTTAGCGTGATCGCAAAAGATCCGTAGTTTCCTAGGCCGGGCGCGCGTGACCGTGCTGCTTTCATCGCGCAATCACAAACATCGCCTCGAATTTATGTTTATTTATTGCCGTGCGCGGTCGGAAATGTCGTTGACGCGCATTTGGTTTGTTGCGTATCGCGCTTGCATGCTGCCATTTGCTTAAGCCGACAGCGGCTGCACTGTGAAAAGTACAATTGTTTTCGATTTCATTCGTTGTGAATGTGCCCTTTTTATCGCCATTTTTTAGTCGCTGGCAAACTCGTATCAGTTTTCACCTCACGTTAATGCTGCGCATTTGCAACACAACTTTGCAGCATACGCACGTGCACCACAACACCATCCCCCTGATACGAGAAGCTACTAAATCAGTCCACTGCACGCTCGTCGTAACTCTTGCACCTTTTGGGAAGGAGACCAGCCCTAAAGCAGCCCTCCCCTTTGGGCTCCTTATTTAGGTTCGCTCTTCATAAAGGAGGCCGTTATGGCGGGGTACGATCGGTCCAGACATTGATTTATCTTCCTGGTTGTGGAGCTTCCCTTCGAGCGACGACGACGACGACGACAAGCGTTATGCAACAGTGGAAAAGCACCTGCCGTCGGCTGGGCACGTTTTCAGCCCATGGGTTTTGGTTTCCAATATTTGCTCCCCGCGGTGGTGTTGTGTGTGTGTGTGGTGACATCGTGTGCCATGTGGAGGGAGGGAGGGTCGCATATTTCTTGCACGCGCTTCCTTTTATTTGTTGAAATTAGTATCAATTGTGTAACGGGTGGTGTCGCGCCAGACGGTTACAGTGTGATGTAGCGAGACAGAGAGGAATTGCCTCGGATCTTCACACCACCCACTTAAAAGGGGAACGCGGGGGGGGGGGGAGGCACTGGACTGGGCTTTCGCTAGACGTTGGCAGGCGGCAGGAAATGTAAGCTTTTCATTGCACACTAAAAGCTCTCCACGGACACTACTCGCGAGATCGTACGCGACTCCCCGGTTAGGTCCGGTGAAAATTTGGTTTTGGTAAGTTTTTGTTTGTAGTGAAGATCATCATTAGCTTCCCGGGCGTAATTGGTTGCCTTTTTTCGAGCGCGGTTTATGCGCGCCACCAATGCCAACGAGTGCATTATTAAGCATCAGTGTTGGGGTAATGCACACCAAAAACCGGTTCGATTGTTATTTCGTTTCGTTTCACTTCAGTCATTGTTTGTTGAATCGGAAATGGCAAACATTAAACGGAAAGATGTTCACTTTTTGTTTTGTTCCATCTACGGATCAATTAGTCGCTACCCGCCGCAACCGCTGTGGCCGTGACTCTGCGCTGCTGAGGAAGGATTCATTGTGCCGAATTGAAGGTGAACGTGTGGGCAAGGATGAAGAAAAGCTTTCACCCCCTGCATACAAGGCATCACATCATGACACTGTCGCGGTGAAGGTTATTTGGAAGTAGGATGGAACAAGTGTGTTTTAATTTGTTTTGATTATTTTTGTTTATACACATTTATTGCTCTCCTATAAAGACACTAATGATTGTTTGTTTGTCTACTTTTAGGTCGCTAAAATTGCAAGAGGTGAAGTTCCTACCGAACCGGCGACGGAACGGATGCAATGATGCATATCAAAAGCAGTCCCACCACACCGCTGGTGGCCGGTGAGAAGCGTCCAAAGAAGGAATCTTCCCAGCCGCAAGACACTCGTAAGGTGTCCAGCTTCATACAACGGTTCTACTTGTTTGGCAACAGCCCGAGCACACCGCACGGAGCGGAAGCGGAACCCGAAGCACCGAAGGTTAAGAAGACGAAAGTGTCCAACCAGCAGACGACCGGTGACACTCAACCAAACTCCAAATCAGCAGCAACCGCTAGACCCGGCAGCTCGCCGAGTACCGACGGTACCGTATCGTCATCATCCGAGCCATCTGAAGAGTTGAACCCAGTGCAGTATCCTTCGTATAGTGTCCAGCGGCTGCGACAGTTCTGGAACAACCGGCTGCTGTCGAATCAGCAACCAACAGGATCTTCCATCGACACGCTAGTGAGAAAGGCGAAGAGTGCAACGATCGGAGCACCAACTGGGGCAGCTGCCAGAACCGTTCTGCGTAAATCACCTTCACCGAAGGCGACCACACGGTTCCAACGCAACGGTTCCATTACCCGATCGGGCAGGCGTCGCTTCGGAACGCTCGACAGTTCCGAAAGTGTTCGTAGCGGGCTGGACGTTAACCTGCAGCGGTCTGCTCAACCACCGAAACGATCGTCCCATGCCGCCCTGCTCAGCCCCGATCGGGAAGCTCAGCGCACGCTGGTAGAGAAGCGACCGTGCGTTGGATCTACCCCGGTGACGGCCGGACCCAGTGCGCGAGAATCTTTCCCACTGGCCGTTTCCACTCCGAACGGTAGTCAGATCCATTGGGCACGTCGAACGGAGCTGCTGGGGATTCGTGCCCTCACGCAGGAGGAAAAGAAGCAGAGCGCCAAAATGCCACTACGGGTAGAGAACTACGTGAATAGTTACATCGACGTGGACATACAGAGCGTCGGTGGACAGGATGAACCGGCGAGAAATGTTTCAGTCCCTGTGCAGGAACCACCAAAGGATGCTTTGGAGAAGTTACCACCGATCCCCAACACGTCTACGCCGGTCACCACACCGGCACGGCAACCCAGTACCTCTTCCCTGGGCCGGAAAGGCAACACTCCGACGCGTAAAATCAGCTTCATGAACAACATTTCGCCCTACAATCGCAAGCTGCTCGCCTGCAATGGCACGAAGGTGGCCGCACTCACCAGCAAATTCAATCAAATGATCCAGCAGGACGCTGGACTGCTTGCGCAGGTGCAGAAGCGCGGTGGCTATCTGCACAAATGCGGCAATGTGGCTTACAAAGTGATTGAAGATCCTGGCAGCGATGGAGTGTACGGCTTTACGTCGACGGGACGTATGAGCAGTGTAAGAAGCAGCTTACGAAAGAAACAATCAAACGCATCGGCTACTTCCGGTGGAGGTGCGACTGCTGCTGCTACCACTGCCACTGCAACTGCTACTACTGCTGCAGGAACCGCTGGAAACCGTACGGACGAAAGTTCGGACGAAATCTCCTCATCAGCGTCGAGCAAAAACTCTTCACTTCGCAAAACGGGACTACGAAAGCGGCCGAGCTTGCGGAAAAATATTTACCGCCGACCGGAGTGGGAAACGGGACGCAGTTCGCTCGGCGTGCGGAAAGTGCTGGAGATGTTCGAGCCGAACCTGCACCATGGACGGGGCAAGCGGGCGGAGAGCGGCGATACGGGCAAACCGCCACCGGGGCGTAGTAAGCCGAAGGTACCGGACAAAAGCGAGCAAGTGTTGCAAAAAACGAAAGACTTCAAGTCGAAGAAGGTGGTAAGCGAGGTAGTGGAGAAGAGCAATCGAGGGGCTCTAAATGAACAAGTAGAGGAGGTGCGTGGGGATGTAGCGACTGCCAGTTCGGCGGACGAACATGTCGTTGATGGATCTAGACAGGAAACAAATGATTCATCTGCTGTTAGTAAGGAAGCTAAAAGCAAGGACGTAGTTGTCTCACCACAGGAAGCTAAAAAGGGAAGCAATCAAAGCAACGGCATTACATCGAAACTACACAAGAACTCACCTAGAGAAGCTTCTAATGCGATTGTACCTTCGAAAGGAGAAAATCTAAAGCCTACTGAGGTCCTATCTGACGGTCACAGTAGCTTTGGAGAGCTCCATCCTTCTTACAATTGGATGGATGGAACATATGATCAAATCGATCTTGAAGAACCCACTAATGGAAAGGAGATCTCCGCTGTTAGTAAACCGAACGAAATGATTTCCTCACAGAAGGTTCTGAAAGAGAAGGAAAAGAGCAAGAGTGCTGTATCAAAGATTCAAGAGCGTCTCACGTTCAGGTCGTCCAAAAAGGTCACTGTTGAAAATACTGCCCCCAGAAAAGAGCCATCGGAAGGAGTCGCAAATCGTTCCGACCATAACTTAGGCGAGGATCAAGCAGCATACAGTTCTGTAGAGAAGGGAAGCAACCAAGTCACGGAAGAACCATCACCGTACCATGCTGTCAAAACCTCGACAGGGTCAAATCAAGAACTTATTGATTTCCTGCCCGATGGCGATAGTAGCGAAATTAATGCAGCATACAGTTCTGTAGAGAAGGGAAGCAAAAGAGTCACGGAAGAACCATCTCCGTACAATCCTGTCAAAGCTTCGACAGGGGTAAATCAAGAACTTACTGAGGTTTTATCCGACGGCGATAGTAGCTTTGGCGAGCTCCATCCGTCTTATAGCTGGATGGATGGAACATACGATCAGATAGATTTGGAAGAACCCACTAATGGAAAAGAGATCGCCGTCGCCACGACCGAAATGAGTGGCTCTCAAAAGGATCCGAAAGAGAAGGAAAAGGGCAAAAGTGCTGTATCGAAGATTCAAGATCGTCTGACGTTCCGATCATCTAAGAAGGTTGCCGTTGAAAATGCTGCTCCCAGAAAAGAGCCTTCCGAAGAAGTCGCTATTCTTTCCGACGATGACTTCGGTGAGAACCATGCAGAATATAGTTTTTTAGAGAAGGGAAGCAAACAAGTAACTGAAGAACCATCACCGCACGGTGCAGTCCAACCTGACAGTAGCCAAACGGAAACAGTTGTAACAACACCAAAGGAAGGGAAGGAGAAAAAGAGAAGCAAAAGCACTGTATCGAAAATTTACGAACGCTTAACGTTTCGATCGTCCAAAAAGATGGCGGCACCGAGTGAGCGGTCGGATGAGGTAGTGATCATCCGGGACGCAGAGGATGCTAATCGAAAGGCTCCCGGGCTCCGCCGATCCTTTGTGTCGTCGATCGAGATTCCGTCGATACATCCAGATGAAAGGGCAGTAGCATCACCTTCGCCAGAGGCATCCAGAGAAGAGTCGACCGAAAAGGATAGTTCTGAGCAGAAGATACTCGAAGCGATCAGTGCCGTTAGTCAGAGGATTGATAATCTATCAAAGAGCTTCAGTGATTTAACGCTAACTGATGACGAGAACACTCAGGCGAAACGTACAGCCGATGCAGAACAGGAAGAAGATGTTCAGCAGGTGCGTCCGAATGCATCCTTTCTGTTTCGCGGTATGGGTTCGGCAGGATCTAGAGCAGGGTTGGATAGCAAGCACGCCAGTCAGCACAACATCGTCGAAGCGGTCAATACGGTCGTCATCAACAAATCGCTCTCGATGGATGATCACCATTTCCCTTGTGCACGGGGCGAAACGGGTAGAATGAGCCTGAACGAGCGTTCGCGAGCACAGCGTGGCCTGGAGGATGATTACGAACCAGTCACCCAACCCGAGGAGAAGTTGCCGTCGGCAGCAGGCTCCAAGTTCTGCTCCACACCTTCCATAACGATCGATTTGTCCGAACTGACGAGCAAAATAGAATCGTTCGTGCACAAATCAAAGCGCGAATCAGACAACATCTACCAGAGCATTCCAATAAAGTCCCAAGGGACAGGTAATACCGCTCTTCTCCACCAGCCTGAGGATGCCATTAGCGTCAACAGTTACGAATCGTTCGAAAACTACGAATCGATCGAGCATGAGCTTCTTTCCAGCACACGGAAGCAAAATCCCGAGAAAGCATCCGGCGAAGAGGACACGTACGAGATTTGCAGTCCACCGCCGGAGCTGCCACCCGCCCGGGAAGACTCTCGCAACGATCTGACCCTACCACAACCAAAGCGCAATCTATCCTCGTCCCCCAAAACGCTACCGAAACACCTGCAGGTAACCTATCAGTCCAACTACGAACGCATCAAGTACAGCAAGATCCCACCGAGACCACCGAAACCGGAGGAAGTCCCACTGCCGCCGCGTAACAGTTCCACTGCCAGCACTGGAGCAACGTCCAGCGCAGCGAACATCACGCTGGAAGCCAGTACGTCACACTTCTCCTCCACGGAACAAGCGTCGTCCGGCACGGGCGGAGATTTGCTGGACAAATCACCCCACCGGCAGGAGCGCATCTACGAGGAGAACATCTACGACACGATCCGCAGTGCGGACGGTGTCGACTATGACGATCCGGCCTGCGGTTCAGCGGAGCTGGACCCATCTCAGACAACGCAACCAGGCGGCATTAGGGTGGGCCTATCGTCCCGCGCACGCCAGCAACCATCGCCGCCCGCCGATAACGTATCGCTCGTTTCATCCAACTGCTACGAATCGATCGGACTGCGGCTGGAGTACGAGCGGAGCATGATGTTGGCGCGGCGCAACCTGGCCGGTGGTTCGACCACGACGCTGGCGTCCGATCAAATCACCAACAGCCTGTACGGTGTTACGGCCGGGCTCGCAAGCTTAACACCACCAAGTGAACGTGGTAGTGACACAAGCAACAGTGCCGACTGGACCGACATCTCCGACGAGGATGAGACGGGTGAGCGGGCCGATGTGACGACGGCGATGGCCACGGGGGGATCGAAGCGACCGAATTTTATCGTGTAAGTAGTGTACCGCAAGACTGGTTAATGCTAATTTGCCGCTTTATGACGATGGGGGGGTTTTCTTTTGCTTACAGCGTACGGGAGCGCAAGCGGACGCATCAGACACCGTTAAGGTCGCGGAAACTGGCTCGCATCTCGCACCCGAAGATAGACGGTAAGTAGCACATGGTGAGGCACTTGCATGTAGTTATGCAAATTGCGTCTCCCTTGTCCTTTCTGATTACAACTAATAATTATTGTAGCCTTCAGTGGTTGTCCACTGTCCGCTATACTTAACTGAAAAATGTGTTTTTTTGTCGAAATATTTATGATTTTTTGTGATCTTCAAACAATCTCATGGCGGTGAGAAATTGTACTGTCAAAACAGTGGCGAAAGCTCAGCTTTGAAGCTTTTGAAAGCTTTGAATCGTGCACCTAAAAAAAAGCTCAAACACGACTGAGCTTTTGGCTTAGCGGCAATGCTTTTGGAGCTCAATGCTTGGGAATTTAGTTTTTGCAGAATTATTTCAATTTTCTCAACTCAAATTTCAATTTTATATCATCTTAAGAATAATCTTTACTTATAAAATGTTTAAAATTCATAATATTCCGCCGAACTTCTGTCTTGAAATAAACTATTCTTCTCTCTAATGAACATCTTCCAACTATGAAGCACTTTGATGCTCTCTCCTATCTGCTGTTTACACAACATTCGCCTACCCGATTGCATGCGTCGGTAGAATTTGTTAAACAACACACTCGTACATGACGTTTGTTTGCAATTATTCTGACGAATTATGTGTCATTGTTTTCGGTGGCGCGTTTGATCTCTGTAAAGGTGGCTCCCCGGAGCCATTCCACCCTGGGGAGGAGCACCTCCACAACACTCACTAATGCAGCGTAACATAAACGCTTGCCATCGGGAAAGAGCCGATCAATGGCGAGAACCTTTACATAAGAGGAAAAGATAAGCTGTTTATATCGTTCACGATGGGAAAACACAACACCGCCCAGTGTGTGGTGTGCGCTGCAGTGTGAGCAGCTGTTGAACTGATTAATTTAATGTGTTGCTACGACTATACCACCATCATCGGGATGACAATCTCTTTTCGCTCTTTGCGCAAGAGTACGGCAGGTTGTTGAATGGCGTCATCACCATCACACGTTTGCGCAGGAGGCGCTTCTTCGATGCTTCGGCTGCGATATTGTTTCAACCCAATGCCATCATCGACTCTATTGTTCTACAGCAATCACATGTACGTGTGTGTGTATTGACTATTGTCATAGAAAATTAAACTAAAAAAACACCCACAAGTGCACGCAGACTGGGTACGCATGTTCCCATACTTTCGCAGAGAACACTCTCTCAATTGAAAAAGCCGCTTTGCAATCGATTACGCACCGAAGTGGTCGTCTTCTTTCTTTCCCGAAGGACATGGGAGTACAGTGGGTAGGAGTGATTTCTCGTGCAAGATTTAGAAGGCGAGTTGGTTGGTGGGTGCTGTGAGCGAGTGAGGACTGTTATATGTTCATTGTGCCTGGAGCCCAACTAATTGACTCGACTGATTGATCTTTTTCGCTGCCACTGGAAAGTCCGCGCCGTGGGTGCTGTGCGCTCTCATGCTTCTCTTAAATGATCTCGATCGTGTACGTCGGTTTTGTTCCTTTTTTTAAAGAATAGGCACCATCTTCAGGCGGCCGATCCGCTTCAATCAAGCATTTATTGTGTGCTGCAATTGCATCGTTACTTTGGCGGTAGTGTGTGCAGTACGGTGTTTCGATGGACTTGGAAAGCCGCACCACTTGAAGATGATCACGCACCTTCTGTACGGTGGTTTTCTTTCGAAATGTCAAGTCAATCAAACGCGTGGGGACGCAAGGTGAGATCAGAGTGTGAGTGTGAGGGGCACCAACTGGTCAGGCGACTTGTTCTGTATCCACTACACGATCGAAGTTTCATTCACATCCACCAAACCCCGATTTTGCATCATCCTAATGGCATTGGCAATGCTTTTTTGGTGGTGATGGTGGTGGTGGTGTTCGCTTCCTACGCGATCAAAATTAGCTTGACCGACAAGCGTGCAGCGATGGTTCGATGATGCTTATTAAAAATTGCCCCGCTTCACCCCCCAACTGCTTGGACACCCATGCGTAGAAGCACAGCGGGAGTGGGTGTGAAGTTTCGCAGCAGCGTTTCAAAACGATTCCAAAACGCGATTTATGCAATTATCGTTGCTCATGCCGGTGGTCGGTGTATGGTTGTCAAAGGCCCTGTCAGCGATGATAGAATTTCGGAATCGTTCGGAACGGTTAGAGTTGTTGACGGGAGGGGTGCGATGCGATGATTGGAAAATTTAGATATCTCTTCAAGCAAGGATGATGGTGGTGGTGATTTCGCAAAAGGTATCATTTTGTTTACAGTTTTTGCTCGTTATTATTGAGCAATTTAAACTAAAAGCCTTCTCATTTCATATGCACTAAGTAATGAGGAAATGCTTATCACAGACGACTAGAATTTACGACCCGTCAGTGTGAAGGACATCAATAAGAGTCGTTCATCATTCATATCTTGACACCCAAAATAGTAATGACTAAATTGGATCACATCTGCGGAAGCTCTCAAATCCTTCTTTTATTCGAATAGAAAACCTAGATCCCGGTTGTCCGGTGTTCCTCTAATAACATGACCCAAAGCTCATCATGTGGACAACTGAGCGACTTCTCAAGACTTACGAGGAGAACAGGGAAATCTTTCCCTTTTGCCGCGATGCTCTCGACATTCCATTAAACCTCACGTACATAGCAAGCATTCCTTCATCTCCAAAGGTGCATTTCTGTGATGGATGCTGGTAAGCTTTGCTCGCTCTGTCCTAACCTCCCTTCGGAAGATCAATGTTGGGAATGTTTCTCATTTGTGCACCAACGAAAGAGAGCATCAGCTTTGCTGTACTAAAAAACTGAAAGAGAGTATGAGCATGTGAGAGAGCAGAGGGTGCATTCAGAGACTGGTTGTACTAATCTAGCAGCTTTGGCTTAGTCCAGGAGTGTCAAACACCACCGTGGTACTGATGGATCTGTATAATACTTTTGTTCTAGTTTCAGAATTTGCTTACATATCTTCAAACACGTTTTAACAAAGCCAAACGATTGTACAATGATAATAAAAACAACAAAAAGCAAAAATCATAAACAAAGTTTGACATCCCCGACTTACCCCTAGCGTAACGCATGCTCATGCACTACTCCATCGCGCAACACGCTGTTGGGACGCTCTAGCCGCGCTCCATCACGCGCTTGAGCATTTAGTACAGTTTCGCGCATGACGGCGTGCGCACACGCTTGTCCGTGGCTCTCATTCCCGCCCCGTGTTTGGCCATTCGACCGAATGGTTGGCGATCACTCGATCACAGTTAACGTGACCTTCCGTGACTCCCCGTCGTGGTAGGCTTTGCTCTGCTGTTGTGCCTTGCGGTGTTTCTGTGTGTTTGTGTGTGCGTTATTCAGCACCACAAAAGAAGTTCGCTTGTGTCGCCCCATCCAGCGGGGCACGATCGAACGAAAAAACAAAGCGTGACCGCCAAAGGGGTGGTGGTTTGCGCTGACTGAGAAGACAGAGAATGGAGTTTTTGCTGCGTTACAAGTGAAGTTGTATTTGTTAATCGTGTGCGTAGGTTGTGTGTTTTGGTTCGCTTTTGGTCGTTGCCGAGGGGGTTGAATTCTGCGCGTTTGTGTCTGCCCCCGTAAAATGTGTGTCCCCATGTCCAGCGTGTCTGACTAACGTCATCGCTGGTCCTGGAATCGCCCGCCCAAACGCTAAGCTGCAAATGTGCGTGACAAATCCAGTTCTCTTCCTGCTCTGTGCTACGAAAACCAGAATTAAGCCTCAACGGCACGCTCTGTACAGCATTCAATCGGTTGTGTGTTTTTCCATGCCAAAATAGCTCTCCATGTGTGGTTGTGTGTCTAACATGCATTGTGCAGTGCATAGTGCACCCCAGTCGTGTGTGGCTATGCAAAAGCATGCTGATGATGGGTTGACGATTATGATCGGTTTCAGTTTTTGTTTCGAAACACCGAGTTCCCCCAATCGGGAACGAAGCGGAACGAGCATAGCGTTTGTGTTTCTGTGTTTGAGGTGTAAAAGAGTTACCATTCGGGGGCAAGTAGTGGGATGAGTGAGGCAACCAAAACGAAACGACGGTGTGTGCAATGGTAGAAATATAAAAGCCCGATAAATACAACCAGAAATACCGGATTGCATCAAGCGGTTGGCGCCTCCCGATCGCATCACGATCGATAGGAAGGAGAGTCTAAAAAACCCGGCATCTACCTCTAAAGCCTGACATAATAATAAGGCGTCTTCGTCTTCGGCGCTTGTAAAACGAACGGCAAAGTGGTGATGTTCGTTGCTTCCAATTGAGTGGTCCAACATCCGAATGCTCACTCTGTGTACCGATAAGCACTGTGATAAAAAAGTGATCCATCAATTTACATTTCGCGTGTCACAAAACGAACGAACACTCGCGGGGGTTTCCCCAGTGTGTAACACCTTACTATTAATTTAATAAACCACATAACCTCACGCGAGTGAAATCGCACTGAATTGTTTGGCGGACAATCGAATTCGCCTCCGTTTTGTGATGTGTTTTTGGGGTGCAACAGTTGCAGCGCGGTTTAACTTATACTTTTTTGCGCCCACATCAAACACCGGTTTGGCAGTTTGGCTGTTGTGATTTCCTCTTACGTGAAAACGAAAGTAAATAAGTAATAATTTGTGATGTGTGACGATCAGAGGCAGGCTTAGTTGTAGTTGCAGTACTATGGCTCCGTGACTACTTCCTCCAGTGAAAACTGTTATTTCTTTGCAACATCGAGTGTAACGACCATAAGAGAAGAAAAAAAACAGAAAAAGTATTTGTTATAAAGTACAAAAGTTCTCCCTTTTAAACCCACCATTGCGCCATCTAGCGGGAACGAAGGAAAAGCTTCAATGTAGGATAATTGAATCACATAATTGAGCGTTGAACACACTAAGTGAGCCAGCCACACTGGGTGATATAACCGTTAAAATATTTTGTACCATAATTTACATGCATCATTAGCTTTCCTGTGTCGCCGCCGCCACTGCACAGTGTGAGGAAGACGAAGGGGAGAACCTTAGCAAATGGTCGGCGCTCTTGCAGCAGCCGCGTCGGAAAAGGAAACGACCCCGTAACATGGGGAATGTTACTGATGGTGTGTGGTGGTGCTGTGGCCTTATTATTAAACGATATTTTAGGTGAACTACATGGACGGTGGTTTCCCTTCTCGAAACACCATAACTGGGTCGGTCCCCATTCCGTGGCGCATTTTTGAGATCTAATTCTTGAAGGGCCGGAAACTGAGCCGAAATGAAGTAGTGTTGGACCAAGTTTGAATAGACATTTCGTTATTCTTTTTAGCTGAAAATACACAACTGTGTTAAAAAACACGAACACATGTATTTGAACAACATTTTGGACGTTTGCTTTGCAATGTGGCTTAATTAGCACTTCCTCTTTTCTTCTCTTGAAGGTCGCCAAGATTAGCCACAACAACGGCGACACAGCGCGCTGCTTTGCGGTTGTGGCAATTAACGTCAGGAGTTAAGCAAACGGGTTTACGTTTTATTTACTCGTTGACTTGCTGCTGGTCGGAGTAAGCAAGCAGCTTTAATTAGAGGTGCTTGGCATGTTGGAGCTATTTTAAACCGCTGTCGAAGTCGTCCAGTCGTCCAGTCCTGCCAAACATTCTTCCCAATCCCGGCTCCCCAATCACAACACGGTGGGGGCTGGTTGGCATTTTGACCCCCTCGCAAACCGGATATGTTGGGTCATGTTTATACCAAATTGCAGTCCCAGCACAAGCAGTACTTCCTGCTTTTTTAGCTATTCACCACCACCACCACCACCACCACTACCACTCCCGGTTCCTTCCCCAAAACGTGTGAACATCACACATGAACGCAAGGAGAGATAGTTAATGCTTAGTGAATGTAATGTGGCGAAAGCAATGACTTTCGGCGTTTGTAATGTGCTATAGAGGAGACATTTTGGGGCGTAGGAAATTCAACTACTCGCTGGATTAATTCAATTCCCAACCATTGGATGCTTGTGACTTTGAAGATTTGAAGCTTCAACCACGCACAGCTTGAATTTGGGAAGTACACACGTCTGGAAACGCAATCGTTAAGCGTCGTCGACTCCTGTAACCACCGGTCGTTGTACAGTGTGTGTGTGGATTCAAGGCAAACACGAAAAACTTGTTCTGCATCTGCTCTGTCCCCCTGTCGGGTAATAAGAAGTGTACAAAACGAATACCGATTTGCTACAACTTTGTGTACTGTTGCTACGTCTCATCGGCTCTCGATTGACGGGCTGAGCCTTATACAACGGGGCACGGCATTCGATTTCGATGAAGCGGCAATGCTCATGCCCGTCTTGGGCTTGAAATAGCGACTGACATCTTAATGGAAAGGTCAAACGTCTCTACAGGAAGATAGGCAGGCAGGCAGGCAGGCAGTGAGGCAGACGCTGTGAAGAGATTACATTAACTCGACAGAACAAAGCCGTTCTTGTGTTGTTGAGGTTTTTGATTCCGGCTGGGCCAAAGTTCCTCATGATTTCCTGAACCGAACTCCTCTTCCAAAAACAGAGGTTTTGGCATGGGCTTGGGAAGGCTCCATTAGATGCCCGAAGCATGGCGGCTTCATCGTTTATTGTACTTTATGATGTCCAATTGACAATGGGGATGCATTGTGATGTAAGGCGTCTCTGCAGTACCAAGACTCGATCATGCGTGTCTGTAATGCGCGCAGAAAGCGTAAGAAAGGGGAAACAACCAATGCAACCGAAAGATCGAAAGTGCATCCAAGCAGGCAGGCGAAAGCATTCCAATCTGCGGGGCTTTCGGGTACGCCACCACCACCCAGCAGCGCAGTGGTGTTGCGTCGTCAGGGATCGTTGGTCCAATCGTTTGAGCGTTGCAGAGGCCATAGAAGCCACGCATGACTGGCGATGATGCACCACTCCCCGATAATGGACGAGGGTTGACCCTTGGCATAGAGTTTGTTGATTACTTTATGCCCTCTTCCTAAGAGCATTTGTGTGCCCGAGCTCCACAGCACCATCTAAAAACGAACGACTGTTTGTCATCCACCTCGCAGGGTTTGGTGTAAAGACAAGCGACTTAAGCTCCAATAAAAGCGAAAACAGCGCTTGAATGAGTCATCTTGTGTGGCTATATAGATCAGGTTTCCTTTAACGGATCATCCATGGTAAGGCTGTGTGTGTTTGTGTGTACTTGAGCTCCAATTTTTATGCGGGTTTTGTTGCCTGCAAACTACTCTAGACCAAACACCTCGCGCCCTCCGTAGCTGGGCTACCACTGTGCGCGTTTTTGCGTACGAGCTGGTTCTGTTTGTCGTCTTGGAACCGGTTTCTTGACAGTGCCGCGGCAAAATTGCCGACTCGTTCGACTGAGATGTACTCAGGCCCTAGCCTTCGGGCGAGAAAAAGAACATCCAACTTTAACCGCGTAAACACACTCACACTGACAACTTTGCCTCTTCCATGGTCACCGTCATCAGCATCAGCAGCGGCGGTGTAAGTTTGGCTGAGACTTCGACACGCATTGTCACGACCTTTAGGATATCAGCTCACCGTTATGCAATCATTCGTCATCCGATCCATTCTCTTCGTAGGCAAATGTAACACGGAACGGAAGCGCGCCATCTGGTGCGGGCGCCATGAATCGATGTGTGCCTCATCCTCCACCGTAGGCCTTTCGCGCGGGGTAATGATATACCATAACCCGCGCATTCTGATGATGATACCCTTTTCCTACGCGCTTCAAGGTTAATCGCGATCGAATGGAGACACGCGGGCTGTGTGCCATTAAAAACCCGCACGAAGCGGCCAGGTTTTGGTTGTTGTTTTTGATTTTATTATAATTGACGACTACTTCCAGCACCCTGTTCCCGAGGTGTGTTTGTGAATTTGTCACAATGGATGGTCTCCATGGGTGCTGTTGGGAGGGTGCGTGAACACGAACGGTGCTGGCTGGATTATGCACATCCACAGCCCATTCCGTTGCCAAATCTTGACATTATTGGCGAAGATAAAGTTGGCTATTGTCTTTTGGCGGCTACTGGAATTATAAAACGATAAACTAGAAGATCTTGTACCGTGGAGCTTCCCACCGAAAGTAAGATGTCAAGTAAGATGCGTTGATCTCTGGGGCGTCTGGGAAAGGAAGTAGAATCATAAACAGACTCTGAAGGTTGCTCGTTTAGACATTCCGATTGCTCCACGTTCTAACGAGCTCAGGAACTGGAGGATCATCTACAACCAAGGACATCTTCACGATTAGCTTTTGCGTGAGGAAGGAACACCGAACCTTGCTGAAAGATCTCAACAACATTTTGAAAGTTTCTCACCCTCGAAACACAAAATTATCAATCATTGGAATCATTTCCTTCGGGTTCGTGGTTTTTGATGCCAATTTTCCAAAATTTTAATCTTCCAAACATTTTCAATCGATCAACAATGGTGCTTGCTGCTGTGGGGATTTGCCCGGGCCCGCCAATTAGCACTTAAATTAAAAATGATTATGTTCGCTTTTGTTTCGCTCTTTCGAACCGTTATTCATGCTCCCCCTGCTCCTCCCCTCCCAAGGTTATGATAACAGCTTTTCCAATTTTCCACTTTTCCCGCCACGCACAAATTCAATAAGTGTTTTATCGATTTGTTCAATAATTCATCAATTTGTGCGAGGGGAAATCTGGAACGCACACTACTGCATCCACTCGCACAAAGAGGAGAGGATGTGTGTTTATGTAATGATTGAAGTTACCTGTACGATCGTGCGCTATTGGTGTGATTTAAAAGAAGAAAAAAGGCTCCACTGAACGATTCATTAGGTCCAATTTTGAACGCGCTTGCTTTTGCCCCAATCGGTTCTAATTGTGGTTGATGATCGTAATGGGGTCTACACACGGCGATGCACCGTTGCCCCCGTAATGCATTTCTCTCCCTTCGTGGCACCATGCCGCCGCCGCCCCATTGTCTGTTGAGGGGTACTGCTCTTTAACATTTGTTTTGGACTATTTTCTATTCGCCCAAACAAACTCCACGGCAGATGCATCATGTAACCCCTTAAATTGACCACTTTAGAGCGCAGGTTAGACACACCGTGGTCGAAGGGACCACACACACACAAGCAAGCGGTGGTAAGACAAAACCAATCATGTTTCGGGATGCCCGATTGCGTGTGCATTTCAATGGTTCACAAGACAGTGGAATGTGTTTTTTTTATGTGTTGTATCGTTGACGCACTTGTTGTGTACAGTTGCTGGTGGCAGTTTTTACCCACGACACGCCACACGAAGACGACACACAAGCGGTGTTGGGACAAACTCCGGCGGCGGCCCGTTTTGCCGACGTAATTTGCTCGCTTTCTTCGCTAATCTAAAGCCACCCAGCCATTCCCAACCCTCATCCTTCCCTCAGTGTTATGCAAGCGACCAGTCAATCGCTGGTGAAGACGAATCACATTCACAGCTATGTTTTCGATTGACGAAACCACCCGCGTACGATTCGCGTGCGTGCGTGTGCAAGGGAGGTGGGAGGATCGGTCCAATAGACGGCCTTAAACTGTTCTGTTTGCTTCTAGGCGTAGTGCAGGCGTTAGACACTTTGGTTGGAAAGTGCTCATAATAGCGTTTACAATGCTCTAGCGAGTAACGAGGTCTGTGTGAGGTGTGCAGCAAGTGTGCATTCCGTGGTCTGGTGCACCCAACTGCACTCTCGTGTGTGTGAGTGTGTGTAGATCGGTCGCGGTTATTACACCGATCAACCGCCGCCAACGTAACAATGCAAAACCCTCCATAGAGAGAGAGAGGGCAGGAGCTCCGACTGTTGTTATGTTACTAGCTGTGCGGCCCTTTACATCTAATCTTTTTCTCTATCTCTCCCTCTCTGTTTTGATTGCAATGAACAAAAGATAAAACTAAGCAAACGCACACACATATGCACCACCTGCATTTGCCGCAAATGGCATGGTGAGATCACCTGCGATCCAGTGCTTGTGGCTATGCAAATGCTATTTCCCCCGCGCGATAACTGTTGACCTTCCGTTGTGTTTGCGCATACTTTCCGGCGCTACACACCAGAGGGCGTGTGCCGGTTCGGAATAGTAACCTCCCCCGAACTGTCATCCCACTGTCAACGTGCGTTGATAGTCGTCAGACCGTTTGTTGCGTTGCGAAAAGCGCTCGTACCTTTGTCCATACCCAGAAGACCGTACAATATGGAATAAAGAGTGTCCATTAGTCGGGGATGGGGTGCTTTTCAAACACTAAAAATCCGATCGTTGATGATGATAAGAGTGTGCTTAGTGGTCCAGTGATGATCGTGCTCGTTTTTATCACAGATCCGTTCCAGATCGCAGGCGTTGGTGGAATGCTCTAGAATAAAAAGCAATCCAAGCTTCCAAGCAATGTGGGTTTATGTGTAATTTTGTTGTCGTGTTTTCCGCCAGGATTGCAAATTCTCCTCCATAAAGATCACTGATTTCGCTATCTAAGTGCTAGATTTTTCACTTTCTCCTGTTTATTATTTGCAATGTACTCGAACAAATACGGGTCACTCTTTCCCCCCCCCCTTGAAAGACAGTTTTGCTTTCAATGTAGCCCTCCTTTTACATCAGGCATAAGGCGCAAAAAGTCACACTTTTATGGCGACCATTCAATGTTAAACAGACCGCTCTAACATCATAAAAAGATTTCGGATGCTCCAGAATGCAGCCAAACAACGCGAATGTACGCGCTAAATCTTGATCGTCAGTGGAACACAGCTATTACTAAATGAGCTTATAAGGTTCCACTGTTGGAACTGTTCCCCACCTCACCTGAAAAGAAGAGATGCAATCTTTACCCCCCCCCCCCCCACTCCCCACCCCCCGTAGCTTCTTCGTTTGAATAATAATTAAAAAACTTAATTAAGAAACCTTCGCCACCGCCAGCAGGGCACGAAAAACCAACACCTTTTTTGTAATGGCGCGCCGTATGCCTGCCGGATTGTGTGTATGGCCGACGACGGTAGCCGGCGGTTAATCGAAAATTCAAATCCGCCTAAAATTGCTACCATTTTTTTGTTTACGTCGGTTGGTGGATTTTTGGTAGCTTGGCGCTTGCGCAGTAGCTTGGGTTTTGCTTTCAAACGCCGTGCTTGTTTGTAACTGGAGCTTACCGCGTGCGCAAAAGCAAAAGCGCTGCTCGAATAGTGGTTGGCGTGTTCCCCTTCTTCCGCCAAAGTGTGGCGGTGACGTGCAGTGGCGGTTTAAAGCTTCTTCCACCACCACCACCACCAACTCCTGCTGACCTTCGGGCGGTGTCAAAATAGAAAACTGTTTTCGTAATTGACGAATTCAATGCAAACCACCACCGCCATGATGAGACCTCCCGCCCCCCTCGTCGCTACCGGGTGTCTAGCAGTGCTGGGCAATAGTGCCCTGACGAATAAAGATTCGGGCTGAAGATGGTTAATGGTGTGAACGAAATTAATAAATAGAAATACACATCTGTGAGTTCGCGCGCGCCACGTCACAATCGCTTTATGTCGGTGTAAAAGTTATTCTTTGGGGTTTTTTTTCTGCTAAAATGGTAAATTTACAGGCGGAAATATAAAACCAGTGCGCACACCGTTCCGATAGTAAACGCTTGGGAGAGATCATCACATTGGTTTGCTGGGACCACAAAACGATCATTCCGGTCAGTTAGCCTGCGCTTGTTGTCGACATGCCGGGCTCTCCCAGCGCACACAGGTGGAAACTTTGCAATCACACCGAACAGAAAAAAAACAATCCCATCCCGTGATCATCGAGCTCTCTCGTAGCCCTGCATCCTCCACCAACAACCCCCGCATTGATCATTAATGCTGGGAGGGAAGGTTTTTTTACGGACAGAACCGTGTAATAACCGAATGATTGCCTTTAAATTGAAGTCACGTCAGACTGTGTTTTGTAGTTGTTTGTTTCCGGTAGCTCCGCAAAAATGGCCTTTTTCCGCCGGGCGAATGTCGAAAAGCGAAAGAGTGAGTGCGCGAGAGAGGCTTTGCGATTATGCAAGCGCGCCCTGACAATCAACCGAAGCGACGAAAAGCAGCAACAGCATCAGCAAAAAAAAAGTGTATGATACAATCTCCTGATACAACAAGCTGTGATTTGTTTTTCTCTCCCATCAAACGCTCGAAAATTGACAGTCAGTGTTGTGTGGGAGCTGGGCAGGGGGGAAAGGTAGAGTAATTTAAATAGTATCAGCTTTGCTTCTTTTACTGATTGCTCCAGGTCCGCGAACGATCGATGCGATGAAGTCAGTAGTTGTGTGTTGCAAATCCCTAGTCATTTGGGTGCTTTGGTGTTGTCCGTTTGTGTTTGATCACTGAGATCGGTTAATCTCTTGCCCCATTAAATAAAGCTCAATTTTTGGTTTACAAGCATTTTTATTGTATCCCCCCCAAACATCTCAAAGGATGAAAACCGAGCATTTCGGAAACCAAAACCATAACATTATGGTGTGTAATAAAATTATCCGGATCTCACTTTATGACCGATCGGACGTGATCGCTAAATTATTGTACTCCCTTCAAATTTTGGCGTGTGTGTGTGTGTGTGTGCATTTCAGGGTGAAAGTCTTTATGACACTCCGTGTATTTCTTTCGGGCTCCCCTCAAAAAGAGAGCTACTTCAGCTCCGCGAATGATACGGTCGTGGGTGCGTACAAATTAGCTGCGCAAAGGGCCCCCCGGGCTAATGACGCGTTTGCATTTCAATCACTCTCACTGTACCATTCGACAACACTGCAATCGTTCCGGCAAAAGAAGACAAAAATGGTGTGCAATTAGGGTGATATCGTGTACAGTGTATCACACGCTTAAGAGAGAGGTTACACTTGTTCCCGTAGGTCGTACAAGAAACTCTGGTAAAGCCCCGTGACGCTTTTAGGTTAAGTTGTTAAGTTGCGGGCGTTGTGTGGATGTTTGTGAGACTTTTAATCGATATCGAACCAGATCAAAGTTGAACTGGATGTGATCAACCAGAGGCAGAGTGAGTGTAGTACTTTCGCCCGGAGGAAAAAAGGTTACCCAGTCAGTCCAGCGGTTGACACAGTGTGTGCCGTGCGGAAGTGAATCGAATCGAATCGATTTCCTGCAACTCTCCCACACAACAACAGCGGAACTTTGTCTTGATTGGACTTTTAATGAGAATTTCTAGTTCAATTTCTTGTGTGCGTTCAATGTTTGTTACAAGATATGTAATCTTCACGTTCTAGATTGAGAGGAGAGCGTTAAGCTTCCGTTCCGTTTTCTAAAAGACACCTGTGAGTGAGTGAGAAAAGTGAGTGAGTGATCGTTGCGGGTGCATCCGGTTCACGATGCATGATACCCAATGCCACCACCGTCAGCCACTCAGCAACAGGAATGGAAACCCTGCGCAAGAATGGCGCTAGGGTACGTCCACTCCTCCGTACCGCTGCCGTCGTCATCATCATCATCATCATCACCCAGTGCCGTCGGTACAGTGCCCCGCAAGCGACGACCTCGTGCCGTTGGGGAAGTGTTCGTTTCCTCTACATCCACGGTGTATCTGTACGATCCGAATGATCCACTTGCGAAACAGTCGTCGGGAGACGGGGAATCCGTTTCACCCTCAAACAATACCACTACCTCCCCAAGGCACGACAATGCGCAGCTGTGCCCAGTGTACGAAAACTTTGCGACCGAAACGGGACAGCGGAGTTTTCGAGCAGTTTCTCGCAGTGCCGTACCGGTTCTGCCCCTGACAGTGGTGCGTGTTCGACAGCCGGAACGTTGTGTGGTCAACGGCGAGCCTCCAAAACCGCCGGAAGTACCGCCGCGAAGGAAACATGCAGCGGCACGGGCCGCTGTGGTGAAGCCAGATGCCGAGGAGTCGAGGAGTGAGGAAAGCGATCGTTTTGAATCGCAATCCGTGTCCACGTTTCTTGGTGAGTGTGTATTTCTAATGTTTTGGTAAAACAATTCCCCAATGTTTGTTGTAACACAAGCAAACAAACAAGCAAACAAACAGCAACGACAGCCACTGATAAGAGAGAGCGTTCTTCTGTAATTAGTTGTTTGACATTGAGATTTGCCCTGAGAAGCTCTCGGCGCTACTTGAGGCTCTCGATGAGTCTCACTACGTTCTCAGTGTTTAGTGTCATCTCCTTAACAAAAGCAGCGTGTCGTGATCTGCATCATGTGGTGGAAGTGGCCTCTTCTCGTTTTTCTCTGTGCCTCCATCGCGCTCTGTACCGATTGTCCCAATCGTGCCAGCAATGGATACTGTGTGGTGGAAAACGTTACCGAACCCTACAACCCAGCGATCTTTCCACCGGACGAACGTTTGGTGTGGATTCGCAACAGCACCATCCCGGTGTTTAATCGATCCCTCTTTACGCCACTCGCCCACGTTGAAAACCTCATGATCCATCGGCTGCAGATAGAGCAGCTCGATCTGGCCGGTTGTGATAAGCTCGACATCCTGTTCGCTTCCTACAACGCGATCGATCGTGTCAGTGCGGACGAAGGTTTGCCGCTACGGCAGCTGCACCTTTACCAGAACCGTCTCACCGACGTGAGTGCACTGCGAGCACTCACCGAAATCGAGCAGCTTTATCTGCACGAGAATCTGCTCGAATCGTTACGCTTCGATACGTTCGCACCGATGCGGCACCTCAAGATACTCACCCTGCAGCGCAATCGGTTGCGCACGATCGCGACAGGGACGGGTAACAAGCCGCTCGTGATGCCACGACTCGAACAACTCTTTCTGCAGTTCAATCAGTTGCCCCATCTCGATACCGGACTGTGGCGTATGGAGCGGCTCCGTGTGCTCGACGTTAGTCACAATCAGCTCGCTTACCTGTTGACGTTTCTGGAGGAGCTACCGGCATTGCGTACGCTCGGGCTGCATCACAACCCCTGGCACTGTGGGTGGTTGTTTGGGATGCTGGAACGGTTGGGTGCACGCGAGCTGGACACGGACGCCGATGGGTTGATTGGAATCGATGAGGAAGCGTCCTGTCCGGGGCTACGGTTGGAGGATCGGCTGTGCTGTAGCGAGAATGCGACCAGCCCCGATCCGGTGCTGCTTCTGGTCAGCCGTACCGGGATCGTCGATGAACTGCAGCAGCAGGTTCGTGGTGCAAAGCGACGTGTCGAAACGCTCGAAGAGGCACAGCGCAAGCAGAGCCACCAATTCGGTGAGCTGGCCGGACGTTTGGCTGCAATAGAGCGTCTCTGCACGGAATGATCGAACGATACTCCATGAAGATTACAATTATAATTTAGGAAGTAAAATAAAGAGAACAACTATTTGAACAAGTTAAGAACGCTTTTAATGCAGTGTTGTAACTCGTCTTCTTCCATTACTCATCAAGCTTCTGATTCATCCATGGCGACGCATCTGATAGGAATAGGCACCGAATCGAGATGCTCGAACGCGATCGTACATCTCTTCCGAGTTGCGTGGAATCACCTCCTCGATTACTCGGTACGCATCATCAACCCGTGCCGTCAGATCTCCAGCTCGTCGGTGCAGCGAATTCTCCAGCTGCTGGGCCTCGGCTAGCTGATCCTCTAGATGGTCGATCCGCTCCCCGTACCGCCGTATGCGCTTATCGCGCTCACTCGTCTCGTACACGTAGTTCTGCACCTTGCGCCGAAGCGACTCGATGCTTGTCTTGATGCGCTCAATGCTATCGCCAATCGTTTGCTGACGTACGGCGTCTAGCGTGGGCTTAGGGCGCACTGCACGCTCACGCAGCTCGTCGATCGATTGCCCCAGCTCGATCACGGCACGCTCGATACGCTCCTCGAGCCGCTCGAGCTGAGCTGTCTCCGTGTCCAGTGCGTGCCTTAACCGTACCAGTTCGCGCTTGATCTCGTCCTGATCCTGTGCCACCGAGCCCATCAGCTTCGCGCGCAGATCGTGCCCACGTTCGGTGATGAGGTTCAAATCTGCATCCTCCACCTGATCGTACGAGTACTGTACCAGCTCGTACCGTCGGCGAAGCTCGTTCAGCTGCTCCCAACGGCTACCGAATGGGTCCTTGTCGTTGAGCTCCTGGTCCAGTGCCCGCTCGTAGCAACAGATCCCGTTGAGCGATTTCATCTGCTCCCGATCGCACCGGGCAGCTGGGTCCTGATCTTTCACAGCAATGCCACGCTTACGCAGCATCAACTGTGCCTCACTCAACCACGAACATTGCCAATCGTTCCCGGCGTAGGAAACTTCCAGCAGTGCACCGAACTGACCAAGCTGGTGCGCCTCGTCAAGCAGCAGGTAGAGATCATTGTTCGACAGATCGAGCGATACGAGCGATGGCATCTCCCAGCCACTGATGTTCACCGTTATCAGTCGATTGGAAGCCAACGAGAGGTGCTTAAGCTTCAGCAGCTGCACGCCCTGATGAATGGATCGGGCTGGGGCGCGTGTAGTAGACTCCACGACGATCAATCCGTTGCGGGCAAGAGACAGACTCTGTAGCTGTCCCAGTCCCGTGAACGAGTCGAGTGCTACCTCCTCCAACCGGTTGCCTTCCAGCGAGAGATACTTTAGCTCGTTGAACGATTTTCCAAACAATGGTACGCTGCTTAGCTCGTTGTCATCCAGCCGCAACGATCGTAGCCGATGTTCAACTCCAATGGATGCAAAATCTAGCGCGCGAATGGAGTTGTTACGGGCGGACAGTTGCTCCAGATTGCCCCAAATGTACATCTTCCGAATGCCCATTGCGTCCACGGTGAGGTCCTGCACCTGCGGGAATTGACGTGCAAGCTGTCGCGTAAAGTCCGGTATAAAACCGTCCACCATCGTCAGCGCTACGTAATGCATATCGATCGAGAAGCTAGCATCCTCGATATTTGCCACCGTGCCCAGGATGACGTCGCGCACTAGACAGGTTGCCTTAATGACAGGCGTATCGGGAACACCGCATTGATACGTTACCAGTGCGTAAGATGCCGGTGCGCACGTAGAAAGCAACATGAGCGCTAAAATCCTGAAAAGAGAAGCAGTTGCGTGAGAATGTAAATCACCGTCAGAAGCGATCTTAGACCTCATCCACTACTTACCGTGTGATCGTCATCGTCTTTCTTTCGCTTATACTCCTCGATACGATCCGAACCGATCTGTCTAACCGTTAAACTCATACTAAAAGTATGAACCTGTACGATCCTACACCACACACCATCTGATAATGCAACTATGATCGAGATCAAAGATCGAATGAAAATAAGTAAAAACACACATCTGTTGTTTTGCATCTCGCTTATCAGCGCTATGCTTATGATGCACTTCAATGCATTTTTATTGAATAAATCGCTCGTGAACAGCAAACAATGTTTCACCGCCCGCTAGGTGGTAGACTTCTGTTTGACATGCTCGCGCAGCATGGCCAACATTGAGCTGAGCTCCTTCAGCTTGTACTCCCCACGCTTGACGGCCGTGCGGAACTCGTGCTTGGCCACAACGGTCATGTAGGAAAACTGTACCTGGTTGTCCTTCAAGCCTTTGAGTAGTGCATTGTTGTCAACGAGCTTTTGCTCCAACTCCGCCAGCTTAGATTCTACTTTGTCCATACTTTCTTTGGAACAAACGCATTCATCACACTGTGCAGCCTTTTCCACCCGTTCTGCTGCAGGCATTTCATCCGTAGTAGATTGTTCTTCCTCGTCGTTTTCTCCGTCCATTGTTTCTGGTTTTGGAGTAACCGGAACTACCTCCTCATTACGCTTCTCATATGATTCCTTTAGTCCGCGGATCTTTGCTTCAAAACCGTGGATCGTTTTTTGCACCGTTTCATTAAACCTCGCTTCCATCTCGCCATACCGTTCCCGGAGCGTGTCAAACTTCGCCAGGTTCGTCTGCAACGTTTCCTCCGTCGGCTGCTCCACGTGTGTGCAGCAAATGGAGCTGTTGCGTATGCCGTCACAGTTAACATCACCATCCTTCACCGTAACATCGTTCTTTTCGAGCTGCTCCAGCATCTGGTCGAGCTCGTGGCACTGCCATCGGTTGCCGGCGAGCGAAATGTCCGACAGCGCTTGAACGTTGTCGAGTCCGCTCACCTTCGTCAAGTTGTTGGCGGATAGTTCCAGCAGCTCCAAATTCGGCAATGACCATGTGCGCAGATCAAACACGGTCAGTGTGTTGTTCTGGAGCGCCAGCACACTCAGGGCGGGAAGTGATAGCTCACTAACAGTAGAAGCAATCACGTTGAGCCGATTGTAAGCAAGATACAACTTTTCAAGCTTTGGCATTTCAGCAAAGCAGGCCATGTCTAGCGTACTTAGCGTATTGCGCTCTAGATGGAGCTCTTTGAGGGCTACGAAAGCGCGCATACTCTCGACACTTTCCAGCTGATTGTCATTGAGGCGCAATACCTCAACGCGATAGGCACCTGGGGCAACTTCTGGCACGTGCAGTGTCCTGATTCTGTTGTGCTCCGCCGATACGTACACGAAGCTGGGCGCGAAACAAAGCTCCTTCAGACCGACGCGTCCGATTGAGACCTTTTCGAGTTTGGCGAAAACACTACTGCAGTGTTGCGGTTGCAGTGCCACAATGCTTCCTCCCTTGATGTTTAGAATTGTTTTATCCTCTATATCTACCAGCTTCAACTTGTGGTTAGCATCTTCCAGTTTAACAACGTTAAGGAAGCATGTTTTCGGTCCTGCTGTAGCACATTTGTAAACGATTTCTACCTCACTTTGGCTGGCAGCGAAAACGACACCAGCGTAACAGGCTAGCAAGCTAAAACGATTAAAAAGGAAACGAGAAATCAATGAAGAAATTAAGAAAGGATGTGTTAACCCTTTCAACCTACCCTAGCGCCACGGTGATGTGGTAGCGCAACAGCATATTGCGTAAAGTGTTCTGTCTTTGCTGAGCGATTAAAGCAGACTGGCGCAGGGTTTAACCTGTTTCAAATTGTGCGAATGTTGCCATAGTTGCCATAGTTATTTTAACTTTGTTTTTGTTGCACTTGGCACGTATCAGACAAAAGCGCAATGAGAACTCATTCACAGCAACTCCCTTGCAGCGTAGTCTCCTGTTGCTCATCCAGGGCCTTATCAGCCAATCGGAATAAGATTGCCGATCTCGGGAGTAAGAAGATCGCCATCAGCAGCGTTCGTTCACTTTCTTTATTCAGTGTGCGATAGTCGCTCGAACCTGCTGCACATTGTGTAGTTTCTGTTGTTGGATTATCTCTGCCAGCGATGTCTGCTTTTCCTCCTACATTGTAAGTAAGAATCCTTCGAAAGCGCAAAAAAACTAGACACCAATCCAATCCGGATGTTCTCTTGGTTTGTTCTTTACCAGCTTGCTCAGCGTGCTGCTGTTCTCCCCGGTTTGGGCCGGCTGGTACGATGGCTACAGCTGCCACAGTCGCACCGCCGAAGTGTGCAGAGTGAAGGATGTGACCCTGGACACTGAGCGGGCAGTGCAAACGGCATCCTTTAGTGACGTTCGCGATCCACTCGTGATCGAAAGTGGAACGATCGTACATTTTTCCCGCGAGCTAGCAAACAAGCTGCCCGGCATTTTCGACCTCACCGTCGATAAGTTGGGCATAGTGCAGCTCTTCATACGTCCTAGCCTGGTGCATCTATCGGCGGTAGATAACGCTATCGATAAGCTGCTGCTGGACGAGACGACCGACGAGGGATATAGCATGCTAACGCTCCATCTTTCCTACAATAAGCTGAAGGAACTTCCTTCGCTCGATCGTTTCACACGGCTCATGACACTGGCGGTGGATAACAACGTGCTCTCGACCATCGATATGGCCACGTTCAGCCGGCTGAAGGCACTGCGTGTGCTTACACTCGCCCACAATCGACTGCTGACGGTGAGCTCGCCGGCCGACACACCGATCCAGCTGGTCAAGCTGGGGCGTCTCTCGTTCGCGGGCAATCAGCTCCCGCTGATCGACATCCGAACGTGGGAGTTTGACTCCCTGCGCGAACTGAACCTCACCAGCAACAGTATGAACCGTGTCGAGGGTAATCTGGCCCAATTCCCAGCCCTCAAGGTGCTCGATATCGCCGGCAATCGGTGGTACTGTGAGTGGTTGCTGATGGTGCATTCCCACCAGGAGTCGCATCGACTCACGCTCGACGCCGATCAACCCGGTCGGTGTCGGGAGGAGAACATGATGACGTCCCATCAGCACTGCTGCAATCCGGCCGGTGCGGAAGGATCCGGGCTGATCGACGTCTACGGCGACAAGTGGGACGAGCTGAAGCGACTAACACAGCTGCTTAATACACTGAATGCCACCATCGCCAATGGGTCCGCCTCGGTGAAGCACGTGCTGGAAGCGCAGCTAAAAACGCTCAACACACAGCTGTCGAAGCTGCTGGAGGTACAGGCGGAACACGGCACCGAACTGAAGCTGCTCGAGGGAGGCATCGATCGGCAGAAGGACAAAACCGTCACGCTGGAAACGGTGCTTCAGGAGAAGGTGGATCAGCTTCGGCAGATAGTGGACGCACGCTGGAACCTTACGAGGGACGGCGGGGATGTGGCCGATTGGCCGATCGATCAACTGTCGATCAACACAACGACAACCAACTGGCCCTCGATCGCGGCAAACAATGAAAAAACGCTGGGAAAACTACGCGAACTGCTCGAAACGACGACCAGGCAGTTCAACATGTACTCCAGCAGGTCGTACGACCAGCAAGCGTTGCTCAGCACTCACATGGAGCGTGTAAACACAGTACAGGGAGAGCTGGATAAGGTGAGGCTGAATGGGCAGGAGATTCAGCAGCAATTGTCCAAATTGGAACCGACCGTAGATCTAATCTACTCCTTTCTAAAAGATGTAAGGGAAGGGTGTGGTGAGGAGCTAGATTAATAAAACAGACTCATACCTTTCGAGCAGTTTATTACAGAAATATGGGGTGTTGTGTTCTCACTTGGCAGACGGTTCGGACGCCACCTCCAAACGACGTGCATAATCGATCTTTTCGGCATTTGCCTGCACCCAAAGACTGTCCGTCTCGATCGCCTGACGGAGCAGCTTGTTCTTCATGTCCACCATGAAGTGTAGCAAGCGTTTGCGTTCCTGCTCCTTCATTCTCACTGTCTCCGTTTCCGAATCCATCCGCTTTACCGCGCCCTCCAGTTTGATCACCTTCTGCAACACTCGTGCCGCTTGCGCATGAGCACGTTCCGACTCATCCTCTTGCTCTTCTAGAAACTTTGTATACTCCTCCACACGGTGCTGGAGTGTGTCGTTGAGCTTCTTCAACAGCTCACTTTGCGCCACCCGAACTGCTTCATGCCGCTGATCGAGCTGGACGATCGCTTCCCGCACACGGTTTAGCACGGGCAGGAAAGCATCCACCACCGGTTTCGTGGCGTCAGGGGCTGTCGAGGCATCACTGCCATTGTCTCCATCGGTGTCGTCTGCGTCCGTGGTGAAGCTACAGCAGATACCATGCACCTTCTCGATCGAACAGTCGGCACCATCGGTTGACTTGTCGAGCAGGGTGCCGTCGGAGTCGGCCAACGATTGCCGGATGGTGACCTTTTCCAGCGCATGCTGAAGCCATCCACAGCTCCACCGGTTTCCGGCCAGCTCCAGCTTCTGCAGGTCGAAGAACCGTTCGAACCCGTCCAATCCGTCCACCTCCGCGAGACTGTTGTCGCTCAGCAGCAGTGTCTGCAGCGAAGGCAGCTGCCAGTTTTCCATCGACACCGAAGCCAAGCGGTTGTGGGCTAGTGACAGTGTGGTCAGATCATTCAGCACCAGCGCGCTAGTGGGCGGTGCGAGTTTGACTAACCCATTCCGTGCTGCAGATAGTATGCGCAGCCGTGCCATTTTCTCGAGCACAGCCATACTGAGCTCGGTGAACCGATTCTCGTCTAGGTACAATTCCTCCAGACCGTGGAGTGGAGCCAGCTGGGTAGCATTGTTAAGTAGATTTTTGCTTACATCAAGCACTTTTAGTGCGTAGCTGGAAGTGCTGGAAGCACTTGTTTCAAGCGTGACCAGCTTGTTGTTACGCAGCCGCAGCTCTTCAAAGTGGGGCGCAACATAAACACTCTGAATATCTAATCCTTCCAACCACAGGATGCGTACTGGAAGCTTTTCTGCCAGTTTCACAGTAAGATTGGCCAGTGATCCTTCCAATATGCGCACTGTGGTTCGTTTGGACAAATCCGGTAGCTCACTATCGACTGTTGGAAGTGATTTGATGACACAAGTGGCTCCTTTCGCCTTCGTACATTTCACTACAGAGCTGGAAATCTCCCCAAATCCGCCACTGACAAAGAGTCCAATGCTGAAATTAAACAGGAAAATTAGAGTTATTACGAGTCTTTTTCGAAAGAATATTCTTTTAACTTACAGCAAAGCCTGGAAGTAACACTTCATGTCGAGGTTGAGATGTGAGTCCTTTCTCCTACTACACTACTTCCTCCACTGAAAAGAGCACTGAATCGAAAATTGCAATTCAAAAACGGTGTACATAGACGAATAGCAAAGTCGCTGTTTCACGTTATCATCAACTGATTATCGTCGATTATAAAATAAACAAAACGGTGCATAGACGTTGTTTTGATGGCCTACTATTTACCAGATAGCTTATACGCGGTTGCTCCACTCCCTTTTCCTGTCAAAGGTTATGCAAACTTGGAAGTTCATCAACATTTGTCTAACCCGGCCTTACATTGTTTCTCATCACTCTGACTGATGATTAATAGTAGGCGCTGCTTTCGGTTAATACCCCGGTGTTACGTTCACAGTCTAATCATACTTTTTCTGTTCTTATTCCCTCTGTTCCAGACGATTCCGATCATCACTATGAATCGCTTTACTCGATCGGTTCGAACGATGGGCGCCACCAGCACCAGCACGATTCCAACTACACCACCTTGCCGTCGCACGCGGAAGGATCGCTGCTTTCCGGTAATGCCACGTCCGGGGTCAACTTCCACGAGCATCGAGCCGGTGGTGGTGGTGGTGATGATGCAAGTGCAGCGATGCTACTTCCCCCTGACGACGAGTTCGACTCGTTCGACAGCGATGACACGGACTACGAGGACGAAGACGACGATCGGAACCGAGCCCGAACGGACAGTGGGGTGGACATACGAAACGCGAAGCTGCCCGATCCACCACCGTCCAGCAGTCAGGTGTACGTGCTGGTGCAAAAGATCAAGAACCTCGGCACACTGTCGGAGATAGCGAAAAGCTTCCACAAGCTGTCCAAAAAAAAGGGAACCAAAGGCGCTACTACGACGACCGGTGCCGGTGGTGGTACGTACGAGAATACGGTCCTGGGCTCGAAGCACGCCGGCACCAAAACAGGGTCCAAAGGAATGAGCTCCTCCACTTCCTCGAAATCGTTCAAACTGCCGCCTCTCCCTTTAGTCGGTGGCGGTGGTGGTGTGCCAAAACCACCACCGGAGGACTACGAGGGGGCAGCAGTCGGCTCACCACACTCCGGGTCGCATCCGGCGCCGCCTGGTTCGTCCTTGCTGCTGCCGGCTTCCTCGCCATCCTTGTCTTCGGCGTCCACCACGGCTAATCGCGCTGCTGCGGCGACGCCGCTCATCTCTAGTCCCGTGCCGGAGCAATCGTCGTCCGCCGGTGTGCGCAGCACGAGCGAGTCCAGCAACGTGAGCGGCAATGTGCCGAAAGCACCCGGCACCGCGGGTTTCTCCCCGGCCGACGGTGCGACGCGCAAAAAGTCCAAGAGTACCAAATCGCTGCGCTCGAAGCTGCGCAAAAGTCTCGTGTCCGATTCGACCAGCCTCAACATCGGAAGCTCGTTCAACGGGTCCCGCAGCACGTTCTACGTAACGTCGGCCGATGTGGATTCGGGCATCTTTAACGGGTCGGACGGTTGCCTTAATCCATCCGCCAGCAGTGTGTCCCAGTCGCAGGAGATGCCAACGAAACCGGCCGAAGACAATCGACGAAAATCGATTGCCTCTGCGACCGGGACGACGGGTCACGGGCGTCCAACGATACCGCCACCACCGCCACCGGCCGAAGCGGGCAAGAGGACGGCAGCATCTTCCTCCGTTTCACCCCTGCTGGCCGCAAGCAACAGCAAGTCGGTGAGCAAGAAGCTGGGCGCTACCTCCTGGTACGCGGAGTGTGGTGTCTTCAAGCAGCCGCACTCCTTCGGCACCGGAAGTGATCAGTCGCTGAGCAATGGAAAGGGCGATGGCAGCATCAGTCCTCGCAGCTCCCTACCACCAAAGGACGGCGGTCCTATCGGTGCTGGACCTGGTGTTGATCTTGGTGGCGGAGGCAGCGCCGGCGATCGCACACTCACCAGCAATGGGCACACATCGTCCTCGTCGTGGTACGCGGACATCTACCAAACCAGTGGCGCATCGGTGGCGAGTTCGAGCGAAAGCTCGGGCGTCTCTACCGGCGGAGAGGGTGGACCGGGCGACGATCATTCGCACAGCATGTTTGTGAACGAGCCGCTGTACCAGATTTACAATGCCGCCAAGCTGGAATCGATCACGCGGGACATTGATGCGGAAATTAGTGGCCGCTCGGAGGCGGAGCTGTACGACGATGGGTACGAGAAGATTGCGGAGCGAAACCGCCGACGGAAGACGGGAGGCGCCGGCGAGCAGGAGGGAGCAGAGGAAGGTGATGAAGGTGGCTGCTCCAGCAGCTCGGGCAGCTCGTCCACCGATGGGGACGATCGGGGCGATGATTCCGCGATGCATTTGCGCAAACCTTCGCGTCCAACGGCGCTGGAGCTGATTGAGCCGCACATTGGCAAGCTGCGTACGCTTTGGTGCGAAGTGCCGGAGGTTCGAAATTCCGAGATACTGGGTAAGTGAGGTAGTGCGAACGTTTCATTTGTCCATGTACTAATCCAATTTCCATACAATTTTCCAGCTACCCTAACGCCGACGGAAAAGCGGCTACAGGAAGCCAAGTTCGAGATACTCACCTCGGAAGCGTCCTACCTGAAATCGCTCAATCTGCTCCGGACGCACTTTGTCAACCATCCTGCCTTCCGCGACACGCGCATCCTCAGCTCCTCGGAGCGGAAAACGCTCTTTTCCTCCATTATACCGGTGCAGGAGTGCTCGGACCGGTTGCTGTGCGATCTGGAAAACTGCTGGCAGGACAACATTATGCTGCTCGGGCTGAGCCACAGCATCTACAAGCACGCGGAGAAGCACTTCCACGTGTACGTGACGTACTGTGAGCATCAGGCCAAGATCGATCGCACCCTGAAGACGCTCAAAGCCAACAAGCCGGAGTTTGCGCGCACACTGGCCGCGCTCGAGGCGGACCCGGTCTGTTGTAGCCTCAGTCTGTCCTCCTTTCTGATGCTACCGATGCAGCGCATTACGCGCATGCGCCTGCTGCTGGACGCGGTGCTGCAGCGCTGCCATCCGGACGATGACGACGAGTTCGGCAGCTGGGAGAGTACGTTCGTGCTGATCAATCGCATCCTGACGCAGTGCAACGATGCGGCCCATCGCAGCGAGCAGCTGTACGAGATGGAGCTGCTGTCGCGGCAGATCGAGTTCCCGACGAACGTGCGGCCGCTGGCGATCGTGCCGTGCGGTATCGGGGCCGCCCCCAGCACGATGCACCGGAAGCTGGAGAAGCGCGGCGATCTGGTGCACGTGCTGTGGCGCGGGGACGATGCGAAGCTCACGTTCGGCAAGAAGTTCTCCAAGAGCAATGTGTACGCGTTCCTCTTTACCGATTTGCTTGTGTTGACCAAAAAGAAAAGGTACGCATGCGTGAAGCCGTTGAGCCGTTCCGTGTGTGTTTAATAATTCTCTTTCTTTTCTTTGTTTCCGCAGCGATGAAAGCTATCTTGTGATCGATTACTGTCAGCGAGCACTGCTGACCGTCAGCTCGGGCGATATTGTGACCGGTCTGCCGGCCAAAGAGATGCAAACGATCGGTAAAAATCTCATCATCATGACACTGCTGGAGAACCACGAGGGCAAGACAATCGAAATGGTAAGCAAAGGCGGGCCACCAAGTGGGTTTAAACGTTCTAACTTGGACTGGGGTATGAGTAACGGTTTCTTTTCCCGCTTTGTCACGCAGATTCTTAGCTGCCCGTCCGAAACGGAACGCGAACGCTGGCTCATGGTGACGGAACCGCCGGCCTCGGAAAACCCGGACGAGAAGATCTACGAGCAGTGGGACTGTCCGCAGGTGATAGCCGTCCATCCCTACCAAGCGCTGCAACCGGACGAACTCGATCTCGACATCAAGGACGTGGTGAACGTGCATCGGAAGATGGCCGACGGTAACTATAAACCGCCTCAAAACACGCCACAAAACATGTCCTAATTCCCTCTGTCCGTTCCGTTTTCTAGGCTGGTACGAAGGTGAACGTATTCGTGACGGTGCCGTCGGTTGGTTCCCGAGCAACTACACGAAGGAAATCCCGTCGGCCCACATACGGGCGAAGCACATCAAGCAGCGCCACCTGCTGCTAACGTACACCTCCAAGTACATCGACACTGCCACTAAAGCCCATCATCATTACCACAATTACTATCATCAACCGCAGCACCAGCAGCAGCATCATCATCATCAACTTCATCATAAACAGCAGCATTTGCAGCATCAGCAGCAGTATCATCATCATCATCAACAGCAGCAAAGCAAAAAGTGAAATAAAACCGTGATTGTGTACTGTACTTAGAAATAGAGAGAGGGAGAGAGAGAGAGAGCGTGCGAGCATTTTGAAGGGAAGTGAATTTGTACAATGGAATATATCTAACACACCTGTACAGAGCTGTGTGCTGTTAAGGTTGCCGCAGTTTTTAGACCGTCAAGGGAAGGGGGGGTGGGCACATCAGCACCGCTCCCGCGCTCTCGCCGGTCAAGCAATAGTAGAATAAGGGTAGGATAGTTTTAGCCGTTCGCGTGTATCTAGAATATCGCTAGTAGTGTTGTACTATACCGTGTAGATATAGCCCCCCTGTTTCATGCCAACATTTCGCTCTATCTAATCGTTACACTGAATTTATTGTGAAATAAAATGTTATTGAATCAAAACAGCGATTTTTTTTCTCTCTGTGTGCGCCACCGTTGGCAATGTGTGACTCTTTCAGTAGCGTCCAGTGAATGAGTCCCATTTGTCCCGCGTACAGCCGGGGTGGCAACAGCAATCAGCAACATTTCTTTCACGATTGAACCGCTGACATGTAACGACGCCATTTGCTTCTTTTTGCCATGTATTTTGGTGTGTACTCTCTCTCTCTCGAAGGCTCATTTCAAGTCACTTTCCGCTGTTCGTTTGAAGGGACACCTGACACATCCTACGTACGGCACAGTGACACACCGGTAACCTTTACCGACCGACTTCGGTCCTTTCCATGCCACACTCATTTCGAAGTGTCCATTCCTCACGTTCGCCACGTTTCGCTGTATCCAGGTACAGTCAACATCCGGACAGAAGCAGATCAGCTTGGTCAGGTTGGGGTAGCGTGCCAGCAGATCGTCCGGAATGTTTTTCAACGGGTTCTGGCTAACACGCAGATTCGCCAGCGCTGGCAACTTCCAGCCCCGCAGGTCAAGCGATTCCAATTGATTATCGTACAACTCTAGCCTAACCAAGGATGGTAGCTCTGTTTCCGTTTCAGTGGTGAAACTGCGGAATGCATTTTGGGACAGCAGCAGCGATGTTAGTCGTTGCTGTTTCTGCAACCGTTGCGCATCGGGCACGGTGAGCTGATTGTTGCACAAATCTAGCGCCTTAATGTTTACCGTGCTGTCGCCGAAAACGGGAAAGCTGGTCAACCGGTTGCTGGTTGCATACAGATAGAGCAGAGAGGAACAGTCGCATCCCGAGAGGTCCAGCTCGGTGAGTAGATTCTGCCGCACGTCCAGCATTACTAGTGCCGGCAGGAAGGTGCTGGTGGTAGCAAACGTTGCTAATTTGTTGCGCCCTAACAACAATTCCTTCAACGCAGGGAACAGCCGCACCGCATCCAGATGGAAGTATTCCATTTGGTTGGAGCTCAGATCGAGTCGGGCCAGTTTCGATGGTTGTTCCGGTTCGGCGGCAGTTTCATCGACCAGCAGGCTAGCTTCCGTGATGTGGTTCGCTTCCAAACTAACCGAGGTTAAATTGTGGAATGCCAGCAACACACCCAAATCGAATGTACCAGTTAGGCGACATTGTTCGATTTTTAAAATTCTCAGCTCCCGCAAGTTGCGGAACTGCTCGGTCACACCGTCCAGCGGACAGTGGCGCACAATCAGCTGCCGAAGATGAGCGTTCGGGTATAGTATCAGGTCCTGTAGCTTGGGTGCTTCCATCAGGGATAGTGCTTGCAGTGGATTGTCCGCGGTTACTTCCAACCGTTCGCTTTCCGTGTGCCAAACATGCACATCCAGGCTGGTGGGTGGCATGTGGGCAAAGAACGCCTGATCCATTTCCTCTTCAACGCTCACGAGCACCGCCACTCGTTGTTGGGTACGATTGCACAGTGCACCATTGCGGTGGCTTGCACCCAGAATCACTACTACTAGCACTAGCAGCACTTTGGGGGCATTTTCCATCACGTCCAGCTCTTTTTAGCCGGAAACTTTACACTTATTATGGTGCACTGTCGCAGGCAAATGACAACTTTTTTTGTGTTTTTGGTGCTGGCCGCGCATACTTTGATTGGTGCGACAAACGGTGTGCCATCGATTCCTGGACCGACAGCCAAAATGTTGGTCATGGTTTGCTACGTTTTGGGATGGTCATTACGCAGTTAGATCCATTGCACACGCGGTTATAAGCTCGTTTGTCGCGTAATTGTCGTTGGTTACGCGCAAACAATTTCAAACCCTGTTTGATGACGATGACGTGTTGTTGCTGCATTTTTAGTATTTCTAGTAATTTTATCATCTATATTAATAGTAAGTATTATACTTTTTACCATTATTACAATAAGCACCGGTTTATCTAATTTCACTTGGCAAACTCTCCCCCTCAATCGGAAAGACTTTACTTTTCCCAATTATAATTGTTTTTGCGTCTTTTCTTTTCAGCCGGCCGAAGAATATGAAACACAAGCATATCTCATCCCACGGATGGGAGACTTCCCCCTCCCCCGCCCATCCACTAGACTGGAAAGCAAATGCGTAGAAAGGCGGAGTCGACAGCGCGGAGTCGACCCTCCGGAATAAAACTCGTGCGCATAGGGAAAATCGTGGGAAATCAAATAGAGGCCCGGTTCTCACAAACACGAGACCGGCACGCGTGCAACGATGGCACCCTCCAAAAAACAACGCAGCAGTGTGCAATCGGGGATGGGCCGATTGGTGAGAGAAAAGGATCATCAACATGCGCGCTCACTCGCACCGACGCACGAGGACACACAGTGGCAAGGGTGTTGCCCAGTGCACGGTGTTGCCGACAGGATTTTCACGAAACGAGGGAATGAGGTAAAGCGAAACGGGGGAAAAGCGAACGAATTGTGTTGATGCTTTTGACTGGCACAAGTGAGGTCGATCCCTTCTTGGTCGATCCAGGATTGAGGATGCGTTCCCACGATTTCTCGATTTTTATCGCACCTGCAGCTCGCAGCGAGGGACATAGCGTGGAGCGTGGAGGAGTATGTGCAAGTGTGTGGGGGGGGGGAGGGTTCCTACCGATTTTGAGTGCAAAAAGGACGAACAAATGGGAGTTTTTATTGCATTGTTCTTTTCTTCTTTTCCTTTGCGCGCATTTTGGGATAGAAAATCGTGAGGCCCTAATTGCAGACTAAGCCATATAAGTACTTAGTACTCAGCAACTATTTAGAAAATTAGAAAATAATTCATAAAACACAATGTCCCTTGGAGAGAGAATATCCTAAGGAATCACAAACAATGTTGGAAGGATAAACTAAAAAATATAAATCCCAAGAATTAGGCCAGAATAAGAACTCTCTTACATATCTCTCCATCCGGCTCTCAGAATATGTATAAAGAAGAGTAATTCCTTTTTACAACAGACTCTAATATTAGTCTACCTTTTTATCCACCAGATCGTCCATACATGGATTGTACAACTCCCTAATGATCATAGAAGTAATGTCTGAAGAAGTCAAAACCAAATAGGCCAAAATTCAAGAGAACCATCATCATGGCAATCAGCTGTGCAGATAAACTTCCAATACCGGAGTCTGGCACACTCCGGAACCGCCCCCAAACCACCTGTCACCATCACCCCAAAATAAAAAGGCCAAGGTCAAATGCACCGGCACCACCAACAAACCGGCAACAAGTGAGCTCTGCCGGCCAAGACGCCGAGGCACCCGAGGAAATTGGGACACAAGAGCAAACCGGGAGCCTGCCGACGGCGGTCCTGGAGCGGATACGCGTGGCAGAAACGCGTTTTGTGGGGCCACACGCCGGTCCACGTGGCCAGTCAGTCGGTCGGTCGGTCGGTTCTCGGCCCAGCACGCACCCATCCTCCGTGTCGCGCGCGCACACGTTTCGCTCGCGTGTCATCTTCAGCATCTTTCCTCTCTCTCTCTTTCGCCTGCTTCGCTTTCACTCTCACCGTTTATGCTGCCTAGAAGCATAACTAGATGAAGCGGGCTGTGTTCATCCGTGCCCTCGGACGGTTTGGTGGTGGGAGAACCCGGAATGAACCCTGCCCCGTAGGATCTAGTTCCCCCTCCAGCGCACGTTTCATCGACACGAATGAACACAACCCGCCCGCCCGCCCGCGGTTGTTCGGTATGCTCTGGCTTCGTTAGGCACTTCCCCCACAGCGCAGAGCATAAAATGCAACATAACACCGACCCTCGCTCGCTCGCTCCCTCTGGTCCTTCTCTTCGTGCTCGGTCCTTCGTGCAGCGCGCGCGTCCCTCCTCGGGAAGACGAAAGGGTCGCGTGGCGTTCGTGCGTACGACGGCCGTTCGTCCAACCCCGTACGTGGCGCAGGGGTTGCATTCAAGGGTGCCGGCCGGTGTCGCACACGCTCGCCGGCAACGGAACAGAGGAGAGCGAACGAGAGAGAGAACGAGCGGGAACGACAGAGGACACACAGCACAGCAGACGAGAGTTGGGATCTGGTGTGCGGCATCATGCATTGCATGCGCTCGGCGTACGCTCATTAAATCAGTCGGACGCCGCTTACGCACATGACAAGTCACGTGTAAGTCGTCGTCGCCCCGGAAGAGTGCCAGTGTGGGCCACGAGAACGCCGCACGCTGCCAACCGGTGTCTGTGTGCGTGTGCCGCCAAGTGTTTTGTGGTGTTGTGTTGTGCCAAAATTTGTTGCAAGTGTGTCCAACCACCACCCCCAACATCAATATATCGCTGAGTATTTTGTTTGCCAAGTGATCGGTTAGCGCGAGAGTGAACAAGAATTAATACAAGAATTTAACGGAATTAAAAAGTGGCAAGAACCTAACGCAAGTGAAAGTGATCCCGCGTGGTTGTAGCAGCATCAGTAAGAGGAAGAACAAACACACAACCATGGATCATCATCTTCCACATCATCATCCGCACCATCATCACGGTACGCCCCTTCACTGGGGCTACTCCACTGCGACGACGCCAAGTGCCACCTCTACGCCGACGCACGCCGGCCACAACACGTGGACGCCCCCGTCGTCCAAGGGCCACAAGCGGACGCTTTCCGAAAGTGACTGTGAGGATCTGTACTCGGAGGAATCGTCCAAGGAGCAGTGAGTATTTGAGGATCAAGTGAGGAACGTGTGTCGTTCGTGTGTTGTGCAATTGCCCGGTTCTATGTGTTGTGTTGAATTGTTGCAGTTTTTTATCAACTTCTAAAAATGTTTAGCTGTCTATAAAGCCAAGTTAGACTACATTTGTGTTCTGTTTATAAAACTCCAAAAGTTTTAAAAGGTCCTTATAAAACAGTGAATATTTGATCAATTTATGCGATTTTCTGCAAAATTCCAATGCTAGTGCTACTTCAAGGAAACTCAAATTCTGCTTTCACACACCATCTGGTCATGTTAAAAAGTCACCAAAACGTTATTTAGTTACCCCTGCTTATCACATGAACCTCTACATCAACTCGCGTGGGAACGACTTTGACGCGCTAACAATTTCCGTCGGCTCGTCGTTCCCACACGCAGTGTGGACAAGGACATGCATACACACACCCCTTCAATTCGGCAGTGCAACACCGGAACCGTGTTACCCTTTTGCATTACCGCGATTAACGTGTTTAAAAGGCAAATATTTCTCACACATAACGCGTTTTTTTGTGTTTTCGCTGTCTTTACCAACAGTACCTCACCGGGAGAATCCGATAGCTGTCAACTGATGAGCCGCAAACGGAGACGCGGCGTGATCGAGAAGAAGCGCCGGGATCGCATCAACTCCTCGCTGACCGAGTTGAAGCGGCTCGTCCCAAGCGCCTACGAGAAGCAAGGATCGGCGAAGCTGGAAAAGGCCGAAATTCTGCAACTAACCGTGGACCACCTGAAGGCACTGCATGCACGTGGTAAGTTGAGCAATCCACCCTTTTACGTTTGTTTGTTTTGTCCCATGCCGTCCTGTGGCGTTCGTTGTCTCGCACACGTACTACTCGGTGCAAGAAATTGGAGATCTTTCAATCGAAGCCCGATGGTGTGCGAGAAATATGACTTCCTGTCCACCGAGAGGGACAGTGCAGCAACAAAAGTATCAACTATCCGCATCTTACCTCGCTGAGTTCCCGTTCCGTGTGCGTGTGTCATCTGGTGCGAGAACACAGATCTCTCTGTACTCTGGTCCCTTTTTAGCTGTCCTGGGAAACTAGCTGGTCGCACGTCCCCCGTTCTTCTTCTGCGAACGGTAGAATCCTAAAACCGAAAGAAGAACATAAAATAAATCCCTTGGACCTGTGTTTGTAGCGCAGACACGTATACGGTGTGTGGAAAGGGACGTGCCTATTTAAGCGTCTAATTAACCGTCACCGTCACTTGGGTGCCCGCGAACCACCCGACCGAGAGGGAAAAGGCGTCTTCGAGCAAAAACGGGCAAGGGATCTTTTTTTCGGGTGCGCTCTGCTGTTGTTGCTCTTTCTCTTCCGATATCCGACATCCGGTCGTCATCGTCGGTGGTGTCCTCTGTTCCTTTCTGGTGCCCTTTTTCTACCTTCTTCTTTTCTTCGGGACTTTGAAGAGGAGGGATACATCGCTAGAAGAGAGCGCCTCTATTGTCGTCAAAGGTCCTTGGAAAGGAAACCGAACCGTTCTTTTCGGCCCTTTCCCACGGTTTCAACGGGATTTGCTTTTGTATGTGTGAGAGTGTGTGTGTGTGTATGTGCGTTTCGTGAGGAAACTTGAACCATATACACGACCCTCCTCAGTGTGCTTTGAAGTGGAAAATGACATGGAAAACAACGTCGCTGGAAAGTCACCGATCACGCTCTCCCGACGGACGCAACGAACCGGCAAGTCAAGTAACAGTTGCGTTTGCAAACTTTTGCACCGTTTTGTTTCGCTTTATGATGCCTGAAATGGTGTGGCAGAATTGTAGAATGAGTGTTGGAGGGACTGTTTTCCAAGATCCTTACCTCAGTGCTAAGTGGAACTGAAGAATTTTCGAAACTTTCACTACCGTGCGCTGTCGTTCTGTTATCACTCGTAGCTCTCGCCTTTCTAATCACCACCACCAAAACCACAATTTACCCCTTTTACCCCTGCGGCCAACCTCACTTGACGGGAAACAAAAACGCGCTACGCAACCCCACACACAGCAAAAGGGGTGTCCCGCTCTCTTAACAGGTCTCAATCACACGATAAATATCAATTTATCGGTCACCACACCCCTCCCCACCACGGGGGACCGACCCGAACGCAGTGCGTGGAGAAGCGTGGACGGTGCGAGATTGGCCGAAAAGATTCTGGCCGTCGACTGTGTGTGTCACACCGCCTGCTTGATTGAGCAACCAGCAACCTCAACCGCCTGTGGCATTAGGAACAAAAAAAAAACTAACTAGATTAATGCATCATCACCATTGGTGACGGGCGCGATGATGAGTGGTTGATGGGGTGGGCCCTTTATCTCTCTCACACTCTCTCTCCGTGTTGAGACAATGCAGGCTGCCGAAATACACCCATGGACCAGAACTTTCCCACGCCACACATTACCCAGGCCGCCGCCGGTGCATTAACAGCCAAACACCCCTTTGGAGGAAAGTTCTGCATCGCAGCCTCTCCCCCGGCCGGCGGGTTGTGGTGTTCTCTCACGCAATTCACCCAATACACACAACAAACTAAACCGGAGTGGCCCTCTTCCCCCCCACCATCCCCCTTCTATTGGGTTTGTTTTTTAGGGCTTGTTGTTGATGTGTGTTGTGCTGCGCTCTTAAATATGATCCCGGCAACAGAAACAGCAACCGAAAGGGTTCTGGGGGAAGGCGCGCTACTACACATATTACGAGGCGCTTTGGGTCTAGTTGGCTGGTGGTAGTGAGGGAGAGAAAGAGAGCGATGATTTAATTCCCGCTTCCCCTCTCTTTCTCGCGCACCCGAAAGAGGAAGTCAACCAGGAAGGAACACACACCGGCAGCAGGGAACACACAGGGGTGAGCAGCAGGGAAGGGAAGAGTGTTAAGTGCCGCAGGATGATTACGTCCGAACGATGATGATGGTGATGATTCCCGCGTATGTGTAAGGGTGAGCGAGAGCGGAGGGGGTGGGTGAGAAAACGATCGCGCAGAGGAAGTAAAGCGTTCCCACACACATCAACCCGCGCGCGCGCTCGTACAAGCGCAACGGTCCGGAACACACCATCGCAGTTCCCCTCCCCAAGTGGTTGCGCGCTTGCTGCTTGTTCCCTTCGGTTGCGTACGTGTAGAGGCAGGAGATCCTTACGCGCGCGAGCCTTTTTTAATCGCGCAACGGCGAAGGGATAAGCGTGAGAGCGTACGGTTCGCCGGGGTTACACGCCGCGTTTAGAAGTTGGTTTGTGTGTAGGGACAATGGGGTTGCGCGCATATTTGACTTATTAATGCCAAGGCAAGGACCTTGTCCACCAGAGCAGAGAGGAGGGGCGCGAGTGTGTGGGATGGTTGTTACAAAAGGAGATTAATTTATACGCCACAAACACACACGCACACACACACACACACACACAAGCATATTTGCAACATCAAAATTGAACACCGTAATTAATTTTCTTTTTTTCTTCCATTTCTTCTCTTCCTTGCAGGACTGGACGATGCGAGCTACGATCCGCAACGGTTCGCCATGGACTACCATATCATTGGCTTTCGGGAGTGTGTGGCGGAAGTCGCCCGTTACCTCGTCACGATCGAGGGCATGGATGTGCAGGATCCGCTCCGGCTGCGCCTCATGTCCCATCTGCAGTGTTTCGCGACACAGCGGGAACTGTCGACGAAAGCGAATGCGGCTGCCGCCACCAGCCCGGCCTGGTCGCACAGCAGCAGCACCGCCTACCCCGTCGCGGCAGCAGCCGCCGCCGCTGCCGTAGCCTACCCGAGCACGCACCATGGCACCAGCGGCTACTACCCTCACCCGCATCACCAGAACTACGGACCGCCGCAAAGTGCAACCGCACCGTACATTCCACAGGTGGCCACCATTCCCCCACCCCTCGACCATCTGCACCAGCAGCAGCAGCAGCAACAGCAACAGCAGCAGCAGCAGCAACATCATCAACAGCTGAGTGGACATCCTTCCGGTGCTTCCTCGGCGGCAACCGCTGCCATCTACGCCACAAGTGCTCCGCTGCACGAGTTGTACAACAGCCAGCATGATTCCGCCAACGCTGGCCAGCAGCAACAGCAGCAGACGGAGCAGCAGCAGCAGCAACAGTCTGCAGTTGGCACGAACGGTGCACCGACGTACACGGATCTGTCCAACAACAACCCGAACCGGGGTTTGTCCGCGTACGGCAATCCGCAGTACCCGGTGAGCACCTCGACGCACGGATACAGTGCGTCGACCAGCTCGTCGTACAACACGGCAGCGAAGCCGTACCGTCCGTGGGGTGCCGAGATGGCCTGCTGAAGAGAGCAAGGAGGGAACGAAGTGGGAAGTGAAGCATATGCTAGAGTTGCCAAAAAGAGTGTGTGTGTGTGAGGAGGAAAAAAGAATCTTTCCCATACCGGGGAATCGAACCCGGGCCTTCTGGGTGAAAGCCAGATATCCTAGCCACTAGACCATATGGGAGGCTTGCGAGAGAGCTATTCCGCTACGTACTGATTCTACCGCTCTACTTTGCGTATGCGATGCAGTGCGCCTGACTCTGCCAAAGACAATTGCCATTCACCACGCAAGATTTCATACAAAGTAGCACAAACCATTTCGCTGGCAAAAGATTATTTGATTTAGAACACTCAGGAACGATGTAAGAGTAAGAGCTTACGCACAGAGTCATATTTAAGGAAGCTGGTCCGCTCTGGAAGAGATGGAAGGGAAACACACATATGTTCTAAGCTTTAACTACACTAAACCATAAAAGGTGTCCTTAAGAACCGCTCTTTTTTGTACATACACAGGTGTGATTGATTGTGAGTGAGTGAGAGATGTTAGGAAATAAGAATCATAAGTAAGAAAGAAAGAGAGAGAGAGAGAGAGAGAGAGAGAGAGAGAGAGAGAGAGAGAGAGAGAGAGAGAGAGAGAGAGAAAGAGAAGTGCGCTAGCAACATAGATAGAAGATTATTTATTAGCAAGCGGTAAAACGTTCCCGGACCACCGAGTACAGCATCCCAAAGGGTTGAAGAAGCGGGAGACGCGTTTCTTCCAGGGTCTCTGAAGACACGCTGCCAGAGTACGTTTGTTTACGTATTTAGCCTATTAAGCGAAACCAAATCGAGTCAATTAGGTCATAAGAAACTTTTTTTCACTTATCAGTAGGATTAGGATAGTTCGATGAACGTACTGTACCAATACCAAGAAGAGAGAGAGAGATACACCAAATGAAGAAACGCAAGATTGTGATTTGTGCAACAACATTTCATGCCGCTAAATCGACCAAAAAAAGGATTCAATTGGACCTGAAAAAGAGCATTTTACATATTTTTATATGCGTATATATGAAACTGGGAAAGTTTACAACCGAGCCAAACCTTTACTGAAGAACCGTTTGATGAAAGCAAAAATGAAAATAATTGTTTTTTTTTTCTTGTTTATTATGATGACATTTCTATGAGGATGATGGTGAAAGGAATTCTGCAACGGATGATGCAACTTTTGAGTCTAAAATTATTATTTTGTTTGCCTTCTTTTACTTCAGCCTTGATTATTTTATGTTGATATTCATTTCTCCTACTCATTCTACAAGAAACGCCTTCACATTTATCTCATATTTTCAAATTCTGCTAATTATTTTATTACCACGTTTCCGGCGTTAAATTCAAATCGAATGTACCACCGCGCCACGTGGATAGCCGTACGGCGCGTGGAAGAACTCAACCAGACCCTATAGCCATGTTGTCACTTTTGACAAAAACGTCAAAGCCCGCCCGAAAGCGATGCGTGTGCTGTGTGTATGTACGCGAACGTGTGCGCTAGTATATGTGTGTGTGTGTCCCCGCGCGTGTGTGTGTGTTCGTCGCATTGGTTGCTGTCGTGTGATTTGCTGCCCTTTTTTCGGTGCCCCTATTATCGTATTTAGCAATTTCACCATCCGACGGGAAGTTCCAGTGCCAAGGCCAAATAGTCAACAACGCTCCCGGCCCTCCAAGTGACTGCGCGGCACCAGCTGCAGCGATCCTTTCCCGGTGTGCTGCCGCCCTCTCTCACCACACACACCACCCGCGGAAAGAGGCGCTCCGTCACGCAGGGCTTTTTCTTTTGTCCGTCGCGCTGCTGTTTATCGCCATCGTCATCCGGAGTGTACACTGCAGTGTCAAAGTGGATCATTCCATCGGTGCGTCGGTTGCTGAAGTGCCCCCGGGTGGCCACGGTACAAGCGCTGCCGGTCGCCATCGTCGTCGTCGTCGTCGTGGTCAAACCGAGCGCGAGGCTCCGCAGCCGCAGGGAGTGGTGGTGGTGCTCGGGTCAGCTGCAGGTCGCAAACGTCGACCGCTTGGGGGCGACAGGTGACAGCTGAAGGTTGTACGCGAGATATCGGTAGCCCGGGGGGTGCTGCGGACCGGCCGGCAAGTTGGATAGAGGAAGGGGACAACGATGTCCGATTCGTTCTTTGGGTTTGATGCGTCCCTGCCCGGCGAGGACGACGATGGCGGTGGCGGAGGCGGCGGCAGGTCCGGCGGCGGTGGTCGACGCGTGCTGGGCGGAGGAAGCGGTGGCCGGGGATCCGATTCGGAGGAGGAGTACGACGCCCTTAACGATGAAACGTTCGGTCAGGCCCGCCAGGACGATTGGGAAGATTTGCACGAGAATCTGGTGCGAATGGACCAGCGGGAAGGGGGCGACGGTGATTCCGGGGCCGACTCCGATCTCGACATCAACTTCTCCTCGGTCGGAATTGACAACTTCGAGCTGGACAACGATACGGAACCGGAAGCTCGACTGCAGCTCGACCCGAGCGTGTGGACGATGCCCAGCAAACCGGAGACCCCGCGACACAGTGTGCCCTCCGTACCGGCCCCGATGCCCCCGGCGATCGTCAGTGCACCGACCCCGCTTCCTGCCACAGGTAAGTGTTGCTGTCGTTGCTTGTTCTTGGTGGCTTGAATTCAACCTTCCACTCTTCCACAGATCGGTTCGGTGCACCGATGGGACGGTTTCCGACGATGCCCAATGCAGGGCTGCGCATCTGCTCGCTGGAGGAAATTGAGCAGAACATGATCAAGCAGCAGCAGGAACAGATGCGCCGAGGAATGACCCCGCTACCTCGTCCTCCGCCGGGCTTTCTGCCCCCCTCCAATCCAACCCAGGGTGGTATGCAGCCGCCCCATCCTCCCGGCTCGATGCCGCCTCCCTCGCCAATGATCCATCGTCCGCTGCCGATTCCGATCGGGTTTCCTTCGCCGGCGCTGATGGGAGGAGCTCCCGGAGGTCAGCCGTCCGCTCCCGGCGGCCCGATGGGCGGTCCTCTGTTTCCGCCCACCAACATGCCGCCACCGAACGGACAGCCGGGCGGGCCTCCATTTCCCTTTCCGATGAACTTCCAGGGTCCGCCCGGATCCGGGGGAATGCCTCCCAACAACAACAACAGCAACAACGGCAACAACAACAACAATAATGGTGGGATGAATAATAATGCCAGCTTCAGCCAGCGGCTCGTGGAGGAGATACAGCAAAACCATCCGATGCTGCCCCACTACCGGCCGCCGGGTCCGCTACCGATGGGCGTACCACCTCCACCGGGCGGTCCGGGCCAGATGCCCCCGATGCCACCGCACGGCGGCAACTTTAAGCACCCGTTCATGCCGCACCATCATCCAGGATTTCCGCCCAACTGGAACGGGCCACCGCAGATGCACCACGGCAATATGCACCATCACGGTGGTCATCATCATCCGGGCTTCCCGGGTGGACATCACCACTTTCCTCAGCAGCAGCAGCAACAGCAGGGACAAGGACACCATCATCATCATCATCAACAGCAGCAACAGCAGCAGCAACACCATCACCAGCATCAGCAGGGTGGCGGTCATCGTTTGCACAATGGAAAGCAGAACCGGAACTACGAGTACGATGAGTACGCGAACATGATGACGGAGCGGGCGAAACACTGGCTGCTCGGCATTCAGCTCTCCCAGCTGAACAAGGACACGGCCTACTACAACGATTACTACTTCTGCGTAATCCGCGACCGGAAGGAGCGCGAGCGAGGCGCGGAGCGGGAAAGCAAAGCGCACAAGGACAACACGTTCTACCATCCGTTCAGCCAGCAGCAGAACCAGCAGCAGCAGCCGCAGCAGCACTGGAACGGGTTCGGGCGGGAGCGCCGCAATTCGGAGAACTCCACCTCCACGAAGGACGGCATCAAGGAGATACAGCCCCGCCGCTACAAGCTGGTGCAGTTCGAGAATTCGCTCGGAAAGCTGCAGTGTGGCAGCGTGATTGCACCGCGCAAGATCATCGACCAGGATGTGGTGGTGGATCGTTCCGTCCCCGAGGGCGGCAGTGGCCCCGGCGGACCGGGCAGCGGTACCGGAGGGAGTGGCGGTGCTCCCGGCAGCTCCGACTCGGTGCACAATCAGCGCCGCTCGCGACAGATCCTGCTGCACGTGGAGAACCTTTACCGGCTGCTGCTGCGCCTGGAGGACATGTCGAACCAGCTGGCGATCGAGGCCAAGCAGCAGATGCGAGAAAAGCGCGACAAGGAGCGCCTGCTGGCACAGGAAAAGCTGGCCAGCGGCGGTACGGATGAGCAGAACAATGTGAGCAGCGGCGGCGCGGGTCAGATGGCGGCCGTACCGGCATCGACGATGTCCGAGGTGGAACAGGATACGGTGGAGAATCTGATCGAGCGCATACTGCCGTGCGTGAACGCGGAGGGCGTGCTGCGGCTGCTGTCCGTGCGCAAGGGCAAACTGCTGCTAACGCGCATCCAGAAGGCGCTCGGCGAACATACGGCCCGCTGGACGATCTGGTGCACGGTGCTGTCCACGCTGGTTGCCCTGCCGAAGCGCGATCGGGAGGATGCGGAAGATCAGCTCAGTCCGCTGTTTGCTGAGTTTGAGCTGCACGTGAAGTATGCACAGGCCGGCGAGTTGATGCCGCTGTTCGAGACGCTGCTCAACACCGACCAGTTGCTCAGCTTGGTGCCCCGGTGCAAGTTCCTGCTGCTGACGATGCTCACTCTGATCGCGCATATGGAACACTTGACCACGATCGATGGGTTCGATGGGCTGGCGGCAGTGAGCAACGGCGATGAGGCGACCGACAGCACTAGCAACGATGGTGAGGAAAGCGGCGGTGGTGGCGATGGTGGCACTGTCTCCCGCCGACTCATCTGGTCGCGCTGGATGAGTCTGCTGCGCGAGCTGGCACGTGTGCTGGACAGTGCTGCAGCCGTTGCGGTCGGCAGCAAGCCCCAGAAGGTACTGCTCAAGCTGGATTCGTCCTGTGGCAAGGTGAAACAACTGCGCGCACACCTACAGCGCCATCCGGAGCTGGAGCTGGAGCGCAAGCTTCGGGCCATCGTATCGATCATCGACATTGGCGGTCCCTCGTCCCTGGCAACGACGGCGGAAGGATCGGCGTCCGGCGAGGAAGTAAGCAAAAAGTAAGCATTCGTTTTCGAGGGAGTTTTCGTTACATTCATTGTACGGAACGATTGGCATTGGCGATCAAAAGCAACGGAAGGGAACCCAAAATGCGATGACGACGGAGATGATGATGATGATGAGGGTGAGGGTGACGAAAGTGTGACTGAAAAGGGAGAACAGTTTATAAGGGCGATGAGTCCCTTTTCTAGCGATTATATGAAAATTTCGTTTACGACCGCCGCGCACGTAGCTTTAGTGGAAGGAAGGAGTTTATTTCGTTTTATTATTTTCTTATTTGCCCCATTAACTTTATACTTACGCTAATAGTTGCTCTTTTATATTTTGTGCTGTTTTTTTTTTTAATTATTTCCTTTTATTCCCAATTATGAACGTGCCGAGGTTTGACAGGCTCTGGAAGAAGGGCGCTTGTCCTGTTCTCCATGTACGTAAAACATGGCAATTCCCTCTTTCCGCGTGTAGAAATTCTGTGTAAAATGTATCCAACATGTAACTGTATAAACAAAATCCTCAAACTCTAATGACCGCTCGCCCACGGGCGTGTAAGGACAGGGAAAACGTAGGGACAGAAGAAAATAGAAGCAAACGAATTGTTAATAGTACGCGCACCACCACCACCACCACACACAAACATTATGGCTTAGTTGCGTAAAGCAAAACACTCAATGGCAAGTGTTGGCGGATTAAGAATGTAAGACAAAGCGTACTGTTTGAAATTGTCCTTCGTTTAACACAATTTGCTTAGTTTGTTTTTGGGTTAGGCTTAAACACATTCTGTATGATCATTACTTTTAATTTAAGCCGACCGGCGGCTGCCCCGTTGCGTCGGGCTGGCTTCGGGCAAACGATTGTGTGTGGGGGACCGTACACATACGACGGGGGGAGACACGACACACACGTGTGCCACACGCATGGCGCTGTGTACGACGCCCCTTTCGTAATGTAAACGCGCTTCCACACACTACACATTCTAGCGAAGAAGTGCGCGCAACGAGAGACGAACAATAAGCGCGCGTAAGGTGGTTTTAGTGGCGTTGTAATCGAATGAAAATAATAAAGTAATATTAATGTAGCGATTGTTAAATCCATACGCGAACGGAGCGTGTGTGTATGATGTGCGTTAACGCCGAAAGAATAATCAAATCATCTAGTGTGGTAAGCGACAAGAGATAGTGAGGATAGGGGACGTCCGTTCGCTGTTGAATGAGAGGGACTCTAGCTTAAAATGCGGCGAAATGTACAATTAGTAGGGATAGATAAGGCAAGGCAATGCGATAGAAGGGAATAGGCTGTTGTCCATAGAGTGACAAGCTAAAAAAATGTAGGAGCAGAGAAGAAAAAAGATTTTCAGCATCCTTCGAACCGGATTTGAACCAGTGACCTATGGATTACTATGGAGAGACGCTTCTACAGTCCACCGCTCTACCAACTGAGCTATCGAAGGCGATGAGAGAGGAGCGCTAAAACACCTATTACAATCCTGCTCACTCACTCATGCTGTTCTCTTTTTTGTTCTGTTCTGAACAGTTCTAGAACATTTGACTTGACTAATTGGAAAGCTTTCCATCAAAAATTGAAATGTCCAAAGCAATCAAATAATCCAATTGATGTAGACATATTGAATCTAGATGAAATGATGTTCTGTGTATCTCTTTTGTACGTTTCGTTGCAGTAATTTACACATTTTTTTGCCTTACTTTTACTCACTAATTCTTTTTTTGCTTCTGGTCTACAATAAAACATTACAGGAAAATCTTAAAAGACGACGGCTCTCGTGGAGTAAAAACATAGGAATCTCACTCTTCAAGAGAAGAAAAAAGTTTCTTCGTTCCTTCGAACCGGATTTGAACCAGTGACCTATGGATTACTCTACCGACCTTTCGCTTCTACAGTCCACCGCTCTACCAACTGAGCTATCGAAGGATGTGTCAGAGAGGGCGCTACACGCCATATGTAAACAACAGCCTAGCAGGTATGAATATATTTCGTTAAATGGGTAATTCTCGTGATTTTTGTTTAAAGCAAATCTATCTCAAACATGCAATCGAAAGTGTTTTCACCAAAAAAGTATCCACATGCTTGGTAATCATTTCTTCGAAGCGCTGCATACCAGAGAATTTATAAAGCTGTAACAAAACTAACTTTCAAATTGGCTTAAACGAACACAGAGCCTTGTGTATTAATGCAGGCTCCAACATTCTTCAACAAGCACGTGCTAGCCGAATTGCTGCGAAATGCTATTTATTATTTCATCGATTCGTAGAAACCGCAAGATTTGTGATGTTATGTTTTCACCATGACCACCACCACCACCAGTTGAATGGCGCGTCGTGTACGTGTACCCACAATGGTGACATTTATTTCCCGCGACACGCTTCACCATAGCGGGCCATATCAGAAGAGTGTATATAGAGTAGCCTGAGTAGCCTAATTTTAGCACAAACGAATCCGCCACCCCCGGCCCCGAGCCGAAACGCCAACGGTCGGCGGCAACAACCTGTTGCAAGAATCAGCCTCCCCCGCATGGTGGGCAAATCATCTTTGGCCGATGGTTCTGCTGCTGTGTTGTGATATTCCACGGCCACCAAGTTCCTCCATCGGCAGTTGGAATAATGTCGTCGTATTCTGGAAAGTTCGCAATAGAAGCCTACCTACATGTTTGTGTAGAGTCGTGCCACAACCCCAGATGCTCCACCCAGAATATGGGTGTCCATAGGAGGGGCAGAGGGCGCAAGCAAGTTATAAACCCCACTTGACAATTTTTCAATGCCTTGCACACCACACAGCATTGGACCACTTGACTTTCTTGAACAACAGTCATTTTGCAATCTTTTGGAAAGGGAGAGAGGCTTTTCTGCAAATAGGGAAAGCGTAGAGTCCCTAGTCCCTCTCTTACACTTACGTTATCATCTTACCATCGATTAGTGCACAAACCACCAAACCATTTACCCCCTCCTCGCCTGGCACTGGCGAAACGCCACCTCCCCAAACACTTCCTTCCAGAGCAGCCAAGTGCAACGTTTGAAAGGTCCTTTTGGCCTGTGTTCTCGAACCACAGTAACCGCCGAGTTTGTTAAGTCGTGGAAAACAGCCGTTGTTCCGACGGACTTGACATCAAGTATTATCTGTTGGTGATGGTGGCGGTGGTGGTCGGACGGTTGTTTGCGAATGTCTTCTCTGAGCTCCTATTTATTTTACAGTGTCTCAGAAAGCAGCCGCCATCACACCACACCGCCTTTGAGTCATCGTGGTCCGTCTCACACGAAGTTCATTATGCATCCCACGGAGTGGTACTTACAAAACACACGCACAAACTATGTACGTATATGTGCACACAATACAAAGATGTTTGCAATGGGTTGTATGTCCTTGGAGTGTCATAACCAAGCGCCGCCAGCCGGGGGCAAACAACACACAACGGATCGGTCAGCTGCTGGACGGCATTGGGGGGACATTGAGCAAAATCCCTATTTCCACCGGGCCGCGCGGGAAACGGGGAAGGATGTAAACGACGGCATTTGAATCCGGAATTCTCTACCCCAGGCACCGGGCACAAGACCACGGGAGAGGAGCACGTTTACTGCTGCCGCTGCTGCTGAATGCGCTTGAATGCAAATAGCCTCCGATTTTCGCGAACTTCCTTCGCGTTTGCTGTGTTATGTGGCGTCGTCGTCAAGCCTTTTGTCCTCGATCGCTGTTGGAAGAAGGCACAAAACTGTGCTATGCCGGCAGGATGCCATTGAGTGGAGGAGTAGTGGGTTTATTGTGGCAGCCGTGAGCGAGGGGCAATTTATTTGCAAATCGTTGGCAGCCCTACTACCCCCGCAACACAAATCGCAACGCTCAGCAACGGGGCGGCGCACCACGTGGTCTCTCTGTGCGTGTGCTCGTTCGTGGAGTCGTGGAAGTTGCTTTCAATTAACCACGTGCCTGATATGGGGTTGGATCAATTATAGTTCATTCTTTTGCTGGTGGTTTCTTAAAATTCGGAAAAACGCTCCTTTTAGCGTCACCTTCTTCACCGAAAAGCCAGTGGAGAGAGTGTCTGAAACCTGAAGGACCGGCCTTTTGTTGCCTGTAAAGTGTGATTTTAGTGATTTTATTTACGATTTTTTCCCCTTACAACACGCGGGAGATTGAAACGAAAGGGAAACAGTTGTTTGCTCGAAGGGTCGATAGAAAGGTTAATTGTGTGTTCGAACGTGTCATCATTTTCCCATTGTGTCCCAAAACCAACTGTGCTTCCCTGTAATGATATCTCTGGTGGTTGTGGCACAAAACAACGATTTTTTGGTGTAATAATCATCAAACGGCCACATGGCTTCTACGCGAATCTACATAAATTATCCGCCAGACAAACACACATTCCATGCTGCATGCAAAAAAGGACCGCCACAAACGGTCTGTTGATCGTTAAATTCGATTTCTAACTACCAACAACAACCTTTACATTGGCTTATCGCGAGTGTGTGTTTGTTTGTACGCGGTGTTTGTTTCCCTTCCCAAAGGGACGGACATTTTTTTTTCTTCTTCTTCATACAGTCATTTTGTGCGTGAAAAGTGTCGATTTTCGATACATTTTTCCCCTGCATTCCCTGCTTTTGTCCCGTTTCTCTGCCCTACGCAATGATCGTTTTGCATGTGCGCTTCTTGTACACGCGTCACACACACGCACACACGCAAGCGAGGGAACGGTGATAACGGCGCACCGGGAATAACGGCGGGCTCTTTTTGTGCCCATTTGTCAACTCATAGCCGGTAGTTGTAACATTATCCTCCCCTTTGGAGGGTGAACTCAAACAACAGCAGCAGCAACAACAACAACATTAGGCCTTCCGCATTGCGAGTGGCTTTTGATTGCCGTTTTATTGACCTCGCCCGGCAGCTCAGATTGCGGATGGAGTTTGGGGTGGTGTGGTGCGCTGGGATGTGCATATTTATTTTGCCCTTAATCGAATGGTGCGCACTTTTTTCTGTTACGCGATACAAAGTTTTGCGCCACCAAATTGACATTATTTCGTTGGAAAAACCCCACCCCGGGTACGGTGAACTCAAAGTTGTCGCTATAGCACCCGCGGGTGGTGGTTGCTACAACACCTCTCCTCCCTGTACCCAAAAAGCATCGAAGCAATCCTTGGGCGAGTCGACGTTTTTTGTCGCCACCACCGACCGGTTTGTCGCCTTCCGGCAGCAGGGTAAAGAAGAAGAAACCACGTGTCCCAAAAGAACAATTCAAAGGTCCTAAAAGCGGAAGCGCATTACTACTGCCCTCTACTACTGCCCCGCAAAGCAATGAACTTCCATCAGACATTTCGGTGTGTAACCCCATTATCATCGACCAAACAACACAACACACCCCCTCACTCCGTCCAGCCCGACACCAAAGATGAGCCGAACTTTGGTTGGAACGGTTGGTTGGTAGTAGTAACCATTGGCTTTAAGGGAGCACGAAGCAGTGTGGGCATGTGACGCAGAAGGTACGTTTTACAGGGTTTCGGTATTATATAAAAGGGAATAGTTCAAACACTTGGGGGAATGTTGCAAATCGGTAGAAGAATGGTATAAGCATGCTGTGGAAGTTTGCAATCATATAGGGGAGTGTTGGCACCCACAGTCTGATGACAGCTCCACAGTATGCTTGCAAAATTCCCTTAGTCGGTTGCAACACTTCCCTATTTGATTGCAAATTTCCACAGTATGCTTGCAACATTCTCCTACCGATTTGCAGCATTCCCCTAAGTGTTTGAACTATTCCTTTTTATATGATTCGAAACACAGTAAAGGATCTTTTTCGTCTTGCTAGAGCCTGTTTTAAGCAATTAAGTGTTCAGATACAACACTATCATCATTAACATCAACCGCCACAAAATCATTCTCAGAATTCACTCCTCAGCATGTCCTTATCGCACCCAAATGCTTATTGCCCCCAGAAGCGCCTTCATGGAACAGACACCCGTTTGTACTAGCGCTGAATAATTAACCCTTGCCGGCAAAGTCACTACTGGTCCGGCCCAGAATGGCTTACACCGGTAGTGGCTTTTCCAAACCACTCCGAGAATCGATTACCTACCGCTAAACACTAATTTCCCTCCAAAAGTCGTGCTTTGATGTGTCCTGCCCCGTTTGAAGCTTTGAAGCGACACACGGGAGCGCTCTCTCTTTCTCTCTCTCTCTCTCTCTCGCTCTCTCTCTCTCTCTCTTTCTCTCTTTTTTGTACCTTTTTGGGTGGTCGGTCCTCCGAAAAAAGTAGTAGAATCTGAAGTGACTGACTGAAAAATCAATATCCAGCGCATTTCTCCCATTCCATCACGATTGCCCAAATGAAGGTTGTGACACACCCCGGAGTTGTGACGCGCCACCACCATGGCCCATGGCGCACGGCGACGAAGCCACCTTGGACCATTGGACTTGTTTTTTTGTTGTTGCCCGGTGGTAGGTTGCTGTTTGTGCTTGGTATTTGGTGTGCTTTTTATAGTCCGCCAGCTTTGCCTGGGTCATAATAAAGAAAACTGAAGCGCGTTCGCGTGTGGCCGGCTAAGCGAGCGCGAAAAGGTGAGAAAGGTGAGGTATTATTAAGTTCTTGTCAGGACCTGAAATATCCATTACACCCGCTCTGCTCAGTAATTTAGCTGGGGAGGGAGGGCTTGCTGGAGGAGAGAGAGCTGATGTGCTGATATCCTGATTAAAGTAAATGACGACTACCTTACCCGATTCGGCTTGGAAGAGGGAGAACCTGCAAAAACGGAACCTCATTGGGGGAGGGAATGTTCGTTTGGTTTGACTCCAAACCTGCAAAAAGGTTGCCAAGTATCTGGTCGGGGACGGGGCCCGCGTGTCCATTAGCACACGACACGCAATGGAAAACAAGGTGGGTTTGAACACAGTCAGTGTTTTGGGGACGTTGAGGGTTTCGCGTGTCTAGGAATTATTGATCCTGCCCATGACATTCCCCATTTTTTGGGTCCACACGTGCTACACTCTCTGCAGAGGGGCACGGGAATTAGTCATAGGGCGGCACACTTTGGAACGATGTTCCTTTGTCAAAGGAGAAATCCAAAGTTGTGCCCTTCTTCCCGCTGACAGTTGAATCATCTTCTCTTCACGCCGGTCTAAGAAGATAAGTTTTTGTTTTATTTATTCAGTTAATCTTTCCGAACGCAACAATTACGCTTCAATAATTCACTTCTTGTCATCGTTCCGTTTCCGCACTTGACCAAGTCGACGATAAGTTTCTGCTGATAAAGTATCTGCTCAACGTACTGTTGGAGCGACGAGCATGCCAGCGGATTGTTTGTCATTCGTAGCGTCACCGTAGGCCAACGCTTGCTATACAGCAGTGGCACGGCCGTGAACAGATTGTTGACCAGCGTGATGAAACTTATGGCGGGCAGATACCACCGATCGTACGTTGGCAGCCTTCGCAGTGAATTGCTTATCAAAGCCAACGTTTTCAGCGAGGGCAGTCGCACCTTACGGCTAGCGGTGAACGTTTCCAGCTGGTTGAACGATACGTACAGTGATTGCAATTGGTTGAGCCCGGCGAGACCGGCCAAATCGAACGTGGTCAGCCGGTTGTAGTCGAGATCGAGTACTTGAAGCTGGGTGTACTTCGTCAAATCCCACGGTTGTTTGTGGATGCGGTTTTTAGATAGCAGTAGCGTTTTAAGACTCGGTGCATCGAGCAGCAGTAGATCGAGTAGTGTGAGATTGTTTTGAATCGCTTCGATCGAGCCGAGGGCGGGCAGTGTCACTGGAGCGGACGAGTACAGCCGTTGAAGATTGCATTCCCGTATGCTTAGCGTTGTCAAGCGTTGTAGCTGCCGCAGACTGTTGAAATCTAGGTACTGCAACGGGTTGTTGTCTAGGTAGAGGATCTCGATGCTAATATTGTCCGCTTTACCGGTAGGAGGAGGAATCATTTGGATTTGATTGTATGCAAGATTTACCTTCCGCAGTTGGTAGGTTTTCGCGAACAGCTCAAAGTTTAGGAACACAATTGCACAACTCTGCACGTTGAGAGTGTGTAGCTGTGACAGGGCTCCAACTGTGCGTAAGATCGAGCGATAGTTGCAACCTTGAACGGTTAGTTCCTGTAGGGATGCGTTAGGGCTGACCGATAGGGAAGTTAGCCGGGTAGCTTGCATTATACTGATCGCTTGCAGCACACTCGGTATGGTGAGCGATGTTTCGTAGAAATTTGGAAACGATAGAATCGAGATGAACGCTGAGACACTTTCAATGAAAGCATCGAGTGAAGTAGCTTCAAGCTCTAGTCGTTGCACGACCAATGTTGTGTTCTTTTCATCCAGCTGATCTTGCAGATGTTCGGATATCTTTTGACCGGTTCCGCGCAATGTGCTCAGCTGCCTCAGCGAGGGCACAACATCAGCTGTTGACACCATGTCGTTTAATTGTAACATTAAACAGGCTGCAAATGATAGCATGAAATTGTTATTCTATATGATCTTCGGAAATGTTTTGTTCCCCAAATGTACCTGTTGAAAAGTATCCCCACCAATGCCGTTTTACTCTAGACATGTTTTAGCACCCCTGTCTGCCAGATTGACGGACGATCACACAATGGGGTTGCTAACACGATCACACCTTGTCGAAAGGGATGTGAGACAAATGATGATTACAGTGTCGATTTGTTGTGTCTTTTTTATGCCATACTATCTAGCCCTCTAGTTAATATACGTGCGGTGCTTTTCCAACGTACTGCAGGTAGGGTTACCGTCTGGAGTATCTGGATGTCATTGCCATCCATAACAGGTCTGGTAGAAGTGGTATGAAGTTGTGGCTTACATCCAGGAAGCTTAACCGAGGAGGAATCAACTACTGCAAACGATTCTAACACATTGTCGCTGTGGTCGTAACCTAAGAGGTTGGGGAACTTGTTGACCACTTCTGGTAGGGTTAAGATCTCAATAGACCCTAGCAACAAATACTTCAACCTAGTTGTATTTAGCTGAGTAACGGTAACAGTCCTAACTTTGTTGTTCTATAGCTCCACCACTGACGGCTGTGGCAAGGTGATCTTTCGTCTGCCTGGGTGTCAGAAGATTGTTGACGATATTTGGCAAGTTAGCCCTGCGGCACAGAAGCAATTGCGCTAGCTGCTGTGGCACAGAATGAAGTGATAGTTGTTACTTCAGATATTATCCATGTCTTGTCGATCACTTTCTAACAAACAAGCTCACTTATGTGACTGATCTCGAACCAATTTTGGTGATCTTCAAATGATCGTCACCGTAGAATAATCATGTCTCTCAGGTGCAAAACAATTCATAACACAATTAAATTATCCGAATTTAAATGGTTTATTACACTCACACTTGGGACAATAACATCGCCGTCTTGCTGTCTTGCTTCCTTTTTAAAGATCGCCTCACCTCAAGGTACGTTCATACAGCAGGCGGAATTCCATTTATCCAACGATATCGAGCCGTTGTAGTTCATTGTTGCACACTTTCGGGCAATTGTGACTATCAGTGGTGGATTGATAGTGGTAATGCTTATTAGATTTAAGTAGCTCTGCACCGACGCACAACGTAATGGGTTCTTTTCCACGTTCAGCATGAAAGTCGGTGACAGCTCGCTCGTGTACACCTCTGCCGGTACAAACTGCAACCGATTGCCCTTCAAGTAAAGGTAGTTCAGCTGAGGAAAGCTACAGTTGGCTAGCGAAAACGACTCGAGCATATTATCCACCAGCTCAATCGATGTTAGATTGGGCAGATGTATCAGCTCGCTAGCTGTAACCGTGCGCAATCGGTTGCGGGAGAAATCAATCCCATTTAGCTGCTGGTGCTCCTGCAACTGTGCCAAATCGATCGTGCTGAGCTGATTGCCATCCAGGTAAATACGCTGCAGATTGGGCAGGTTTGCGCTCCTAATTGTAGGCAGCCACTGAAACTGATTGCCTGGTAGATTGGCGGTCAGTGTTTCCGGAAGATCTAGCTGCTCAAACTCAATCCACGTAAAGTTGTTACCCGGTCCTAGCTGTAGCTCTTGGAGCAGTGGGAAAGAAGTGGGCTGCGAGGCAAAGAGCGAATGCATACGATTGTGCTGTAGAAGCAATCGCTGCATTGCAGTAAATGGGGCAAGTACGGCAATGTCCAGCGTGGTAAGCTGATTATAATCCAGATGTAGATCGCGTAGCGAGTTAACACAGGAAGACTCATGCACGGGCAGTAGTAAGCTGATGTGATTCCGCAACACCTGCAGTGTGGTCAGCCTGGGAAGATAGCACAGCACGCTGAGGTCTAGCAGACGTAGGAAGGATTTTTCAATGCCGAGAAACTGTAGATTACGCAGATTGACGATCGTGTCGGGGATGCGGCGCACGGCACTGTTAACGATGTATAGCGATCGAAGTTGGTGGTTGGGCAGAATGGTAAGGTGCTTTAATGCCGGTGCCGATTGCAGCTCCAGTGTCTCAATGGCCAAACGAGGCGTTAAGGAGAGCGCCTGTTCGTGGTAGCTTTGGATGGTGAGTTCGGTGAACAGCTTGCTGGCCAATTCCATGACGTTTTGAATGGCAACAGGATCCGTTAGAAGGCATTGCTTAATGATCGTTGTTTTCGGCTTATCAATTGAAGTCATCGTTTGTAGCTGGTCGATCCAGCTATCATTACCGATGGTGAAGGTGTTGAGTGTGCAAGTGTCACGATATTCTCTGCTGCATTTCGAATCGTCACTGGCAGTGGAACGAATGCACGAATGGACGAGGAAGAAGACTGTTTTTGGAGGTGTAGATGGGAGATGGATTAGTGAACATTTAACAGCACAGTTCAGGGTAGCGTGTAGTGTAGTGTACCTAACCTATGAACAACTTCATCACTTGTGTTTGAAATCCATACACTACTGTCCAATTTAATGTTTGGACTGTTTGACCATTGATAATCACTGCATGTGACATCATTGTTCTCATCGCGCTTGATTACTGTGCTGCAAATTACATTCCATTGGCGCGTATTTCACATTAAAACGCAATTCATCCGTTCCTAAGCAAACTGGTTCCATCCGTCTAACAGCAAACCCCACGATAATCTACCAGCACATCCACAGCTCCACCCAATTGCCGCAGCGCGGCGCAGTGCTGATGGTGATGCTCGTTAAGCGCAAAGCTCGGCTAAAATCCGTTTTCCAATCCAACGACCTTTTGCGGACGACGGGACGGGTGGTCGTTGCGGTTGCTTTGCCGTTGGAATTTCGAAACACCGATACACCGGAGCCTTACGCTACGAGGAGCAGCTACACCTGATCCGTCGATTGCAGCGAAGGCCGGAAGTGGATTATATAGCGTTTTCTACCCCTCCCTGTGTCCTGCCAATCGAATCCTTTCCTCACTGCTGGCAGGCTACTGCTACAGCCTTGTCGCTTGCCGGCAACTGCTTCCGGTCACGTAACTGGAAGTGATCCGCCGGGATGGGGTGATTCGTTCGAGGCTTTATAGAGAAGAAGCTTTAGCCAAGCACCATTCCTATCAGGAGGACTACTTCTCTTCCCTGTCCGCGAGAAAGTTTATTTCCTACCAACAGTGCCGCGTGATGGTTGAACTTTCCGGTTGGTTGCCTTCTTAGTAAGAAGTTGAAGTACAGCCCCGGAGGTCGGGGACGTCGTACACACACAGCAGTAATAAATACCGCAGGAAACAGTCGTAACCGAACTTCCTGCGGCTTGCTTGGATGTGTATCGACCCTCTCGAGGCGTAGTGGGGATGGCGACTAGGGAGCAGTAGGCGTCGTCGTCATCGTCGTCGTCCTCGTCGTCGTTCTACCAGCCTAGAATGGCGCATCGCTTACAGGGAGAGAGGGCGCTCTATGTAGGATTATATCGATTACCAGCTACTTCTTCGCAACAAACACAAAATCAATGTCGCAGTGAAAGTGGCAATGTTAGTGGATGGGAGCAGTGAGAGTAGGGCCTTCGGTTTTTATTTTCGATAATCATGGCATCGTTTCATCCCCCCCCCCACCTCTCAAAAATACATCGCCTCGAAGCTTTCCAGGGGAACACCCTGTACTGTGTTTTTCCAAGGGGTTCGGTATCCTAACGACGGGCGCGCGCGCTTGCTGTGTTGTGTTTCCCATGCGTTCCCAAGTCGCCATGCGAAGCACGTGGTTATAATTTCGGCTTCAGCAGAATATGCCGCAATGTGTGGCGTGGTGGCGTGGCGTGGCCTCCATGTTGCGGGCCTAATGAAGAGACGGGCGAACTTTATTTGCGACTTTATTTTTATTTACCTTGGGTCTTCTTTCACCCAAGGTGTGTGTGTTGCACCACTGTGCCGCAATGTGTGTGTTTTCTTTTCCCTCTAATTCGGGGTTTTTTCTTTCCACATTTGCTCCGTTTGTTAATTTGACATTCCCGCAGCTCGGCACCCGGGTAATGGCTGGCGACGGTATTAATAGAACACGGTGTGGCACGACAGCGCTCTTAGTTAGAAGTTGGCTTAACTTTGGGTCTGTTTCCGTTCTTCCAATTGCATAATGGGTGATATGAGGGGGAGGGAGGGGGGAGGGTATGGTGGGTGTTTTGCTGCTCTGTCCGACTCCCCACTGGATGGGTGAAAAACTTTGATTGGTATTAAGGTGTGGCGAGGTGTAGTAGCCTAGCCTTGCTGCGGGAAACTTTCCACACAGCAGATAATCACTTCCTTCGCAAACTGGTTAATAATGAATTTCGCAACAAAACGATTGTGTGCAGATGGGTTTAATTCTAAAAAGGGAGGTCGGTCGTTGGAAAGTCTGCGACAAACAACCAAACTCTTGTTAACAATCGTTTGTGTTGTGTGACTGACTTTTCAGTCCCTGTGTGCATTGTGTATTATTTTATTTAAAGTAATTGCATGAGTTATTTTCCTTATTTATTATTTCCTTATTTTATTATTATTTTTATTAATTGATTTTCCATTGGTAAGTTGTGTACAAGCACATGCCCCACCACTCATCGATTCTAAATACAGGTGTAATTTATATAAAAGCAGAATTTCTCTGCCCATTCGCTCATACATCCCTCGTGGGGATCGAACCCACGACCTTTGGATTAGAAGTCCAACGCGCTATCCGCTGCGCCAGAGGGACATTTGTGGAGGGAGAAGTTGCCAAGCTATCCGGCGCATATCGGGCCGGGCTCGATATCTTGCAAAAGCGGAAGCAGCACACACACACGCACACACGTTGGATTCGTTTGCTTTGCATTTTCCCCATTTTCAAGCTTCCCCCGGCAAAAGATGCACCACTTCTGTATGATGCGCAGAAAGGATTTAAGAGAGGGTAGCACACAAAAGCACACAAAACGGCGGCTCAGCAGCCAATCTGCTGCTTGACCGGCTGCAAACCGTAACTAATGCGGCAAGGAACACAGAGAGGTAGTGACCACACTGCAGGCGGTACTAGTCTAATTAGATGACATTGGTGTGCTGTACCCACCACCACCGTGGTGTGGTTCGCTTCACGTCTATATTGGTCAGCGTTCGATTTATGGTCAGCAAATCGATTCCGGTCGAATGGCAACCGCGCGCGTGTACAACCCGAACACAACACCCCTCTTGGTACCCACGTTGACCACTTTGTTCTACATTACAAGCTGCCAGTAGTAGCTAATTGGTGTACACTGCTACCTACCGGACGCTGGACAGTGAAAGGATTTACATAATTTCACATCCATTCCCACCTTTCGATGGGGGTTTGTTTACGCATCATTATGCATGGTAAGAAATGACGGACGGGCAGGACTTGCAGAGCGTGGCCGTGCATCCTTTTTAAAATGGGAAACTGGGTTAAAGGATTACTGGGTGTGTGTGTGTGTTGAGTTGAGGAGGAGATGCGGCGGATCATCCTTTTTATGTTTGTTTTTTTTTCTTCTCTCCACTCCTTCTATTCATTCGCATAACTGGTCTTTGGAACTATGCTTTGGAACTCTAACGAACGTGTTGCGCATGTTACGCGCAAGCGATGCAATTATGAAAGGGTTTGCGTGTGTGTGGCTGCGTGTTTTAGAACGGGGGTTACTACGATAACGGGGGCTTTGCCAATTAACGGCGCCTGAAGTTATGCACTTTTTACCCCACTCAACAACAGGCCTACTACGAACAAGGGAGATGTATCCTTTCTGTTTTTAGAAGCGTTTTCTGCATGAAAGGCGCTAATGAGTGTGCTTTTGCTGGAAAATAAGGAACTTCCTTTGAAGTCTAGGTGGAAGCGATAGTTTATTTAGTAGGGGGAAACGGGACAAGACAACACCAAATTTCACGCGAAATGGATTACTTGTTCAACACACACTTTTAGCACACTTTTTAATACCAATTTAATGATTCAGGTGCGGAGTTTTCTTGTCTCACTTTCAAAGAGTCTTCTAGTTCTCTAATTAGAAAAGGAAAATGACTCCGTTCAAGCATCGTGTTGTATTGTTCCTCCTTCGTCACGGCAACAACTCATCATGCTCAAAAAAGGGTAAAAGAACCCAATTTTCCCGTACCACAAGCTCTATTAGCAGGCAGCTTTATGCGCCAGCAAGGAGAAAGATAAGACACTCGGACTCCTTTCGCGCGCTGCACCTTTCGAAACAATAAAAGAAAAGAAGAAAAAAAAACAAGAACCTTCAAGAAAACGGTTGCAAAAAAGGCGTGTCCTTCTACCGTGATTTTCCCCTCGCACACCGGTTGGTGTGGGGAAAGGAAAATTGTAATTTTACCCAACACGCGAACTGTGAACTTTGAAGGCGAGACTGGCCAGAGAACTACCACCGACCGTGGTAGAGGACTACTATGCTGCCATGAAAATGGTGAACGGAAAATAGCGTATGCAAAAATGGGGAGCTTTGCCTTTTCCTCTCCCCTAATTCCCCTCAACTGGCCTTTGAGAGGGGCGATTGTGGTCCTTTCTCATTCCCATGCATATAAATGCATCTTTTCACTAGTGGCGGTGCAGCATTTGGTATTTAATTTTTGCACCCTGTGTTCTCTTCTTCTTCTGTCCCGGGGACTGGGAGGGACATTTTAAAGGCAACGCGCGCGCGTCATACCGTTGACCTCGGCGGTGTTTTGTGTTGTGTTTTTTTCCTTGTTGAGCTCCTCCCGTCTCTAAGCTCTCCTCTAAGGCTGCGCACTCTGTAGCGCACTCTATTTTGGGTTTGGGCTTCCTTTTCCTTCATACACTGGTAATGGGGGGAGGTGGGGGGGGGGGAGAGGAGGGAGTTTTATGCAAATTTTAATCACTAGCTCGCGTGCTCCATTCCCATTTAACAATCCTTTGGATGGATGTGAACGAAGCGGGTCAAAGTCGAAGCCCGTATAAGGGGAATTAGGGTGGATGAATGGTCCTCCGTGGGCACTTATGTTGATTGTTGTACCGTCTCTCTCTCTCTTCTTTGTCGGGTGATAATTAGCTTCCTCCAAGGGGAGTAGTAGTAGTAGTAGTAGCTAGATCGTCTGTCCACAGGAAGAGAAGTTGCCACTCCAGGTAGATGCATGCGTTGCAATGCGATCGATGAGATTTGCAGAAGAGATTGCAGAACCTTTTGCGCTCGGCAACTTCTAGCTGCACGCTACATTTATCTTGTGCTAACCTTTTACGTTGTTTCATCCTGATTTAAGGTTACATTTTTAAATATTGTTCCTCTATGCTGTATTACGATTTTCATTTTATTTCTTCCTTTTACACACCTCTTAAACCAATGCAGATCGCTCGTTGGTCCTTTCACGCCCATTGCGCTCCTTGGCGGAAGCTCCTTGGCGCTTTGGAATAATTGTATGCGCCACGCTAGAACTATTTCCAATTACATTCCAAACCCCTCAGTCAAACAAGAGACAGACAAAGAGAGAGAGAGAGAGAGAGTGACATAGTGCTCGTAGCAATTGCCCTATGGCCCCGCTCGTCGGTGGCAAACATCCTTGAATTCTCACGGTTTTCAGTTACATTCCGCTGCCGCCGATGTGAACGCACGGCAGCCCGGCCCCCGGAAGTCGCTTAGCATAGGAATGCAGAGGCGCACCACAGCAACAAGGATGACGCACACAACGGGCGTTTTTTTGTACGTCTTCTCCTCTTCTTGCCGCGGTCGCTTCCTGTTTCGTGGCGTGGAATTTGTCACTGACATAATAACCCGGTTATTCCCGGGCCTCGGTTTCGGGTTTGTTTGAAGCAACGGGGTGAATGGAATCTGCCTTCTTTCTCTCTCTCTCTCTTTAGCTCTCTTTAGCTGATGTATGCGTTCAAAAGGGTTCAACAATGTATTTATTCTTTTATTTGGAAGAGAGTGTGTGTGTATGTGTGCTTCTTTTGCGAGGCTCTAAATTCTATATGACAGTTAGTTCTTTACAGTGATTGTTCGCATCCTTGCGATGGGCTGTAATTAAGGTCTATCCTATCCGGAAATGGTTAAACTATTCACTATTGCTTGCGCGCACCCGGAAGCCGGTTGTCGCTAAAGGGTTATCCAAATTTTGGAGTTCCAGTGGTAGCGTTATCTTACAGGAACATCCATTCGTTTCGCATTTCACTTCACAGGAAATCGGTCCTTCGGAGTTCTTTCACCTTCAGGAACCTTTCTTCTGTTTCTGGGAAGTGTTCCAATCCTTTTCTTTTGATGTATATCATTCAAATAAGGGTGATAGAGGAGCGTTAAAAAGAAGGATTGCACTTCGGTTTGGGAAATTTGCTTTGAAATGCTTATGCCTAAGTGGCAAAAGAGCGCCGAGGAAGTCCATATACTCCACTGTTTATGTGTTAGGGTCTGATGTGACTGATCCACTTCCCTTCCAATAACTCATCCTTAACCAACCGTGGAGTCCTGGAATTAGTACTGGACCTGGAATTGATACAGAAACTGTTCCAGTACAAGACAGATCCCGAATCCTGTGTTGGTAGTACTTAAATCTGATCTCAACCCTTTGTTCCTATCCTGGAATACACGTTCCTTCTAGTGATGGTCAAAATGGGTCTGTAGCCGGATTTGGAGTGATTCGAATCCGACTGCTTTCGGATTCGAATCCGGATCAACTCCGGTGTAATACTCTATATATCCACGTAGCTACAAGCTATACATTTCCTGTGAACGTTCCGATTTGCCTATCAGACTCTCACGATTTATTGTTAGCTTCCAGCAATAATTCGGATTCAATAAATGTATTTGAGCTATTTAACAAGGTATTGAACGTTGCTCTAAATTGTTTGAATTATTTGTTTGAAAAATATTTACATAATGTCAACTAATTGACGAAACGGGTAAAACATATGTGGGAATTTTTGCTTACGTGTGTGTGCGTGTACAAACACAGTAATGTTAGCTAGGAGCTAAGGTTGCTTGTGTAAAATCCGGCAAATTTGACCTCTGACATGACCATAGTGTCAAATTATCCGCACGGATAACTATGACCAGAATAATGTCGACTGTGCGATCGTATGAAGTGTCACAATAAAGAAGCATTCTGCTTTGGATTCAAGGAGTAATCTGCATTCAATCGTAACCAATTGAATCTGTATTCGTTCGGAGCAGCGGGATTCGAAGCCATATTTATTTCGGAGTCGGATCCGGATTAAAAATGTCCGAGTCGGAGTGGATTCCGGAGCTCCCATCACTAGTTTGCTTCCCAATGGCTGTATCAATTGCGGGAAATTCGGGATCACATACAGGGATAAATTGAGGAATAATTTCGGAGAAACATTCAAGATGAATGTTTTCTGGATAGGAAATGGGCGTAGGATTTGCGAGACGATCACTCAAGATATATAGATAGATATTAGAAGGTAAAGGTGATTTAGAACCATGCCTTGGTAATAACTTAAAATCACACACGTGTTCGTGGTGTGGCACAGTGCAATTTGTCCCCAATTTTCGATCACGCGTACAACGATTACGCGGTCACGAGCAATCACATGTCCTAATAGACCCCGTGTCCATCACACACGAGATTGGGATGTTGGAACGTATTTTTGAGTCTAGTTTTGATAACTATTAACACTCGCCAATGTACGTACCACTCGCTGCTACTACTTCTTCCACTAATGCGAATGAGACAATTTAATGTACATTTACAAGCAAATGATGGGGGAAAAAACGATCAAAAAGCTTGCACCCAGCCACTGAATGGCACATTCCGTGTGCAAAACGTTTGCGTTCACAGCAATGGGACGCTATTCCTCCGGTAAGCTCTATTGTTCTGTGTCTTGCTGTTCTTGTGCTAATTTACTCATTACTATTACTAGTGCTGTTGCTGACACTGGCAGTAATTGGCTTACCATGCCTTCCCGTATCGCTCGCCGTTGCCACCTGTACACCGGGCATGGCGATGACCTGTATGCTGCCAAAGCTCAACATGCTAACCGACGGCTACACGACCCTTCGCAACATTCCACCCGACACGTACTACAGTGTGCGGGTTGAGATGCTGCACCTACCGATCAGTCCCTCCGGCGCCTTCCTAACCCGCATGTCCGAGTTCTTCAGCAAGCTGGAGCTATACGTATACCACGATCCGGTGTTTCAAATCGCACCCGGAACGTACCTCTCCAGCATTCACGTGCTGGAAGCTCCATCCATGAAGCAGCTGCTTGTCGGTGCCGGTGATAACAACGTTACCGAGCTCATTATCTACACCTGCGGACTGGAGCGCATCCCTCAGACGATTGGCAATTTGGCCCTGCTGGAAGACCTTACCTTCTCGGAGTGTGCACTGCGTAACTTTTCGCTGGGTGCGTTCGGCCAGAACCGGCACTTGCGGGTACTCGATCTGAGCCGCAATCAAATCGAGACGATCATACCCACGACCCGCGAAATGCCACAAGCGATCGAATATCTGTACCTATCCTCGAATCGGCTAGAAAACCTCGACATGTCCGCATTTATCGGGCTGCCCAGCCTATCGATGATTGATCTGAGGAACAACAACCTCGCGAAGATAGCGTCCGAGCAAACGGTCACCTGGTCCACGATGGAGATGCTGGACGTGAGCTACAACCGTTTGCGCACGATCGATCTGCAGTGGCTGTCGGCACCGAACCTGAAGCGGCTCATCTTGAGCAACAATCTGTTCGAGAAGCTACCGGAGCGGTTACGGCGCTTCCCCAACCTGCAGCTGCTCGGCATGGGCGATAACAGGCTGGCGGGCGTGATCGATCTTGCCCCGCTGAACGGGCTGCCCGAGCTGAACTCGGTCGATCTGTCCAACAACCCGACGGCGAAGGTCCTGCGCAGCTCACGCCCTATCCGTCTGCCCGTGCTGGACTCGTTGTACGCGGAGTACTGTTCGCTGAATCGGTTCAACACGTCCGGCATTGATCTGCCGGTGGTTAGCTTCATCAGTTTGGCGCACAACAACTTCAGTGCGGTGGCGCCGTTGGGACAAGCATTCCCCTCCATTCAGTCGTTCAGCTTCTACGACAATCCGATACCGTGCAGTGTGTTGAAGGCTCGCGCGGAGCTGATACTGTCGGGAAAGTTGATCATGGGTATACCACCCCTGTCGGTGAGCGAGTGTACGAGTGGTTCGATCCAGATCTCCCCGTCGCTGCTGCTGTGCTGTAAAGCTTAACTGCTTCAGTGGTAATAAAAAAGACTTCCCCAAAAAGGGATTGTTATCGTCGGCGATCGAGATCGTGCTCTTTTATTCTACACAGCAAATGACACGCCCCGATGGGAGCTTGTGCGTGGAGTTTGTTGCGCAGTTCATCCCAGGCATGGCCGCATCGACGGCCAGCTTAAATTCCGCTATGTACTGCTGCCACTGGCGGATGGTGTTGCAGTGCAGGGGATTTTGGACGGCAAACGCACGCCGCAGCTTGGGAAAGAGCTTGAACAGATCGGGCAACCGGGTGAGCCCATTGAGGGCGACTACAAGTGTGGTAAGCTTTGGCAGATCCCACCGTGCGTACTCCAGTTGGGTGAGCTGATTGTTGGACAGGTCCAGCTGTTCCAAGTTTGGGAGCGATGTACGACCCTGTCCCGTTACGATCACGTTGGTTAGCCGGTTGGCAGCGAGGTTGATGCGCTGTAGCTTGGTCCACCCGTCTAGGCGGCGCAGATCGACCACGGTTAGCAGATTGTTGGGCAGTACCAGGGTGGTCAGATTGGGCAGGGTTTGTATGCCGATCGGTATGCGGGTGAGGTTGTTGTTGTCGAAGTAGATCTCGATCGCGTTCGGCAGGTTCCAGCGCGTTACATCCAGCTCAGCGAGCTGATTGCTTACGAGCTGAATGTACATTACCCGGGGCAGCGAGAGAGGACGTCCTTCGATGCGCTGGATCCGATTAGAGCCCAGGTCAAGGTACGTAAGTCGTCGCAGAGGTAGAAAGAAGGCCCCGTCGATCGTTTCGAGCAGGTTGTTGGCGAGTGTCAGATCGGTTAGCGGGACGAAGAGGTTCTCATTTTGACTTGGGATGAGCTGTGTGATCTTGTTGTTGCCACACATCAGAATAGACAGCTTTAGACAGTTGGCCAGTGGATCGAGACTGACAGACTCCAATGCTCCGTTCTCTATGGCGAGAGTGGCCAGCTGGCGTAGATTGGTCAGCGCACTCGGCATGGAGCGAATGTTGGATTGCTTGATGCTTAGCGTGGTGAGTCGATTGTTCGATGCAGCCATAGCGATCGTTTGCAGTGGTGGAGCCTTCCGCAAGGTGAGATCGCTCAGTGCTGAAACGGGCGGAATGCGTAGAATGCGTTCGCGGTAGTTCTCGTAGACGACTTCCTGCACAAACTCCGAGATGAGTTGGAGCAGAACCCCGTCGGGGTAGGGCGTGATCAGTACCTTCACATCGATCTGAAACACTTGCGGGAGATCGCGCCCGGAGGTGCGCAAGCGTTGCAGTCCGTCGGCCGAAAGGTTGAGCTTATCGTAGACACATTTGGCTCCCTGCAGCTGGCAAGGCTGTGGGGCCGATTGAACGATCGCTGGTCCGTTTGTCCAGAGCCAGAGGTTTACTGGAAGAAGAGGAGCGTTAGAGAGAGAGAGTGAAAATATCCTTTTCGTGGAACTGATTTGGGGGAATTTCTTCTACCTAATGTTAGCAATAACGAGATGGTCCATTCGCGATTCACTTCCATGATGGTTATTTCCCCAAACGAACGTCCAGAATGAGCTCGATTGTGGGGCTTTCGGGTGGGTTGTATCTGTTTTTTGGGGGTTTCATTAAGTGTCATTATAATTGAATTACCATAGCAGGAGTGTGAATTTGTGAAACGGGGTGAAGAGTTCCATTACAGGAGCGCTCCAAAACGATAAAGTAATCAACAAACAGCATAATTTGTTTTGCCAATTTATTTTGACCGAGCAAGTATATTAAGAGCATGAGTTGATGAGTTTCTCGTTGGTACGGGAGTTTCATACATTGCTCTGAATATTTTGAATAAGTTTGTTACGCAGGTTGCATACGTTTGGGGAGCAACTGTGTTAGGGGGGCAACTTCCAAAAGAGCGCCGAGGAAGTCCATATACTCCACTGTTTATGTGTTAGGGTCTGATGTGACTGATCCACTTCCCTTCCAATAACTCATCCTTAACCAGCCGTGGAGTCCTGGAATTAGTACTGGACCTGCAATTGATACAGAATCTGTTCCGGCACAAGACTGATCCCGAAGCCTGTGTTGGTGGTAGTTGAACTGATCTCAACCCTTTGTTCCTATTCTGGAATATACGTTCCTTCTAGTGATTGGCAAATTGGGTCTGCAGGAGGATTTGCTTCCCAACGGAGCATCATTTTCGGGAAATTCGGGAACATATACCGGGATAAATTGAAGAAGAATTTCGGAGAAACATTCAAGAATGTATTCTGGATAGGAAATGGGCGTAGGATTTGCGAGACGATCATTCAAGGTATTAGATAGCTATTAGAAGCATATATAGCAAACCCAGTGCGCTTTGCTTGTTAGTATCTATAATAACTTTAAATCACACACGTGTTCGTGGTGTGGCACAGTGCAATTTGTCCCCAATTTTCGATCACGCGTTTAACGATTATGTGGTCACGAGCAATCACATGTCCTAATAAACCCCGTGTCCATCACACACGAGATTGGGATGTTGGAACGTATTTTTGAGTCTAGCTTCGATAACTATTAACACTCGCCAATGTACGTACCACTCGCTGCTACTACTACTTCTTCCACTAATGTGAATGAGACAATTTAATGTACATTTACATCAAATGATGGGGGGAAAAAACGATCAAAAACCTTGCTCCCAGCGGCTGAATGGCACATTCCGTGTGCAAAACGTTTGCGTTCACAGCGATGGGACGCTATTCCTCCGGTAAGCTCTATTGTTCTGTGTCTTGCTGTTCTTGTGCTAATCTACCCATTACTATCAATAGTGCTGTTGCTGACACTGGCAGTAATTGGCTTACCATGCCTTCCCCTATCGCTCGCCGTTGCCACCTGTACACCGGGCATGGCGATGACCTGTATGCTGCCCAAGCTCAACATGCTAACGGACGGCTACACCACACTTCGCAACATTCCACCCGACACGTACTACAGTGTGCGGGTTGAGATGCTGCACCTACCGATCAGTCCCTCCGGCGCCTTCCTAACCCGCATGTCCGAGTTCTTCAGCAAGCTGGAGCTATACGTATACCACGATCCGGTGTTTCAAATCGCACCCGGAACGTACCTCTCCAGCATTCAGGTGCTGGAAGCCCCATCCATGAAGCAGCTGCTTGTCGGTGCCGGTGATAACAACGTTACCGAGCTCATTATCTACACCTGCGGACTGGAGCGCATCCCTCAGACGATCGGCAATTTGCCCCTGCTGGAAGACCTTACCTTCTCGGAGTGTGCACTGCGTAACTTCTCGCTGGGTGCGTTCGGCCAGAACCGGCGCTTGCGGGTGCTCGATCTGAGCCGCAATCAAATCGAGACGATCATACCCACGACCCGCGAAATGCCACAAGCGATCGAGTATCTGTACCTATCCTCGAATCGGCTAGAAAACCTCGACATGTCCGCATTTATCGGGCTGCCCAGCCTATCGATGATTGATCTGAGGAACAACAACCTCGCGAAGATAGCGTCCGAGCAAACGGTCACCTGGTCCACGATGGAGATGCTGGACGTGAGCTACAACCGTTTGCGCACGATCGATCTGCAGTGGCTGTCGGCACCGAACCTGAAGCGGCTCATCTTGAGCAACAATCTGTTCGAGAAGCTACCGGAGCGGTTACGGCGCTTCCCCAACCTGCAGCTGCTCGGCATGGGCGATAACAGGCTGGCGGGCGTGATCGATCTTGCCCCGCTGAACGGGCTGCCCGAGCTGAACTCGGTCGATCTGTCCAACAACCCGACGGCGAAGGTCCTGCGCAGCTCACGCCCTATCCGTCTGCCCGTGCTGGACTCGCTGTACGCGGAGTACTGTTCGCTGAATCGGTTCAACACGTCCGGCATTGATCTGCCGGTGGTTAGCTTCATCAGTTTGGCGCACAACAACTTCAGTGCGGTGGCGCCGTTGGGACAAGCATTCCCCTCCATTCAGTCGTTCAGCTTCTACGACAATCCGATACCGTGCAGTGTGTTGAAGGCTCGCGCGGAGCTGATACTGTCGGGAAAGTTGATCATGGGTATACCACCCCTGTCGGTGAGCGAGTGTACGAGTGGTTCGATCCAGATCTCCCCGTCGCTGCTGCTGTGCTGTAAAGCTTAACTGCTTCAGTGGTAATAAAAAAGACTTCCCCAAAAAGGGATTGTTATCGTCGGCGATCGAGATCGTGCTCTTTTATTCTACACAGCAAATGACACGCCCCGATGGGAGCTTGTGCGTGGAGTTTGTTGCGCAGTTCATCCCAGGCATGGCCGCATCGACGGCCAGCTTAAATTCCGCTATGTACTGCTGCCACTGGCGGATGGTGTTGCAGTGCAGGGGATTTTGGACGGCAAACGCACGCCGCAGCTTGGGAAAGAGCTTGAACAGATCGGGCAACCGGGTGAGCCCATTGAGGGCGACTACAAGTGTGGTAAGCTTTGGCAGATCCCACCGTGCGTACTCCAGTTGGGTGAGCTGATTGTTGGACAGGTCCAGCTGTTCCAAGTTTGGGAGCGATGTACGACCCTGTCCCGTTACGATCACGTTGGTTAGCCGGTTGGCAGCGAGGTTGATGCGCTGTAGCTTGGTCCACCCGTCTAGGCGGCGCAGATCGACCACGGTTAGCAGATTGTTGGGCAGTACCAGGGTGGTCAGATTGGGCAGGGTTTGTATGCCGATCGGTATGCGGGTGAGGTTGTTGTTGTCGAAGTAGATCTCGATCGCGTTCGGCAGGTTCCAGCGCGTTACATCCAGCTCAGCGAGCTGATTGCTTACGAGCTGAATGTACATTACCCGGGGCAGCGAGAGAGGACGTCCTTCGATGCGCTGGATCCGATTAGAGCCCAGGTCAAGGTACGTAAGTCGTCGCAGAGGTAGAAAGAAGGCCCCGTCGATCGTTTCGAGCAGGTTGTTGGCGAGTGTCAGATCGGTTAGCGGGACGAAGAGGTTCTCATTTTGACTTGGGATGAGCTGTGTGATCTTGTTGTTGCCACACATCAGAATAGACAGCTTTAGACAGTTGGCCAGTGGATCGAGACTGACAGACTCCAATGCTCCGTTCTCTATGGCGAGAGTGGCCAGCTGGCGTAGATTGGTCAGCGCACTCGGCATGGAGCGAATGTTCGATTGCTTGATGCTTAGCGTGGTGAGTCGATTGTTCGATGCAGCCATAGCGATCGTTTGCAGTGGTGGAGCCTTCCGCAAGGTGAGATCGCTCAGTGCTGAAACGGGCGGAATGCGTAGAATGCGTTCGCGGTAGTTCTCGTAGACGACTTCCTGCACAAACTCCGAGATGAGTTGGAGCAGAACCCCGTCGGGGTAGGGCGTGATCAGTACCTTCACATCGATCTGAAACACTTGCGGGAGATCGCGCCCGGAGGTGCGCAAGCGTTGCAGTCCGTCGGCCGAAAGGTTGAGCTTATCGTAGACACATTTGGCTCCCTGCAGCTGGCAAGGCTGTGGGGCCGATTGAACGATCGCTGGTCCGTTTGTCCAGAGCCAGAGGTTTACTGGAAGAAGAGGAGCGTTAGAGAGAGAGAGTGAAAATATCCTTTTCGTGGAACTGATTTGGGGGAATTTCTTCTACCTAATGTTAGCAATAACGAGATGGTCCATTCGCGATTCACTTCCATGATGGTTATTTCCCCAAACGAACGTCCAGAATGAGCTCGATTGTGGGGCTTTCGGGTGGGTTGTATCTGTTTTTTGGGGGTTTCATTAAGTGTCATTATAATTGAATTACCATAGCAGGAGTGTGAATTTGTGAAACGGGGTGAAGAGTTCCATTACAGGAGCGCTCCAAAACGATAAAGTAATCAACAAACAGCATAATTTGTTTTGCCAATTTATTTTGACCGAGCAAGTATATTAAGAGCATGAGTTGACGAGTTTCTAGTAAGTTCTGGAGTTTAATACATTACTTTGAAGTTTTTGAATAAGCTTGTAACGCAGGTTGCATACGTTTGGGGGGCGACTGTGTTAGGGAGCCTTTAGATCCGCCTACTAGCTATGCAATATGCGCAGCAAAGCTGTAACAATTCTGGTTTGTTGGATCTAATAGTCCTTTGGAGATGGCGCTTGTCACCATTTAATCTAACGATTTTAATTATGTTAATGAATCATTCAGAAAACACTCTATGAAAAGCATCATTAACAGCAGTTGTTTGAGATGTTATTTTGATGATCACATAGGATCGGGTTTGTGAGACGAAAGAGTAGAAAGTGTATAAAGAAGAGAAGGATAAGTACAAAACATTACAATAGTGAAAAAAAGTACTCTTGTTTCCGCCCGGGATCGAACCGGGGGCCTTCCGCGTGTTAGGCGGATGTGATAACCACTACACCACGGAAACAGATGCTTCGAGAGGCAGTAGCCATTGCAACCAGTGCAGCCTGCGCTACAGTTTCCGCTTACAATGCACAGCTTCATTTCTACGCAGTGTCGCTTTCTCTATCTCGGTTCGCCTTGCGGGGGAAAAACAAGAAAAGCGAAATGAAAAACGAGAGCGAATAAAAAGGAGAAAAAAGCCAGCGTATCTTTGCTCTAATAATATAAATCACCAAAAGCACACGCGTGTCTGTGGTGGGGAGGCGAGACTGGTGGGGGGAGGCGTGTCGTGTTTCGTGAAAGTATTTTTAGTGCCACCGGTAGTCCGGTGCTGCTGCAGCGTGGGGTTTTGATCACCCGGGCCAATAGGTTGAATTTTGTCGCAACGCAAAACCGGTCAGCCTGATGATCGTGGTGGTGTTGGTGGTGGTGGTAATGGTACACTGCACAACGGGTACTGAAATATGCTTTAAAAGAGAAGCCCGGGAGAGAGAGAAAAAAGGTGCGTGGAGAAGTCAAAACCCCAAATCCCTCCCATCCTTCGGTTGAGGAGGGAATGATGCAACGCCGAGAAGCGGGGATATATCTCTGAAGGGATTTAGTTCCTACGTGTGTGTGTGTGTTTGTGTGCATCTGTTTTTACCACACCGTGTTGACGGTGTTGAAAAGCGATAAATTTAAAGCTCAGCAGCAGCACTGCAGCAGCACAGAGAGCAGCACACAAAACAATAACACAAAAAATGAGACTCATGTTGTTTACGTGGTTTGAGCGGTTTTATTCCTCCCCTTAGGCTGTTTTTGCCAGCGATCAATTTTGGGCGTTTTGTTTTGTTGGGATAGATCATGATGGTGTTATGATGTGCGATATTGAACGTGAAACAACCGCGTTAAAACGGGCATAAACACACCGGAGCGGAGCGGAAGACGCCTAAAAGTATGCAGCGTTATTTTTTGTATCACAACAAACGCCTTACAGTAGGCAATTTGCAGCATTAAGCACACTTGTACAGGCGCTCTCTGGCACGTGCAACGTGATAGGAATGGATTTCTTTGCATGATTTTGTAAGCAAGTTTATTAAATTATTTTTTTCGTTTTTTTCTTTCTCTCTCTTTCTCTCTCTACCACAGCTCATCCATCCACTGGGAGGGGGCGAAGAAAAGTTTGCAAACGTTGGGGAATAAATCAGTTCTTCAAAGAAAGTTTGCGCGCCGTAGTCGGTGTTCTCGGTTCGGTTCGAACTCTCTCTCGGTGTGTGTGTTTGCGCGAGAAAAGCAGAAAACTTTCCACCGGCTGTGCCGCGCATTAGTGTGCTCGTTACGAATCCGGTACGTGTGTGGACACACAGATCCATCATCAGGCGATGAATTTTTCAAAAGTTTTTCCTCGCTCGCTGCTTGCTGCTGGTTGCTGGTACCTTGTCACAGATTGTTTGTTTTTTTTCTCTTCTACTATTCATTGCCATTGAATGTCGGATCAATAATTGCACTTGTAAACCACGGTTGCGGATTAAACAGCCAAACCTCTTTAGATGATAGCGACAGATAGCGAAAATGCATAAAGAAATCATAACGATGCCGGTACTTCGTAACGCAAATTCATTGGAAGAGAATGGAAGAAAGATAATTTTAATAACAGTAAGCAATACACTACGTAAAAGACGAAGATTCTTAGCAAAAAACAACTTTATAAACATTCAATAAGTGTAGGTTATAGATGAAAGGGAAAACGGAAACAATACTATCTCTCTACTGGTTCCGTTCAAACGTCAATCACAAAAGAAATGTACAAATTAACACAACCGGTTAAATATAATTATTGCAAAATAAAAGTAAAAATCTTACCAAAAGCATTCAGTACGCTTTCGTCGAAATCCGAAAAGATGAGAAAAAGTCTCCTATGAATCCTTCGCTTTGCTGTTACTTTTTCGATTTAAAATAGAAATTTCAACATGCTCCTGTTACTTTTTGGCACGTACGTTTTGCGAGCGGGACTCAAATTTCCATTTCCAAAACAATCTTAAAATAAAATAAATAAAAAAAACACACACACACGCACACAAAGACAGTCGCCGCCCATTGTTGGTTCAACCGTACACAGACACCGAATTCGGGCGTTCCTGCTAGTTCCGTTCTGTGCGCCCCTTCCCTTTTGGCCTTCTGACGAGGAATGACCTTTCGGAAGACATCATGAGAAACGATCAAATCGCCGTTTCCCAGCCGTCCCAGTCGTCGCCGTACAAGAATCTCGTTCGGTCACATTCCAATTGGGTTTGATGGGAGGGGAAAGGGAGGAGGTGTAGGAGGTTGCATTTCTGCACCGCACTGCACTGCAACAACCCCAGGATCGCGCACACGCTCTGCTGGGTCGTGATTCATACATAAACGGGAATGTTCTCCACGATGCTGCCGGGCGCGCCATAAAGCCCGAAAAAAAGGTGAAACTCGGATGACTCGGCGCAAGGGGGGACCTCAACTCACCACAGATTAAAGCCAACAAGCGAACAACGGATCACGTTCCAATCCTTCTTCACCTTTTGTATAAGTGTGTATTGTGATATTTATTAAAACAAAAGAAAATAAAGTAGAGTTTAACGTTAATTTTCGCACTTTAGTGTAAGTGAGTTTGTATTATCATTGTTATTATTATAATCATTATAATCTTCTCTTTCTTTTCGCCTCCTCTCTGGCCTTCCTAATACAATTCTAATACTAGCGACTGGTGCTTTTCTTATAAACATAGACAGAATCATAATCACACTCCCATTTTTCATGATACCCCCCAAAAAAAAGGGACAAAAGAGGTGTGAAGGAGCGCGCAGGGTTCTTCATTCTCCTCCTATTCGGAGTATTTATTGGATTAGCTCCTAAACAGGTTTCCTCTCTCGATTCTCGTCGTCGTCGTCACCCTTTTCACAACTGAGATGAGAAGATCAAGCAACCGCGCTGGGGATCATTGCACACCATAGCAACGGAGCCTACATCACCACCACCACCAAGCGCCTTACTAAGATCGATCAAAACCCATTCTACTCGCTTTGCTTTGCACGTTTCCTCTTCTTCTCGGGGGTTCTTCTCCCATCGGTAGCCGTCGCACCCAGCAATTGCTGTACCGGGCAGCTTCCCGATAATTATCCTTTCCCTGCTGAGGTGGAAGACCCACAACACACCAACTTGATCCCTCTATTAGGCAATCCTTCGGGTTTTTACTCCCGACCCGCTTCTTCCATTTGTTTCCAATTTTCCTTTTTCACACAAATCACGGATAGTGGTGGTTGTTGTTAATGGCTCTCTCTCACTCTCTCTCTCTCTGTGCGTGTTGTTCGTTAATCTCTTCAGAAGCGGCGAGAAGCAGTAATTACTGTTACTGCGTGTGCTGTTTGTTGTTTGCTGTGATTTCTGTCCTAACCCTTTCCCACGTGTTGAGTATAGTGTCTCTCTTTTTCCGCGCGTGTTTGTTTTCTTTTCTTTTTACGGAAGATTAAATAACAAGAAGAAAAAGCAGAAGGAATTGAGGCAAGGAGCGTTTAACGTAACCACACACAGCAAACAAAACGGACCTTAATTAAAGCTGCTTGGTGGTGGTGGCGTTGTGTGTTGTCTACAGCCTACTGTGTGTGTTCTCCTGACAACCCAACATCATCTCCCTCTCTCTCTCATTCTCTCTCTTTTGTTTCTATATGGCCCCAAGCTCCTCCTGCCCGCAATCCTTCTATCACGACTCTTGATGGTGGCGGCGGCTTGTGTCGATAATAAAGGTTAAAAGGATGACTTACGAATTAGTAAAACAAAACGTATTTACACACACACACCCGAATTGAAGCGAAAGCGCACTTGTCGTCTGCGTGAGATCTACTTTCCCTCTTGTGTTTGTCGATATAAATATATATTCTGCATGCTGCTCGTGTTGCTGTTTCCTCCTTATAGCACGCACTCTGGTTCTTCTATCTATGCTGGTATCATTCTTACAGTTGCTATTTGATTAAACCCCTCGACTCCTTAAAAGCTAAGCACTTAACAACGCCACACTGGTAAGAGTTAATTAAAGCAGGAATTCTAAACCAATTAAAAAAAAAACAACTAAAAAACACACGCGCATACTGGTACTACGATATATCACAAAAGAAAATCATGTGTAAAAAAGAAATCCTTCGTTCTTCCTCCCATTTAGCTAGTTTACGTTTAAGGTTCCCCACTAATGGCACCAACTGCACCCATTTTACACTGGCCCGTGACAACCACCCTTGACTCGGCTTGTCCTCCGGAGATATCTAATATTGCCGCATTGTGACATAAATAAAGAGAGAAAGAGGCACAGAGAGAGAGAGAGACAGTTGCGAGATGTTGGCCACATTCACTTCAAAAGATCTTCCACACACACACACACTCCACAGGGTTTTGGAGGGGTTCTCATAGTTGGAAATTTGGACTCTATGACACCCGTTTCGAACAGGCTCCTTGGAAATTCCTATTGGATTTGTCCAACAAGGGTGCTATACAGTCCAATTCCCCTTTACATGAGAACTCCTGGAAAACCCTATAAAACTGCACAAAATGGAAGAGAAGGAGTGACCACTCTCGCTCTGCTGCTGCTCTCTCTCTCTGTCTCCCTCGGAACCCCTCTAATATATGCCTCTGGTGGACGGAATCTGATCCCGACGGTTGTTCCGCGACGCACTCGCAGCTCACTCGCAAATCTTCAGCGTAGCACAGCGCCGCTCCAGCTCCTCGTTGAAGGAGTTGTCGAACGTTTCGTCGTCGATCCACGTCTCGACCGTGCTGGCGCTGGTACGGCGGGAGGAGCAGCGGGTCGACCGCCACACCACGTCCGTGTCGATCTCGTAGTGCTTGCTGTTCAGGTTCTCCCAGACGTCCGTCTGCACCTGGAACGCTGGCCGGTATTGCTGCTGCTGCTGATGTGGCGGAGGAGTCGTCTGGGCGTTGACTCCGGCCGCGGCAAGCCGGGCGAGATGTGCCGGCGAGTACTCGAACGGGTTCCAATGGGTGCGCATCGGCTGGTAGGACGGTAGGGAGGTTTGGTGCTGCGACTGGTGCTGCTGTTGCTGGTGCGGCGGGATCGCCACGAACGTGTGCGTCAGCGGCGCTTTGCTGAGTTCGCCGCGCACCGGGCTCGGCTTGGCGGACGAATCCCACGGGCTTTTGGACACCTTGTCCCAGCCCGTCCCACTCGGCCGGATGTTGTAGTTCTTCCACGGATCGACAAAGTCCTCACTCTTCGCCAGATGGAACGGGGACGGGCAGCAGGACGAAGCGCTCGGCGGGCTACTGGCGGCACCGTGCTCTCCTCCCCCGCCTCCACCGTCCGTCAGCTGGTCGATCAGGTAGCGCTTGGTGCGGTCGTACTTGACCTTCTCGAAGAGCAGTGCCGCCGCCGTCTCCGCCACCGTCAGCCGCTCCATCACCGACGGCGTCTGTTCGGCCGCCGCCGCCGCCGGGTCTTGCTCCTCCACCATCGTCGAGAGGGTCGTTTCCTGCTCCAAGCGGGACTCTCTCCTGCCGAGAGCGGATGTCCCCGTGGCGGATGTCAGTACCAGCTCTTCCTCTTGCCTCCAGTGCCCGTTGGCATCGTTTCCTCTTATCACCGCATCGTCATCATCGCATCCCTCGATGTGGTTGTAGTTGCTGCGCCGATGTTTGCTCGCGGACAGGAACAGTGGCTTGGCAATGTCGAGCGTACTACCCTCCCCATCCCCGGACCGCATCAGACTCTTGCTGATCTTGTCCAACTTCGCTCCGATCAGCCGACTGCTGCTGTTGTTGCTCGCCAGTGTCATCGAGTCAGCCGCCGTCATCGTTTCACGCCGTTCGCCTCCAACGCCTTCACTACGATGGTGGTTTCCGCCTTCCACGATCGAGGGGGTGCTTCCGAGCGTACTTTCCTGCATCGTCCGCCCACCGCCATCGCCACCCTCCAGGGCCAACGGTCCGTCAAACGTCTTGGAGCGCAATCGGAAGCATTTGCGCAGATTCACGTTCTTGTTGGCGGTGATGTTGGTGCGCTTCTTCGGCAGGTTCTTCATGCTTCGGCTCAGCTTGTAGTTGTTCTGCGTCTCGGGGATGGGCGGTGGCGATGGGTTCGAGGAGGACCGTTCCTCCCCGAGGGGATAGAAGGCACCGTGCGCGTCCGGGGCCATGCGCGTGTCCGCGGCCATCCAGCCTTCGACGGCGCCATCGTCCACGACGGTTCCGTCCCGCGGCTGCACCTTGCACCGGGTCGGCGTGCAGTTCTTGTGCAGCACGTACTTGGCCGTCGTGATGCGATTGTTCAACCCGTGCCCATTGTTGGTCGGTGAATGGTCGGCCCCACCACTGCTGCCGTTCGTCGCCGAGACCGGATTGAAGGACAGTTTGCGAATTATCTGTGAAAGAGAAAGAGCGAATAGATCTCGTTAATTGAGGTTAGTAACAAATAAATCAAACAACGCCAATTGCTACAATCAAACTCTCATCCAGCTCAACAACAACCTGCCTGTCTGATCCCTTGCAAAGAGAGACAAACAAAAAGTGGACAAACAAATCACGAAGAACCACCACGACAGTCGCCCGAGAGAAGCCGTTTCGTGAGAAGTCATTTATTTCGACACGAGGCTGGGGCTTTAATCTCGGCCTTGTATTGCCCTTTCCGAACCGTTTTGAGCCGTTTTGAAAACGGCATGGTTCCTGGGAAAAGATTGTTCGCGGGGTAACCTGTTGCTGTTAAGGCGTTAGTGTCCAGCTGTCGAATTTGAGTGCGGCTACAGGCGCAATAGCTGGTGAAGAAGAAGTAACGTGGTTCCCAAGGATCTCGATTCCCACACCGGATCCGGTTGGAGTGTTTTCAACTTCTTCTTCTTCTTCTTCTTCACCTTGATGCCACCAGCATACAACGGGAATGTCAGATTTGCTCTTCTTGCGGCTCCTCCCTTTTGCGATCCTCTCCCGAACGAACATTCTTACTTTGTTTCCTTCATGTTTATGATGTGTGCGATGCTTCCCTTTCCCTCCCAAAAAGGAAGTGGAAACAAGATCCCCGAAAAAAGGGAACAACACAAAACGAAGAAGACGGGGATGTTGTTGTTGATGTTTTTCGGTCGTTTCAACAGCGATGTCTTGCGTCCGCTGTGCTCCTTGAGGAGGTGAATCCTTGTAGGAACAGGAACAAACAAAACACACCCAAGCACACACACACGGGAAGGGAAGTTGAGACTGAGACGAATAATATTATTATTACACGCGCCCGAACAAAAAAAAAAAAGGCGCAAAAGAAAGGCAAGAACCATCGAAAAAAACAAAAAGCATAATCACTCTTTGCCCATCTTTTGCGACGAGGAGGCCTTCTTTCCCGCGGTCGAAGAAACAGGCGACGACAACGACGACGACCACGACCGGCGACAACAATCTACACCTCTCCCCCCCTTCCAGCGTACTTTCAGGTGCTCTCCATGTGGTTCGTCGTTTCGGTAATTGTTGCCGTTTTTAAAAGGCGTCCCCCCCACCCGTAGACGGACGCCATCATCATTGTCGCCGCTGCAAAACGACAAAGGGGAACTGGCGGCAGCGGTGGGTACGTGCTGTGAATTTATGCAACAGTTTGCAATCAAAGCAAATGCACCAGCGCATCAACAATTACACAGGGCCCCGCCGTTGCAGTGGAATAAATGTTTGACCAATTGTGTTTTATGGGGCAAGTTTAATTTAAACAAGAGTTTTGGTACTTTCGAGAAGCTCTAGTAACCCGCCATCAGAAAACTAAACGGAGAGTTTTAAAGCGTTTGTTTTGCAAATGACGTACCATCATCCGGTTCGAAGGACCAAAAGTATTCGCCACTTTTGCATACTTGCAGGCGTAGTTGGCTAATAGCTGATTGCGCAGGATACTGCATTCGGAATTTCTGGTGTATGAAATAAAACTGTAAACTAAATGTGTGTCTTACTCTGTTTTTATATTCTCCTTTATTATTCACTTGTTTTCTTCGCTATCTATATGGCTTATCTGTCAAAAAACACGCGGCCTCTCTCCAGTGATAAGTCCGCGCTCTTGTTCGTGAGTTTGCACCGCCCACCTCAAATCCATATAACGCGTATGCTCATACCGCGCTCTGACTGCTGTGTTGTTATCACACAGTCTGCTGTGTGATAACCCTAGCGTTAACATCCCGGCTACCTTGAAATAACAATGTTATTTTAATACTACTCATTTATAGGGAGTAATGCTATCCTGACGACTGGGCGAGTAATTGTTTTTCCATCTGGCGTTTTTAATGAAACAACTCGCACTATATTGTCCTTGCCTGGGTGAAGCGCTACTATCTTTGCAAGTGGCCATTGGCCCGGTGGAACATGATCTTCCTTTAGAATTACGACTCGTCCTATCTCTATCTTAACTGGTGGTTTACATACCTTTGTAGCTCTGGCTTGAAGTTGCTGGAGGTACTCTGGGTACCATCTTGCCCAAATTGATTGCATTAGCTTTTGCGTATGCCCCCAGTGTGTTAAGCGATTGTCCGGAATGTGCTTGACGTCTACCTCGGGCACCATTTGAAAGTTAGATCCAGTGATGAAATGGCCCGGAGTTAATACGTCGAGATCATCAGGTGAATTGGGGATAGGAGTGAGTGGTCGCGAATTGAGGCACATTTCCACACGTGCACATAGCGTCAAGAAGTCATCGTAAAGCAGTGTTGACGATCCTAACTCCTTAAGTAGATGTTGCTTTGCTGATTTTACCGCGGCTTCCCAAAGCCCACCAAAATGAGGAGCTCGCGGTGGAATGAACTTCCATGTTATCTCGTTCACAGCACACCAGTTGAAAATAATCTCTCGCGATTTGGGATCGGTTTTCAATTGTACATAGAGTTGATGCAGAAGATTTGCTGCACCCTTAAATGCTGTGCCGTTGTCTGAATGTAGCTCCTTGACCCTTCCACGACGTGAGATGAATCTCTGTAGCGCGGCAATAAAGGCTTGGGTAGTTAAATCACTAACTACTTCGATATGTACTGCTCGCGTCGCAAAACAGACAAAGATTGATAAGTATACCTTCCGTGGTATTGTCTTCCGTGTTCCAAATTTTACGTAAAAGGGTCCACAGTAGTCCACTCCTGAAATTGAAAACGGAGGCGCTGGAACCACTCTGCTGCTGGGTAGGTCGGCAATGGTCTGAGTAATAAATGTTGGATGTTTCTTAAAGCATGTAACGCATCGATGATACACCGATCGAATCAAATTTCTTGCACCTATGATCCAGAACCGTTGTCTTAACGAGGCGAGCATTTGTTGTGGGCCCGCATGTAGTTGCCTTTTGTGACAGGCTTCAACCAGCATAACCGTCAATCGATGTTTCGCTGACAACACGATTGGGTTTTTTGTGCACAATGGAAGGTTTGCTAAATTAAGTCGTCCGCCGACCCGAATTAATCCATCTTTTCCTAAAACTGGGTTAACCCACCTCAACTGCGATGATCGTGAGATAAAGCTTCCATTCGTCAAAGCATGTAGTTCGTCTGGGAACATTTGTTGTTGATGTAATAAACATAAGTTTACTTCTGCGAGATGTAATTCCGCTGTCGATAACCATTTGGGATTAGTATCTTCAGGAAATTCTACACAGACCTTCGCTCCTTTACGATGTTTCGTTTTAACTAGCAACCGGCAACAGTATGCAAAAACGCGTCGAAGCTTAGTATATGATGAATATTTGGCAAATAATTCATCAGAGAATGTTGCTGCAACGGCTGCTAATGCCAACATGATTGTATTACGACGTTCTTCTAGTATGTCGGCATTCTCGCAAGGAGTGAAATGACCTGCTGGCCATTGATCTTCTGGTAAAGAAAGCCATGATGGTCCAAACCACCATCTCTCTGCGTCTAATAGATCCGTTGGATCTAAACCTCGGGAGATATAATCTGCTGGATTATCAATCCCCGCTATATGTTTCCATTGGTTAATGTTCGTAGCGTCTAATATTTGTGTAGTACGATTTGCTACGAATGTCTTCCATCGACATGGTGATGCGTTTAACCAATGCAAAACGGTGGTAGAATCGCTCCAAAATATAATCTTCGTAGGATTGAATCTTAATGCAGTCGATATTTTGTCATAAAGTTGCACACTCAATAATGCAGCACACAATTCAAGCTTGGCAATGGAATGATGAGTTTTAACAGGAGCCAATTTAGACTTTGCCACTAGTAGATGAATTGAAACCCCTGACTCTGAAGGAGCACGTATGTAGCAACAGGAACCGTAAGCCTTTTCGGAGGCATCGCCAAATATATGAAATTCGCATTTGTCTAAACCTGCATTCCCAAAAACGTAGCGTGGAATGTTTAAATTCTCCACAATATGAATCGTTTGTTGAAAGGCCTTCCAAGCATGTTGCAGTTTTGTTGGAAGATTAACATCCCAATCAATAGGTTTACCAGTAATTGGGTCGATAGATGTCCAAGCCTGTTGCATTAGTAATTTTGCCTTACACACAACAGGTCCAACCAGCCCCAGAGGGTCAAATATTTTAGCAACAGCTGATAGAAGTGTGCGTTTGGTAATAGTTGGAGGCAATGCGACATTCTTGAAATTGTAGCTGAAATTATCGCTTCCAGGGAACCATACAAGTCCCAGAGTAGTGATAGCAGGATCAGTTCCTAGATTGTGACAACGTGGGGTTGCTAAATCTTCATCTGCGATATCGTCTAGGACGCGTTTCGAGTTCGATGCCCACTTTCTTAGAACAAACCCATACTGCTGTAATAAGTTGGATACGTTTTTCTGCAACGTAGCAGCAGACTCCTCATCATTAGCACCAGATAGAAAGTCGTCGACATAGAAATTGTTCGTGATGGCGTGTGCTTCGATTGGGTATTTATCAGCTGCATTGAGGGCAATTTGCTTTAAAGCTCGGGTTGCTAGAAATGGAGCAGAAGCTGTTCCATAAGTAACAGTCTTTAATTGGTAGCTTCTAAGCTCTTCTGCAGCACTTGGACGCCATACAATTCTCTGTAATGGCTGATCATCAACATGTACCATAACCTGTCGATACATTTTTTCGACATCTGCACTAATAGCGATTCGATGAGTCCGGAAATGAACAATCAGCGAGAAAAGATCTACTTGAACAGTTGGACCAACTTGAAGCGCATCATTTAAGGAGTACCCTGATGTAGTTTTACACGACGCGTCAAAAACTACTCTTACTTTCGTCGTTGAACTGGACTCCTTCAACACTGGATGATGCGGTAAGTAACAATGGACCATACTATCATCTACAGGCTCTGCAAGTAATTCCATGTGTCCCAACTCTTCGTATTGCTTTAGGAACATTCGATATTGCTCGTATACCTCAGGATTCTTCTGTAGTCTACGTTCGGTGTTGAAGAATCTTCTTTGTGCTATACTTTTGGACTCCCCTAGACTGATTCTTGATGTTTTTACTTTCGGCAATCTGACAACTAATCTTCCTTCGTTGTTGCGAGAAGTAGTTTCGGAGAAGAATGTCTCGCATGGATCTTCGTCTGAAGCCGAGGATGAGGATGGTAAAGCATCTATCTCCCAGAATCGCCGGATGGTCGATTCTAACGTGTCCTGACGCACAACTGCATTTGTTGACACGTGACGATTCTGGCTTGTTGCTGAAGTCGATCCAGCAACTGTCCATCCAAACTTAGTATTCACAAATACTGGCTTATCAGACCCAACACCGATTCGTTCGTTCATGTGAATGGCCCAGAATGCTTCTCCACCGATAAGTAGATCAATCTGGCCTGGCTTGTAAAAGAATGGATCGGCTAGTACTAATCCTTCAATCTTCCATTCATTTGTATTCACCTCCATAGTGGGAAGCTGTGCGGTAGGTGAATCTAAAATGAGAAAATTTAGCTTTGTGCTGAATTGCTGCGTCTTGGATGCCACGATCACATCTACTGCTTCATGAATATGATTTTCTCGTTGGCCAATACCTAAAATAGATACGCTAGCAGAACATTTGCGATTAGTTAAACGATTTGCAAGAGCCGTCGAGATGAAATTGGACATCGAACCAGAGTCCAACAATGCTCTTGCATCAAACATTCTTCCATTATCATCTATCACCTGTACCAACGCGGTTTGTAGTAAAACAATAGTATTTCCCGATGCGGCAGTATTTGCAACCACAATGTTATCTGGAGATGGATTTTGCACAATCGGATCGACATGTAAGAGTGTGTGGTGGCGCTGATGACACTTGTGGCATTTAAATTTCGAATTACATCGCAGGGCTATATGTCCAACTCGAAAACAATTCCGACACAGCTTATTCGATGTGATAACCTCCTTACGTTGAGCTACTTGCATTCCTTTAAACATTTCACATTGATGTAAGTAGTGTTGTTGTGCACATGCATAACAGCGGAGGATAGCGGGTGGCACGGTGCTAACACACACAATACCCTTATGCTGCTTCACGCCGGCTACCTTTCCCACACTCGATCTTGATACTTCATAGGTCGATTGAACTGTTGCACTAAGGATTCTCAGCCGTCTTTGTAAAAACTCTTGCAACTTGGTATACAAATCTTCCTGATCCTTACTAGTATACTCTTCCCAAGCCAATAAGGTTCTACCATCCAACTTATAGAACAACAGATTGCACAGCGGTGTATCCCATTGTCCTATGGGCTCTTTCAACGCACTCATTCCTTGGGTCAGCCTAGTAAATTCATCGAAAACCCGGCGTAACTCTTCAGTCGACTCGCCCTTCATCGGCAGAATGGCATGCAGGGCCTTAAAATATTCACGCTTTAGTGCCCGTTTGTTATCATACCTATCTAATAGCGCTTGCCATGTTATGCTGTAATTGTCGGCTGTAAGCTGCACATGCTGGAAACGTTTTGACACTTCACCCTTTAGCACTGACAACAAGTACTGCAGCTTCATTACGGAAGGCATGTCCTCTGCCTCATCGATCATGGACACAAATCGATCCTTAAAACTGAGCCAATCCGTCGTGTTATCATCGAAAGTAGGCAGATCCAGCTTAGGTAGACGTAAATTAGCCAGATTTGTGCCTTTCCCCGTATCCGTGACATCCAGATCAGAGACTGCCATGGTTTTACGTGACGTTAAAAAACCCTTAGCTGAACAATACCTGTCATAAAACGCGTTCCGTGCGTCGAACAATTCGTTCAGCAGCTTATCATCTTCCTCGTACGATTCCAGCTTCAACTGAGCCGCTTCATACGCCTTCCAAACTGCTTCCAAATTGGATAACCTCTCTGCCAGTTGATTCGCCTTCTCCTCGTTGAACCCGTTAATAAACTCTTCTGTTGCTCGCATCTGGGCTCGGGATCGCAGCGTCACAATCGTCGCTTGGGTTTTCTTCGTTTCTGTAGCCATCTCACCAACCAGCAAATATTCAGCAGACTTTTTTTTTTCTACAATACAGAGTGTATTAGAAGCATGTGTTTCACTTCACTTACGCAACGCGTGATTGAGGTTAAGAACCTCGATACACAAAATTTTACAGTTTTTTTTTTTTTTTTATGTCCAGAAATCCGGTTCGAAGGACCAATGATTGCGCAGGATACTGCATTCGGAATTTCTGGTGTATGAAATAAAACTGTAAACTAAATGTGTGTCTTACTCTGTTTTTATATTCTCCTTTATTATTCACTTGTTTTCTTCGCTATCTATATGGCTTATCTGTCAAAAAACACGCGGCCTCTCTCCAGTGATAAGTCCGCGCTCTTGTTCGTGAGTTTGCACCGCCCACCTCAAATCCATATAACGCGTATGCTCATACCGCGCTCTGACTGCTGTGTTGTTATCACACAGTCTGCTGTGTGATAACCCTAGCGTTAACAATAGCAAAGGCAAGTTAAAAAATAAACACCTCATACAACTAGGGAACAAGAGTTGGACTGGAGGGGCCCCAAAAAAGCTCAAAGTAATCCTTCCCCACCCTTTCATCAGCCGCGTGGGAAAGAAAGAACTGAAAGAAAACAGACCGGCGACGCCTGCGGACGCCGATCGGCCCCGATAAGGACGGAAGAAAGGGCATCTGGTGTTTTGTGCTGGTTGGTTCTAGATGCAATTTGATCTTTTTTTCCCCCGTAAACAGCAGCACCCTGCAGAGTGTAGTGTATGCAAAGAGCCCCCAAATCGTTCCCCTCTTCCCTCCCGTTGTTGGGGTGCTCTGTTGCGCTTCCGAGTGGAAATGGCAACAACACCAAACAAGGGGAAGGATCTGGTCTGACGGAACGGTGGGATGCCCATTAGCATCTTCCCCTCTCCACCGGTTCCAGTGGAGAGAAGGAACGAGTCTCAATCTCAGCCCACGTTTGTTCCGTGTTCTCGTGAGTGTGTGAGTGTGTAGCAGGACAAGAAATCCGGTTTCGGTGATGGTCCTGTCCTGGCCCAGCAACCTGCCAGCGTACGTTCACATGAGAACTTCACTCCCTTTCTCTCTCTCTCTCTCTCTCTTTCGCTTTTGCCACTGATTCTTAATGTCCGATTATGCCGATGCCGTGTTTTATGTTGATGCTAATGCAGCGGAAGGTTTGGGCAGTCATCATGTTTATGATGCACGATCACGACGGCGATGAGAATGATGATGATGATGTTGCACTTCAGCATAGGAAAAGTTGTTCAATTTTGTATCTTTCTTCGCTCACTCGCCTGCTTGGTTGTTGCGTTGCTTGGTTGCCAGCTGACTGCTGTTGGTGTTGGGTGTTTCTCGGCTTACGGGTAAGCCGGCGGCCGCAGCAGCAGCAGGACGAAGCCGTGCCACACAAAACGGAGGCAAAGCGCTAGATAAAGGTAAAGCCAACATTTATTTACCATTATGCAAGCAGCAAGGGAGCGAAGAAAAGTTTTCCAAAGCGCGAACAATAATTGTTATTGTGTGCTGGCGCTGGCTGTTGTGAAGCGGAGGAGCGCCTTGTTTTTCCCACAAGTTGTGAATGAAGACATCTTGAAAGGAGAGCTCAAACATACACACACACCCAACAGAACTCCAATTAACTTTTGCTTCATCGCCTTGATGGGGGTCTCGCTGGCAACGCTGTTAGGGTGCTGGAGCGCATGTTGCTGGTAGTTAAGAAGAACAGACAGAAGAGCGTCTTTTCATTCAAAACGGACTCCTTCCTTCCCTCCCAAGTGCGGCAGGATAGCGTGGGAAAGATAATATTTATCCGCTTTTTCATCAAACACACATACACAGCAACGACACACAGACACTTTCCCCCATCGGTATCAGCAGCCGCCACCACGAATGAAGCACAGGATAATCATCTTCTCCGGTGAGTCACGAAAGTGATTTTTAGGGGAAAGGGAATGGAAGTTTAGGCCGGGACGGTTTCCGCGTCGTTTTATTCCCCCTTTTTTTGTTGGTGGTGAGCGACTGAGCCTGACTCACCATCAATCGGCACTTGACGTGTTTCGACGTGTTTCTGGACTCGACTGAAGACTTTTCGGCAAAACGGATCCAAATATTAGCACAGCCAACTCGGACCTAAACTTGCAAATCCACCCCGACACCGACTTGCTGCCAAAAGTTGGCGGTCGCCTAGCAGTCGGGAGTTGGGGAGGAGGAGCAAAGGCAGAGTGCAATTAACCGGTGGATGGATGATGAAGGTTGCATGAAGAGTTGCAGGAAACGAGCGCAAACAAACCACGCAAAAAAGGGGTTTGTGCATTGCGAAATGGGTTTTTGAAAATGGTTCCCGGTTTTTTTAGAGCAAGACTCCTTTTTTTCTAGAGAACTGCCCTGTTCCGCTGCCCCAGAAAAAAAGGATTCCTTTTCTGTGAATGAACAGAACGAACTGGGGGCTGCCGTATGTGGTTCCGCCGTCTCGGTTTACCCAATCGGTTTAAGAAAGCGAGGGACGGCTCTCCCGCGTTGCCTTCCCCTTTTTTTTTTCTAAAAATCGATAGGCAAGGCACGCAACTATAACTCTTTCCTTTATTTTTTGTGCGTGTTCCATCTTTCTTACGTGTCGTGCCGAATGTTCGGCCTAAAGTTGATTTCCACGACGCTAATCTTGCAAAACATTCCCGGCTTTTTGCTTCCTTTCCTTCGCTCCTCGTGGCGTACCCAATTTGACACACACACACACACAACGCAAAAGTAACTCCCTCGTTCAAGTTGCCTTCCAGGAAAATGGAGATCTTATGGCATATCTATCCGAGCCGATGGGAAAAGGGATTAGATATCGCCAATAAAAAGGAACGATACGGCAATTCTTCCCCAGTTGATTTCCCTGTTTGAAACCAAGCATTCAAAATCCATATTCCCGGAAGAAAAGGGATGAGAATGGAGATGAGGTGAGGTTTTGCGATTTAAGCAGAGCAGTAGGAGGAAGAAGAAGAAAGACACCAATTTTTTGGATGTCAAAATAAAGGAATTGAGCCTTAATTACTAGGTTGTGATACGGTCTGTTTGTGGTCAAAGTTAATATCCATCACTGCCGTGTCATAAGCGAGCAAAAAAGGCACATTCCCTTTGACTATTTGCAATTGTTTCTGCTCCGTCCGTCCGTCCGTGATCGATCGACCCGTGTGCTATTCTCCAGCAACTACAGTAGACATACAGCCGTACCAGTACCCGAAACACCGAAACACCCTGTGCGGAGAAGGATGAGTCTTTGTTAAATATTTGATGATGTCCCAGCTCATGTAGAGTAGCAACACTGCCCACCATGCTGCCACAAAGTGTGTATGTGTGGAGACGCCTTTTCACTTCACTGCGATGAGGGGAAGTGGTGGAGGTTGGGTTGGACAGGGAAGCGGAACGGAAGGCGTTGTGAAAATGCATTCAATGTCATTGTCGATGGAATTTCCCAACCCGCGCACCCAAGGGTGTGAGCTGTTCTGATTCCAAGCGCCATCATCATCATCGTCCCAGCGATGGAACAGAATGTGACGAACTGTTGCGCGTCTGGTTGGATGCACTTGCTGCTGCCGGTTGTGCTAATGCAATAAAGTTTCAAACTTCCGGGGAGTTTTGCTGTGGATGCAAATCAAGCCAAGGGGGTTGCCGTGTACAGGGAGGAAGATGGGCAGTTGCGCAGAGAGGGCCGCTGGACAGGGCTTACAATTGCTATTGTGATGTACTTATCTCATCGTTCATATCAAACGTTGGATGGGGGAACGTTTCTAGAGCTGGTGAGGAATTGATGCGCCGATATGAATTCGCTTGAACAGCGTAGTAGGTAAACGCAGGCACTTTACAGCGAACACCGGACGTGGTATCAAACCCCAAACCAGATCTGATAAAAAACCGGACTATTATACAGACTGATGAAACAAGAGCTTCGATGTGGATTTTATCAGTAAAAGAAGAGCTCGTTTGTTTCCGCGAAGCTCTCTCTAACGTGTGTTGTGTGTTGCGAATTGTGGTTTGGCGGTTTTGTATCCACTCTCCTCACTGGATCAATAGCTAACGTGCGATTGATGGACTACTCTGTACAACACTTCCTTCCTTCTACGTCGCATACATACTTCGTCTTACATTCCAGCCGCTTCCCCATCATCGGGAATTTCCATCAAATTTCTCCAAATTTAAGCGCTCTGTTCACCGTTTTCCCTGAACGATTCATCTAAATGACATGCCACGGTGCTGTTGCTCTTCTTCCCCCTTATGCTACCGGAGGAGATAAGATTCGGTAGTGTTCTGGGAGAGAGGCAAAAGCCAGCCACATTCCCACCATGAAACAGAGAGGGTGTGGGTACAGGCCGAGCTGGTGAAAAAAAAGGAAAACAAATATCCCCGAGCTTAAATTCAATTTCACATGCCGCAGCAGCGAGGGGGAAGAGCAACAACCATAGGCTACCGTTTTGCTATAAAACCCACACCACACACAGAAAAAAACCCTTCTGGTGTGTGAGAAAGTGTCCCAAGCGTTGACATCCTGATGTCGATCATTACCAGAGCTCTATCCAGCGTTGTCCACAGAATCCCACAGCCATCACCACACATCGACGACCCCTATATCGAATTGAGGGATGCGAGACGTGCGTGGATTGGCTCACGACGACCCCTTGGCTTGACAATCTCGCTCCGGGACATCGAATCCCTAAATAATAAGCCCTAAGCCCAGCCAGCAGCATGCCGGGCACGAGGAATCGACTGTGAGAGCGTTTAGTGTGAGTGTTTTTTATGCTATTTGGCTTTGGTTTGGTAGGAAGCAGGTGCCCCTTGTCCCTTGATGTGTTTTTTTTTGTTGTTGTCTCTCTCCTTCTCCTCTTCCTTCTTCCTTCCCAATCCCACGAGCACACGCGGTCGATCGTTGGCGTGGGAAAGTTGGAAAAAATCGTGCCCCAGAACGTCCCTTCCATCCATCATCTCTGCGTGGCGTGGCGCACACGACGGAGACAAAGGAGAAAAAGAGAGAGAGGAAGTGGAAGTGGCAGAAAGCAGAGGATACGATTTTCGGGGATTCCTTCCGCAGCGAGCAGTAGCAGCTGTCTTTTAAAATTTGATGCTGAACTGCTTTGAGATGTGTTTCGTCCTTTTTTCGGGGCTTCGTCTGGGAAAGCAGCATCTTCGTCCGTCCGACAGCGGTAACTGTGGAACAGCTGTAGAACGGACGACGAATCCAGGCCAGTGCCAGTACGATTACTAATTTAATCCAGTTTTGCCGGGTCAAAGGGAAGACAAAAACCCCGGATATGCGCGGCGCACCGGATCCTAACCTGATTTGCCTGCTCTGCTACGCTTCAGAGCTCGTCTAAAACAATGAGAAGTAATGCTATTTATTTCGCCAGCGAAGATGGAAAGCTGTGTGTCACCCGTACGTTCTTTTCCCCTTCCCAAGACAACATTCTAGTTTTACGTACCTTCGCGCAGCATTTTTTCGTTTGCTTCAGTAGATGCGACATGGTCATCGTCGTCCTCCGGGGCGTGAGGCGTTGCGGACGTTCAATTCAATTCCCCAGTGCGCCTGGGACTTTCTTGGCGAGACTTCTTTCTACTCACGATACAACAGACCACTCGTTTCGTTTTTATTTTCTTCTTTGATCGATCGTATTTGATTTGATTTCGATTCCCGACTCCCCGATCGTTAGATAGATAGAGACGACACACTCACACACACACACACTCGTTCTCGCGCACCAAATGGCTCTTCTGTTGCTGCTAGAACAGAAGCTATTCACGTCGAATGGAATTAAATAGCGAAACACGGTGGCACTTTGAGCGACAGCATATGGCACCGCCACCCGGGAGATGACATAAATGGACACTTTCGGTCGGTATTTACACACCCCACCGCACACACACACATAGAGACACCAATACACCCTCCCACGCCACTGCTCTTATAGTGCGCTAAAAAATCCAATCAGCCCTTAATGAGACAAATTTAATTTCACTTCCATTTTCCGTTGGCGAACTGACGCCAATTCACGCACTGCTCTGTCGCTCTCTCTCTTTCCCTCTTCACTTTTACAGGACACAACACTTCACCAGCCACAGCACGAATGTTTGTGTGCTTTGTCGACGTCCACACACGACTCGTACGTTACACACTAATGATCGATTAAAGCACAATTTCCCTTGCACGTGTACTATCGCTTCTTTTTCTTTTTTTGCAGTCGATTCAACACAACACTCGTTAGAGGAAGAATGCACAATCAATCCCGCACGCAATCCTTCAACTGGGAAAAGGACGCGCGTTGTACGATATCACCACCAACACAGTACACAGCACAGCATACACCTGCATGCATGCTCGACGATGGTTTCAAGCGTTGTCCGACGGGTTGGCGTTATACCAGTTTGTACGCAAAGCGCTCCAGCGTCCGCGGGCCAAGTGACGAGCCTCTGTGTGCGTCGGCATTGCGAAGCGACCGACGAATCTGGTCGGCCGACCGGAGCCCGAAACGTACGCATCCTGCTCTCGCACGGTGCACGACCGTATAGAGCTATCCTTATTGCACGCTTTGCCAGATGGGTTCATCGCTCGTTCATCCGGGAGTGGTTCATTTCGGAGGGGAATCATTCATTCAAGCGGTAGTTGGGTAGCGGTACATGAAATAGAATTTTGTGTAATTTGCAAGAATTTAACTAAAATGAAACAAACAGAGGTAATGTAGCTTTCAGAGATGTTGTGTACGCTTTTTTCTATGAGTCGTACTTGGAAAACTACTACTGGAAAATTATCATTTGGCATTTAAATGAATTTCCTTTACAGAACTTTTTCAAAAATTTGTTTGAACAATTTCCACTTTTTAAGAATTCAAAAATCTTTTCCACCTTTTAATAATTCAAAATCGACGAAAATGAAGCAGTCTGTCGATCCCTGGTTCTAGAACGTATCAATATGCACTTGATTTGATTTTTCCTTCCGTTGAGCCCGTTCTCTTATCCACACACCACCGATGGTCCCCGATGAACTCTCCAAGCAGCTCGGTTTCCCCTTACAAAAAGCCCGAATCGAAGCATGCTCGTCGCATGAACACCAACAAGCACCGATGCCACCATCAGGTCCCTTCTCCTCATGCCGGGTCATTAGTGAACGAAACAACAAAAAGAAAACCCGGGTAAGGGGAAAACGCGATGGGCTTGTTTACTGCCCCTGCGTAACCATGGCTGCCGGGTGTGTTCCCACGCTTCGGTCGGCCCAACAGTGACGTAAGCCATAATACCAAAACAAACGCGTCGCTCTCTTTCTCTCCGCTCATCATTCCCGCTTTTTTCTGTCTCCCTCTCTCTCCCTCGCGCCGTTTTACTCTGATTTGATGAACGCCAGCCACAGCGCCTTATCAAGCAAATGCGTACGAACCGGGCGCATACATACGAAAGTGCACTTAGTGACTGACTTCCGTTCCCGTGGTGGGCTCTCCTCCTCCTCCGTTGCTGCTGCTACTTCTTCTTGTCCGCAGGGGTTTCATACGGAGTTCTTTTAATTTTTCTCACTTCCGATGGTCAGCACAGTGTGAACACGGTTGAACCTTCGACGCTCTGCGTTGATTCCTCTTACTCATACGCATCTCCATCGTAGAGCGCGAAGAAGCCACTTGAACGCGCTGAAGGAGCCACGGATTCGGGTGACTCTGCTGCTGCACTGCTGCATCGAAGAAGTCATTCTTGCCGCTCTTTTTTTTTCTTTCTTTATCGTTTGTATTTCAACGTAGCTCGCGATACGGTGATCCCCCCGGACAACCCCGACTCTGTGCTGCTGCTGTTGGTCCACCCCGAATGCCCTTATTATTATCATTACGAATGCAAAGCCCAACGGACGGACGGAAGGGGAAGGAAGAAAAGGAAGCACAAAGTGAAGCAATATCGAATCGATCGAGGTGTCTCGGAGCAAAAAAAAAAAAAGCACAAGGGGCTCGTTTTTGAGTTGCAACGACCCTGATCCGGGCAGGTGGTAGGTGAGTTGCTGCTGCAGGGCTGTGGGAGCGCACAAGGGAGTTTTGTGTTTCACCACACGCTTTCCCACGATGCTTATCGAGCGTGCATGTGCATATGTATGTGTGTGTGAGTATATGTGTTGTACACCTTATGTTTGTATCTTGAGCGTTTTCTTTGACCGTCTGCGAGTGTGCTTCCCAGTTTTTTTTTCGGTTTCATTCTTCGATTGCTACTGCACCTATATATTCTTCTGTTACTGGGCTTGCGTTTTTTTTTCATTTTCTGTTGCGAAGGTTCCAAACTTTTTTGTTTCATCCTTTAAATGTTGTACTTCTCACACTCCCTCCTGCACGCGATCGCGTTCCTGGCGTGCTGCGCGTTTGCACTGAAGGAAAGGGAAAATGCAACTGGAGTAATGATCGTGGCTGGTCGGAAACGAGTTCGATCAAATTGCAATATTGACAAAAATTATCACCTTCCTTAGACGAATGGAACACCATTTTCACACACTTTTCGATGGGAGCTTAATATGGCCCTCAGGATATGTTGTTGCTGAGTACGCCAATAAAAAACTGTCTTTTGAAATAATTGACGCAGCAAAAAGCGATTCTACACTCCTTCGAACCGGATTTGAACCAGTGACCTATGGATTTCTATTCACAGGGTGATCATCAAATGCACTTTGAGATGCATTGTAACAGATGATCGACCCTCAACCTCGCTACAGTCCACCGCTCTACCAACTGAGCTATCGAAGGTGTTGAACAAGCTTAAATGTACATCACAGTTCAAACATAGAAGCAATTAAAAGTTGTCAAAATGCATACAAAAAATCGTCATCCTTCGAACCGGATTTGAACCAGTGACCTATGGATTTCTTTTACAACTCTTGGAGGTTTGCTCAAGAGCATTTCGACTTGAAAGCAACCCTCCGAATTTTCTCTACAGTCCACCGCTCTACCAACTGAGCTATCGAAGGCTTCGAGGCTTGTTTTCGAAAGTTGCCTATAAAAATCAACACAAAACACTCACTTTGCTACCTCAGGTTTGTGATTATTACTCAAAAGTAGAGTGAAACGTACTCAAGAGACGAGTGGTCACTTACACCGGTACCCGACGATCAAGAGCGCACAGCGGGGAGGCTTAATCGCGAGTCAATTGCTCAGTAAAACCGAGCAAAACAAAACAATTGATAGGACCTACTGCAAGCAAAATAATCTCCCAAACTTGCTCCTTCGAACCGGATTTGAACCAGTGACCTATGGATTTCTATTGGATGCAGGTGATCGTCAGATGCACTTTGAGATGCATTGTAACAGTTGATCGACCTCTAAAACTCGCTACAGTCCACCGCTCTACCAACTGAGCTATCGAAGGATAAGTAAACAGCAATGTAATTGTCAAAAAGACGTTTTGTTGAGATGCATTCAATTCTCTTTGAACCTCTAATTTTAGATCCTATTATTCATTACGATTAAGGAATAATTAAGGTGACAATATCCATCCCTTTTAAAGAATATTTAGTTCATGATTAACTCCTTTCAGCTTCGTCTACTCGATCGATTTGTGACAAACGAACCTTTTCCATCAGATCTAAGATTAATATAAAACTATCTGCTGTAAAAAAATGTTTCCACACTCCTTCGAACCGGATTTGAACCAGTGACCTATGGATTTCTTCAATGATCGGAGCTTTGATCACATGATCGCACTTCTCCTAACTTTCTCTACAGTCCACCGCTCTACCAACTGAGCTATCGAAGGCTTCGAGGCTTGTTTTCCAAAGTTGCATAGAAATACAAACACAAAACATTCACTTTTCCACCTCCATTTCGTACTCAAAAGTAGAGTGAAACGCACTCAAGAGATAGTAACGCGTGACCACTTCCACCGGTACCTGAAGATCAAAAGCGCATAGTGGGGAGGCTTAATCGGAGGAAAAACGAGTAAAACAAAACAATTGATAGGAGGAATGCAAGCAAAATAATCTTCCTTCGAACCGGATTTGAACCAGTGACCTATGGATTTCTATTGGATGCAGGTGATCGTCAGATGCACATTTCTAAGTTGACCAACTACTTAAACTTTCTACAGTCCACCGCAAAATGAGTTTAACTGAACAAAGAGCATGGTACACTCTAGTATGGATTAAACAAAAACATTTAAACATTATTGGAAACATTGATTGTACACTTTGACGCAATTCGTAATAATTCGTAGCATTAAATTTTTAAATGATAACATATAAAAAAGATCTTTTCACCATTCCTTCGAACCGGATTTGAACCAGTGACCTATGGATTACTGAAACACACATGCTGCTGAGCGTGTGTTGGTGGAGAGCTGAGAAACTTTGCATTGAGACAGTAGGAGGAGTGAAAGTGTGCATTGTTTGCAATTACAACACAAAGCTTTCTCGCACTGACTACTGACTCAACACAACAAACCTCAACACACCCGTAAACACAACTACTCAAACGCGCGGCGCTGAAACAACTTCTACAGTCCACCGCTCTACCAACTGAGCTATCGAAGGCTTCGAAAGCTCACCTATAGCTGCACCAATAAAAAGCCCTACCGAACTGGAACGTGCCTCCACAAAACAATAGCAGAGAAAGAGAGCAAAACCAATAGGAGAGGGAATTCACCACCAACGTCTCGGAGCAGCGGTTGCTGTTTGTTGCTATAAATAAAAAGTGAAAGTAAAAGAAGCAAATGGAATGGGGTGGGAGAGCATGCGCTTGGTCTCCCATTCAATTTTTAAAGATTAAGATCGCTCCACTAAGTAAACGAATGTTTAAAAACATTAAATCATGATTAAAAATGAATTAAAACCACCAATGTCGGCCCTTTGAGCCGGATCGAATGCCGTATCTCGTTTGGATTGATTGATCGGAGCGAGCGATCCCCAAATTCCCAATCATTCATCAATGCTGTGTGCTTGCTTAACTCCTTCATATCAAAAGTCGCGCTCCAAACCTTCGGACTTGGCAGTCCAGTCCTTCCACACCACAAAAATCATCAACCTTCATTATTCGTATTAAAGTACCATTTCCAAAGCTAAAATCCACCACCAATTGGCAGAAAATGTATAAAGCAATGTACAAGCAGCGCAGGAAAAACAGATTGAGCAGCGAACGAAGCGGAGATAATTGTGTAGCTTCTCGTGCTAATTGTCTGTCTTCCTCTTTGGATTGCACACGTATTCGCAAGGACGAACAGGAAACAGAGCTGCCGCTGCTGCTGCTGCTGTCCCACCATCAACCACTCCTGAGATAGCTGTAAATGAGTCGATCGTCGCTTTCTCTTCCGGGCTTTCACACTGCCTGCCTGCCTGGCTGTGTGTGCGATTGCTTGCTGCTAAATCGCGACCAACAGAGAGATTACCTCGAGCCGAGAACGATTCGGTACAAAAACTAAAATCCCCCCAAAAACCCCATTATCGACAAAGTAGACGAAAAAAACGGAGTAAGAAATTATCCCTCAGCGCATTATGATCACGATCGCTTCCTGTGCCATAAACACGCTTTCTTTCCCACGAGAACAACATCGTCTTTCCAGCCAGCAAGTAGTATCCACAGAGTTCCTCCTTTTTGTCCTGTTTTGATAGCCAAATGTGTCATTGTCGCTTTGGGTTGGTCAGTAATAACGCAGAGAAAACGGTTACGGGAAATGGATGAAAAAAAGTAAAACGAAAACAGTGTTTGCAGTGTATTAAAGTTTCTTCTATCAGCACAAAGAAAGCAACAACGCCTCAATTCCTTGCCTCGGGCCCTTTTTTCACCCTTCTTTTTGATACGGAAAACCCCACCAATATGCACCGCACAACTGTAAATCGATACTCCCTTTTGGACAGGATAAAAGTTTGCAATGCTCCACAGCCAAGCGATGCACAAGATCTGCAAAACGTGAAACATAATCAACATAAACAAGCCATAATTGCATTACCCTCCTCAAACAACCTGACCCGCACAACCCGCCACCATCATGACGTCGTCTGCCTTCGTTGTTTGCTGCTTACTTTCATGTTGCACGCACGAAAATAAAATAAAATGGACGCTCAAACTGCGCGTCTCCCTTGTGGTGATTTATGAAAAAACCTTCGCTCGAGAGGCGGCAAAAGGAAGGGAAATAAAATACAACCCTTACCTAGCCGGGTGGCCGACTTGCGGGGATAGGCCAAACAGGAATCGGAGCGAAACAACAAAGTGCATAATCCGCTGACTCGATTGGCGGAAGCAAACAAAAAACATATACACACACACACACTGCTGCCTCGAGTTGTGCTGTGTTCCAATTCCTCTTGAAGGGTCCCGACTCGAAGGTTCGAGGAGGATGTGAAGGATGGAAAGAAGAAACTGTATCCTGGGGACACGGAGGAGACGAAGGAAGGAAAGAAGGAGTGCCGACACGTGACCAAACCGATTCCAAAGTGGACCGAATATGAGCGCGACTCTAATTGCGTTGGATTTGCAGACAGCACGGGGATCTATTATTTCGGGGTGGGAGATGGAGTTGGGTTGGGTTGGGTGGGTTAGAGTCCACATTGAAGGGTCGTCGTGCAGCCAAAGATGACTGATGAGTGACGGCGGCGGACGACCGAACGATGGTCGCTTTTGTCGTTTAGACGGTTTTTATAAAAGATCGGTTTCTAGGGAGCATTTCACAGGCCCAGAGATGGAGGACAGGCGAACAAGACGAAGGACCGCCCGAGTGTGTGTGAGTGTGCCTGTGCACTGACTATTCCGTGGTGCTTGCGGAGTACAATTTCCAATTATCTCCGCAGGGGTTCTCCGTTTCAAAAAGGACTCGATGGATTAAGGATACGCACTCACACACAAACACATACAGCCTAAAGGAAGAAGATGGTGGCCGTCAGGGTTTCTGTTTGCGGAGGATTTTACGCAGTGGGAGGAGACTCGTGCTGGCAGGCAGGACGTGTTCTGACGAGCGAGCGAACATGCTTTAGGGTTAGCAAGCTTGTCATAGGCCATGTTTTGTGAATTATTCGTAACAAAACGAGACGCGTTTCTGAAGCATAGTAAATGAACATAGGCAATACAGGGTTTGTTGTACGAGGACAATATTTGTATCCAATGTTACCACTTCCAATTAGTGATAGAAATGCACAAAAATTCAGTCCCTATTCCCCGTTGGCATAATTCACATTTAATTGTGAAAGTACAAACATCTTCATTCACAAACGATTCAAACAAAATACAAGAGATTATATTTGCACATTGAATGAGCCCCGGGCAAGACAAAATGCTTTTAAATTGATTTCCTCTTCTTAACTTATCGGACATCATCTAACGCTCTGGACAGTTGCAATTGTGGACATTTCATTTCCCCAACACGTCCTCATAAGGGACTCACACACTAATCAATCTCAGTTCTTGTTTGCTTGAACGATTCTCATGTCTGTGTCCACGTCGATCGTAACCATCTTCTTCTTCGTGACGTTCGTTATTTTGTGTTTCTGGGGATGAAAATCATCTCGACTCGACATCGATGATACCAGTGCTCAGGGACACGATTCAATGGGTTTGTTCGATTAAATTAAATTACCATTAACCTTGGATTGAAAGGGTATGTGAATGACCGTACACACTCAAGGTAGGAGAGGAAAAAGGATATGAGAGTATACCATGTATATTCATCATCCATAATGCACTTAAACAACAGTGCACAGCGGAAAAGAGGAAAACTGTTCAAGCTTTAAAGAAAAAAGCATATTGATCCTTCGAACCGGATTTGAACCAGTGACCTATGGATTTCTACAATGATTTGGAGGTTTGATCACTTCTTGAGCGCTCACACTCCAAACTTTCTCTACAGTCCACCGCTCTACCAACTGAGCTATCGAAGGCGTCGAGGCTTGTTTTCCTCAGTTGCAAAGAAATACAGACAGAAAACGTTCACTTTTCCACCTCCATTTCATACTCAAAAATAGAGTGAAACGTGGACAAGAGATAGTAGCGCGACGCGTGGCCACTTCCACCGTTACCTGGCGATCAAGAGCGCACAGTGGGGAGGCTTAATCGTGGGTCAATTGCTCAGTAAAGTCGAGTAAAACACAACATTTGATAGGACCTACTGCAAGCAAAATAATCTCCCAAACTTGCTCCTTCGAACCGGATTTGAACCAGTGACCTATGGATTTCTACTAACAGGTGATCATCAGATGCACTTTGAGATGCTTTGGAACTGATGATCGACGCTAAAACTCGCTACAGTCCACCGCTCTACCAACTGAGCTATCGAAGGATGTGTAGACATCAATGTAATTGTCGAAAATAGGTTTTTGTTGAAAAGACGACAAAATTTATAGATGAGTTTGACGACTGAGTTATCCTAACAATCATTCACGTTATTGTTAGAATTATTAACGTGGGAATAACCAACGATACTGGAGGATGTTTTCCTATGACAGCTCTTTCTTTCATCTTCGTTTACTTGCGATACGTGACGACATGTTCTTTCCACCTTATCCAGGATTATCTATGAAACTAAATAATTGAATTAAGTAAATTATTTCCATTAAAAAAATGGTTTTCACACTCCTTCGAACCGGATTTGAACCAGTGACCTATGGATTTCTACAATGATTTGGAGTTTTGATCACATGATCGTACTTCTCCTAACTTTCGCTACAGTCCACCGCTCTACCAACTGAGCTATCGAAGGCTTCGAGGCTTGTTTTCGAAAGGTGCACTGAAAAACAGACAGATAACACTTACCTTTCCACCTCCAGTATGTGATTGTTGCTGAAAAGTAGAGTGAAACGTGCTCAAGAGATAGTAGCGCAACGCGTGGCCACTTCCACCAGTACCTGACGATCAAAAACGCACGGTGGGGCGCACGCTTAATCGCGTGGCAATGGCTTAGACAAGTCAAGCAAAATAAAACATTTGATAGGACCTACTGCAAGCAAAATAATCTCCAAACTTGCTCCTTCGAACCGGATTTGAACCAGTGACCTATGGATTTCTATGCACAGGCGATCATCAGATGCACTTTGATATGCATTGTAACAGATGATCGACCCTCAACCTCGCTACAGTCCACCGCTCTACCAACTGAGCTATCGAAGGTGTTGAAAAAGCAGAAATGTGCATCAGAGTTCAAACATACAAGCAATCAAAAGATGTCAAAATCCATACAAAAAATCGGCATCCTTCGAACCGGATTTGAACCAGTGACCTATGGATTTCTTTTACAACTCTTGGAGGTTTGATCAAGTTTTTGAACGACTTGAAAGCAACCCTCCGAATTTTCTCTACAGTCCACCGCTCTACCAACTGAGCTATCGAAGGTATTGATTGCCGAAGATGCATCGATCATCGCAGATGTTAGGCAAACTTCACCAAAAACACGAAGCAAAACGTAAAAGGAAAACTGCATTTATTGTTCACTGCAGACACACATCGAACAGTAGCACACCAAATCATAAAGAACAGTTCACATTAAACCGTTTGTTGCGTCAGCCAATTTGTTAGTCGCTCGGTAAAGGGCATGATTTTTTAAATTAATTCCTCTACCTTAATCACACCATTTGCTGGCTGTGGCAGGCTGGGAGATCATGGGAACCGACACAAAAAATGCAAGCTCGCGCATTTTTTCGCCCTTCTGCTCCTGCAATTCCACTCTACACTCGAACGCAAACGTACACTCGATTTGTGCTTGTAAGTTTCCGCCCAATTTGGTTCGAGTGAAATCAATTTTAATCATCCCATTTTTCCCATGTTCTTGCCGGTGTGGTGGGGAGCATTCGATATCACACACACACACATACAGCAGTTCAGGTACTTGCTGCTCATTAAAGAAGAAATACAAAAAAGGATCGTCCAATCGAACATAAAAATCAGTACCACAAGGAGAAGCAGCAGCAGCAGCAGCAATGCGTAATTTAATTTCGAAACAACACCAACAATGCTCAACTCCAATCAGTCTCCCAGGCCGTTAATTCATTTGCTTTATGAAGAAAGAAAAACGAGAACAAAACTTCCTCTTTTGGTTGTGTGGCGCGCACTGTATCGAGTTCTAAAGAACATAACATTAATTACAATTATTTTGAAAGGCACCAACAAAAAAACAACAGCATCGTCCTTTAAAGCTCTCTCTCTCTCTCTCACTCTCAACGATCACTTCACGTTCTCATTCGCGCTAAAGCCCTGCAATCCGTGTATCGCCGGGAAAGTGGAGAGTTTGATGCAATTGTTGCCCAATTGCACCAACCCGCTAATAAAGCGTATCATTTGTGTGAGGCTCGCTGCTGCTTTCCTGCTGCTAGCACCGAAAGCCACACGTTTATTTCCATTTCCTGTCCCCTCCATCCAGAAGTGTAGTAGCTCCGTTACGCTATCATAACCCTTTCCCAAAACCGTCCTCTCTGTATGTAATCAACGGTCACAGGAAGCGCCCAAACCGAGCCCAGCGATCAGCCGAACCATTTCTTTTTTTGCACTCTCTTATCTTGCACTTTGCTACCGGTTTCCTCAATTGCCGGGTAAGAAAACAAAACGCCGTGTGGGAAAACTCACTCTCACAGTTACTCGGTTCTTCTCCTTCTCGTCTCAGATATCAAGCCCAAGTGGAGCCTGCCGAATAGAGGTGATTAAATTTAAATGCGTCACCGAAGCATATAAACTCTCCTTCTCTCTCTCTTTCTCTTCTTCTCACTTCATTGCTCCACCTCTTCTTGCTATCCAAAATGGTAAGTATAAATTATGTTCTGTCCATGGTGTTGCCGTTTTATCAAGGTCACCTAAGGGGCTTCTCCTCTTCCTTTTCCTTCCAGCGGACAAAAAAACGACAACAACATCCACCATCACAGGTGCACCCGATACGAAACAAGTGGACAGAATCACGTTTTCTCACGCACTTTTTCGGTGTATTCTCGATTACGACAACACCTGACGACAACACACACACACACACGCACTGACTGGGGCCCGGGGGTGCACTGAACGTAAAACCCGTCAATCAATCGAGAGACAAGTTTTGTCCAAACGGCGTACATTCTCGGTGCGCCAGCATGAGAAATAAATGAATGAAAGTCCCCCCAGCCCCCCGTCCGACAACGTCCTCCCCACAACATTGGAGTGGCAGCAGAACGACGGAATCGAGCATGCAGCATGTGTTTCATTCACAAAACGCAATTCATCAGCGCGCGCGTATCATCTTGTGGTGTCTTCTTGCCGTGATCGAAACGTGCGACACGGCAGGCACAGGAAGAGAACCCGTTTTTGGTGCTGCGTGCTCGATTTTGCAACATCGTAATACAATGAGAAGGTGGTAAGAGGGGAGGAGAAGGAGAGCAGCAGCAGCAGCATGGTGGCATAAAACCGGGAGTCAATCTTAAAAAATGGTGCGCGCATTACGCCACTTAAAAAACGCCATTTCCTGCGTCAGTGCATTCGGGGACTATTATTTACTTTCTGGCAGATTGGACAAAGACACAGAGAGAGAGAGAGAGAGAGAGAGAGAGAGAGAGAGAGAGAGATAAAAAGGGGAAAAGTGGAGGACAAGCAGAGGAAAAGGAATTAATGATGATCACATGATGTGCCAGCCAAACAGGAAGTAGTCCTGCGAGCAATCTCACGAGAAAGGCGAGAAGAATCTTTTTTTTCTCTCTTTATTAAGAACTTTCCATCATTCTCCTTGTACGTGTACAACAACAAGAAACAAAAGGGGGAAAAATGATCTAATTTAACGCTACTACTTCTTCTACAGTTTCCAATATTCATCCCTATTGCAACTGAAAACTTCACCAATAAACTATCGTTAATCTGAGCACAATAAGAGCACATTTGCTTCGCACTAAACAAAACGTGGCGAAATCGTAAAATCGTAATTCCCACCTCCTGTTTTATTTATTGCCCCTATTCCCTAAGACTTTCTAAGCAAAAGAACCAACCTCACGGCTTAGCACATATTAAGTGCGTCCTGATGCACCAAGATCCTAAAAAACCCAGCAGACCACCGCTGGGCCGGTCGTACAAAGTGGAAATAATTAAGCATTTTTTAGGCTACACCAAACCCCCCTCCCTGCGCGATTTAATAATTTTACCTCAAACTGCTGAGTGTTGCGCTTGGAAAATGTTGTATCACTTCTTGTCCAAAGTAAGGCACCAGAAACGGCAAAAGGACGAGATGGTGGTTCCGTTTCCGAGGGGGTTCGTCTTTTTTTTATGAAAATGAAAACTCATTGCTCAAATGCTGAAGCGCATGCTGAAGAATCGCTTTGCTAACGACTTAACTCCCGGAAAATGCGACACGTGACCGCCACGCGATCAAGAAGTTGAAAGCTTCCTCGCGCGAACAACACAACATCCCCCGGTGGTGTGTTTTGTGCTACACAGGGGGGAGAGTTCTTTTTTACAAATATGTTAGGAGGGTTTCAAGTTTTGAGAAGCGAGAAAAATACAATAAAAAAGAATCCAATAACAACCTGAACCATCGTACGTCAAGTTGGTATTATTTTTATTTAAGAAAAAAAATGCACAACTCGCCCTCCCTAGGTGCGCGATGAGTTGCATTTGTTCTCTCGTTGCGCACTGTTCGACAGAAAAGCATCAAAGAAGCTGCATCACGTAACGATCCTTCGATAGCTCAGTTGGTAGAGCGGTGGACTGTAGTTGATGGCAAAGGCAGTCTTCTCACAACACTGCGTGATAGAATTGTTCACGACACAGCGTGATAGAAATGTTCACGCTAGGATGGCGGCGGGACCCCCCTGAGTCCACCCTTCCCCCCACCACTGACCACACAGTAGAGCTTCAAAACCCATTCTCGCTTCAATGAAGATACGCCGCCTCTTCAAATATAGATGTATAATTCAATACACAATCTACCCATTGACCTCTACTCTTCTGCTTAGTGGAGAGAAGACATGCCCAGCTCACAAGTAATCCATAGGTCACTGGTTCAAATCCGGTTCGAAGGAGAGAGATTGATTGTTGAAACAGTTTTTTTTTATTATACTACCCTAACTTTTTATTACCAACACTATTTTAGCATCAAAAATGCATATATCAAGCAAAAATGGAACTTCTCTTTATGAGCTCATAGTTGCCTCATACAGCTTAACTGCTCAGTTTGTTAATAACATTGCTTTACAGATTTACTCTCTTTCTCTCCACTCTCTATAGATTGCACGCCTAGCTTGATAAGGGCCTTGCTTACTTCCATGATCTACCCCACCACAGCACAACAACAGCAACGTTTGCGCACTCCAACACTCCCAAGCAAAAGCGCTGTAGCAACAACAAATGGCGGTCACTCACCAGCTGATTGCTTACTTTCTGTTGTAAACAAACTGAAACCGCTGGAGCACGCCCCCCCACTCACACTCGGATTGCGAGCAGAAAGCGGGTGTGCCTTAGACCGGTGCAATGACTTACTTTCGCTCCACGTCACTTGCGTCGTACACGATTTATACGGCTTGCGGTTGGTAACGGTGGGTGGTGGGTCTTGTCGGTAAAACATTCCCACCGCCAAGCTTTATGAAACCAATAGACCAACCACTTTTCCATCGCCTTCGATAGCTCAGTTGGTAGAGCGGTGGACTGTAGAGAATTTGAAGCGAAGTGATTTGGTAGAGATAATGTAATCATTACAAAGTTGCATTGAGCTTATCACTTTCAAACAATAGAAATCCATAGGTCACTGGTTCAAATCCGGTTCGAAGGATCGTAGAAATCTATTTTTTTACCACAAACATTCCACAGAAATCAAATGCTATTTTTAAAGTATTCAATTTGCATTCAAGATTTTTCTTAAAAGGTGGAATAATTAAAACATCCTTAATGCTTCTTTTAAGTGAACCCCTCAAGAGCTACAATATTATCCAATCTCATATTGAATGAATATTTCCTGCAAAAAATGGAATACATCTCAGTAAAACATCATCTCGACAACTATATTTGTGACTACTCATCCTTCGATAGCTCAGTTGGTAGAGCGGTGGACTGTAGCGAGTTTGGGTTACAATGCATCTCAAAGTGCATCTGATGATCACCCTATAAATAGAAATCCATAGGTCACTGGTTCAAATCCGGTTCGAAGGAGCAAGTTTGGGAGATTATTTTGCTTGCAGTAGCTCCTATCAAATGTTTTGTTTTGCTCGACTTTACAGAGCAATTGACCCGCGATTAAGCCTCCCCACTGTGCGCTCTTGATTGCCAGGTAACGGTAGAAGTGGTCACGCGTCTCTTGAGTACGTTTCACTCTACTTTTGAGTAATAATCACAAACTAGAGGTAGCAAAGTGAGTGTTTTGTGTTGGTTTTTATCGACAACTTTCGAAAACAAGCCTCGAAGCCTTCGATAGCTCAGTTGGTAGAGCGGTGGACTGTAGAGAAAATTCGGAGGGTTGCTTTCAAGTCAAAATGCACTTCAGAAAACACCTCCAAGAGTTGTAAAAGAAATCCATAGGTCACTGGTTCAAATCCGGTTCGAAGGATGACGATTTTTTGTATGCATTTTGACAACTTTTGATTGCTTGTATGTTTGAACTGTGATGTACATTTAAGCTTGTTCAACACCTTCGATAGCTCAGTTGGTAGAGCGGTGGACTGTAGCGAGGTTGAGGGTAGATCATCTGTTACAATGCATCTCAAAGTGCATCTGATGATCACCCTGTGAATAGAAATCCATAGGTCACTGGTTCAAATCCGGTTCGAAGGAGCAAGTTTGGAAGATTATTATTTTGCTTGCAGTAGGTCCTATCAAATGTTTTATTTTGCTTGAATTGTCTAAACCATTGCCACGCGATTAAGCGTGCGCCCCACTGTGAGCAACTGATCGTCAGGTACTGGTGGAAGTGGCCATGCGTTGCGCTACTATCTCTTGAGCACGTTTCACTCTACTTTTCAGCAACTGGAGGTGGAAAAAATGAACGTTTTCTGTCCATATTTGTTTGCAACTTTCGAAAACAAGCCTCGAAGCCTTCGATAGCTCAGTTGGTAGAGCGGTGGACTGTAGAGAAAATTTGGAGTAGTGCGATCATGTGATCAAAACTCCGATCATTGTAGAAATCCATAGGTCACTGGTTCAAATCCGGTTCGAAGGAAGTTTGAACAGTTTTTTTTTTCTTGTTGTTTGAACAGTTGCGATATCAATGCCATACGATAAGCTACATTTTTGTCTACGCATCACATTTATCGTTCCATGCGCAAAAAATGAAACAAACTGCAATGCACACCAGCAAAACGCAACACAATTGATGAATATTATTTTTACTTTAATCCACCCTTCAAGCGAACGTACGTAATTAAAACAACAATAATGTACGTTTCCATATGCAAAGAAACGCCTGGTCGGACAATCGAACCGTGCGTGTGCGCGTGTGTTGTAGCCGGAAAAGTAATAAAATTGAAAAGCAACATTCAAAATCACCTAACAACGAGCCACACGCGCACAGGTCACGTGCGACAAATAATTTCTGCCCCCAAGAGGAAGGTTAGAAGAATGGAAGAATAGATAAAGGCGGTGCACACATAGAGCCAAGTGAACATGATTGTCGAATTCAATTCCGTTTCCCTTCACACACACGCGTGGGCACGTACACAATCGTTCCCTCCCTTTGGCAATGGTGATGAACCATTTTCCAGGGCACATTAAAAACCGCCGGAGAGAACATCAGAAAGTGAATGTTAATTAAAGTTACAACTTCCGCCCGCTCTCTCCGCGAATGTTAGGGGCAGGACAAGCCACTCTATCACGGCATCGAAAGTGTGTCTGTCGGAAGGATTCGATTGTTTGAGAATCCGCCTTCAGGGAACACATCCCAACGCTATATCGCGTATGGCTATACAGCCAGCCAGAGTATGATCGATCAAAGCGCAGCCAGTGCAATCCCACAATGAAATTCATTAAATCCAGCGAACGGCCCCGATTAATCGTCTGTCAATGCTGAAGGTCACACGTCGGGCGAGGAAAGTTCACATAATGATCAATTTTCAATTTCCATTCGAAAAGGGAAACAACTAATTACAAGGCTCACCTCAGGGATAGGCATTCTCCTAAAGGCTGACCGTTTTCTTATGACCCGGTTTGAATTTTAGCTAAGCGAGCAGTGCAAGCGAGCCTCCTGTTTATGAGCTGGCCGGGGATTTATGATTGTGGCGGGATTGGGACCTTCAAGTGTAGCTTAAAATTATTTACGATCCAAAATATTTGCAATCGTAACTCATTTGAATGGGATGTTGATTGGTTCGGAACGCGGGCACAAGAGAGGGAGAGAGCGAGAGAGAGAGCCGTTAGGGAATCGGATACAGCTAATCAAACGAAACCCAAATTTCCCCGCACATCCGATTGACCAATGGTCCAACATTATTATGGCTTGTGTGGTGGTCGTGGGTATGAAGCCATGTGGCAGATTAGGAAATATCATAAATTCAAAACACCCAAAACCTTTGAAAAGTTGTAACAGTGGAGGAACAACATTGCATACCCAAGTTCCCAAGCAATGTAATGATTTTTAGTACTTTAAAAGGTTTTGCATTGAAAGTGTTCTCAGAATTGTTTCCTCCTCTTTTACGCCCCAAAAATAATTCTGTGCAAAAAAAGAGCATCCAATCTGACAATGTGCACATGGGAATCCAATTTAAAGCACCACCGAAGGGTCAGAGTAGTCACACCTAAACCATGCTGTGTCCGTGAAATTGATAAAGTGGCATTATTGTGCGTGATAGGCGTGCAATATTTTAAAATTACTCGCCCAACGCTGGCAAAGCAACACCGAAACTACATTTAGTAATGGACACCACCCCCCGCCCCGCACGGGCTCTACACAATGGGCCAGCCAGGCCAGCGCAGTAGAGCCACTTGACTTCGTTTTTTTTGCCGACAGCGCCTACTCTTCCTACACCATTGTGCTCTACACACTCACTGCGGTATGATGCCGTAGCGAATCTTCAAACATGTGCTCGAGAGCAGAAGCGAATGTCAACATGTCGCGCGAGTCTTCAACACATCTCCACACCAAAGTAGGCTCTCCTGTTCTCATCATCAACGCCAGTGTGTTTGTGTGTGTGAACTACCATAAAAAGAGCGTGACTAATCTGAATGGCAGGCACGGAAAAACGGCTGCTTTTTTTTTTGGTTCAAATTGACATCTGTGGGAAACCCGATGTTTGATATTTGCAGTCAGTTTCCGTGTTCCGAGGGTTCGCGTATTAATGATTTTAAATTACCGGGATGGTTTAATTGAAAATAATCATAACCGCTACAGTTCACGTGTTCACGGTGATAAAAGAAAACATTACTGCCCTTGTGCAAATGTTCGCCAATGAGGGAGGGAGTTAAAAGGGATGGAAAATAATGGGAATGCATTGGCGATTTTAAAATGTTATGGCTTGGTCAGCTTATAGTCAGTAGCTGTGAAGCTAGTTGAAGGATTTGCAAAAACAACAACAACAACAGTTAAGTACTGTCCAGTATGGTCCAGCAAGGCGATAGAGCCTGCAGTGGGAGTGGGTGACATCTTTATGTTCACGCAATCCCATCCTCCTGGGGCAGATGGTCAAGCACAAAAAGTGCAAAAGACAATCGAGCAAAATCAACCCGGCCAATAGTCCTGCATTTCAATGTGATTTTAAAAGAAAAAGGCAAAATTGGTCCACAGCTGGACGTTAATTGGGAACTTGTTGAGACCCACCCTCTCTCTGTGCGCTTCCTATTGTGTGTGTGCGTTTATGGAGTTGATGGAGTTATCCAAGGACTGAGGTCAAATAGCACAGGACAAAAACGAACATCAGAAACACACAAAGCACGAATTGTAGGGTTTCAAAGGGATGATTTTCGCAATCGCAACGTTCGATAAAACGGCCAACATAACATAGGAGTGAACCGTGCTAATGATCTTTCAATGACGCAGAACAATCGGTAACTAGCGGGTTTTGTTCCGGGTCTTCTAACCTTGCCGAACCTCGTTAGTGAGAAAGCGAATGAGAGAGTCTGCGGGGTAGCAATTCAATGCCAATGAATCAAAGCCGTTAATTGAATGACTAAAATCTTTGCACGAAACAAATCTAACAACTTCCTGGTTTGTTAGGAATAGGATCTGTATTCTATTCTAAGTCAGTTAAAGATCTAAATCAGTTAATTCTCTTCCCTCACTTTTCAAGACTCACTTTACAGTAAAGATCACTTTACAGTCTACCTGCACCTTATCAATGGAATGAAGTGGTATTGAAACAATGAAAAACTTCCCAAATTTGAATTACTGTGCACACATGTGATGGAATGATTCGATTCCAGCTGACAATAGACGACACTGATTAAATCTACCATCCATCCATGTTCCTCTCTCCTAGACAAGCTTTTCTCTGGCTCCTTTGCTACAAGCATACGAGCACTCAACTGAAGAAACAAACGCAAAGAGACCACCACATCCGACTGATAGGTGCAGGGCAATTGTGGTTAAGAGCAACCACTCCATAAACACCCGTCAACAGCCCACATGAGAGTGTGTGTGTGTGTGTGTGTGGTGCTCGGGCTCATAGACATTTCTCGCACCAAGAAGCGTCGCGTAGAAAAATCGCTTCCCAGTCACACGCCACGATGGCCATGGGAATCACTGAAAACCAACTGTCTCGCGGGAAGAGAACCCGTGCGACGACGACGATCTTCCTACGGGTGTGTCTGGAAAGCGAAAGCGCGCACGCCGGTACGATGATACTTCCGAAAGGCAACAAGGCGAGAAGAAGGGGCCAACTACAAGGGGGAGAAAAGAAGTGAGCAAAAGAACCCTTAGGGAAAGAGCTCACTGTCACACACAAACACACAGAGCATTTGGAATTTCGATTCGAATCGCAAACCACACAACACAGAACTTCGACGATAGCAGGGACAGACAGCAAGAGCAAAACAAAAAACAGAAACATACACAGAAGTCGTCTCAAGTCTCATAAAAACGTTATGCGTGTGTGGGGGCTGTGTCTAGGAGCGCGTTTCCTTCCCCTAAAGTCAGCGATGCATAAAACGCGAGACGGCATTCTGTCTCCATTGGCACAAACACTTTCCCAGGCATCGAAAGTAACCAAAAGAACCACACACACACATGATAGACGAGATGATAAAGCGCATAATTAGCGCACTTTCAAGCAGTTTTAGTAACGAAGGGAAGGAAGGAGGAAGAGAGCGTTCTTTAGCACTTCCTACGCACTCACACATGGGAACCAAGCTCTAAATTCTTCTGTTTTTCCCTCTTTTCCTTCTGAGTGATATTAGAATAAATGCGCTTTTTCCCTCTTCCCCTCTCCTCCTTCGGTCGCTACCCCTTCTTCATGGTTTATGACGGGTTTTGCCGATGAGAAAATTGAGTTTCCGATTTATAACGCCTGCCGATCGTCCGGCGCCGGGAGCACGAACGAACGATGGCACACGGGAAAATCCGAATTCATCGAAACCCGGTCACACCGCGGTCGCTGGGTGGATCGTGGGATTGAGAGAACGGAAAACGCAACTATCCCATGGTTTTCGAGGGAGGACGGCATGAACAAATCCCGCACGTTCCCGAGCGTCATGAGAGGAACTACTGGACGGACGATGCGACTTCTCTAAGGACTTTGTGTGCTGCACCCCTCCTCATCGGGGAAGAGAATTGGGACTGCTAGGGAGACAAACACGTACGGGGAACGTACATTAAATTGCATGTCTCACCATTCCACACCCCTTGGGTTTTTGGACAGGATCGTGTGCGAGTGCATCGTGTTACCTTCCATCGCTCCCTTCGCCTGGTTTTTTCGCTTTCGAATTTTTAGGGACAGTATTTAAATGGCCCTTACGACTGCTTTTTCTCTCTCCCCCTGCTCTTCTCACGCGTAATCGAATATCTACTTTTATGATGATTTGCAAACGATTAAACAGTGCACCAGTGTGTTATTACCGATAGCACCCAAAAGCAACAGTAAGCAAGCAAGCAAGCAACAAAAAAAAAAAAAACAGTAAGGGGAACAACTCTGTTGCCAACAGTTTGTGGGAAGAGCAATTAATCGACTCATCAACCTGCCTGGGCTGATGATAGGGATTTTTAGTTCGGTTGTTTTTCCCCCTGATTGCATGGGAAACTGTTACGCACACAAAAAAAGGTTCATCCATCATGGCTGGAAACTATGCAAACTATTATGACGTTAGGTTAAGCAGGGAGCTTAGGACCTATTGTTACATTAATATTGGATTAAATGGGTCGTTTTCGACCTGTTGTTTGAATGTCATCTCACAGTCGAAAGTTAAAGCCTAACCTTGAGATTCTCTCTCTTCACAACATTAATCAAACATTCTACCGAAAATTCCACTTCCATATTGCCTGTTAGCCCTTCCAATTCCAACGCAATCCCATCCCACCACCACCAGTTGTCCAAATCAATCTAAATGCTCAACATTCTTTGGCCCTGCCATTTGGGAACGTTCCACCGATCAGGTTCGCGGAAATTCACCTTCCTTCCCAAAATATCAAAGCGGCCGGCCGCCTCACTTCCCACCGTCGGACGTTAGGATCATTTTAAATGCCGCAAATAGTTGCTTTTACCGCACCGGTCGTACTTTGCACCGTGTCAATGAGCTTCCCACCGTCTAGAGCCGCCATATCTGATAACGATGCAACAATACGAGTCTCTTTCCTCCTCCTCCTCCTGCCACTCTTTAACTATCCCCCTCCTCCGTATCTTGTTGTATGCGTTCTCTAATTTTCTCTAATTTCCCACTCGAAGAGGCAACGTAGCAATAACAACAACAAAAAACCAACACCACAAACGAGCGAAGCAAGAGCATTTAAATGGAGGGAAGGTAGGTGGTGGTGTGTGTCGGGGTGGGCAGAAGAACATTCCCACCGAATCGAACTCTCCCACGGCTACTCACCCGGGAACGGCGAATGAATCCCACGTGAACGATCCGTCGGTGGCGGCGACTTCCCTTTTTCGTAGTAGGCACTTGTTGTTCTTTGCGCGATCTTCACTTACAATTCACCAAACCACAATCACACCAAACTCCAACAACTCGCTCGCTCGCTCGCTCACTCACGCTTTTCCGAGGGCTCGCCCGCTGATTGCGTGTGGCTCTGGGGGCGCCATATCGTCCGCGAAGGGGATGGCCACGCGTGTGTGTAAAAAGCAAGAATGAAAGTGATATTAACACACACACACCCAATCCCCCGATGGATGATTACACGCCCCCCAAGTGGTTCGGCCCCGACGCCACCGCCGCCACTACTTGTTCTGCTGCGTCACTGGATCACTCAAGCCGAATTCCTTCCTTTTTTTCTCACACACGCGATCAACCACAATAAACTCGGCTGTAATCATTCTCTCTCGCGCACTCACACACACGCCCATTTACGGCTCGAATTATCGCTTTTCGTGTTTACTTTTCCCGAAAAAAACGCTCAAACCACTTCACACGTGAGCGTGTGTAAAAGGGGTGGGAAGGTCCGTTGGCGCTTCTATGGTTGCTTTGATGACTTTTACACGCGTTCTCACTTGTTCTAATGTATGCACACACACAACACAACGACGCGGAAGTAAGCCATTTCTTCGATCACACTAAACTCACTCTCACACCTCCGGGACTGCGGGACACAGAGACAGCGGTCACCCCCTTTTTGCGCGATTAAAAACCTTCTTTACATTTCCGTAAACAACGAGTGACGGAGGGATTGGTTCGCACGAGAAAATCCCAGTTAGCGCGTGTTCCCATAGGAAAACTTTTCCGGTGGGAAAAATTCTTGGTGGCTTATCGGTCCCAATTTTTTTTTGTCTGTTTACAACCGACGTGTGAAACGGAAGGTTAAGGCGCATACAGATTGAAGGGACACAGGATGCGCGCACATGCTAGGGGAGGAAGAAGTGAGCGGAGGACGGGAAATTATGCACTTTTCGCTTTGCTTCTTTCCGTGCGCGGATTGTGTGCTTTTGATACGGACCCCTTGCAATTGCGCTGCAATTATTTGGCTCAGAACCGATTGATGATGATCCAGTTTACACCGGTGGTCGCACGGGAATATGACAGGAACGTTGGTCACACGAGGCGTCGTCCGGCTGGGTATGGGAAAGTGCTCGGTGTGCGAAAATAACACGCCGTCACTGTCACTGGGTATGATATGCTGAGACATGCACCTACTTGGATTGGGAAACAGTAGAAATCAATCCCTAATCTAGCGCATCATTCCTTAGTCTCCTGAACGTTGCTGAGAGGTCTTCTAAGGTGGGGAAAACCTGGAACATTTTCAAGTGATCACTACAAAAAAACTAAAAAAGAAGATCTTTTTATTAACAGTAAAATAATTAAAAATTAAAGGCAAAAAAGATAAAGATGTCACCTTCGCTGGAAGCAATTAATCAACTCACACAGTCCATGAATTTCGACCAAAAAAAAAACGAAAAGTTAATCATTAATTACTTTCACCGCCTCCTTTGGGAACGTCCCAGCTGGACGCATCATTAATTGAAGCAGAGCTGTGGCAAACGAAAGCACGAAAATCAACATGTAAATTATCATTCACTCTAGAAGGGGGGATATACAGAGCAGAGTCCGCGGCGGAAGTAGATTAATTGAAGGTAGTGGCGCAGCATACACCACAAACCATGTCCAACATTCGTATGCTTTTCCGTTCCACCAATTAATTGAAGTGGTGCAAACAGAAGATAAAATAGGCGCCTTTATGGTGTTCCTGTTTTTTTCTCCTACTGCTGCTTCTCCGATGCAGTTAATCGTTCATGTTGAGGGAATTAAGCTCAACCCTGTTTGGTTCGGGGAAATGATCCGAGCTTCCCCCACGTACAGGGGAATGGTTTGATGAATGCAAATGTAAAAGCCAACAACATATCATGAATCAAGAAGCGTATCGGTAACAATTTTTGTCATTTCCCTTTTTGGACGAATAGAACTCTTTTCCACTTCGGGACACCGATTTTAATCAAAAGTACAACACGCGGAACATGCCATTCCAAACGCATTTACAACTTGCTATGTGTTGTCCTTGCGACTGGAACGAATCTCGGCACCGAAAAGGGGTCTTTTCGACAGAATCCTTTCGTAAGGGGGCTTTTGCTTCTTCTGCTTCCTAAACTTCCAACCCGGAAACGGTTACCGTCGGTGATGAATCATTTTCCCATCAGGCCCAATCAGCACGCACAATCGATGGATCTGTCGATTGCCAATCAGTCGGGCGAGCGGTGAAAACCCCGGGAATGAGATGAGTCGGCACTTCATAATTGATATGATCGATTTTGACGCTTGCCACAAAACGTCGCTTCCGTGACATATGATGGGCTGCAAAAATCTCTCTGCTCGAGCAGTTTCCCGACCATGGGGCGACAGCAGGAAAGTGTTTCAACCCCAGGAAATGCACACACACGCGAGCGCGATTGCAGCGTGCTCGCCAACTCCGTCGTCACGTGCTGGAATCTATCCCTTTTTTCCATATGTTCACTTGGCGCGTTCCGCGGACGCACACGCACGCATGACATCGGCTTGGTGGGATGATTGAGTGCCCGTGACTGGCCTTGTGACAACAATGCACATCCTAATGGCGCTGGGACCTACTACGGCAGCACCAAGCGCTTCATATTTTATCTATTCTCTACATCCCAATCGATTCCCGTTGGGCCATGCCGCCGTCCTCCTGGTAATGTCCTTCCCGATAACGATGATTGCGGACAATTATTGTGGAACGTTCTTTCAGCAGCTGCTTCAAGAGTCGACTACAAAGTAATGGTTTAAAATTATTATTCTATCGTTTGTTCACTTCAGTTCAGGCACCTGTTTACGTGATATAGAGTTTGTGGGCGCTAATCTAATAACCTTATCATCCAAAAGGCGCGGTGCGTAGAGCATCGCATTCCTGCAACATCATTCACACTAACCACTCTTCACGAAGCCAAACTTTGCCAATTTCGACACACCCGATTCTGGTGCATCACTCGCGTCCAGCTTCCGCTTCGCCGATCCGCCGTCCGCCGGGGATGATGCCGCGTCGCTCGATACACCTTTCGCCTGCTGTGCCTTGAACTCACGCATGCCAATTTTGATGAGCTGCTGTTCGTCCGCTTCCGGATGCTTTCTCTGCAGGTCGTCTCGATTGAGCTCGAACCAAGGGAGAAACTTCATGCCGGGCGTTGAGGTGCCGCCGCCACTGTTCTGTGGCCGATTTTCGTCCTGTCCTCCCGTTGCGTCGACCGACGACGATGTCAGTTTGCTGCCAACGCTCGGGCTGCTGCTGCGAGAGGCCGAAAATCCAATCGCTTTGCCGGTCAAATGCTCCAACGGATTACTGCTGTTGGCACCGGTATGGCCCGAGGACGATGCGGGTGACGATATGCCGTCGGTTGCAGCGGCCGTCGATTTACGGAATGGATTGGTGGGCTTTTTCGTGCCAACTGGAAGCGGTTTCTGTGATGCGAAGGAAGGAGTGAATGGGTTTTGCCATGCGTACGTACGGGAAAGATTGGCGAAGGAGGAGGTGGTAAGGACCGTAAGCATGAAATATCTCTACGAGCGTCAAGGATACACAGTGGACAAAAGCACACCAGCTGGCAAAACGCCATCAGTGGACACATTTTGACCTCACGGTGAAGGAGAATAGCTAGGGGAGGGTGGAGGAGGGCCGAAGGATGGTGCTCTACTTACTATTTTCGGTGTGGTATCTTTCTTCGTGATCGCCTCAAGATTGATGTGCTGCAGTTCGTTCACGATGGCCGCATTCTCTCGGACGCTTTCCTGCTCCAGTTTTTCCTCCTGCACTTCCTGCTCGTGTGTGAAGTGAGACCAAACGGAAAACGATTAAGTGCATTCGGTGAGGCTAATGTGTCTTTTCTAATGATCTAGGTTATCGAAATTTAGCCTTCCCTTTTTTATATGTTCGAGCATTAAAAAAAAATCAAAAAGAATCTTAAAGAAAGCAAACCAGCCGATGGAGATGTTTTTTTTTGCTCCACAATTCCAAAAAAGTTTTCGACTCTCCTTCGAACCGGATTTGAACCAGTGACCTATGGATTACTCTTTCGCCACATCTCGCGCTTCTACAGTCCACCGCTCTACCAACTGAGCTATCGAAGGCTTACGCTCTCCCCACACACACGCGCTATTTCAACACGCAACCACTCACACGCTTGCTTGTACGCACTTCACATATACGCTTGTACGCAAGTTTTACTTTCGCAGACGGATTGCGCACAACTTATTGCATTACATCCAACCAAACAAACCGCCAAACGAATTACTTTCATGATTTTGTTTTTACTTTTCATGTTTAAATTAAATTTACGCTTAAACTCTCACCTGTTCCTGGAACGTCGGTAGCAATGGTGCCAAACTGTCCGCCAGATGATACCGTCGAATCTTGCTCGCATACTTAATCACCAGCGGAATTAAATGACTCGAGGCGATCGTTTCCACCAGCTCCTTCGCACGCTGTTCACATTCATTTTTACAGGCAAGCTATGTGGCAAAAGACGAATGTTAAATTCGAGTCTGTCTCTTTGTCACCCTAATTAAACCTACTTACCGCAAACAGTTTGACAGCCGTCTCCTTCATTAACTTATCAGCATCGTTCACTTTGAGGTAAAGCGAACGTACCAAATCGTCTTCAAGGCATTCCTTTTCACTCTCCAGATCACACATTGGAAGGGCAAACTTCACTTCCATCGGGATGGGTTTCGGGGTGGTTAGCGGATACTTTGACCCACGGCACAACACCAGCTGCACGTGCTGGGTCGATTCCGAAACCTTGATGATGAACAGATGGTCTGATGCACCTTTTGTTTGCTAAAACAGGATCCAACACAGTTACGAATAGATCAGTGGGTTTTCGTACGACATCACATTTCAACCTACCAAATATTCTGCATTATAAATCGGCAGCCAAAGGTTGGATGTGGCGTGATAAATGTTCAACATGCCCGCCGTATCGTACACCGCGGGCGATCCTCGATCCGAATAACCAACCCACTGCATCTCCGACCCGGCCGTCAGTGGTACGCGCACTTCCCGACAGCGCAGCTTAAAGTTGACGCACGTCACGATCATCAAACTGATGTGCTGATCCTCGTTGGCCGGCGCACTGTGATACGCCACCAAAAAGTGATCCCCGTACGCGGCAAGTGCAACGATAGGTCCCGCCACCGCTATCACCTCCCGCTGAGTGCCACGCGCCGTGTACACGCGCAGCAACCGACTGTCCGTGGCAACGACGACGATCTTATCCGATGCCGTCACGGCAATGATCTCCTCACAACCCGGCATCGTATACGTCCACTCGCGCTTGCCAAATGCGGCCTGATTGATGCACACAATCTTGCTCGGGTTACCGTCCTCGTTGGGGCAAGCCATGGCCAGCACGGTTTCGCTCAGCCCTGCCATCGTGTGGTTGAGGAAATTGTTCAAATGAATGCCGTGGTGTTGCTGCGAGTCATGAAACTCCACCTCGATCGAGTTCTCCTTATCGGTCGCATGTCTCCGCACGATTCCGACATGATTGTACACCAGATAGCAATGCTCCAGCGAGTTCGGAGTTGAGCTGGGCTGAAAAGGGTGCTGCTGGGGGTAGGACTTTGCCACTGCCAAGCGCTCGCTGCGCACCGTACCACGATCGTCGTCATCGAATCCGGCATCGGACATTGCGCCATCCGATTTCTGCGTTGGGCCCATCACTTGCGATTTCAACTTTTCCAGCTCGATACAGTTCTCATTCGCCTCGTCGTCACCCGATGCATCATTTTCGCTATCCCTTTCGTCCGGCTTAAGATCTACAACAATGCAAAAAACACGTTCTTATCATCTGCTTCCTTATATCACCTCTTCTTCGTTAGCTTCTACTTACGCGCGTTGAACAGATCATCGAACGCATCGTCATCCTCATCATCGTCTTCCTTCTCGGCCATCGCCACAATATCCGCACCTTCGGCATCGTCCTCGCCGCCCTCGACGAAAATGTCCGTAACCGTGCCAACCTGCCCATTACCATCCGATAGCGCCAGCTCTCCATTATTCTTCGGATTCCAAACGAGCTTCGTGATTGGGTTCGCATCGTACGGCTTATCACCCTCGACTAGCTTGCCGGTTTCGCAATCCCAAATGCAAATGTCTCCACTTTCACTGCCCGCCGCAAGATAATCGCCCATCGGAGAAAACCGACACACAGTCAGTGTAGTGGACAGCTTCGGATTGACGAATTTCTTCACCACGTCCCAGCTGGTGGTGTTCAGCAAGATTACCTCCTTCCCATTCGGATAGGCGAGTAGGTTACCCTTTTTGGGCTCGAATGTGGGTGATGCTGTGGAATGTAAAAGCTGTTTTGTTTATACTTCACAAACACACAAACCATGCAACTGTTCACTTACAAAAGTGCACAACGGCCTCGAAGCTTTTCACCTTTGGCAGGTCGTGTATTGTTTTCTTCAGCTCCTTCGTTTTCATATCCCAGATGTGAAGTTTTCCATCGCCGATGCTCGCCGCCAGTAAATCCTGTTTGCTGGCGTCCATGCTTAGAACGGGCCCTTCCAGGTTTTCCAGCTCAAACTGCTCGCCATCGTCCACGGACAGGACCTTTATCGTGGCATCCTCAGAACCAGCGGCAATGAACTGCAATAGAAACGACATAAGGTAATTTCTAACCTCACAGTAAAGCACACTCACCGAACTTACCCGTTTGTTCTTTGCCATGCAGGTCACAAAGGCAGTGAAACGAAACTCGATTCCATCCTTGTCCAGCGAGGGATATTTGTATGCCTGGACTGTGTTCAGGTCCGTCGCAACTAGCACACGATCGCCGTACTGCAGCGCGGCCCATACGTGCTCACCCACACAAACGGTCGGCGGATCGTCATCCCCAATACCGTTCCAGATGCGGAAATCTCCATCGTATCCTACACTGATAATGCAGCTGTAAGCAGACAAAAGATTATTATTTTAGTGCAAATCAATGAGCGCTACGATCGTCCTGTGTAAGGTGGGAACAACATGGGCTCTTACTTTCCATCATCCTGATATGTGACACTTGTGTAGCCCATGATGTGCGCATAGCGCATCGGAGATCGCTTGAAAGGCATTATGAAGCCGATGTATTTCGTAAATCACAATTAAAACTTCACAAATTAGGCAATTTAAGAGCAAAATGCCTCAACACACAACCTCGTACGCGTTCAATAACAAATACCCTTTTTGGCGGGTAAATCTGGTGTTGACGTTCGCGGAACACAACAAATGTTTTTTTTCTCTTTGATAGCAAAGCTTTACAAAGGTTTTACGCCCTTTCGCACTGTTTATTTTCCGTTCGAATTTCAAACTGACAGTTGATGTAACCTATATTTCTGATTATTGTGCTGCATATTACAAAACACTTTCTCTTCAAAATCAATAGTTTTCACGCGTAAATATCCCTTCATCAAACATGCGCTTCCACTCGGTGCCGTGAGGATACTCAAACTGCAAAATTGCTTCCTGCTTCAGCTCGGTCGAGTATCCCGGCGCCCTTGGAGCAACGTAGCATGCTTGCTCGTTGATAGCTGCCGGAAATACAAATTGATCGTGCTGCTGGTCCACGAACTCAACCATGCGTCCCTCCATCGTGCACGAAACGGAGCAAAAGTCCCACATTTGCAAATGCTGCACCATCTCGCACAGTCCAACACCACCGGCGTGCGGGCATACTTTCACTAAAACAACAAACTATTGGTTTAGGGTGGTGAGGTGGTTGTGATTTTTACAAATAACTTCCTACCATTGAGTTTTTTCGCCATCAAATACACGGACAGTATTTCGTTTACCCCTCCAATGCGTGCTGAGTCTATCTGGCAAAACTCGAGAGCATTGGCTTGCATGAACTGCTTGAACATGACACGGTTGCAGCACATCTCTCCAGTTGCTACCCCGATGGAATGTTCTCTGTGAGCATGTAGAAGAGGAGAATGAAGAACATTTCAATTCCATTTAACCTGCGGAGATACCGACCTCAATGCTGCTGCAATTTTCGCATGACCCAACACATCGTCTGGAGACGTTGGCTCCTCGATCCACAGGGGTTTAAAGTCCTTCAAGCTGATAACCCACTCAATGGCTGTTTGGACGTTCCACGTTTGATTTGCATCAATCATCTACAAAGGGAAATGGTAACAATATGAGGAATTTCCATTTATAGCATTTCCAGCAGCTTTTACTCACGAACTGATTGTCCCATCCGATTTCCTCCCGCACAAGTTTGCAACGTTTTATATCGTTTTGCAAATCTTGACCCACTTTCATCTTGAATGCCTTGAATCCTGCGGCTAGATACTTTCTGCAGAGCGCGCGTATCGTTTCATCGCTGTATCCGAGCCATCCTGTAAAAATTATGTTGTAGCAATTTATAGAAGAGCAGCCCAATATTCAATTACCTATTTGAGTTGTGTAGGCCGGATAGCCATTCGCCAGAAGATACTGGATGCGCTCGCTGCGTGTTGGCTTTGTTTCACGCAGCAATGCTATCGCCTCCTCGGGAGAGATCACATCCTCGATGTAACGAAAGTCAATCGTTGAAACCAATTCCTGTAAAGCCGAGATGAAGGAAAATTATAGAAAATACCAATTGTAGCCAACAAATGCACATCGTCCGCAAACCGTTCAACTATGGGCGAACGCACCCGACTAATGCTCGCACTATGGGATGCCAACTGTTACGGTCAAAGTTCTCAACACGCACTGACAGCTGTCAAATTGACACCTTGGCCAAGATATTTTTTGTTCAACTACATACGCGGATAGGATTTTTCCCGTAAGCAACAAGTTTTATCAAAAGATTCGTCCCTTTTTACGTGTTTTATCCGCATTTTCGTCTGTAGCGTTCGCATCAGTTTGTCTTGTACTAGGTGCCAAGGGGTACTGAACAAGGCAGCCTCGAAAAGTAAGCATCGCTACGCGCGTGTGTTTGTGAGCTAGGTGCTGTGGTGCGGGCTGCAGCAGCGTCCCGCGAATTTTGGTGCTGAAAAATCAACACCCACCCACCCACTGCCGACCTGTGACAGAGTGTGAAGGAACGCACCCTCCTGCAACGCAACGGCGGCATGGACAATCTGGACCAGCTCGCCGACGACGAGCTGCGGCTCCGGCTGGTGCAGTACGGCTTTCCGAACCTTCCGGTCACGACGACCACGCGCAAAATACTGATCAAAAAGCTGCGCCACCATATCGACTCGGAGAAGCAGAAGCTGCGCCGGGAGTCGTCGAAAGCGGCCCGCTACAGCTCCGGCGAGGAGTCGGACACGAACGATGGACGCAAAACGATGACCGCTGCGGCGCAGCGGAAAGCGTACAACAGCGGCAGTAGCACGACGCGTAGTCAGCGAGCCACCGTGGCGGGTCCGGCGGGAGGAGGAGGGGCAAGTGGCTCGATGCCACCACCACCACCGTCCACGAACCCGGTCCGGTCGAGTATGACGCGCGTCCCAATAAGCATATCATCACCCTCATCATCATCGTCGGCATCGTCGCCAGTAACAACTGCACCGCTCAGTGTAAGCAGCAACAGTTATGCCACCGCGAATGGTGCCGGGTCGAATAATCATCATCGTAGTAGCAGTAAGCCTTCGTCGCCACCAGGCGCCAGCTCAATCTACATCTCACCGCTCATCGTGCACGACAGTGAGGAGGAGGACTACTTGCCTCCGGTACGCGCCGGAATAGGAGGTGGTGGTGGAGGCGGAGGGGGAACCGCTTCATTACGAAGCTTTGGTAAGGAGAATGGCAAATCGGTGGGAAATGCCCAATAGTAATATGTGACGCTTTGCTCTTCCCAATTTTAGGCAGCCTATCGTCGACGTCTACTTCGCACAGTTCGCTGTTCCGCAAGTCGGCACTGTCGGGGGGCAACATTACACCACCGTCGGCCAACAGCAGCATGTACAGCAATATCGGTGGCGTCGGCGGGGACAATAATAGCAGCAGCGGGGGCAGCCCCACGCTGAACGATTCGAACGGATCGAACGGTGCCAGTACGGGTGATTCGCCGTACGTCAGCGAGTACACGAAGCGACTGATGCAGTTGCGCGGGGAAACGGTTTCGCAGGAGAATTACAATAGTGCCATCGGGGGCATAATTGGACGTCGGAGCGTGGGTGCCAACAACATGCCATCCGCTTCCCGATACAGTGCCACTGCCGCCGCCGCCGCCCCTTCCAGCCATCTGCACTCGTTGCGGACGAACCATCATCAGCAACCGTCGTCGATCGGTGGTGGTGGTGGTGCGGGAGGATTGCTTCACCATCCCATGCGCTCTAGCCATCCTCACCTGCTGAACAGTAAGGGAGGAGCGTTGGGAGGAGGTTCGTCGCCATCACCGCTCGGAAACGCGGGTACGATCATCGCAGGCAATCACATCCGCCAGCGGTACAGCCGGCTGTCGGGGACGAACGAGTTCAACGAGAACGACATCGTGACGCACGCACAACCGTCCCCGGAACCACCCAGCATCCCGTTCCGCGTGAAGTTGGGCAATTTCATCACCCGGCTCGACGAACACTACGGCTTCAAGCAAACGTTCATCCCCTGCGCCCTGCTGTGCCTGCTGGTAGTGTTTCTCTGCTCGGTCGCGTTCATGTACATGACCATCAGCACCGATCTGGCCAGCACGCTGAGTTCGATCAACACGCGGTACGAGTTGTGCGACGGTGATGTGCACGGGTTGGCCGCCACTGGGTGCGTTCATGCGGCAGATGTCGAGCCGGCCCTGGAGCTGTTGAAACTGATCGGAACCGAACTGAAGGCACGCGTTGAGCAGCACCACTGTCGCCGGGAAGGTGACGCACCGCCCGTGTCCGGCTTGATGTCTGCCGGCGAGGTGCTCAAGTACGCAAAAGAACACTCCCCGTCCGTGCTGATACCGCAGCTTACGCGACACCTGCACGCGATGGAGTATCTGATCGATCGGAACCCGCAGTGGCACATCAATCACTGCGACGCGAACGGTGAACCGATCACGTACGACGGTGTGCTGGAACGGCGTGCCACCCGCTCGAACCACTTTACCATCCTGAAGCCGAAGCTGCCCTTCACCTGCATGATTTACAACAAGTTCCAAAAGTTCTTCGTGATCGTGGGCGGACTGGCGCTGGTCACGATCGTCACGCTCGCTCTGAACTACTTCATCAAGTTCGTGCTGTACGTGAAGCAGAAACGTCGCGATCAGGTCAACCGGCTGATTAGTGAGATTATCCATGCCGTTAGCCAGGCGGCGGCCAATGCTTCCGATGCGGCGGCTAACAAGGATACGACGGACGGCGGTGTGCAGCTGGCTGGCGTAGTGATTAACCACCTGCGGGACCGGCTACTGGGCATGACCAACCGGCGCAAGCTTGCCTGGGCGTGGAACGAAGCGCTCGACTTTCTGGAGCAGCACGAAAGCCGCATCGCCTTCGAGGTAGCGTCGATCGCAGGCGAGGACTTTCGGGTGATGCGCTGGATCGACACTGCCCCGTTGGCCAGCAGTGGGATGGCTATAGGAAGAGGTGGAGGAGCGTCATCGGGCGGGGTGTCCCGGCTCGGGGGCGGTTCCGCCGGCAGCTCAACGGCCAAGAAATGGCAAAGCCCGGCGTTTGACAATAGCAACAAGATACACGACCCTCCGACACCCTGCCTCAAGATCCGCCAGATGTTCGACAAGTATGAGGTGAACGACCCGAACCTGAAGACGATCGTACAGGACGCGATCCTGGAGAAGGTGGGCGGCCGGTGCAAGATCTACGACATCCAGCTGGACCGCAGCAGCTGCTGCGTGTACGTCCGGTGTGCCTCGGCGAAGGATGCCGGCATCGTGCACGACGAAATCAATGGCTGGTGGTTCGACAATCGGCTCGTGTCGATCAAGTTCCTGCGGCTTGAGCGATACCTGCAGCGGTTCCCGCGCTCACTGGCCGGACCCGCCTGTCTGAAGCCCTCGAACAAGAACAACTCATCCATGAGCCATCAGCTGGCGCTCAACAACAACAACAACAACGGTGGTCCGGCTGGCCGTCACGCGGGCAGCAGAGCGGAGCATGACGGCGAAACCGATCCGGAAGACTACGACGATGGGGAAGGAGAGGAGGACGGAGAAGAGGAGGAAGAAGACGAGGAGCTGATTGCGGCGGCAGCAAGAGCTGGTAGCACCAACCGTGCTCCGGGCGGTGGCAGTGGACGTCGTTCCGGGGCAGCCATTCGTCGTCGCGATGAATATGAGGAAGATGATGAGTAAAAAGGAGGGAGAGAGAGAGTCCGTCCCAGGGAGCCCAGGGGCCGCGGATTGTCGAGTGAAGAGATATTAACCATCACTAACACACACACGAACACACAAACACACACACAAAGCAACAAAATGCGCGTACGGATTTGAAGCAAACTCACTCATAACAGCATCAACATCATCATGATCACGATCACGAGAAAGCCGCTCGCGCCTAGGCGTCTAATGTTAAAGGATCGACGTTTTCTTTTTGCCATTTATTATATCATTTATTGCCCTTTCCCGTTCCCGTGCGTCAAAATACTGTTTTGCCTGCTGGTTGAAGAGCCTTTTTTTCTTTTAACAATTACGGAGTTTCTTTATAATACTTATTATAGCGTGTGCGAACAGCAGCAGCGTGTCGCAACAGATAACATTACTACTGTTTGGATTGTTATTTTTGAAAATAAAAATGTCCAAATTTAGCAAAAACCACAACAAAACACAACTACTTACAACGCAATTCAATACAATTGGAAAGGAAAACTGGAAGAAAAACGCGGGCACAGAACGGAGGGCTTTTGTTTTTTTCGATAGCAATAAGAGAGTAGAGAGAGAGGAAGGAAGGCGCTTTGTTAGGAAGGAGAAAAAGGGTAGGTTAGTTAAAGTGAAGCATCATCTGCACCAGGAAAAGAGAAACGAACACAGGCTAATCTCAGCGAATGGACAAGAGAATGGGGGAAAGGTTTCGTTTTTCTTCCTACGAGCTTAATTACGGAAACAGCTGAGAAGGTAGAAAAAAATCACTGTGGCACGGTGGCATACACTGCAATATGTACTTGAATTTTGGCGCAAAGAGGAACGCATGGCACAAGATGACGACGCGCTCTGTGTCTGTCCTTAAGCTTAAGTGTAGGACGGGGAAAAATGGAAAACGGTAACGGAAGGAAGGAGAAGGAGACGAACGTTTTGTTGATTAATGATTACAGATTTATATACACAGAGACAAACACACGGACGCGGAAAGGTATACAAAATTATATGTTTTCTTTTGTGTGTTCTTTTGTGCAAGCTCTAATATATATAAATAGATACAACTCCGTTCTGCTAGGTGTTGTTTTTAAAAAAATGTAACGTAATTACGAAGGTATGTGGCAGAGGTGCGCAAACGATCTAAATCTAACGCGAAAACTAAACACTAATGAACGAAGAGAAGAGCATAGATTATTTAAGCGAACTTACACAACGCACCACCCAAACATGCGTAAAGGGATGTTCGGGATTTGACCCGCTTTCGTGCTATATTGAAGGGAAATGAAACGTTTTTTTTTCTTACAAAAACCACAAACTAAAACAACTAATCCCGCGCTCTGCATTACACTTGATTTCAAACCTGATTTCGTGCAATTTTCTTTTGGACTCGTTTTTTTTGTTTCTATTTGTTGTAAACGATCAACCGATCGATCAACCGAGCTCAAACCGATTGGGACAGAAAGCGGAAGAAGCGCACAAGAAATGTAGTATGTATAGCAAAAACGGATGTTAACACGCGTTGATGATGAGGGATTGTTCGGACCACCGGAAAGACCGGACCGAAACGTATCATGTTAATGGAAGGTGCGCAGTGTGGGGCCCAAACCCCCCAAAACCTTCCCAAAACCTTCGTGTTTCATTGGAAAAGTGGAAAAAACATAATAAATCGAAACTAGTTTGTACGTCCGGTCGGGGTCTATTCATTTTGTTCTATTACTATCATCACCAGGCCACTTACCTCCGGTTCCATCTCAGCGAGCAGTCGCCACACTGGGACGTTTCTTATCCGACCCCAAAGATCCCACAGGGTGTTGATGATGGCGGCCACCGCCAGATGCGTGACCCCTTTCTCCGGTCCAATCTGTAGAAACAGGGAAATGTGTGGTGGTAGTAGTGGTGGAGTCACCAGAGACAACCAAGCAGCTTTTCTCTTACCCAACGGAGCTGCGAATCGCTCGTCAGTTCACGCCAAAACTGGCCAAAGCGATCGAAAATGCTGGTCGTCGTACGGCCCTCGACCAAGCGCTTCATGGCACGGACGGCCAGCAGCACTATATCCGTACCGCGGCCAAGCGTAAACGTCATACCGTACCCGGTCACACCTTCGGCCGTGGCGATCGTCACGTACACGCAGGAATAGTCCGGATCCGTGTGCTACTTTGATCGGATTGTTTGTGTTAGTTGCTTTGCTACGAGAACAATGCTGAGCAGCTCTTCGACGCACACATACCATCGCATCGGACCCGTGCGCTCCCAGTGACGTTGGCCATCGGATATCCTTCGCCTGCAGGGTGGTAATGTTGAGGCACCGATCTTTCCCCATTATGCTGCTACACAAACACACGCTTCTAGCACAACAATGAATGCACTTTCCACCGCAATCCGGCACACACAGAGGAGAGATCGGGCGCGCGAGCGCGTTATCTGTTGTGTGGTGCGCGTCTATTTATGCCGGAACGACACCGCGGTATGTGCCAGTATTGGTTGGTTTGTTTACACTGCGCGAGCGTGACGTTAGATTTTCTGTTATCAGTGGCGCTAGTTGCGATATCATTTGAAAAAAAGGCGCTAACAGCAGACACACTCACTCACTTGCTTGATTGTGGCGCTGGTGACTATCCCCGGGGTGAGGTTTCTTTCCATCCATAGCCTACTTTCTCAATATTTTTATAACGGGGAAATACACGCACACACACACAACCACACAGAGACACCAAGCGGTCAGTGGGGTGAGGTGGGCCATGCATCATAATAAAAACATCGGGTTGGGAGGCGCGAAGATTTCTATGAATATGAATAATATATGTATCTCTTCCTGTTTATTGTGCAATGCTGTTTTAATAAAGGATTTACATACGTTAGAGATTACTGCACTGTACAGGACCCTGCCTGGCTCCACACACACAGGTGGTGCCGCCTCAAGATGATAATTATTATTATTGATTGCAAAACCTCTACTCTTTTGTTTGCATACAAATCCCACGTGTGTATTACATCGCGTCTGTAAAAGAATGGAATTCAACTGAACTAATCATCCCAGTTGCAAACTGGAGAAAATAAAGGGGAGGATCAGGAACACAGAAATCATACACAAAAAATGTATTAAATGCACTAATCTTTCAAAGTCTTTTCTTAAGGGAGAGGGTGTTTGTTTCTTCTTAAAAGCAGCCAAGTTACAAGTCCCTAGTTTTTGCACGATTCCATTGTCGTTTTCGTCGACCCCACACCATTTGCTGGTACTTTGAATAAAATGGTAGTTTCTTCCAACACGTCGAATGTATATAATTTTATATAATTTATAGTGTGTATGCTGTGTGTGTGTATATGTATATATGGTACCTTGTTTAGTGGTTGGAGGGGAGGGAAGGGTGTATATATAATATGTCCTTTCTGTCTACGCAATTGTGTGTTATCGGTGCAGGTGTGTATATGCATTTCTCACTATCATGTTCTATATGTTTCCCTCCAAATTTCCTGATCTTCGTGTGGTTTTTTGTTTGTTGTTTGATACAGATATTTTACCCTATACATAATTTCACTGCACACACACACGCTTCCCGCACTCTCTCCCTCTCTAGGTGGTTCCTGTCTCATTTGCTTTGTATTATCATATAATATGCTCAAAATAAACACCCACGTTCGTTTGACGCGTTTCGCGCTCTCTACTTGCCCTCCCAAAACCGCGATCGTATTTGAATGATGATCGTCTGCTCGAAAGTTCGGGTTTCTAAGAAAAGTCTTTATGTTTCATGATTTGCGTCTGGTTGCCTGCCTTATGATGCCTGAGAGGATGGCAACAAACAGCAGTACGGATCTACACCGGGGCACAGAAAGTCACCATCTTCGCCTCTATACCATTTATGTGTTCATTCTCTCTACCACAGATATTATTTTATCTTACTTGAGGATAGCTGTTTTTTGTTTTTTTAAAGACGGCTATATATGGGGAGGGACGATGCCGCTTTACTCACGTGGGCCGGGGGGGAGCTACTTTGCTTATAGTCCTTACACATTGTTTTTGCTTTATATAATGTTACAATTATCTACAAAACGAACAACACTACAGAAGAGTCTGTCTTTCATTTGTGTATGTGTGTGTGTGGTACGTTTGCGGAAATACAAAATGGTCTGCCAGCTTTTCATCGGATCAGATCATAAGATTGGAGAGTCATAAAGCTTTTTTGTGAGAAATTGTTTGTTGCACTATGGCTTGATAATAAATGCATGTAAATCGTAAAGGAATGTATCACCTTCTTCCCATGTGATTGTTCCTTGTGTTGGCAAATGAAATCGTTAGTCGAAAGAGGGGATAAGAAGTCTGAGTCTACCTGTGTCTAGCTCTTAACCTACTAACAACACGCATAAATAATTCATAAAGGACATTTTGCTATGCATTTGTCCGGATAGGATCAATTCAGATTATATTTTCTCTCTCCCTCTCTCTTTCTCTAGCACACCACTGCTCTGGTCTTTCTAATCACATCCCTTTTTTAAATAAATCCCATCAATAACATTCACTCTCTATGCGATCCCCAAGCGATCCCCTTTCAGGCACGTTTGGGGACACACATACACACATATCAGTAACTAGCAACATTCATGCGTAAAATTTAACAACTTTCTATTGTTTGTGTATAATAGATTGATTGTAAAATATACCCCGCACCTCGCCCTTTAAGTAACCGTTCCGTTCTGCATCATTCTTGTACCATCGATTCCATACATTAAAGTCTCTTTATCATCCTTCCCGCTCCCGGCTCAATGCAGTAACATTGCCCCAAAAAAAGTGAACTGAACAACAAGCGTGCTCAAAGGAAAGCGTGATGTACGTGAAACCAAATTCCCATATGACTAGCATGAAAGCTTCCCTGTTCCTAGTGTCGCTTGTCCCTTCTATCCTTGCATTCGCCTGTTAAAATTGGGATTATTAGAATCGTTCATCTCACTACACTCTCTTGCTGCAGCAGAAGGGAGATAGAGCGATGGAGTTGGCTCGATAATGTGTGTATATATATAGCATAAATGCGTAATTATGCATGCTCTTTTCGCAAACCACGTGCGTGCGTGCGTCCATCCGTCCATCCGTCCGTCCGTTTGGTTAAAATTGTGTGATATGAAAATTCGTACTTTGAAGTTTAGCATTTTCCTCGAAAATATAGCTCTCCTCGCACTGGTTAGTTAGGACCCGGTCAGCCAATTCGACTGTACAATATGCGTCTGTGTACGTGTGTATCTCGGAGGGAATGTAGAGACATAAGGAAAGAGAAAAGTGGGGGAAAGTGAATCAGAGAGAATGTTGAATGTTGAGTTTCAGCACATCAGCAGCAGCAGCAGCAGCAGCAGCAGCAAGACCACCTAATAAAATGGACCGAGCATCCCAGTACTGGGAATACCATCCGCATTGTCTTCTCATTCCCAGTACCGAGCCAACGGCAGCTTCTATGTGTGTGCTTGTGGTCACTGTTAACGTCCATGCCCTAGCCCCGGCACACACGCCTTACAGATGGCTCGAATCGTAATCGGGGATGTGATTTAATTCCGTTTCACGATTACTCCAGCGGAACAGTGGCGGTCCGTTGCTGAAACAGTACTTCATCTGCAGCGGTTCATCGTTCTCCACGTAGTACATCAGATAGAAGTTGCACATTTCATCCTCGTTGGTGGCACTGTAAAAAAAGGGCAGCAACAGACAGACAGACAGACGTTAGTAAATGAAAAGCTTATCAAACTCCTCCCCTCGAAGTAATTACCCAATTTTCGTGATGCGCGTCCGATTGCTCTCCATGGTGCAGCGGGCAGCGAGTCGATCGTTCTTGCGAATCGGATCCCGGCTCTCGACCGGATAGAACATCTGTGGCGTCAGTGGGTCACGTTTGCCGAGCAGCGTCCACTGGTCGGTGCCGGCGTCGTCCTTTCGAATCCGGTAGCCGGAAACCATTCGGCCCAGGCTGTGCGTGTGCGTACGGTAGGCGAACGGATGGATCACCTTGTCCTCCTGGATGTCGCACAGCGTGTCCATGTGTTCGGTTGCCATCGGTGGGATGTAGCCGGCCGTGCCGAGCAGGATGACACCGGCCTGCTTCGACAGTGGTTTCGTGGTGTAGTGGATGAATATGCCCGAGTCATCGTACGTGGTTCCATCTGGCGCGGGGAGAAGGGATAAACGTTCATTAAGCTCTGGATACCACATAACCCGCAAGGGGGACCGGAGTAGGACAAAGCTTAAAATGAATGTAAATTAACGGAGCACACAAACTAATTGGACGAGGGATTTACAAATCACAACGACCCATCTGTTGCATACACGACTACCAACCAGTAGCCGGCTTTATCACTTTACACTCCAAAGTGTACGAAGCTTTATGGAGTGCAACGTAGCTTCTGCTTTTCCTCTCATCAACAGGGCACGTGCGAGTACTCTTCCTGGAGCATCCGGTTGAATGAACAACATGCACTGCACACGACAGCAGCCGGACACTCACACTAACACAAACTCAATTGCATTATTCACAATCGAACGATTTTCCGTCCACAATGGGAATGCAACGCCCGGGGTGTCGGATGCCACAAAGGCCACAACATTCCAATAGCTGGATGGAATTTTCAATTCGAATAAGGAAAACTTTATAGCACGAGAAAAAGGAGTTTGTTTCAATGGAAAAAATAAGTCATTATACGGTAAGATAAAGGGGCAAGACGTTTCCACCAGGTTTGTGGTTTGACCTTCAACCCACTGCTCTGCTCCAGCCGCATGGAACACGCACCAACGGTACAGCACCTTATCTTTACATCCTTTCTTCGGTGCAGTTCCTGGAGCGTATCTCATGAATGATTTATCGAATCACTGCTCCTTGCTGTACCCCAACCAACCCGTGGATATCAAGTCTGCCGATGGCATGGCTTTTCAGCGGTCCCGGGAACGATTCCTAGTGCACGTAGTCTCGCAACTCAAAGCTCCAAGTTTTCAAGGTCCCTGAGACGACCATCTCGGGAATTCTGGCTTGGGGATGAATTACAATAGCAATAAATATAGTTTCACCGAACGCCTTGTGACGCCCGCTTCAATACTGTGACATGGAGTGGGATTTAAATGTAGCACCGAAACCGTATCGGAGCGTAACTGACAAGGCGGAGACAATAGACAGGTAGCTTAAACCTTCCACTAACATGGTCAGTATAAGTAACTCATTGCTCACTGGCAATGTCTAAAAAGCTAACAACCTGCAACCGCCACCATTCATTCGTCTTTTGCTTCAGGGCTGCTCATCGACGCCTTTCTGCTACTTGACTTTTGCCGTGTCTCGATGATGATGGTCGTGGTCGTTCGCTTGCTTGAAGAAGATTATCAAATGGTTCCAGGAAAAACGGCACAACAAGTAAACCCACAACCCCGGTAACGGTTTCTGGTTACTGAACAAACACTACCAGTATAGCCCGCGGCGAGGCATCAACAAGGCTAAGTATGGCTCTATCTCTGCTCACTGTCATCCGTTTTTCGCGCGAAGTTTCACTACTATTTTGCCCATTAATCCGCAATTAAAGTATTACCTGCGTCTCAAGAATCGCCTTACTTCCAAACATTCTTCTCCGAGTTACTTTTCAACATACAAATCCTCCCAAAAATGTGCACTTTTGTGTCAATCAGTTCGGACGGCAACGAAATGATGTCTTCAACAATAAGTCCTCTCCGCATTTGGAGGATTGTAGCATTGATTTACATTGCTTATGGTGCTGCGTGACCTGAAGACACCGGCAGTTGAGGTTGGAAGGAAGGACACGCCCGGAAGTTCCGGAAAGGGTGGTGGTTGGTAATATATTTTCGTCCACTCCCTCGTACCCTTTTACCCTCGTACCTCCCTGTCGTACACTTTTTTTCCGCACAAGACATTTCAACAGGTGCCGTTCGTGATAGGTTTGAAAAACACGACGATTAAGGCGAGGGACGCGAGAGGTTCGTGAAAGGAATGCAGTAGCTTTTGTCAAACCACAGAGAGAGTGAAGCGAATCCACTGCGTGCATAATAAAATATGAATCGTTTTGGCAGGCGAACTGTGGTGGGTGGTGCACATCCCTTTTCTGCCGGATGGGAAATTGTTTCCTCTTTTCCGGTGGTCCTACCCGGTGGTGCTGGGTATGTTCTTCTTTTTGCTGGTACTAAAAATGAGCTTCCACCGTAAACGACAGCACAATTAATTTCTTCCTCCTGTGTTGGTTGAACCCATCATCCATTCAGTCCTTTCCACCATATCTTCCCACTGGGGGAGAGAGAGAGTGAGAGGAACCAAAAGTTATGCCTTGCGGATCCAACGGGATGGCAAAACTTTCCAATCTACCACACCAAATTTGCCTCCGGTGGCAATATGCGTGTACAAACTTTCCCAGCGAACACCAACACGCTGCAGGAACTCGGAGGAGGATGCCTCCTCCTACCTTCAAATTTTGGGTTACTGTTTTTTTTGACTACTCTTTTCTCCATTTTCCACCGCCGGAGCTCTCGAATATTGAGCACCCGAGAGTACACGTTCGAGAAGCTACTGTTTGGTTAGCTTTTCGCTGTTTTTCCTTTTGGCCTGGGATTGCACAAACCGCGTATGTCCTTTCTGGTACGTTCCGTAACGAAACCCTCCCCCCAACGATGGGATGGCCTTTGTGTCTACCGGTTGGTACCGGGATAAGCGCGTAGGTAGCGATGGCATTTATCTCGGAATTACCTGCCACCTACACACGCATTACGACACGGTCGGTCGTCGCGCGGGCGCGGTTTATCTCCCAACCTTGTAGGAAAAGCAGTTCCCGCAAGTATCTAGCAGCAAGAGAAACACGACCCACCTCCCTCCGCAGAACTCAATTAAGCACGCTTCCTCCTCCTGCCCCCAAAAGTGGAAAGCGCAATGGAGCCCTGGAGGGGGCCCCCGGAGGGAGAGTCATAAAATTTTGATTCATTTCTAACCGCTGGCAGCGCTGCGATCCTTCAGAGCATGCGGTGGGCAAACCCCGTCCGTGGGTGTTTGTGCAAATGGATTTCACAACCTCCGAGATGAGATACCTCCCGGTGCTCTTGGGTGAAAAGCCCGGTTGATTTACCACCACCATCAACTCTGGTGTGCGATTTCCTCCCTTGTTCATTTTAATGTGTAAAGTAACACTGCAAGTAAACAACCTCGCGTTCGCTGAAAGCCGTCTACGTCTACGTCAGGAAACTTTCGATAAACAAACAGGCACAAACCACACACACACAGAGCTTGAGGATTTACGGGTCTCTCTCTCTCGCTGGCACCACATGATTTACCTTTGAACTTATCGATGTGGGCATAGTGGACCTGCAGCACAATGTACTGGATCGGCGAGTCCTTGCCGACCTTAAAACCGACGCCTTCCGGCAGCTCCAGCTTCGGTGCGTCACGGGCCCACGCGTAGATAATTTGCGACGGTGCGCCACTTCCGCAGGGACTGCCGCTTTCCTCGCTACCGCCCGCCATCTCACCGCAGTTCCTGCCGAAATTGGAAAGAAACAAACAAACAACACAGTGACAGCAGCATTGTTTAAAAGCCCCGGGAACGTTACTACTACTTCATCATTTTGGAGCGGTTGTCATTTTTGGGGCGATAAATTGCTCCCCATTGGCCGTCCGGAAGCAACTTACCATACAGCCGATTCGGAACCGGGCTGACCGCAGCCGTACAGTAGCATATGGTGCGCGGTGGCCATGGTGGCGTTCGGTTCGAAGCCCACTGTTGGGGGAGAAAGAAAGAAAGAAAGGAATGGAAAAGTATGTTAATATAGCTAATAGAGGATGGGTTGTAGACGCACACAACACTTACCAATATAGTAGCTCTTGGTGTAGTCCACCTTCACCGGTGTGCAGAGGTAGAGTTCGGGCTGATGGGGAGAGGGAAAAAAAGCAAACAGACAAAAAACAACGGAATTAGTACAGGCAGGAACCATACACATACAATTTGTGGGTAAACTTAGACGTAGTTGTTCTGACAAGACAAAGTTGGAATTGATTCGTCGAATCCAATGAGTGTGTGTGTATGCATCTCATTAGTAAAATAAATGGTTTCGTTGTTCTCAAATTACCGTGCGTCACATTTAGGTTTCCCACTACCGGAACGCATTTAATGTTATTAAGCGACAAAACAGCGTCTGTTCCTGTGAATATTTCAATAAATTGACCAAAATTGAACCAAGCATTTAATATGAATTTCCCCTTTTTGATATTGCTATCGGTTACAGTTTCCAATAAAACATTGACTTCAAACAGCTTCTAATGTATCGGAATGGGCACAAAAGTGGCTTTTTGAATGTTGCGACATTATTGATTATCGGACCCAGCGTTTATTAATTTATCCCCAGCGTAACCGCAAATCATAAAATGGCAAAGTTGAAGCCGAAACCCACCGAAACCATCCCGTTTTGATTATCCTGGGGAGGAAAAGCTGTTTATTTTCCATTTGCGCGAAGCAACAGCGAACAAGCGCAACGCTCTCGCGCAAACGATGGTTCGATTAAAACATTATACACACACCAAAAAAAATCTAATACCACCGTGTCCATCGTCTGTCGAAAGCTTGTGCCACGCTTAGGCGACGAGATGGATGCTTTTAATCAAATGAACTCTGCAGTATACCCACCCCTCCCACCCGCTCCCTTGGGACCGGTACCTGTTGCACGAGGATAATCTGCGCATCTTACGCGGACGACGGGGCACGACAGTAGCAGCAACAGTACATCATGCTGGCGAAAACCTAAATTGAATTCACATTCACTGCCACTCACCATTTGCACACCGACCAAAAAAAAAAACAACCCCGCTCCCCTTGGACTCCCTCTCTTCTCTGGAGAGCCGAATGACGTTCGTTCGTCGAAATAAATTGAAAGTAACAAGGGGGAAAATATCTCGGGAGATAACGACGTACAACGAGGAAAAGCTGCGTTCGAGAACTTTCCAAATACAGAGAGAGAGGAGGAAGAAGAGAGAAACGCCCTGTACCTCCCCCTATCAAACACAGTTTAGTCTTTCCATTACACCGAACATGCCACAGGATGCCAGACACGAAAGGCAACCCGTAATGTATCGCAGGGAAGAGAGCAAGCAAATGCTGTGCTATTCGGAGGAATAAATCCAGTCTCATCGTCCACACGGCACAATCCGGAACGCACACATCCGCCCGCCGCACGACCGTTGCAACACCCACATATGGAATACATTCATTTGCTAACGATCTCATATTGCTTTGTGCCATGCTCTTGCTCGCTCTTGCATTTCTTTGACTTGCAGGCTCCCGGCAGTACTTTCACTCGAGGTCATATGCGCTGCGGAGGTCAACAAGCTATGCCACCCCCTTTGCGGGGGAGGTGCAGGTTAATCGAGGTATAACGGGATACCATATTTTGCATACTCCGCGCTGATCAGTTCCATTCCCCAGAACCCTTTTTACTCTCCTCCTTTTCTCGAGCTTTATTGGATTTGGTGATCATATTTAACAACAAAAAAAGCCCCGTATCAAAAGGACATCCAATTTGTGAGCTAATGGGAGTGGGAGCAAGGAAACGACCCGCAGAGCAAAATGGCCACTAATGGCTTGGCTTACACGGGATACATACGGAGTGTGGTTCACAGATGGAAAACACATTTTCAAGTTCATTTTCCACCGGAAGGACATGACCCCGCATGGCCAGTACAACTAACAGGACGTTTCGCAGTACGATTGCACAAGACTGTGTTTGCATCATCGGGCAATGGTTCGATGGACATCATCGAGCGATTTAAAATTGAAATGCCACCCGGTTTGATAAAGGTCACGCCGACAACCAAGCCCAAGTCCTGATATTTGCGTTCCAATCACAATCATCAGCAACCGATTCAGTGCGGGAGTTAATTATTCTCGCGGGATGTGATGCAATCAAGCCCACCCCGGGGAGAGTGGGAGTAGCTTTTTTCCACAAATCATTCACCAGCAAAGTCTCCCCTGTACAATTACATCAGTCGGTAGCATTCTGTAAAAAAAGGGGCAAGAAAAACGAAAATCCCACGTAGAGCGGGGGTTAAATTATTCATTTCGACACCTTCGGTCGTGATTACGGATAACGATAAAAAAGACCTTCATCCACAGGGATCCCCCTACCTCTTCCCCACTCAGGCACTCAATCATTGTGCCACGAACCATACAAACTTCCGCTCGTGGGACGTGAAGCTACCGAAGCAAGACTCGTTTGTCTCTACCGTGCGCTGCAGCGCTGCAGCCCTATGGTCCATGGGGTTTTATGTTTGGCCTCTCGTATGGCTGGCGTCTGTAATACCAGCCAACACAACCCACACTGGTGTAAAGTGTGATCGTGATTGGGGAAAATTCCAAGCAAGAGGCAAGGGAGAGCAAGCAAGCAAACCGTCCGTTTCACTAATTTCCATAATTAGCCTTATCTGCCCACGGAAAATTTAAGGATACGAGGAAATGAAGAAGCAACCGACGGTGCTAGTTTTTTGTAGCAGCTAGAATAAAAGCGAAAATAGATGGTAATTAAAAATATTCTCCGTCAACCGGTGGTAAGGAAAAAAAAAATTGAAAAGAAAATGGCGCTTGCTTTTGGTATGATATTGAGGTAATTACTGGCGTTTTTGTAATGCTTGGGATGTTATAAAAAGACACTTTTAAAAGGAAATTCCGACAAATTAGCTGCTGCGCAGGTAAATTCGTGGAAAAGTGTAATCTGCTCAGGATATAGTACCTTGGACGGCAGTACAGGAAAAATCATTGCCAAGTGCCACGGCGTATGTTACACCCATCAATCGCAATACCACGAAATTGTTGTACCTAGAGCATAACGACATAACAAACAGTATAGCATTCCATTAACATTGCAAAAGAATTGCCTCGCGAGAGTATATCTGTTCGGGGGGAGGGGGAACGGATTCATCCAAATTCCGGTATACTCTCTCCGGGAGGTAAGAGAATCAATGTACGCCGCCCTCAACAATACGGTTCTCTATAATTCAGACATCTATCTGCGGAGAAGGGAATGGATTAAATAACCTTCCGCGTACGTGACACTCAGGGGAATGTGTTCGGTGGGGTAGTATGTACTACACATAGCTAGGGTAATCAAAACAACTAAAGCAAAGGGAGCAATAGAGCCCTTTGCCAATGGATCGGATTGAGGGTTACTACCTTTGCTTGTTTATCCTTGTAACAGGGCGTTTTCCGAACACGATCTCTAGCAAACTTCACAGTCCATTCTTCATGCAATGCTTGGACCAGGCACCATACCATATCGATGGTCTATAATTCGCCAACACAAATAGCAGCTCTGGACAAACAAACCCGTTCGGGTTGTTGTGGTGATGTTTTGAGTATGGCCGCAAAAGCTCCCACCATAACCTGAACCCCCCATCCAGTCTCAAAAAGCATCCAAGTAGATCTAAAATTAGCCAAACCCTTCCTCCCAGATCCGAAATATCCCAACAAGAGCGTTAGTGAATCCTGCCGAGGCTGAGTTATGTTTGACCGGAAAGAGTGCGAAACAGTGAGAGTGGTTGGAGGATGATGGGGCGCCGGTGATATTTTCCCGATGCTTTCTTTATCCCCTTTCACCCAAAACACGCTCGTCTCGGTGGCGTGGTCCAAAAATAGCACACCACCTACACGCATTGATTCGTTAGAAGATGGAAAATATTGCGCCGGCAAACGTTTGCTATGTGTATCTGCGTTTTCAGCATGTTTTTCAACATTCCCTCCTCCGTATACCTTTCTCCAGCCAGTTCGTTCATCATCTTCGTGGTGGCACAAATCGAGAGACGCAAAGAGATTCGAGATCCTTAATGTCATTCGTTTCCTTTCGCGTTCACCATTAAGTGCACACTCTAGGAAACCGGCTTATGCTTTTGCCGCAAAGGAAAGCTGTAATAGATTTTGATAAGCATGTCGCGTGTCGGCGAGATCAGTGTGCCGGGAGCGGGAATGAATCTTGATGTCAACACCTTCTTTCCATTCCGAGCCGGCACCAAACCATTCATCAGTGTGTTGCGGTACCGGTGTCAAATTGATGGATTGATGAAGCTCTTGTCTCTTGTCTGCTTTTTATTGGTTTGGCGTGCTGTAGAACATCGGAGTGGAAGGTGAATGTGATGGATTCTGACAAGCCATACTTGGCAGCTTGGATTCATCTCCTTTATCCTTCAGATTGGAACACACTCGTACAATTAGACGTACGATTTTGACAAACCGTTTATCCATAAATCATGGAACACGTGGCATCGTGTTTTATCAAACAATCTAAAACGAAAAGCTAATTAACAAAAAAAGTAAGTTAATTGAATGCAACTTTGCTTACATATTCTTCGAAATAGTTACTCAGTGCAATGGGTCTGTTTCTCTTTCAATTCAATCCAAATGTCCTGTAGAAGAACTGTGTTTAATCTACCCCGGCCTTGTTCAGCTTCTTTATCGCCATTTTCGTAGCAGCCGTTGCCCCTAGCAACGATCCTCCAGTCTCCGCGAGGATTGTTCACCTTCTGTGCAATGCAGCGTCTTCACTTCATTGTGCCAGTTTCAAGCGATAAGTCGTGAACTGCAAATTACTGAACAAAATGTGTCCGAACGAAAAACCGCCGCCAAAGAAGATCCGAGCTCCGATGCATCTCACGATGAATTTACGTAAGTTAACTGATGTGAAATACAAACGAAAAGCCTTTGCTTTGCAATCGTGTGTATCTCTCTGTATGTCCTCAAAAGTGGGCATTCGGCTGAATAATGTGGGTAACTACATATTCTTACGAATCGATCATGGCCCGCGGGAGAACAACCAGCACCAACAGCAGCAACAACAATTGCAACCACCACCGATTACAAGCAGTGTTGCAAGAGGGAACAGACTCAGCAACAAGCGAAACAGAACTGTGGTAAATCTCACGACAATTAGCAAACTCCAGGTAGCAATGATAGGCTCCAATTTCTAATCCGAAAGACTACACTACTTTGCCGGCCGGGTAGCAAACGTCATTACCTTGTCGTCAATATTTTACTAATTTCTTTCTTCTCTTCATTTATTTGCAGATTGTGCCGTCTTCATATCGTTACTCGACCAACAGCTGGCAATTGAAGCATTACGAAGCGAACGTAATGCTCAGGATCGAAATTGTCGAAATCAAACACAGCGGGAACTATAATCGACGGCCACAGCGGAACGGAGGCAAATAGAAAGCTGAAAGATGGACGAATACGCAATATCTTCACTCGTATCCTACACAGACTAGATCCACACTTCATGTATTGTACTTCATGTGTAATCAACTACGCGCGATGCTTACTTTGTTAAGCAGCAGTTTAAATAATATTCAATCGTAGCCCTATTTGCAACCCGTTTTCTTTTAAAAAATGTGGGATTTTTAACAAAAATATCCATAAAATCTTACAAAACTGCCATTGCTCACAAAGCCAAACGACGCCTGGGTGACAAAATACACATCCAAGGAGGCTTCAAATGTTCTTTTTACGAAAAATAGACGTGCACAGCGGGCGCGTGATTCCTAGAACTGGCTAGCGAAACAAGCTTAATGTCAGCCTTGTAGGTATTTCTTTTCCATGCACTGCCTCCTCTTCGACGTTATTACTGATAAAATAACAACCCTGTTGTCCATCCCCCTGCATTTCAGTGCTCTTCGTCAGGATTAGGGACACAATGCGGGCGACACATGTGTGATACATCTTTTTAAATTATTCATGCATAATTTGACAACCGCTGGTGGGGCTTTCTCGGGGAGCTCTCTTTGGTTGTCCCTGTCCCTCCCGCTCCCAAATAAAAGCTTTTCACTGTCCCATCTTTTTAGGTCCCAGCATAGAGCATAAAAGAAGGACGAACAACTTTGGATTGTGAATATTCATCGTCATGCATATGCTTCTCTCCGCGCCATAACCTTGAGGCACTTCTCAACACGATCGTCTAGCCACAATCCGGGCCGATAGAAGATTTGGTAAACTTTTCCAATGATTATAACCATAATTGCCAAAGTGTTTGTGTTGCTGAGTGTCCTGACCGTTCGAAACGGAGCGAATGAGAGAGAGAAATCGAAGATAGGTATGAATCCTACACTCCTTCTGCAAAGGGAGCAACCGATACTCCCCACAGGTGGAGGCAATTTTCCATCATCAAACCTAATCACCCACCGACGCTTTCGGGTTTCCCGCCTTCTTGGGCCGTTTTTCCGGGGCATGTCCGGGGAAAAGGGGTTCAATTAATGACACCCAAATTATGATGCCCAAAAAGGGATCCCCGTTAGTTTACCTTTGGTTTCTCAGGATCTGCCCCTAAGACACCAGAGTAAAGGTGGGAAAAAGTTTGATAAATTATTAATTCCAGTTAGCTTCCTAAACAAATGTTAGCTTCCTTATGGTTCAATGGCGATGTATTTTCACAATCCGTTGCAGACTAAAGAGAAGTAAATCAATAATCGATACACTCTGCTCAAAAAGGAAGGTTCGTTTGTCCCAAAAAGCCTTCCCAACAAAAACAGTCAGTCAATGACGAACATCATCCATGCCAATCCGTGCCAATATGGACCGGCACTAAACGCCCACATACGGTGCCGAGAGCCCACTTGTACCGTCGTCATTTCCATCACTCCATCGTGTTGGCCCTCTCCTGGTGCGCTGCTTCTTACAGTTTTCGTTCTTCTCTACACTGCCGGCAACATCATAATGGGGGAGCTAGCTCTCGTATGAATCAACATCGCAAAAAACCTCAGCCGCTTCTTCCTCTTTCCAAGCCTTTGCGGAGCTGTTGCGTACGTGCGTAATAACGCCAATGCGTGGAAAATGCCGGCAGCAAAGGAAAAGAAATAGAAAATGCGGTTGGTTTTCCTTCTCCCTGTCTCGCTCTATTGCTGACGTCATAGCGCGCGGGTCGTGTGATGCCGGCGTCCCAAAAATCCAAAAACCCTCCCCCGGCCCTGGTGGTTGGACAATCTGGCACGAATGCTGGCGTGGTGCCAACACGCGCGCGAAAGAAAGTGCCCGTGTGTGGTGTGTGTGGTGCGTTTACGTGCGTTCCACTAATTGACGACGTGAGTGAGTGAGCGGCTCTATGCGGATTGTGCTGTTTGTCGATATACACACAAACGTTTAACAATTGGAAGGGAAAATTGTTCACATTTAGTTCTGCCGTTCGCCCGTGGAAGGGAGGAATTCATTCATACAGTGTACAAAAGAACATTAAATTCAGAATGGCCTTTTGCTTGGCCCTTTGTCGCAAGTGTGCTTTTTGTATATGTGTGCGGTATAAATATTGACATTTTCGTTGTTTTTTAACACTTTCATGGCGCTTTTTAAATGTGTTTTTCTAACTAAATCAATCATTCTAAAAGGAAAACCATTAAAATAGTGATTTCAACGTACATCAAACGCAGTGTGACAACAAATTCACGATGGACCAAATGGGGGGAGGAGCAGCAAATTTGTCGGAAAAAGCGGGTTTTTTCACCCAACACACACACACAGAAACTTTTCATGCCGTCATCCACCCACGCTGCGCTGGGCTATTGAAAAGAAAAGTTTGCAGAAACAGTGGGCGGATGTGGGGGGCGATGGGGAATGAATGGAAATGTCTAAAAATAGCTTCAAAATTAAATTTCATGCACGGTTGTTTTTTGTTTGTGCTCATGCTCTACACAACCACCCTGATGCATCATCATCGCCATCATCATCATCAAGCGTTACAACAAAGTGTAACGACGAATAATGACGAGCTTTGTTTTAGTGTGCTCGAGTGCATCCATCTCTTATGCCAAAATGGCTACAATGTAACGGCTTCAAAGTAATGGAAATTGTTTGAAACACGGTGCCACGAACGATAAAGGTAAAGTACCATCGGTCCACTCCGGATTGAACCGAATTCGACGACTCTCGGACTCGGGCCAACAACAATTATCCAAACACCCTTTTCACTGTCCAACTGAGACACTCTGTCGATGAGTGAGTGGCATTGAGGAGAGTAAAGGCGATTGACTATTAGCTTGATTGAAAAGAGCCAAAACAAACGCCGGATCGACTGGTATTCCGCCCATCGATTGAGGCCCCCGTCCGTCTCTAATTACTTCACTCTAACGAACGGGAACGAAGCACGAAGAGCAACAAAGTGGTAACTTTGGTGCGGGCCGAAAGTGAAGGAAAACTGGAATTGGGTTGCATCTGACAGAAATCTGTTGTTTGCCCTAGGTTCTACGTCACGTTAACAAGCGCACGATGGAACGATGGTGAAAAGTTTGAGCCACTTCCTCGTGCCACGGGAACAGGTTTCTTCGTTTGACTTAACTTCTTGTGGGAAGTGTATTTTATGCTCTCCTTGCTATGTGAAGAAGTTTGGAGGGGAAGACTGCTGTAACTTCCAGAAGCTAGTATTCCGACAATGTCATACAAAGTTACCCTTTCATCAAAGAAATGCACTTACGTCACGTGTGTGCAGGCATACCACGAACACAAACACGAAAAACAAAACAGTCTCACACAGTCCGTCGACACAACATTTTCCCCTATCACGAATATCATCATGATCGATCCCCGCCCGAGTTCAATAATGCTAATGTTTATTCTATTGATCAAAATCGAAACAAATGAAGATAATGTCTACCTCCGCCCTCCGTCTACCCCGCCAATTCAATTAAACAAACAAATGGCTGATTGAGGTTGATATGTAGCAAATGAACACATATGTATTCCTAATTGAAGGAGGTTCTACCCTTTCCGGTGTGGGTCAGAAGAGCAGTAAAATACGTACATCGTAAGCAAGAATTGATGATGGGCGAATGTACTGTTTAATTAAATTTTAACCTAGACAACAATAATATCATTCCAATTGCAAACTATTTACATTCGATTTCTAAGCCTTCTGACGGTTGTTGCCTGTAGATGAAAGTAGTGCTAGAGCGAAATGTAACACTTTGTTACTAATTGGACGACCGAGAATTCCTAGAGCTCCAGTACCGAGATCGTGCGCCTTCGACACGGAAACCATTGGCAAGATGCTGCTCCTAATTCTGGGAAAGGGATCCACAAACACTCCAACCCATTTGCTAACCGATGTCCAATACCACCACCGTTGGTTGGTGTTTGTGGAGTAGAATTTCCCTTACCTTACCTTTTCCAACCCATCTACCGGAAGAGCACACAGTTAAGCGTGGCAGATGCTCCGTCTCCTCCCGCCTGCCACAGCGATAGAATGTCGGAAATGATAATCATCTGTGCAAACAGGACCGGCTTGACCGGCTCGTTGTTACACCGGACCCTTTGGATTGGAGTGGGACTGGACTGGTGCCGACCAGAACAAGAAGGTTCTGATTTTGTGCCGTTTCCGTTTCGGTGAGAGTGACACGTTAACAGGCAGGTAGTAGAAACAAGAATCGGTGTTTAGAGAAGGTTTTCTTTTAAAGCTTTAAAGTGTCTATCAAGTAATCGAAATTTCCAGAGTCTCTACGCTCTAACGAGACATACAAAAACGCACACAGGCACACGCCCAATGTCCACTGTGAAGGTGATCTAGCGTCTTAGACTTTTACTCAATGCAAGTTGTGTGTCCTATTGCCCACACCCCGACTGCACCGTCCCAAAAGTGAAGGGCGATCGATCAATGTTCTAGATTAGGCGCAACAACTAACGCACTGCGCCACGTACACACAACACAGTTGAGCGCAAAACAACGCGCACAAGTGTCGAAGTGTCGTTTTGGACCTCCACGCACTCATACCCCCAAACAGCTGTTTGTTGTTTGGGCTGTGTGGTTGATTTGTTTGCACAGTTTTCCCCCGTCTGTGAAGAAACGGTTCCTCAGATTCTGATAAGGAACTTTCAAGTGCGCGTTATGAGTCTATGGCAAATTTTTCATTATCAAAGGGGAATTACTAATGGGGAGTGAAGCAACAAAACTGCACCCTAAATCGAACCAATCGTTTCCAATTTTTAGTTTAAAAGAATGTCCCTAACGATTCATGTAACTGCAACACCACTGAAGGAGCATTATCAAAAACCCATCCCTCACCCTTACGTGACCCTGAACACATTGTGTGCCTGTGTGAAATTGCGCGTAGGCCGCATCTTATCATGCCTTTTCTTCTCGTCGGCTACAAAACTTGACGCACAATTCGCTACCATATGGTACGGTTGCTTCGACCTTCCGGAACAATCTTCTCCACACGTCCCCTTTGGGGCAGAAAATTTCCAGCCCGTGTGCGCTTTCCATGGTTGCCTTTGATCCTCTAAAACATTCTAAAGAAACGGTATACTCTCAGCAGAGGTTCACATTTGCAGCATTGTCCTACCTTGTACGGGACGACCTTCGGCATCAGGAACGGGAACTTGCCGACCGGATAGTTTCCGCCACCCTCGGGAAGCCCGCAGACCGCAACTGCCAGGGCGGCCCAAACCATCACCGACCACCACAGCGTCATCATCCTCGTCGGCAGCGGACGATTGCACTTTTGATAACTGCTTTTACTGTTACTGTCGCTGCTGCTGCTGCGCCTACTTTGGGAACTGCTGGTCGAGGTGTGGATGATTTCGCTACTGTCGGAGGATGCTGCTGCCATATGGAAGCGGCTGAACCGTGACGCCACTCGTGGATGATGCATTGTTTCACTGTTTAGCACTGTCGCCACACACACATAGACACATAAACACTCACACACTGCCTAACGTGTAGGCAACCTATGGGGAGAAGAGTGGGAACGGAATGATGAGAAGGGAGATAATAGTTTTACGCACACTGATTGCACGTGTTGGGTCACTTTTGTATTTTGGGCGCGTTGGAAAGGGTGAGATTGCTGTGCACTGGCGATGCACACCACAAGCGCGCGAAGAAGCTTTCTCACACACACTGAAGCTTCGTAGCTGGGTCACACTCGCTGGTAACCTTGAAGAGCGAGAGCGAATGAGAGAGAGCGAGAGAGACGGAGCTATCCCAAAAAATACGCTAACAGGTTGAACGCGTTAATGATTTTTTTCTCCCAATAGGATTCTAGCTGGAAATTGTTATGGAAAAGTAATCAAAACCGTATCAAAAAATAATACGGCGTTGAACTGTTGAACGGTACTTTCTCTTCGTCACCTTTACCTTCTCGGTGTTTGTGCGAATGAGAGGGAAGCACTCTCCCAGTTCAAACAGCCTATCTCTCCTTTTCGCTCTTGTTATTTAATCTTCCATCTGTGGGCTCATAGGAAGGCTAAAAATATAGCTAAGCTAAACATGATACTTTCAAACGATACTTCGCCCAAAAGAAGGAAAACGATTTGAATGGAAAAATGCGCCTTTGATCTGCCTGCCAGGTAAAGCTAAAGATTTTTCTAGCACTATCGATGTAGATTCCACACACTCCGAGGCTCTGCAGCTTCCTACTGTCACAGCTTCAGAGAGGTTCGCTTGACGAAGTAAACAATCACCACACATATTGTTGCAATTTACGCTTTGATGCTCATTGGATGAACACAATTGACTCCACAAACTGTTGTTCCTTCACAGTCACGCTCTTACGCTCGGAACAAAATCTTCTTTCGATGTGCTTTGCTACACGATAAATATGTGTGTTAAATTTCACAAAATACACACCAGCACCAGCAGGTAACTAATTCACGCGGAATTCTTCTCCCAGCTGTGCGGAAGGTTGGGTTTTCCCACACTATCCTTCGGAGCACCTTTTGCACACTACTGCTGTGGCCGCCTGCCTTTGCTTTCGCAATGTCAACACAACGTCGCTCGACGCCTTCTTTGGTGAAATTCAGAGCCAGTGTTAGTAGAAGAAGCAGCAGCGCCACACAAACGCACCAGCACAGCCTGTCGCGCTAGCACGCACGACCGTTCCGTTCGGCGAAAGGCAACATACAAAAGAAGCTCTCTGCCAGGCCTCGTGGAACAGGTTAGCTTTCGCAGCTTTTCGTTCTGCGAAGTTTGACACATTCTCAAGCGTCCCCAAGCAGCAAAACCGAAGCTGTTGGAAAACTTTCCTGTGTGCCGAAGCGAGAGAGCACGTCTTTTCTCACTAGATTTTCTGGAAAATCTGGAGTGGAAAATCAAATTTCCATAGAAAAAAAAGAAAGCTCCATAGCTTCACTGATTTGCTCAATAGATGGCGTATTACCACTCATCATTATACAGTGAACCCTCTTTTATTTGAGAGGCGATGGGACTGTCGAATAAGAGGGGATTTCAAATTACAGAGGTTGAAAGTGAATGAAAGGTCCATACAAGACAAGAAAGAGACAGAACATTTAGTATGCAGCCTTAACTGTTGCTATAGGAAACTGCGAACAGAATCGCTAATTTGAGCATACATCTTTCAATAACCATGGCAACACCATACTCAAATAAGAGGGACACAGATTTCAGAGGTTTTCCAAATTAGAGGAACAAAAATGTACTGGAAATCAAGGGACTGTGCAAAATGTTCAAATAAGAGAGGTTTTTCAAATTGGAGGGGTGTCAAATAAGAGAGGGTTCACTGTATATTGCTGTCCTTTTCTTGCAATGTGTTTCGACAATCTTCATTCCATCATGGCCTATTTGGCCTTTTAACTTTCCGAGCAAAACTCCATATGAATGGTCGTGTGGTCAGATACGTGGGCATCAACATCATCGACCATTAATCAAATCTCACTTGATTCTGTATAAATGGTTCACATTGGGCTTTAGTATTTAAACAATCGTATCGCCGTTATAGTTCTAGCGATGCATAATTTCAATGCAAAACCATATAACAGTACAAAGAGAAGGAAAAAACTCTCAAAGCGAGGAAAGCTCTTCACTTTTAGGATATCCCACCAACAGATGGCGCCACCAGCTTTTTGCTATTTTTAGTCGTTCACCGTCTGCTAAACAAAGTCTTTCTATATTCCGTTTTGGTAGAGAGCTTGAGTCCTTTAGAACCCGTTTAGTGGTCTTTTATTGGATTTGTAGCACTTGGGTCATCTACGTTTTGTGCCATGTTCATTGTTCTTCTTCAAATATGGAATGATTTATCCTTGTACATTTCTAAGGTAAGTTACTTGTTCTCGTACGTGCTCTTACGGGCTACCTGCTGGTCTGGCCAACATCTCGCAAAATGATCGACGGAGGGAAAACGATGTCAGGGTTTTAAATATTAAGGCAAGTGATTCTATAATCTTATGCGCAAAATATTGTTTAATTTTTTTAAAGCATGAATTAATTATTGGTTAATTTTCATCAACAGATTTCAACACCGCTCTTTCGTAGCGCAGCGCTAAACATGCGCAGCAACAGCCCGTGACGTCATTTCCAGACGCAATGCATTTGAATGTGTGAGGGAAGGTCAGATTGTGCCGTGCTGAAAGTGTGTACTTTAGCTGCTGCTAGTGTAACAATTAAAGCAAATCTTTCAGGAAATGTTTTTCACACGGGGCGCCTTTCGGCAATTGTTGGTTGGGTTGTTCCCACGCAGCGGCTGCGAAGCGGTTAGCGATTTGCGCGAGAAGGAAAAAGCTCGGTTGAAGCTTTTTCAGGTGTGCGGCGAAAATGGTAACAGGTAAAAGTAAAAGCGACGGAGAATGTTTGTTCAAGTGGAAAAAATGAGGTAAATTTAATCTTACTGTTTTTTTTTTTTCGGGCCAAGGTGTTTCTGTATCGGTTAGTAAAATAAATTCATTACTAAATCGCAATTTTCTCCCAGGCGAGAACTCATCACACAAAGGACGATGGAAAGAGCTTTTCCTTTCCAACACTGATGTTGAAGGCATTTAAATTATTATAATTATCTCTTTGCACGATACGTAGCTAATAGACTCATCCAGATTACTCGTATTATGTAGAGCTTTTTTATTCGCATTTTTAAAAACTAGCTTTTCTCCCAAAAAACCCCAATCGTCCCACAAAAAGTCTCCCTCGCCTTTACATAGATGGAAATCTATACGCTTTTTATCACCTAATTTACTTTAAATTCACACACTCTACGTGAAATACACTCGCCCACTGGATAAGAAAGTAAGGAAACTAACACAGATAGGAAACAAGACGGCCCCCGAACGCCACGTGCCATCGAACACGCCACGCCACAGCACACAATATTACCCATTTTTGGCGGTGGTCGTTGGCGGTGGCAGCACATTTGCAGGGCACTTCTTGTAGAAAGGCAACACACACACACACTGGCTGGGTTTAGTGCACACGCTGTTGTACTAGTCCTTCCCGCGATACCCAAGCACCGCATTGTAGACATGGTTGAGCTTCTGCAGGAGCATCTCCTTCACGAAGTGCGCATTGCGGCTGTTGATGAAGCCAACGATCAGGAGCAGCCCCACGTACCCGCCGATCAGCACGAACCCCTTATTGTTGGCAATCCACTGGATGAAGCGGCTCGGTGGGTGACGCATCTGGTACGACGGTGGTCTGACCGGCAGGGCGTACAGTGGATCGACGGTCGATCCGTGCGGTCCGGCGGATGTGGCAGTGTTGTTGTTATTGTTGTTGGTTTCTTTGGTGGTTCCGTACAGAAGCAGATAGCGCACCTGCACCAGTTCGTTGTTTTTCACTAAAATGTAACGCTCTGGGAAGCTTCCATTGCCGGTGAACGATGTGCTCATGATTGCGGATGGTCCATCGGAGGAGGGCGTGGCGTGCGGTGTCGTTCCTTCACCCGTTCCCGGCAACTGTTGTGTTTCTTCTAAAAGAGGCAATACACGTTAATAATGTCATGAAAAACCTCTTCAACTCAAACCATACCTTGACTCTTCACGTAATTTGGATTGTCCACGTACTCGCACAGCGCAATGCAGGCCAGATGTGTGCCGAGCGTCGACCTCGACCAGCCCGACCCGTTCGGCGAGAACATCTGGCTCACCTGCAGTTCCGCCGACAGATAGATGCCCTCCCCGAACAACGACACCTTGTTCAGGTGCTGCTGCAGCCCGTAGTGCAGGATGGAGTGGAAGTTAAACAGCCGACTGCCGTGAAATGCGTGTCGTGTGCGGAACTCGGTCGCATGGTCCTGGAACGCCCGTTCGCTCGAGTTGGTTTCACGGTACACCACCTCGAAGATGTGGCTCGGTTGAGCGTATTTGGCGTAGCACGGACATTTGGCGAGCACCTCATCGTGCTGGGCTTTCGGGACGGTTCGCAGCGCCGGACGGGCCTGTCGACAGAGGATCCAGTGCAACAGTCCCACCGTCTGCTCGTCGAGCGCGGCAAGCCCTGCCGGAAGATCGGCAACCGGTGGAATCGTCTCCAGTACCCGACACTGACGTGGTGGTTGCGGAGTGGTGAAAGGGAAAGAGTTTGGTATAAGATAACGTTGCTGGGATTACGTGTAGTGTACTGTGGATAGGTCGTGAATACGCACACAAACACACACACACATACACAGCTACACATTGAGCGCCGCCAACTGTGATGATTTTTTTGGCCGAGACTTACCAACTGGTCGATGCTTTTCTCATTGTTTGTGATGAAATCCGGCGGAAAGGGCTGTAGGCAGGAATCGTACCGGAACGATTTGGCCGCGGAAATGAACAGCGACAGCCGCAGATCGGTCGCTGCCGGGTCGTGGATGATCGTTTTCCTCACCAGCAACCGTTTGGCTTCGAGGGACAATGGAGCCGGTTCCATCTCGATGCGGGGTATGGTGTTTTGTGTATTTCACCACACCAAAACGGGCAGACTAAATGCGGACGGAGCGGAAAATGCACTGATTCGTTCGTTCAGCAAACATAGAACACGTACGGGCAATCTAAACAACCACGAAATGCTACGAGGCGCATCAGGAGGGCGAAGGTACGGCGTATTCGATATTTGATAACAGTTGTGTGAAATATAAACAGCCAGGCAGGCAGAGTGACCAGAATTACCGATTTATCTGTATTCCTACCTGTATTTTCAGAACGACACTTCAGAAAGGCCTCATTCGTGTGACCGCTATGGATCCAATCTGATGCATCTTGTTTGAATAAAAAAGGATGTATTTTCTCGTGCAGATTAGCACTCCCTTCTCCCCTCCGCATAACACTTCAAATGTACCGTAACCTACCGATACAAAATGAAACTCCTACCGAATACTACCGATAAAATATTGACGTTCCTACCGAAAACCGCCTAGAAAAGCTGGCCACACTGTTTTTGACGTTCGAATATTCCCAATTAACATTTTCGAGCACGAATAATCGGGAATTCGAGCAAATTCCATTAAACTGGAGCCTTAAACTTCCCTTAAACTGCACCAGTTTAAGGGAATTTAGAAAAAGGCCTTTTAAAATCAACTGTGATGCGGCTTTTTCGTTGTTTTCTTTTAGATTCGCTCGGAAATGATGTTTCCTATCGTTATAGTTGATCATGTAGCCATTTTATACATAAATAATATCAATTTTTTGTAAAATAACGTCACACAAAATTAGCTTTTGTTTTTCATCAAAAAACCATAGCTATGAATGAAAAATGAGCTCGACGGCATGGTCCATCGATAGAGGAACGTCTAATTTACGAACACACAAAATCTTGGCGCTTTCAACACACTTGATCACACACAAATCTACAATTTCAAGCGTATCGAGTACTAATCGAGCAGATATGGGAAAACAATTTCGAGCAAATGTCACTTGGGTTGCTGCATCTCGCTCAATTTTCTCTACCCGTCCTTTACTCGCCTACAGTGCTCGCATCGAAGTCAGCCCCCCTTCCTGGCTTCCTCCCAATTGACATTTTCGAGCACGAATAATCGGAAATTCGAGCAATTTCCCTTAAACTGGAGCCTTAAACTTCCCTTAAACTGCACCAGTTTAAGGGAATTTAGAAAAAGTCCTTTAAAATCAACTGTGATGCTGCTTTTTCGTTACTTTATCCTAGATTCGCTCGGAAATGATGTTTCCTATCGTTATAGTTGGTCATATACCCAGTTTATTCTTAAATAATACCCATTTTTCATAGAATAACGTCATAAAAATAGCTTTTATTTTTTATTTAAAAAAAAACATAGCTATGAATAAAAAACGAGCTCGACGGCATCGTCCATCGATAGAGGAACGTCTAATTTACGAACACACCAAATCTTGACGTTTTTAACACACTTGATCACACACAAATACACAATTTCAGGAGCATCGAGTAGTAATCGAGCAGACTTGGGAAAACAATTTCGAGCAAATGTCACTTGGGCTCTTATCAAACAACTAGTGGTGGGAGCTCGGAATCGGACCTACCCGATTCCGATTCGATGTTAGGAATCAATTCTGGAACCAATTCCGGAATCAATTTCGATTCCGGACCTACTATCTGGAATCAATTCTGGAAAATGCGGAGCTAGCCGGAATCGTTTCCCACAAAAACTTGCTTGTGTGAGATTGTGTGTGTGTCAGTGTGAGTTATATTTTGCCATGCGTGTATGCGTGTATGCGTGAAAACGCTGTGCTTTAAATTTTGCTCACAGTCCAAACGCACTCCGATAACGCCAGTAGAAATTTAAAAGCAGTGATAATAATAAATTCCGTGCAAAAACGATAGCTTTAAGTTGCGACAGAAAGTCCGCAAAGGTGTTCAGCGCAAGCAAACGCCTTTTGTTGAAATACTGCGAGGAGTTGGAGGAAGAACGCGCCGCTCAAATGGTAGCACTTTGTCAGGAAGGACAACGGAATGCTGCCAAAACGAAACACTCTAGCATAGCCCTCGATGATGACGCAACTTCTACACGTTCACCATCATACTCTCGTTCCAACTGGAGGCATGTTTGTCTAGACGCCAACAACATGTTGTTTGAAAATGTTGAATCAAACAAACGGTAATGTGAATGCAATCTCAACGCTTAATTTATATGAAACGCAAATCACTTTCTTTACTTATTTTATATTTGTTTTGTCTTTATTTAATTACAGGTAAATGCTGCAAATCTCCGTGATAACCGTTTTCGTGCGCTGAATTTGGTTTGTATGAAAAATAGTGTATTTTTAGAATATTAAATTTGGCAATAAAGTTAAGAACGGGAGGTTCGGTTCAACCGAACCCCCACCCCCCCTCCCACCCCATCCAATCATGTCTTCTATTGGGCGCCCACCAATTGACATTTTCGATCACGAATAATCGGGAATTCGAGCAAATTCCCTTAAACTGGAGCCTTAAACCACCGACAAACCGACGTGACACTGGCGTTACAAAAGTGTCCCACACGAAAGTACTGTCATTTACCAGTGAGGCGATCACTTCTGTCAAAGTAAGCTCTGTTCACTGCTGCTTCGATGTTAACAACTTTTCTAAATACAAATTGCGAAGGAAGTGTGAGGCACGATTTTGTGAAAATTATTGGACAAAACACCCAGGAAAATCATTTTATAAGTTTCCAAATCAATGCAAAAGATTTGAGAAGTACATAAAACAATACGCATTGGAATTTGCGAAGAAAAACAAAAAGGAGATTTAGCAGTTTCTTCTCTGTGTCAGTGTAGTAAGCGAATCATTATAGAGATGGCGCTAGTGTTTAACGTATTTTCATTTGAAATAAGGAAACAACTTTTGAAGCACTTTTTGTGCGAAGCGTCACGTCGGTTTGTCGGTGCTTAAAATTCCCTTAAACTGTACCTTAAACTGTAAGGGAATGCAGAAAAAGTCCTTTAAAATAAACTGTGATGCAGCTTTTTCGTTACTTTCTTCTAGATTCGCTCGGAAATGATGTTTAATATCGTTATTGTTGGCCATGTTCCCATTTTATACTTAAATAATGTCAATTTTTTATAAAATAACGTCACACAAAATCAGCTTTTGTTTTTCATCAAAAAACCATAGCTATGAATCAAAACTGACCTCGACGGCATCGTCCATCGATAGAAGAACGTCTAATTTACGAACACACAAAATCTTGACGCTTTCAACACATTTCATCACACACAAATCCACAATTTCAAGCGTGTCGAGTACTAATCGAGCAGATATGAAAAATAATTTCGAGCAAATGTCACTTGGGCCGTTTCTCCACTCATTGCGCCAACAATTTAGCTATCAATTGCTCACCGGGAATTGCTTACCGGGAACGCCTCGTTTGACAGCTCACCAACGGCATATAAACAAAGCAGCTCTTTCTCTTGTCATTGTACACACAGATTGTTCGGAGAATTCGCACTCCTCACTAGTCGGCTGTTCTGGGACGCGGAAAAGTGGAATTGATTTGAAATTATTGTGAAATTGCACCAAAAACCATCATGCCGCAATCGGATCTGTTCGGGCTGGAGATGCTGTGGAAGCTGGAGAGCGCCAACTTGGCGGATAAGGCCGACGCGATGATGCTGTTTGTGCACTGGTTCCTAGTTCGTAACGGATTCCGTAACGTTGGCGTTGGGGACGATGTGCGTACACTTTCCGTGTAATGGCGGCCGGCGAGATCATTCCAGCGACGTTGTGACGTTTCAATCTCATCCACAGAAAACGCTCAACAACGCCGTCGACCAGAGCGAGTTGCTGCCGGAAGGATGGAACGGTAACAACAAATCGTACGCGCTGCGCTACATCATGAACAACGAGCTGTACATCCTGCATGGAACACTCTCGAACGACACGATGATTGTTAATCTGCTGCAAGCGCAGTCACTGCAGGTGTCGAATGCGGCCTTCAATCTGGACAAAACGATCACCTCGTTTAACGACAGCAACTTGACGAACGTGGTGGTCAGCATCGATGATCAGATCACCCGGCTGCAGACGGAGCTGATTAAACCGCTGTGCGATGGTGGATCGAAAAGCTCCAGCACGCAGACGCTAATTTCTTCGTCGCCTAGTCCTGCCCAAGTAAATGTTGTGCCAGCCGGCGGTCCCAGGCGTATTCAGGTGCTGCGTCCCAGCGGACTGCTGCTGCCATTCGGTGGTGGTGGTGGTGTAGGTCGGGGCGATCTCAACCCGCTGGGAGGTGTTGTTGGCGGCGGTGGCGGCGGCGGTATGCTAATGGACCCAATGAACATGGGGTAAGTGCGGGAAAAGGGAGTTTCAAAGAACCGACCAAATACCGACGAGTTATTGCTATTTCGCAGGCCCGGCAGAGTGGATCCATTTCTGCCTGGAGCGCGCATCGATCCGATGGGCCCGTTTCCTCCCCGCGTGCAACGCCCCAACCCGAATCCGGACCATCTTCCCCCACCCGGGTACGACGATATGTTTATGTAAGGGGACGAAGCGTTTGGCTATATTTCGTTTCCATTATTCCTTTTAAGTTTCGGTTACACACACACTGTGTGGAGTTTGTTATTCCTTAATTCGAATATAAAATAAAAATACGTTTCAACGTACCTAAATTGTATGTTTTTTGTTCATTTTGTGTGTCACAATACGAGCCTATCGTACGTTAGAGTGCTGGCAGCTCACTGCCGTCGTCTTGGTCCAGCCGAAATAGCTGCGCCAGCTGCTCTACGGTAACATCCTTCGACCACCACCGTCCGCTCCGATCGCCCTGAATCGTCTCGTGGATCGTCGTCTCGATCGTGTTCAGCATAATGAACCGATGCACGAACGTGGGCCGCGTCTGGCCGATACGATGCACGCGCCCTATTGCTTGCATCTCCTCCCCGGGGTTCAGTATCGGCTCGACCAGAAACACGTGCGTCGCCTCGGTTAGATTCAATCCCTTCGAACCAAAGCGCAGCGGCAGCAGCAGGCAGGTAATTCCCTTCACCGGATCCTTAAAATCTGCCACACACTGATAGAATTTGGCCGACTTTTCGCGCAACGTGATATCGTTCGCGGCGAGCGCCACACCCACCTCGGTCAGTATCGGTTCCCAGTGGGAGAAGATGACGATCTTAACGGACGGATCCTCCGCTACCAGTTCCAGCGCCGTTTGCACGATTTTCGATACTTTGTTGGAAAAGTTGCCCCTGATCTTGTGCATTGGATCGATTGGCTGCACGTACTGGATGCTGTTTGGGTGAAAAGGAGGGAATTTTAGACCAACAATCGAACTCGGACATGGTTCGAAATTGCCTTACTCTTTTACGTGTTGCTCATGCCGGCAGATACCACACGTGGTCATGTTCCCGTGCGCTCGAGCTAGTTGGAAAATGCGCATCAAACAGATGCTACACAGATGATGGCCGCACTGCAGCACGGCATACCGGCCCTCCGGGATGCTGTGACAGATGGGACAAGGTTCGAGCTCCTTCCGCGAGCCAAGATGTTCGAGATACTTGCGCGTACCCTTCAGCCGTACGAAATCACGCTCTGCCTCCGCTTTGGTGAGCTGCAACTCCGCCAGCGTATCGGCCAGTTCGCATTCCAGTACTTGCAATGGGGACGGTTTTTTCTTCTTCTTCTCTATCTCGCGCCGTTCCGCTAGTGTGAGCAGCTGCAGGCGGGACTTGCACATGGTCAGCTCGTCGTACGCAGCGACGGTGTAGTTAATCTCTACCCAATACTGTGAGTACTCCTTAAACTCGACCTTAGCGTGCTCGAGAAACGCAATGAACCGATCACTTTCGACGATCGTGTCTTGCGACACCATCCTGCTCCATACGGTACGGTCCTGTTCCAGTCGCTTTGCATACGCATGTATCACTGCAATGGGAGAATGGTAAAGCAATGTATTTAAAGAGGAAAATAGAAACCATTTCTAACGCACGCACACACACACATCCACTTACGCTTAAGTACTGATTCTTGTCGCGAAACCTGCCACAATCCGCCGGTGGCGACTTGGGTCTTTCGAATCTGGAACAGTGCCGATTCCAGCTCATTCAGCTTGTCCTTTACCTTGCACAGTAAGCAAACGGGTGGACCCGGTAAGCCCTTCGCTTCTTGGCGCTCCTTCTTGCGTACTCCGAACTCATCCTCCTCGAACAGAGCCGGATCGAGATGGCACGCGAACGCCGTCCGTACCAGCTCATCGATTCGAGCACGTGCCTCCTGCGACCAGTCCGTCCTGTCCGGTTGCAAATACTCCACAAAGAAGCCCAACGATTGGAAGCCCTTCACAAGGGAACTGCGCCGTTCGAGCAGCCCATCCAACCAGTTCACGAGCCACAGGTCAAGCGTTCGCCACGAATTGACGCCCGTGTTGCCGATCAAGCTTTGGTCGAGCAGTACGCGCGATTGGATGGCCGAGTGGCGCTGGGGACTTTCCTCGAACAGGGCGAACAGATCGCGCCACCATTCTCCCACGAGCTGTAACCGCTGGGAGCTATCATTGCCGTTGATCAATTCGTCCACCTTTTCCGTCGCCGGACGGAGTGTAGCCTCGATCGAACGCACCTTGTTGGCGTACTGCTCAATGTAGCGTCCTTCCAGCTTGGAGCGTCGCTCTTCGTACGCAGCGATCTGTTCCGCCGTAAGCTTCGAGCTGGGACTTAGTTTCTCCTCAAACCTACGCACCAGATCGAGCAGATTGTGCAGCGCATGGATCTGGAGCAGCGAGTCCACACTGATCGCACCCTGATAGTCGTCGGCGCACCGCAGACTCGCCTGGTACAGCCGGAATGCTTGATCGTAATGCTCCTGCAGGATCTCGACCGCCGCCATACCGTTCAGCGACGACACGACCGATCGCAGCTTGCCCTTGCACTCGTTAACGTTGGAGGCGATTAGATGCTCGTGCAGTTCGGCCGGCGTCAGCAGCTTCTTCCCTTGTAGTGCCGACTGACCCACGCCCAATACGGACGGGATGGTGCAATCCTGCCGCAGCTTGCGCAGCGGTTCCAGCAGCTGATTCAGCGTGGCGATGTTCATCTGTGCCATCCGCTCGTTGGCTCCGATACGGCGCGCCTTCTCGTTGAATGCCTGCGCACAGGCGAGATGCTCGCAACGGTAGAAGTAGTTCTGCAGGTCCGACATCTGGATGTGGTGGATGCGCTCGGTTTGCGGCGGAATGTCCAGCTGATCGAAGACGGAATGCTTGCACGTTCGCCACATGACGCGCGCCATCATCGTGAGCAGCGGTTCGGCATTGCCCTGCTGGAAGCGTTCCGCGTACGCTTTCCACGTGCGCCAGTAAGAGTACGGCTCGTAGTCCAGGAAGCTGACCAGTCCGTGCAGATTGTTGATCGTCTTTTCGATCGGCGTACCGGTCACGGCCCAGCGGTGCTTGGTCGGCAGTGCTTTGACCATCTTGGCCGCGTTATTGTTCACCGACTCGACCATTTGCGCTTCGTCCAGGACGACGCGCCACCAGTGGATCATCGTGAGCGGGGTGGACGGTTTGAGGAAGCGTTGCTCGTGCCGGGAGCTTCGAGCGTACTCCGGTACGCGATAGATTTCCGGACTGAGCACGGTGTAGTCTGTCAGCACGACGTCGTACGCAGCGAGATCCTGCGGGCTGATCCATTTGTCCGCGATGCCGTTGTAGATGAACACGCGAAAGTTCGGATCGGTCACGTGCTTGCGGATTTCGCTTTCCCACTGGTGCTTGATCGAGGCGGGCGATACGATGATGGTAGCACCGGATTTGACCATCGGTTGCGTACGCCAACACTCGGGACAGATGTACTGCTCGTTTGGCTGGGTAAAATGGTTCAAAACACACTTGCGATGCTGCAGCCGGCCGCACTTGCGGCAGGCGATTGTCTTCTTGGTCAGTGTGCTAGCACACAAGCACCTTAGTTCACCTTCATTTTTCGTCGCCTTAAGTTTAACTTCGTTGGGATCTTGGGGCTCCTGGGGCTCCGAGGGCTCGTTGGGCGAGTCTTGTTTCTTCGGGTTCAGCAGCATTAGGCCCAGGATTTCGACCGTTTTGCCCATACCCATCTCATCGGCCAGTATACCACCGGCGGGTATTTTTGGGTTCGGTTTCTTATCGCTTATCGTACAGTCGTACAGATCCATGTAAAAACTCACCTCTGGCTGGGCACGGCAACGAAGCAGAACGTACTGGCCGGGCAATCGATCTACGACGGTTTCCCGCTTTAGCAACCAACGGATCGCTTGCTCTTGGTACAATCGCAGTTCAGGGCGCAACAGTGGAATTACCAATTCCTTCGAGCTTTTATCACCCGCTTGCGTTCGATGGCGCAATCGTAATTGATTGTAAAACTCTTGTATGGAGAGCGGTTCGTTGCTGTCTTCCTCCGGTGAGGTTGGTAGTTTCTGCGCCAGCTCCTCCTCGATGAACGAGTGCCGGTCGATTTCTTCGAACAAAAGCTCAACCATGCGCTGCCTGTGCCGGATGCAGCCATCGTCGGTGGGCTCATCCCGCCCTCGCAATCGCAGGGTAATGGAGAGAGTCCAACCGTCTGGCTCGTTTCTCTCTATCAGCTGGTACTCCGGAATGCGTTCGACATCGCGTAGGATTGGTTTCACTTTCAATTGCGGGTCTAGCTGTGTGTACTTCTTGCCCTTGTACGTAAATGTTGGTGCCGCCGGTGGGATGCTGGATGTTGATGGTTCATCACTATCGTCGGTGTTGCAGCTATCGGAGATTACACGATTGTTTCCCGACTTCTTCTTTGAAACAGCAATGTCCAACAAGCTGTAGCTCATTTTGTTCGGTTCTTGTGTGAATTTCACACCAAAATGCTGCCTTAGATTTTTTCCGTATACATTTCCAACCGCGGGAAGCCGACAACAGTTTTGTTTACTGACAAGCCCGTTGTAATCGTCACATTTCCAGGTACGGCAATGGGCGGCAGAGTGTAAACGCCATGTTGGATTCGGTTCGAGCAGTGGCTGCTCGAAAATTCAAATTTCAGTTAGTTTATGGAACGTTGGGATATTCGATCGTTATCTTAGGCCGCGGGGCCATGGGGATTCTCAGCGCTCATTTTCTCAAGCACTCATGAGTGCTTTTGAGAAAACCTCGTTCTCAGCGTTTGTCGAATCGGAACAAAATCGGTTTTGAGAATCTTTGAGAATCTTTGAGAAAGTTGACGATGCAGCGATCGGCTAACTGAAATATGAGCAAATGTGCTATTTGTTTTTCGGTAATCACTTTGGAAAATGTATTCAATGTTTATAATTGAAAAAAAAAATAAAAAAATGCGATCAAAAATATATTTTCTATTTAAAGCTCCAAATAAAGCATGAGTGACTTTATCAGTTTCTCAAAGTGAGAAAAATTGACGACGGCCACGGGCTCGCGTCTGAGAACAAGATTTGAGTGCTTGAGAAACTTAAATGAGTGCTTGAGAATGTTTTCTCAGCTTGAGAAAGCCCCGTGGCCCCGCGGCCTTACAACAAATAATTAAAAAGGAATCAGAGCCATTTTTTGTTGAAATTGCAATACGTTTACCCGTTGATACATCTGATCTTTTTAAATAGAAATATAGCCGACTGCTAAAACAGATTCATTCCTGTTAAAATGACATGTTGTGGCATCAAGGATGGAAAACAGTAAGGAGTTCTCTCTCTTGTGAGGTTTAGTATTCCGATAGGCTCTATGTCGCATAGTTAAACAGGAGAAGAACAGATTGATCATACTGTAGAACCCCTCCAATTCACTGATAGAACGTAAGTGGGTAAATAAACGGTGATATAGCTCACTTTTGGTTACATACACAACAGAAACACAACACAAACTCTATCGATTATAAGAATAGTATTTTATTTCAAAAATCCAGAATATTTAGACAGGACAAGAGAAGGAGCAAAAGATGGAATAGGAAAAATAACTAATATTTGCTTAGCTCATGCTTATGGACCTCCTTTCCAAAACGGCTTTCCTTTCGCGTGCTCGTATAGCTCGATCAAACCCCTCGGATGCTGCCCTAAAGATTACTACACGTAGCGTGCTAATAAGCAGTGAGCTGTCTAAGCATCGGAGTCGCGGCTTCCGGTCCACTATTTCGCTTGTCCCATGATGACAATTATGGGGTTTGGGTTTTTAAAATATCTTCGAATACAATCATCGTTGTTACATCTACTGCTGCTGCTACTACTACTAGCAACGCGCGTTCCCCATAAGTAGTCCTCTTAGTGGGCCCCGATTGCCTTCGAGAGTGTGCTGGGGAATGGCGCTACCTTCCTTTGCTGTCGCTTCTATCGAACGTGTTTTTTTTGCTTAACCGAGCCCTTTCACCAGGTGTATTTTTTGCGTGTATGTGTTCATTTCTAACGTGTGTTCGCTTATCGGATTAAAAAAAGGGATTAGACTTCTCTTCCAGTTCCAGTACGAGAGCGGTAAAGATATGCGCGTATGAATACACCTTGCTACGTTCTATATTAGGTTCCTCTTAGCCCAACGGGGACGGGGATCAAGCCCTTTCAATTCCACACATCATGCACTTCGGTGATGTGTGATCGTGTTTAATGTTTTGCTTCAAAGTGCACGAGGACGATCATTCCCTCATTCGCTTCGCTCTCGTGGGTCACCACTTTACTGCTGCATATAGTATCAATCTATCAATATTACGCTAATCACTTCCTACAAGTAAAGGTTAGGTTGTCGAGCGGAAGGTGACAACCGTACCGCCCATCGGACGCGTGCTGCGGTGTCTCCTTCCACTCCGGTTTAAGGATTCATCTCTAAGTTTATCGCTCGCCCGTGTACGTTTCCACTAGTAGACAATGTACAATAAGTGCTGGATTGCCGTTGTTTATAGCCATTGCAGTGGTGCTTCCTATATGATGCTCTCTAGGCTCACTAGCTTGCAATTAGCTGCCCGTTGATAAAGACGAGCTGCCGTCGGGCACGTCGTCACGACGTGGAAACATTTTAAACAACTTCCTCCTACTACTTTCCCGTTTCTCACCGCCAGGGGGCGGTTTGGGGGCCACTATATGGGTCAGAATCGTACGTAAAAAGAGCGCGGTCGCGTATTTGAGTATTATATCATCATTTGTTGGCGTGCGTGAGTTAGTGTACATCAAATTAAACGAACTTCTCTTACAACCTTGCCGGATCTCCATCCAATGTCGAATGGAGACTTACTTGCCACTTACTTATTTCTATAATTATTGCGCATACGTGTTTGACTTGCGGCGTAGTGGTTTCACTTTCAGCGCGCATTCAGCAGATGATAGCAAAGCGGGAGGGGAGGGGAGGGGAAGAAAGTTTAAAATGAGTGGCCAATCAGTGGCTCAAAGAACCAGCATGCCAGCTTGTGGGACTGTGACAGTGCTGTGGACTGTATCTGTGTTTGGAAACGTTAAAACTTATACACCGAAAGTAGCTTGAATTACACACTAGCGCTTGTGGGAGCGAAAATACCTAAAGAGGGGGCCTAAATGTTTTACCTCCGTACGAATAGATGTGCTCGACACATCGAGTGAATAATCGTTTAATTTTCCCTTTTTCAAATGTCTCATATTTACAGGAAGATTTAGAAGACAACAGTAGTAGTACGTACGTACACTTAAGACAAGGAGTACCTGCTATGACTGAAAACTATTCCTAGAGTGCCGACAAGCCTATAACACGCGATCGCGATTGTCGGCCGTTTATTTCCATGCCTCTTTCATTCCCCCTCCTTGGTGTGGACAGTACGAGAGTCGGTATAAACTATGAGCTTGGTGTAGGGGTTGAGATGAGATTCGGTTGAGATACTATTGCTGGCAGTGTTTGGTAAGAATCGGGCGATCCTTAGTTCTGAGGTGAATGTATTCTAGTAGCGTGATCAGTCAATGTGAGCAACAACTGAACGATCAGTCGATAGGGATAGTCTCTCTTAGTGTGGAAATGATGATGACAGCTGTCAGATTCATTTGGCAGCATTTAGTAGCTTTTACTCGGCAGTAGTAGTAATGATCAGCACAGGTGTCCGTCCTGTTCGATCGCACTCAGTTCTCCTCTTTTATAACTTTTACGTTAATTATCCACCGATTCACACAGGATTTCAGATTACAGTGGGGTGGGAATACGAAAGAGCATCGAAATAGAGCTTATTCCTGTCGGCTTGTGGTTGTGGAGCAGCAGTAGAAGCGAATCTCGGTACAACATCACTTCCCCAGTGCAGATTTCGCATATTCCATCAGTATTGCTTTCGTAGCGTTCGCTCTGCGCTGGGCTGGAGAGGAGGTTCAATCAAATCGGGGAAGAGGGTTACGCGATGCATTATGTACAAATTTGCCTAATTGCTAGACACCGTAGCGAGACATGCGGGAAGGGCTGGGAAGGTGGTGTTGTGCACCCGACCGTACCGTTCACCCTATGAGCCCCGTTCGTCCCCAAAACGGATTACTAAATACTCATAATAATATTAATAATAATCTAGAATATTAGTTAAAAGAAGTGAAACCAGGCAGTACTCCGAATGTGGGGTTTGCCACAGCCACACCCAAACCAGCACGCTGTTCAGTGCTTCTCTCCGCTTTCTCTCCGCTGTCTGTCGCTGTTCGGTTGTTGATTGTGTGCTGTCCCTTTTGCGAAGTAATGCGATGGGTACGAGAGAGAGAGATTAGAACTCGAGTGTCGGGGGTTGTCGCGTTGTTGCTCCGGTTGGTGCCTATCTCCTCGACAAACTCGCATTCCGGATCTCCCTGCTGCAATTTTCCTTAAGCCTGTACTATAAAAGAGAGTATGGGGGGCGGGTACGGATTGGCTTTGGCCCCGGCCACGACCGCTCTCTCTCTCTTTTAGTCCCATTCGCCGATGTACATGGCCCTCGGTGCCGGTATGTAGCCGCGTGTTGGCAGCGGTACACGGCCGTACATGTGACTATAGGGTGACTCGACCACGTCCGTATCTGTGAAGATTGGGGTAGTAGTATGCAATGTCAGTTCTCAGTGCTATTTCCGGCTGTGCTTTTCCGCACGGTTAGGGAAGCGAGAAGCAGCGAAGTGGATGGCGCATTGAAGTAGGGTTAGTTGGTGAACGATTTCATTTAACTTTCGAGATGATTATGTATGATCAGTATGCCGAAAGTGAGTGACAGGTGACAGGATGCACTAAGACAGGTGTACTATAGATGCAAGATCAGTGCATGCATAAACATATGTGCTTTTACAGGATGTTAGTGATGCGAATGGGGAGTTAGCAAAAGGCGGCTCGGCAGCAGTGACGCAATTTCTCCTTACCGATTCCACTCTCGTAGCTTCGGGCGTGCCACATCAGCTGCTGATGGTGCTGGTGGGCGGCCATCAGGTTGTGATGGGGATGCATCTGGTGCAGCTGGTGCAGTGACTGCAGCGAGGCCGGATGCTGCATATGGGCGATCGACAGCCGCTTCGAGGCGACCGTTTCCTTGCTGCCACCAACACCGACGGCAGCATTCGGACCGTTGTTGTTGTTCTCCTTCGACGATTTGGACGACGATTTGACAAAGTTTGGCACTCGAGCCCGCAGTCCGCAGTAGTACGGATCATCTAAAAGAGTAACATTCGTAAGTGAGGGATAATAGAGAGTTAATTTCCCCAAAAAAGGAAGGCCATTACTTACCATACTTCTTGTTGTCTTTGCCCTTGTCTGATTTGCCTCGCGGAAGCTTGACGCGATTCTCATCCTCGATGTCATCATAATCCGGCTAAAACAAAGTGCAAAGGAGCAAAACGTTTAATAAAACTCCGTCTTGTGTCGTCCGGGGGCTGTCGCGTCACTTACCTTGCCAATTTCATGCGTTGCGTACAAATTGTCACGTGGAGGTAGTTTCGGCGGTTTCTCGCTGCGCCGCTGGCCGCCCATCGGTTGCGCCGGCTGCATCAGATGCTCCCGGCTCGCCGCAACCAGGCCGGACCCGCTGGCCCCGAAACCGGAGCTACCGGAGCTGCCGCCACCGTTGCCGGCCACACTGTACGGATCTTCGTCCGGGATCGGAATTCTTGGACGGTTCTTAATGTCAACCGGACGTTGGACTGCACCGTAGATCGAGGTGGGTAGTCGGGCGGGAGGAAGGAAAAAGGCTACAAGATTAATTGTGTTGATTACGATTAAACAATTAAACAATTACTAAAACGGACATCTGGAAGCGGCTTGTGCACGGGTGTGACGCTGTCAATGTCCAGTACTGGATGGGGTTAGGAAGGTGTGTTAGTGTACTGGGTAGAGTTTGGTGACTGATTGACTGACTGCAAGCAATATCAAACGATTAACTAAACATTTTTGACATTATTTCTGTACTTCATCTTGAAGTAAGTTTGAATCTTTTTTGGTAAGTTGTTTGCGCGATCTTTTGCCTTCTCCCCTTCAAGCAAACGCACTCAAAGACAAATACCAACGCGCACCACACATGACAAGGCATTTTAATTTCCCCCTGTACCCCGGTATCATGCCGGAATGCAAACATTTTGATTTTGAACGTCTTCGTTCGAGGAAAGGGACGGGAAGAAGGTTCCACGCGGGAAGTGTATGTCCATCCCATCACCGTCTGGCCGCAGAAAGTGTGCGAAGCGAAGCGAAGAGGAGCAAGTTCCACCACTTATGGAGTCGTACTGTCCATAATGGTTGATAGAATTTTAATTTCACTCTACGCATTCGGACCAGAAGTTTGTAAAACAGTTGCTTCCGTGGACGGTAGGAGTGGAGCTGCCGGTTGTTGGTTCAATTTAGAGACTGCAGTTCATAAAATGGACATAGCCACCTCCCCAAAAGCAGCGAAAACACAGCAAACATGCACTAGAAACTTCCCTCAAAAAGAGTCTTTCTTTCAACAACATTTCAGCACGAAGGGGGATGGCACTTTGGACAAACAATTGGATAAAGCGTGATTTATTTGTCCTACAGTGGCCACCCAGTGGAAAGAGAGGGAGGGTGAAAGAGTCCAAGAATTCTTCACCGTTTGACATTCCATTTGTGAAACATCGATCGATGCTTGGGCTGGCCGGAGTGCCTTCCGGTACACACGGGAGCATTCAGGAGCAGCCGGGCTGGTGTGAGCTGGTGGTGGTAGGTGTTTTGTGTTTGTTCATCCCGAACGGGCTAAACGTGACGATAATTCATAATGCGGTTCTCTCTTGCTCTTGCCGCATGCGACGTGTGTGACACGGATTGCGGGTTTAATGTTCTTGCTGTGTTCTGAAGCTCCAGTGAGCAGCACTGCCCTGAAGTCCATAAGTCCGCTCCAGCGCGTCGTGAACGACCCAAAGGGTGGAGGGGTTGGAACGTGTGTCTATTGTTCTAGTGACAAAATATGAGTTGCTCCATTAAGCCTGCCTGGTGCTGCCCGGCGAACGTGTGTTCTAACGGGTCTTGAACGAAAACAGCCCTGCAAAGACCGGTAATGGTGAACCTAGTTCTCAATGATTCAACATTCTTTTCCGTTATCAGCCCCGGTGCCGGTGTGGAGGATCTGAGGATCGCGCGAGGCAGAGATTAAACCGAACCGATTGAAAGAATCGCTCCAAGGAGCACATAACACGGCTATAATCCCCCTTTTTCTGTTCTGTGTCTTCTGTTTGGTCCTCAGAATGCCCCCAAAGTCGGGGTGCTGCTTCGGAGTGTCGGAGTGCCACAAGAAGAAGTGTTCCACATGACCTAGTGTTGGTGGGTAGGGCAGCAGAATCACGAAATAAAAGCAGCAGCAGCAGCAACCACGACACGATGACAACAATTGTCCGATCGATCGGTAGAACATGTCGAAAATTAATTGTGTCTTGTGTGCCCTGGTAGAGGAGGTTTCTGTGTGTACGGCAGCTGCTAGAACCGCTAGAATGTCTAGTTCCAACAACGTCCCGTGTGAGTGCGAAAAACCTGGTGTTTCCAGTGTAGGCTCCCCAACCTCAAAACAAATGACAACGCGATCGTTAACGAGACGCGTTTGTTTCGTTTACAGTTACTTCTTGTGCTTCGGTGTGTGTGATTCCGAGTTTGTTGGCGTTAGATAACATGCTAGACGACGACTGCAGCATTATGCTTTATTTTCATATCGTTAGGGTATTGCGAATATCGGATCAGATACGACTCATAGACTCGCAAGCACCACCGATGATCATGATGCAGATATTGCCAGCAGTAAGGTTAAGGACCGCTTGTGCACCACCGCCGCAGAAGCATTGAATGGATTATCCTGCTCTCTTCCTGTCCCATCTGACCTTCAAACAAAGTGCATTCACAAACAACCACCTGCCACATCCGGGCGGCGCCCTTTTGTACGCGACATCCTCCCCAAAACAAGCACATAATGGTGCACTCACGCACAAAAACGGGGAGTACACCGAACAAATTTCACTGCTTTTATCGTACACCACTTTCCATGAACGCATTTGCATGAAATATGCAAACGCCTGGAATGGATTGTTTTGTACTTCATTCTTTTTTTTGCAATCGTCGACTCGTCGGCCTCAAATCCGGAACGGCGAACGCTTTGCAAAATGCGGCGTATTATTTATGGACATACGCCGCAGCATACACTTTCAATTGCTTCTTCGGCTATCACAACTGGACCACACAGACACACAATGGGACAAATAACTAACGCCAGAATATATTGTGTCCCTTTGCGCGCGTGTTCGGGGCGTGCTAATTTCCATAAAAATTAAGCAAACTCCCTTAGATGACACAAGTGCCTCCAAGGAGGGGAGGCGACATTCGGGAATGCCACGGCACCAAAAGGCCAAAGACTTTGGGGTCGGTGTTTCTCAGTGCTCTTGCGAAACTGCAGCGCAGCCCCATTCACCTGACAAAACGGCTGTCTATTCTTGGTTGTAGTGATTCGATGCATACAAACAAAAAGCATTCTCTTCTTGTTTGAAAATTCTGCAAACTTTACGCAACTTCGGTTGGCATTTGTGCGACTAGGAATGGGCCTTATCGGTCATCGGGGGAAAAACGTTCTTTGAAAGGAAAACATTCAGCAGGGTAGTTAACCAGGGTTCGGCCCATTACTGGCTTTGAACAATGATGTCGGTGGATGTTGAAAGTGTTTTCCTCCCAACTCCCATCGCTCCATTGCCGAAGGGGTTTCATGCCATTCCAATTTTGTGAAATGAGCGCCACAAAACAATTCTTATGATCGCTCCTTGCCTTGTGAAGAACACTTCGAAAGCTAACACACACACCTCCCGCGAGAGGTGCCTCAAATGTCAAATCAAACAGTCATAATTTCGTCAATCATTATTGTGCTATATTGGTTGATAGTGTGTGTGTTTGTGTCTGTGTTTGTTGGTGCGAAAGCGGGTAGGTGACTTACCGGGAGGTAGTTTACTCTTCAGCATATCCATTGCAACCACATTGATGATCAGTACCCACATCGGGCAATCGAGGATGTCGTTCTCCGACTTGACGAACGCGATCGCCGACAGGCACTGCGTCTCGAGCCGTCTGCGATCCGGATAGGCACGGCGCAGCTCACGGTTCACGTTCGACTGGAACTTCTTCATGTCGAACAGCTGCAACAGGGGAAGGAAAAAGACGTGTAAAACAGGTCAGTAGGGAAATCCTTTCTCTATGAGGCTGCTGCTTCCCCTGCAACTTTACCTTTACAATCTTTTCACTCTCGATAGCTTGGCCGGGCAGCTTCAGAATGTCCGCCCCGATGGCCGTCTCCTCGTTCGGCTGGTTGGCCGTGCTCTTCACGTACACGTTGCTCTTTGAGTAGCGTCTGATGAGAATGTTGCCCGCGTCGTCCATCTTGATCTTGACGCCCTGCAAAAACGTGCGTGCAAAGGAAAGAATGTGTCAGAACCCGGATCTCAGAGATTTGCCAGAGAAGTTGTGCACATCTGGTAGAGCGAACAACGAACGAAACTGGTGGGGGGGGGGGGGGGGGGGGGAGGACATTATAATTGATCGTTGAAAGTAAATTGCACTTGAAATCATTCCCCTTTGGAGTGGAATAGAACGAACACATCGTCGTCGTTGTCGTACATCTGCATCTTGAGATGACGCTAATGGCAGAACCTGACGCGATGTCCCAGTGTCATTGATCAGCATACGGGGCTCTCCACACACCTCAACACACCGCTCCTTGCCGTGGCAGGAATGCATTACTCCAATTATACGCCACTATGCCGGCAGAGCGTGGCAGGTTTCCTTCTACGGACGACGGCGGCATTTTTGCGTGCTCCAAAGGGATAAGGCGTCAAATTACTTGAACCAGGAAGAGCGCAATCATCTTTATGCGTTTCCGTCTCGTTGGACTGGTTGTGATTCTCAGGCAACCCCTTTTTCGTTGCATGTATGACAAGATTTATACAAATTTTACACCCTTTTGTGTGTGTGAAATGCGTCATGTAGAACACCACTAGATGACTCCCGCTGATACACACACACACGTGATTAATGGTACAAGATCGTTTAAACCCGATGAGTTATCCATTGAACGAGGAGTAGTTCAGTAGCAGAAGCCTAGAAGATCCCGTCCCGATTTCCCGTCAATCATCAATCACATTCACATCCATTCTATTCCACACGAGAGGGAGGACTAGGCTGCAAGAACCGACGGGTGCGTCGCCTATTTGTACCGACTGCACCACAGCCAAACTTCAAGAATTACATCTTCAACCTTGCCCGTGCACTTCGACAGACAGCATAATGAGGCACAAAACGTGTGTACTAAAAATCGTCATGAGTGCTTACACATACGTTACCGATCGATCGATCGATTCGAACGGACGAGCGAAACGGAACCAGAAGGTAAAGTTCTCTGACGGCGGGATCGCGGCTAAATATCAATTGTCGACCTTGGTTGCCGTTGCTTCTTCACACACGCGCTCGCGCGTGTGCGCACCGCCACCGACCGGCCTGTTGGCATTCGTCGCGATCATCCCGCTGAAGGATACCATTCTACGAAAGGCTTCCCCGTTGTGCTAGAGGTGGTAAGTGTCGCCGAACAAGTTCATCACGATTTGCTCGCTCCTCTCTGAACCAGTTTCTCTCCACACAGTTCTGCCATCTTCCAGGCAAGCCGCAGGCGAAACGAAAGTGAACGCGTTCTGGTTCTGTGTGTATACTGTGGCAACACACAACCATCCCCAAAACATATGGCTGAGGCTTCAGGGTTGGGAGGTTCGTTAAAAAGGGTCGTCGCTGGTGCTGAGTATGAGCGGGAGGGCTATGCCGAGATGATGCTCAAGCTAGGGAAGGGGAGTAGCGCTTCCGGAATGATCGATGACCGTTCATCCGAGAGGTTCGCATAAATTGCTGCGGCTCTCCATTCTCTTTCGAGTGGCGTGCGGTGTTGTTTTATGGCTTCTTTGCTCGGTGACGGTGACCGGCGGGGTCGTCACCGGAGGAGGTTAATGCTTTGAAGAAGCGCCAGATTCACTGAGCAGATGAGTACAAGATTGTCCCTTAGCGCACTCTTTGCGCCAGGGGCTCATTTGTTGAGAAACAATGTTGAGGCGCGGACGGGAGACACGATGGTAAGCTTTTAATGCTGTACGCTTGTCTCGTGCGGTCTTTAACAAGCGTGAACAACACGGTGTTTACCATATTTTGTATAACATTAATGCGAAACCATCCAACTGCCCATAAAACGGCCATATCTGTTCGCTGCGGCTGAAGAATCCCAACCAACCGGATGAATCACGTTGCGTTGGTATTTCTGTTCCCAGAGAGCCCTAAAGATCATAAATACGTGACCACCCTGATGGAAGCATCTGTGGGGTTTTATGAACTTTTAGCACAAAGAATAAGCCGCGAGGGAGTTTGAGGGATTATGCAAACCAAATTAATTTAGCTACCATGTCCAAACATTTTCAACATTTAGAGATCTTCCCCTCGAGGATTCCAACGTATCGAACCTTTCATTATCGTAAATTGTAACGATGCTGATGTTGGGCGCTACAAGTAAATAAACATTATCGTGTCAAAAGCAAATAACACCGGAAGGAGCACTGGGGGAAATTGCTTCTTTCGCTCCGGTTTCACGGGACGTGATTTAATATGTTCTTTCCTAGGCTACAAAATTACACCCAAGGGTGCAAAAGGTTGTACCAACAATGCTCCGGCCGGCACACAGCGGCAGCTATAAATCGATCAGCGCGCGTACTACACACGCCTGCGTTGCCCTTTCGCGTGAACGGTCCGGATCCAATATCAGGCCAAAAGATGAAGAATGCCGGAACTGACCCGAGACCCGATCGACGGCTATCGGCCCGGGCCTGCCATTTGACCTTCTGCCGGGCAGGTCGATGGGCGGCAAAGAAAGCTGATCACGCGCGAAGCTAGCGAGCGAGCAGAAATTATCTCCCAACAGACAGGCAGCTTCTTCCCTTTGTTCGCATATCCGGAGCAACATCGGTAGCCTTGATATTTCGTAAAAGATCATCGAATGATCTTTTCACTTTCAGCACAGTGGGATGGTGTGCAGAGCAGATGTGCTGCTCGAGCCCAGAAGATGATCTATCCGTGGACCACATCATCGGTTTGCGCTCTCTCAATCGTTGCGAACGTCGTGATCGTTCTTTGATGATCTTTATTGGGGGGCCCAGCTTGATGAAGCGATGATCGGAAGTTGCTGAAGATGAGCCAACCTCCCCCGGAGCTAGGTTCGAATTGGCTGTTGGCTTGAGGCGCTTCAGAAGTAGTCATTATTCGGGGGCATACTTAGGGGCACCCCCCCTGCGAACAAGATTTCATCAAATCACCAACCATCCAGCTAGTCCTCGAAGGATTGGCGCGATGTTCCTTTCGTCGTGCTTCACCTTGATATTCAAAACGTTATTTTTTCGGGGGGAGCCCATCGATGATCCAAATTGTGCTTTCGGCGTGTCTATCTTACCTGTCCGACATGTCGCTTGACTTCTTCGGTTTTGTGATCGCGCATCGGGTTGTCAAATCCGCAAAGGCCAATCCTAGAATGAGAGAGGAATGGAACGAGGTTTCGATTAGTGGAATGGGGTATACACAAATATCGTGATGAGTTGGCGTGTGTGTGTGTGTGTGTCTGTGTGTGTGAGGCGGATTGTCAGACAACCACGTGACAAATGGGTTCATGATGTGACAATTCATCGCGAAGTGTTTGTTCATGTCTACGAAATTATTGGAGCAGCCCGATTGGCCAATGCAACACAATAGGCTGGCTTTTAATGCCTTCCCTCGCACTGCACCGCACAGCAGCAAGGGCGTCCCCCACAAGCAAAGTGAAATCCCAACCGCTAATAAAAGGGCCCAAGCTCGGGCCCAAGTCCTATATGGCTCGTGCTACACTCCACTCCGATTGTGCAATGTGCGAGTGTTTCTGCTTCAACCTCCTATCGCCCTGACTAGCTTAAAGTCTACCACGCTCAGTCTGCACCCCGTGGTCCAGTTTCATTATTTACTGTTGGTAGTTTTTATTTCCCATTTCGACCCAACGGAGGGCTATGGTCATGAGGTTTCAGTGCTTCAGTGCACGAGGTCCTAGAATGGCAAACATGAATCATTGCGAATGGACACGAGCGAGCCCGTTACGACATAGTCTACGCGCGCGCGCGGAAGGCTAACAAAACACAGTCCAGCGGGCGAGGGCGCGGGCGCGCGTTCTTGTTTTGGCAGGGGAGGAGGAGGAGGTTTGCAATTTCACTTTCACCACCACACCAAGTTCCCCCAAAAGCCAAATAGACGAATGTGAGCAGAAACAGTTCGTGCCTTTTTTGTGCAGCATTGCGAGCTCTTTCCTGTCCCCTCGGCATCTTAGCCAAATGGGTTGCAATTGTGAATGGGTTGGGCGCTTGGACTTTAAAACCGCAGACAGTGAGCGCAGTGGAGGGCAGAGAATGAGTACAACACGCAGCACCACACCACACGACAAAGACTGTTTTAGTCGTATATGCACCGCACATGGCAAAAAGGTGTAGCTAATAAGCTTCTCGATCGACCACAACCGCAAAGGGACTGATCTTTTTCTTCCCCCTGGTCGATTGCAGTACTGTGTGTGTGTGTGTGCACTATGTGCCACTGCTGCATTATGGACCACATTTCGACAGAATTGGGACGAATGAGATCGCAACCACCGGTTCGGTTCGGAACGGACGGGAAGAGTGTTAGTTGGGCTAGGCCCGACACACTTCTAATGGCACCGACGAAACGGCACTACATTGGTAGGCGTTGACGATCGGAGAGCTCTCAATAGAGCGCGTTGGGAGTGTTGTAGCCCGGAGCTATGAAGTGGTCTACTACACCACCTTCTTTTGGGTCTGCTGCTGATCCCCTGGAGAGCTGCGAAATTTTGAACGCCTCGCTTTGTGGAGCTAACGGAGCAAAAATGAAACCCAAAGTGCATACACAGGCCAATAATTGCACAGGAAGTTGGGAGAAGTAAGCAAGCCCCACCGGCCCATATATTTTCCGAAGGCACTGGGGGTAGAATTGTTTCCATTTAGTTCATCTGCGCATTAGACGAGCGAGTGATGGGAGAGTGATGCGCGCGCGGGGACACTCAATGATCCTCCCCCTCATGGCCAAAAGCGCGCCGATTTTCGGAACATGGATTTCGCGACGCGCTGACATTTGGAACAAATTGGCAGGCCGTGTCGTCGGGCCCGCGATGCGTTGCGCAAAAATAAAAAATAGAAGGGATGGTGTGGTTGAGCCATTGCAGCAAGCGCCGTACTGTGCAATGCTTCGATAGGCGGCATTCTATTGCACACAGTAATTTATGGGAAGAATACTCCAGCAGACAAAGAATACGAAGGCTCTTGGTTAATGGCTTGAAGTTGGTTGAAGCTGCAGGAATGGAAATAACAAAAAAAACCGCAAGCTAGTCCCAAGTTCCTTACACCGAGGGAACCGTTACAGGATGTGCATTAGAAATTACCAAAGCCAGCTTTTAGCTGGGGACGATGCCCGTGCTCGATGTCTTGGACATTTATCTAAATTATGCAACGCGATTCGCATGGCTACAATTGCACCCCGGCGGTACTGTCCCATTCGCCGAGGCAATCCCGCGGCTTATCATCGCTAACAAGTGTGCTAATGAGTCAAAGAGCGCTCAACCCACCGCAACGAACGGACATTCTTGCTGGCTAGAGCTTCCAACGGTATGTTAACAAGAAGCCAAACCAAACGTAACGGAAAAGGAGGGTCTGTGCCAAAGTGATTTCAATATTTGACCGTCCAGTACACTGTCCGGTGGCCATCGGTCAGCGGCCCATCGGAAGTAGCGATCGGGAGGTGCATAGAACCAGAACCAGAAATGGACAAACCGTGTCGCACTGTCGCGTTCGGTGCCCAATGCCCATGTCTGAACGAATCTGGCGTTCTTGGTCAGGGGAATTATGCAGAATCGTTAGAACGCTAGAACTGCACCCGACGCCAAATGGTAACGGTGATCGGTCCGTCCCCGCGGAAGATATATCTCCGAAAGCCAATGCGCTAAAGAACAGTAGTAAGTAATCAACGAATCGTACGTCTCGGGAGTTTCCGGAGGTGAATGTTTTTAACCAATATTTACATTTCTAATTTCTACTGACCGACAGAGGATCGAGAGAGGGAAAAGATACGAATTGGAAGATATTGAATTCTTGGTTCTACAGTTCCTTGTTCTGAGTTGTGGGGCCACCTGAACCTGAACCTGATGGTATGACCGTTGTATAACATCTCAGCATTAATTACTAGACAAAGAACACTGAGGATGATTTAATTTTGCTCAAGAAGTCATACAAACTAACAATCAAAAGCCGATATTTCTATATCCTTAGAAGTGTCTGGCGAATTCTCAAGCTAACTTCAGACTCATATAGTTCTATCAGTTTTCTCGCTCTCTCAGCCATGATAATCGATCGTGAGCGCCGTCTGACCTCCGTTGCTATTTAACAATGTCTGCCCCATTTTATTACAGGCGTCACGCGGTGGGTGTGCTCCAGCGATAGTCTAATTAATACATTAGCATACCAGTGCCTCTAATCGGTCGTCGCATGTAGGATGGACCTTCCCTTCATTGCCATTCATTTATCGACACATTCTTCATCGGGGTGTAGATGTGTAATTGATATGTAGATCATTAAAATTATCAGTTATACAGTGACATTAGGGTGGCACAAAATGCCTTATGGCTCTTGTCAATGTCTGGAATATGACAATCAAATGTATCTCAGGAATGATTAGGTAGTTTTTTATCCTCAAATTGTGTTTAAACTATGGCTCTTTATGGCCTTTTGTGATGAATAATAAATATTCTTAATTTTTGATGTTCAAAACTCTAACTCTCTAACTCATTGTTAGGTCCTATGCAAATGCAAACCATAACAATGTAGGTTTCAGAATATCTGAATAACTAATGAAACAGGGCGTTGTCGGACGGTGGGCAAAAGGAACCACCCGCCCTGACTTCAGACTACCTCAGGCCATAACGCGGCCACTACTAAAGCTACTAAAAGATAGTTGCTCTCCACGCGACCGATATCCGTGATCGATCTCTTTCGCACTTTTACACAACCATTTTGCTCTCGTTTAATGCGGTCGATTAAAAAACGCACAACCATTACTTGCAACTTTTTACGGTCGGGCGAAGGAATCGCCAGAGCAAACGGTCACATGCCAGGTGATGAGGGGTAGTGGTGTGCTGGTTCGGCTCCGTGCAACCCCTTCATCGCCTTCACAGCATCTCTCGATCGTGTGCCGTCTCGATCGTGGTCGACAAACCCAATCGCCATCCGTTTTGTCTCTCTCTCGGTTCGATTGTTTCACAGGCCAGTTTCTGGTTTCGAACACCTCACCCTCCATCCCTCCTTCTACACTGCATCCTCCTACCCCTTGGGCGTACAAGCGCTCTATAATGGGCGAATGTTTTTAAAACTGGAAGACCAACGCCACAACCACGCCATAAGCGAATAATAATGACTACCTCCTGGTAAAGGCGCGGAGGACAACACAGAAGGTGACCGCGGTAGAAAAGCATAGAGGGGGGAAAAAATTAAACTCCTATATAAAAAAAAACTGGACGACCTTGCAGCGAGAAACGGCAGCAAAACACAGTCACACTCCCTCCTCATGCTGCTGCTGCTGCAAGACACAGGGTGGCGGGCGCGTTGCGTTTGCGACCACTGACGAAAGGAAATAATCCGCCCTCTCGCGCGAGCAATGTCCACACACATCCGGCGTTGCGTCCATTCTTCACCCTAATGGGCTACACCAGTGGACCAGCGCCCTCGCCCCAAAAGCTCATAAAAAGAGGAAACTTTGAACCCGAAACGAAACGCATCAGTAGCAGGTCGAGCGTAATCAGAAATGGATCTCCAGTCATTACGATCTCACAGACACAGGCAGAGCATGGAGATCGGTAGGTACACGTTCCGTGGGGCGCTTCCGCTTGCGTCAAAGCACAGCAGCTGCAGTAGTCGGCGTCGTCCGTACAGCTGACGGTATGCAGATATTGGCATGGGCGCTTCCTTCACTTTGCGAAATGTCCAAATATTGTGTTAGCGCGATTTTACGCGACTTCCTGTGTTTGTGGGAAATGTTTGCAACACATCAATGGCATCTTGTAATTATCATGCCTAGGACGTGGAGCTCTCTTCCGCTTATGGCACAACACCCCAAAGTATACTGTTTACCACCCAAACAGACTTCTAACATCGCGCTTACAATAAAACAGCTACGCCCTTGATCTGCTGTCCGCAAACGCCTTGTCGAAGTCGTTCAAACACTCCTGTCCACAGCGTCTCCACCACCACTGAAGTTCCCACGACATTTCAGCGATTCTGAGACGCGTCTCGCGACGATACAATTGCAATTAGGCAAATAGACCAAGACACTTCCGGCAGCGTGCTCGTTGTGCGTGCGTACAATACACTAATCATTTCGGGGTGGTGCCAGATGGGCAGAAACGGCGCTGCACAGTACACCTATTGTCCGGCGATGATCCAAAAAGAGCGGACCCCGCCTAAGGCTCCAAAAATGTCAAACCACCAAAAGCGTGTTTGACCTTCGCTGCGCTTGCGGCCTAAGGAAGCGCTACTGTCCGCGCATATTGTCTTAGTGGACATCGACATCGACGCGCTAACCGGCAATCGGACGAGTTTGATTTGTGGTGCGCGCAGCCACAAAGGTATGTGACATCATCGTCGAAAAAAAAAGAAGCGAAGAATCACCGTTTGCTCATGACGGCAATATTTCCACACAGGGTGACATGTCGCTGTGGTTAGGCGGCAGTTCCGGGACGTGTTCGCATGTGACAGTCGAAGGATTCGGCAATGTTGTCGTACGAAACAGAACAGCGTTTTGTTTCTCCCCATCGTGGGAATGTTGAAGTTGTCTTGAAGCAAATGATTGATGGAGTTCTAGCGCTTGCGTTATCTCGAATGTCATAAACATGGGTCCTGCTGTTAATTTGACTAGCTAGGAACATTGCCAATTTCTGGACATTGGACCAAGTCGTCAGTCTCTAATGCTCAGTGCTGTTCGAGCAAGAGCACAGCACAGTATTTGTGTCAAGATCGGTACACCTTTACCGGTATTATGAGCCGTTACACATGATACGCTTTCGTGCACCAAACCCTTTAGCCATGCAAATGCATTACCCCCTTTTTGGGGGAAGAAAAGCCTCCCCCCATATCAGTCGTATATCATAATGGGCCGAGCGTGTGGAGTGATGAACTCCTGAAGGCACGCGCGTTCCGTTAGACGAACACAATTTGTGGCCAATGACGGTCCCTTACATATTACTAACGGCACATTAATCGACACTGGAATCGAGATCGGGCCAATGTGGCCAACAAACCTGGAACCACCAAAAGGGGCCCCCAGAGAGAGAGAGAGAGAGAGAGAGAGAGAGAGAGAGAGAGAGAGAGAGAGAGAGAGAGAGAGAGAGAGAGAGAGAGAGAGAGAGAGGAGAATCAGGACGGGGAAATCAAAACATCAAGCCAAAGAAATGAACGCAAACACAAAAGGCCTGCTGGCGCAATGTGCTTCCTGGTTCTTGCTGTTGCGGCCTCTGCTGTCGCGTACACAAGACACCAGAGCAACTCTCAGCGAGCACCCTGGTTCTCGTAGTGCCCGATCGCTACCGGGTATGTGTGTGTATGTACGATCGGAATGTTCGAAAAAACACTTTTGCACATAAATCTGTACACGGGGCCACAGCAAGGTGTGGTTCTGAGCTTATGGTTAGCGAATGGACGATGGAAGGTTGTCCCACTCCCCTGTACCACGATCCTTTCGGACGGTGGAATGGACGATGGCTTTTGCGTAGTTTGCATTTGCGTGAAGCCCGATCGAGGTTAGTTAGCATTCTTGGCTGCTTGGCAATACTCAAACTTCTCTCATTGACATTCCAGTGTTCTAGAGTGTTCAGGTGAAACACCAGTAGCCCTGGTAGGGAAATGATCTTTCATAATGAGAAATAACTAAAAGACACTACTCATCAACACATCCACTGCGAACGGTGTCCATTGTTGCAACGTCCAAACAGAGCTGCAACGCCCAAATCAATTTCCTGCATCCTTGGAGGATGTAAATTGATTTTTGAAGAAGCACTCACACTCAAAAACCCAACAATTTGTGCAGCCTCAAGGGGAAATGGTAATCAATCTTGCTATCTCTGCTGCCAAAAACTGATAATATGACGTCGGTCGGACGATAATGGCAATGGCAAGATGACGAATTGATGGGATGATGCACTGTGATGGACCGCGTTCGGTAGGATAATTGATTTTTTGCTTCTTCACTTGCATGCTGCTGCACATGGCAGGGTAGAGATCGAATTTCATGATCGAACGGGCTTTTAAAATTACAGAGCACAGGCTGCATGGAAGGGTGGTTCTCTTTGGGCTCAGAAAAAAGAGCTCATTGTTGCATGCTGCCCTCCGAGAACGAGGAGGCAACTAACGGACTAACGAACGCAAACGTCAGCCAGCTTCAAACATTTGACAATAGATGGCGTGACGTGGTGGCACTTAGCATGAGAGCCGGTACGCCACATCCCGAGGTTCTCGTTAGTGCTCATAGTGCTGTTTGTCGTTTTATTGTTGCTTAACCTCCCTAACTAGCGTTTGCCCCAGCGGGTCGCGTTCCAACAGGGACGTGCGCGAACCTACACGATAGAAATCTTGACGTTTGGGTGACGTTGCCCGCTAGAACCGTCCGCTAGCGGGTTCCTTAACACAACACAAGAAACACCCTCCTAGTCCACACAACACAAAAACAACGACATCGCCTCTCTGGTGGTGATGGCGATCGCTAAAAAACAATAGCAAATTAACAGCTGTCGTCCGGTCGACCTGCTTGGTCAGCTCGGTGGAACGCTGCACTCGGAGCCGTCTGCCACCAGCCACCGGGACACACATACACATACCAACCTTGGAAGAGAGAATACAGCACACACACACACGCAAGACAAGATTGATTGCATTCGGAAGCGTGCACGGAGGGCCCGCGGATTCTGTGTGTGTGCGAGTTCTTGGCCGGAGAAGCAACGGGCTAGGACCGTTTTATGCAACGATCGCACGGCATTCTAGCACGCGTACCCGTGTACCCGGGTGGAGGTTTGGGTGGCTCTTATATGGCTCAGTGAGCAGCGAGGGCGTCTTCATCTCCCGCTTTGGGGGGGGGGTCAGGTTGATGAGTTTTCGTTGCATGCCGGGGCCGTGCGCGTTCGGCAATGGCCGATGGTTTGGGAGCGATATGTTTCACGCGACATCATTAGACCCGACGGGGGCGATGGCGTTTGTTGGAGTCAGAGCTTCGGTAGGAAACGGTGGCGGCAGTTGTCAATTAGACGAAGACACAATGGCAACGGAGGTGAGGTCAGCTAAGTCACTCATAACAGTGCATGAGTAGGGGCGTAATAATTATTGCCGCGTGTCTTGCGAGAAGAGAACGGCCGAGCAGCTAACGGTAGAATATGGAGGATCGACGAATGATAGGTTTGTCGCTGGACATTTTGAACCTTAGTGACTAGTGACCTTACACTATTTAAAATTCAATCGAGCTGGTTTAAAGCTGATTTAGATTTATATTAAAGTGTTCAGTTAACAAGAATTCAAAACGTCAGATTTAACTTTGATTTTCCCATTTATGGACTAATCGATTACAAAACAATACTTAAATCGCCTGACAAAATTAATTACGACTTCCCAGTCTATTATTCAGCCCACATCATGGGGCGCATTAGAAGAAGTAGGAAAAAACCCCCACAACCATAAAACCCGTTTAATTTCGGCTACATTTAATCTCCCAAATGAGCTCATCGTACGTCCGGTTTTCTAACGCGATCATAACAGTGGATTGAAATGATTTGTACCGGACGGAACGAATGATGGATACTCTTTAGTGGAAAAAAGAGGCAACCAATTTTCACGTGGGAGCACAAACAAGCGAGCTGTCGGGCGCTCCGTTCTGCCCCGTCTGCCACGCATCATACACGCATGTCGAATGCACTTCTTTACCCTGCTTACATAAGGCTGTCGGTTGCATTAGATGAACGATGCGAAAGCGCAGAAGAAGAAGAAGCAGTTCGCCTTACCGAAACACGATCCATAAAGCGATCAATACGGACTGTACGCAAAGCCAGCGAGCTTCTGCTCGAGCTGTGCACAATAAAAACGCAAGAGCGCGCGTCATGAAAGAAATGAAAAGTTTTATGCTCGCAGCGCCGCGGACTAACGGGACGGGTTGGCGGTATGCGTGTATGGAGTCGTTTAACTTTATCCAATTACTGCCCGCCAAAATCCCGCCAGCCCAGCAGGCTGGTCGAGGCCGTTCCACCCGATGCCGGAAGGTGGGGCAAAAACTAAACCCAAAATCAAAAACCAACCACCGCGTGTCCCGCGTGAAAGTGCAACTTCGCGTAATGCGCAATGCGTACACTCTTCTGGTGGGTGCTCACGGGTTGACTCTTTGCAGAGGAGTGTTATTATTGTGTTATTTTTTATATGACTACCCCTTGTTGCTGGCAGCCGTTTTATTAGTGCTCTCTTCCATTTATCGTCCATTAGTCGCGTATGTTTCGTGCGAGCATATGTATGTGAGCCTCAAACCCACGCTCGGGGTGGGTGGATTGGGCCCCGTGGAGGCAGCACGATGTTTTCATTTTCTAAACCGAACTCCAAGCCCCAGAGGTTCGTTCGGTTCGGTTTGAAAATTTCGACTTTCACTTTCCGCCTGAGGCGCCTGGGGGAGGGAGGGAGGGAGTGGGTCGGTCTGAAGGTAATGGAGCACTTTTGCGCGATTAGACCACAAACTGCAGCGCATAACAAGGGAGCGTAAAACAATCGATCGTATCCAATTGCGCGTATTTTCACCGAGCCAAGGACGAAAGAGTTCAACAGCCGAACAGGCGAGGAACGGTGTGCGATAAGAGACAAGATGTGATAAGCGTTCAGCACGAGTTTGTTTTGAAGCAGTTGTTACGGTGGCAAGAAATAGAAAATAAACATTTTTATGCGATCAAGCTGCACAAGCTCATACCGATGTGATATAATGCATTATTGAAATCAGTTCTGTGGGAACTATAACAGTGACAACACGACATTGTGATGAACTTTTCGAACAAACGATACGTTTTAGGAATTATGCAAGCGACTAACAATGAAAGCATTTTCAGCGGAACGATTACACTGAGATCAAATCACGGCGTAATGAAATCGTTTAGATAATCTTGTTTAAAAAAAGAACTCCCAAATTGGGATCGATTTATGGAAATTTGAAATGAATTCCCTAGTTCTCCTTTCTAAACCCGTTTTCCCCATTCGGCGTTACTTAATGTACTCTGAGTGTGAGTGAGTGTACTCTCCACTCTCCACCAGCAGAGCGTGCAATAAAGCTGAGCGCGTAGAATCGTCGCTTACCTCATGCCATCGAATCCATCATCGGAGCCGTTAATCGTCAGAACCGGTGCACGGGCGTACGCTTTGGCCACACGCCGGTTTCGCTCGAAGACGATCACTTTGGCCCAGATCTCGTCGTCGATCTGTGTCCATTTGTCCAGCACTTCCTGAATATGTTCCTGTAAAAAGGGCAGAGAGTGAAATAAGAAATGAGAAATTGAGTTATGAACACAGAACAGCAAACAGAAGAAAGGTTACAGTCGATTGATAGTGATTAATTTCTTCATCAAGTGGCCGTGGCGATCTTTCGATGAAGGTTCATTGCAGCACGGCAGAGCAGCGCCCTTTCCCAAGCTGTCTTGAGTGGAATCGTATCGATCGATTGATCGGTAGGACTCAGCGAACGGACAGCAACTGTCAAAATGAGGCACTCTGTACCGTCCGGGTTGGCAGGAGGCTCGAAATTTATCATACGCATGCAGTCAGAATGTGGTGGCCATCAGAAAGGGACATTCATCATCTTCCGCCGGAGCACACGCGCAGATGCATCTTCGAGGCCGGACAATGAACGGTATCTACGGTAAGTCCAATTACCAGCAAGGTTACAAGAGCGGTGTATGTCGGTGCTGGCAGACAGCACGAAATAAATTAATGACATAAAACGCGTACCAATGTACCAAGCCAAAGTTCGCTTTGTTGTGATTTTTACAACCAAATGCATCTTCCTGCAACGATGAAGCGGCGCCTTGCTCAACCTTCTTCAAAGTGCCTCAAAGATGATTCGGAAGAAAAAAAACCAAACACGATCACCTCCATTTCAGCATCGTTATCGATGTCAGCGCTAACAGTATCTATGCTAATGGTGTACCATTTTGTCTACCTTTCAAATCGATCTCGAAACACACATCACCCGGTCGGGCAGCAAAAAACGAGCGCGCGCGTTCGCACAGTGTTCGCACATTTCGCACACGATCGCGCGTCAATGTTGGCGGCGATGGAGCTGGTCGGGTACACGATTTTTCGTACATTCGCGCCAGTGTATCGGTCGGGGCGCCCCCTATCTAATCGCCTACCAATTGGGTATCGGTGGGCAGGCGCGTTGCGCAAAGAAGGTGGCGAAGAGAAAAACAACAACCATCGCCTGCCGCGGCGGCATTGTAGCCGAACCGATCTAATTTTTATCTTCCCTTCACTATCGCACTACTAGCTCGGAACTAGTTCAACTGTTCGGTCGCGGGTTGGCTAATGTCGTACACGAAGTACGGTACGTCGGTGTCGGCGGGTGTCGGTTCTGTGCGAATCAGCTGGCGTACGTTCACTTCTCTGTGACCCTCTCGCACACACCCGGGGTGTGTGTGCGCGCTATCTGGCAGAGCGGTGTCGGCGATCGGGATTTCTTGCATGGCCCCCCTCCGGGAGTTCTACCCTGCCCTACAGTTTAGATGGAGTGAGCTTAGAATGTGCCACTGGCCGGAGAAGTCTTGCAATGCGTGAAGGTGCGCGAGAGCCACCGAGAGGGCGCGGTGGAGAATCATATTTGCAATCGTTTTGAATGCGCTTGAGAAATCTTGACGAGCGAGAGCGCGGCCGGGAGCGGGGGGGTTACTATGTGCGGCAGTTACAATTTATTGTTACGGCTGGCTCTTTTTTTTGTGGCGTTCCAAAGCCGACACTTTTGTGCTTTACGAAATCGACCGGCGCCAAACACCGAACTCAAATGTCTTCGCAACACGTTGAACGGGCCTGCAGAAGTGCAGAAGTTGGACCCAGCTAGGGCACGCGAGAAAGATAACCTTACACTCCCTTAGGGAATGGTTCTACATGTGTGTGTGTGTGTGTGTGTCTGTGTGGGTTGAAAGATAATCCTTTTCAGACATCTTCTCTCGCTCTATGGCGGGCTTGAGTTCAGCGAAGGAATCTGTGCCCAATTGCACAAGGAAAACAAGAAGAGCATTACCACGGTTCGTAACTAACAAAAACCCCTTCTGGGCACTTCTGGGGTGAAGTGATAATGCGAGTGCATTTTGTAATCGGATCATCTCAGGGAAGGTGAGGAGGACGCTTAGCATCATCACCAACCTATGGTCCCTTGCTGCCGATTGTAAGCCGTTGTCGGTGATCGTGGTCGTTAGAATCTCACCCGGAACGGTGGAGGAACGGTGCTGCAACAACGGTGTTTTGGTGATGGTGTGCCGTTGTGTGGTTTAATAGACGCCTGTTCCGCTTTTTATTGGCGTCATTTGCTAAATGGATTGCACGGGAACAGCCCCGAAGGGGTTTTCGCAACACATTTTTCGTGCCGAAGATGACTTAATGTTACAATATCGTTTGGCGGCACACGATCGCGCCTAGATGGGAATTTATTTTAATTTACCGCATCGAATTGAATTGTCCAGAAGGTGTCGGCCAGTTGCGTGCTAATATAAAGTGGTGGAAATATTGCCAAGAAACAGTATAGTAAACTGAAAAATCGATATTTTTATTGCGTTTTTGTGCAGTTAAAAGAACACAACTCCAAGGTACGCAAAGTACTATTATTACGCCTCAGACCTGCGGACCCTTTCCTTTTAAGAACATCCCGTTCAAAGGTTCTTACAGCTCACATAAGCAAATTCCGTTTGTTGTGTATCGTACCGCCTCAAAACGGTCTGTTATTTCATCGTTAGTTTTACTTTCGCTTTACGATCGACACCGCAAGATCGCCAAGCGCAGCAAGACGAAACCAGCTCCGCTCGCTCTTGCGCTCTTTATTTGATATTATATTCAATTTTGAACTTATTATCGTGATTATCGGGTTCGTCGTTCGTCGGCCACGCTGGTTGACGAGGTATGTGGTCTTGCGAAGGTTGCAAAAAAAAAAACACGTGCAGTGCAACGAGCAACACACAGGTTACAGCTTCAAAAAGGCCATCATAAAAATAAAAAAGCGTATCAATATAATGTGTATTTACTTGCTCGTCTGCCCGGGCATACCATTTGAGGATGAGTGGAGCGTATTTGCTCATCGCTTGTGTCACGCTTGGCACAGGATGCACACACACAAAAAAGCAAAGACCCGGAAAGTGAAAATGCACCACAGAATCCTTTAATTTCATGGCTCGTTTTGTCGCCGTGTCAATGAACGCGCGCAGTGCAAAGTGTGCGACCTTCTCGCTCTCTCACTCTCACACACAAGGGATGAAAATGGGTTCCGTGGTGCAGTAAAAAAAGGCTTTCGCTAAATGGCACCCGGACAGACAGTGAAGGTGAATCATTATTAACAAATTATTCGTATAAAGAGGACGATGCACTGAACACTGTCATTACGCCGTAGCGGTCAATCTGTGAATCTCAAGTCAGATGAAGATGCATTAAAACATGTTGCCAACTTATATGCAAGTTTTTAACAGTTATGGCGCAACAAATTCAAGCCATTCGGTAAATACACATTTATTGCAAGTAAACTTTAAAGCAAACAAAATTTCACCTCTAGGGTGATTAGGATGCACTTGCCGGAGGAAGATCGCCGTCATCATCTTTGTGCACTCAGGTGCACTGGACGACAAAAATGCATTTCCCCTTGTGTAGAGGGTATATCTTTTACGATCACCATTATTTCGAGCGCTGTTTTAGACCCCCGGTTCGGTTCGGTAATGAGGAGACACACATGCACACACACGAAAGGCACGCAAAAAAGTAAAACAAAAAACGTAACCCTCTTCTTTACGACGAGTGTTATCAAAATAATAACAACAGCGAAAAGGGCGAAAATCATTATAATAAAGCTTCGGAGAGGTCCAAACAAGAGAGGGTTTGAGTTGTTGCTTCTTTCTCCGCTGCCCCATCGCTGAGGAGGTCCTGCCCCATGTGAGCGATAAGTAAGGGAAGATAATAAGCCAAATAAATTTGTTACACACCAGCTTCACGAAGCAAAAGGCGGGCATGAGATAGTGTGAGCTGCTTCAAGTGCCCGTGTTGCCCGTTGAGTGTTGTTGATCTCTTCGTGGTAGAATGTATGCGAGAACGGGGCGCGCAGCGCCATAAATGTCAATCACCTTCTTCGCAGGACATTAAAGAGTTACTCGGGAGTTACGCCCTGTTGAATGTTGGAAATTAAAATATACACACGACCATATTGGTATCCAAATCCCGTACCGTCATGTGATGTTGATTAATGGATCAAGCAACTGTTGCAAGGGAGGTTGGATACGTTGAGCTATGGATTTAATTTTAAACGTTTTTTTTAGACGACGAAAAAGGTCACTGCTTCCTTTCCCACAAGCCAACACATTCCAACATGCTTACCGATTGCTTTTAATACCGTTAATCTGTATTGATTCGTTACAACCTCGCAAGTACCTCCCGCGGTTGACGCATTAAGTAACACGCACCAAAAAGAAAACCAATTTTCCATTCACCTTAACCGCCACAAGGTGAGTTTTGGCTTCAGTAGCGCACGCAGCAGTCACTAATTGAAAAATCGAACGTTAAAAATCTAAACCCAAACAAATAAAAGCCCCTTCGCCACGGTCGAGACCTTGAGTACCACGCCCCCCGACGGGTAGGCGGAAGGTCTCATTTTATGTTTCGTGGCTGATCCGCTATCGAAAGGAAGAGAACGAACTGTAACTCAACCATTCCGCAAATGAGAACGTTTCGATCTGGTCACACCTTGTGCACCAGAGTATGTGTAGTGGTCTAATTTGGGAAGGAAATGTAAGGCCTCCGAAGTGAGCAGAAGAAAAAAACACCCCATCCAAAACAGGGCGAGGTATTTTCATGGATTTAGTCTCGCAAATCGGCCGCGCGTCCTTGATCATCCGGCGTCATTGGGGTGGGTTGGGTGGTGGTTGTTGAAATTGCTGGAACGACTTTGAACTGAAGCAAAAGACAACTATGGGGTCGAAACCGTTACCGGATTAATTTAGTCGCCCATATCGTACTGACCAATGACGAAAGTGTGACACACGTATCCCAAGGTCCAACCTTCGGGGTGGACGATGATCGAAATAAATCGATCTGGTAATAAATCCGCGAAACGGAAACGAATCAAAGCAGCCGATGGCGTCGTTAATGTCAGCATTAGGGTGGCTGAGGGGCTAACTGGGTGATGTATTATTCTTCCACCCTCCAATTGCTGGGCTTGACGCCGACTTCCCCATGTGGTGCGCATACAGCACCCTCCGAGGATCGTCGCCGCTCAAGGTCTGAGGCGTGATTTTCTGCCCTCAGCAGGAGTGGCGTCCTTCGGCGTCAACTGCACCCTGGAAAAACAGCGCATGGACCACATTATGTGAGCCCCATTCGTAACAGACACACACAGCTGGAAATGCGTTGGCACGCGTAATTATTAGGTTCAAACGGGCGACCATGTGCCATGAGTTTTGTGCTGCTTGACATGTAAAAACGCTTCTCTGCAGCATGATCGATCGAGGACCCCTAACGGTGGTTGTGATGGAGCCATATCGAGGACCTTGGGACACTTCAGTTCGGTGTGGTCCATAAATCAGATTAAATTGCCTCAAATTTACCCCTCCTCTTATGGTCACTCCTTCTCCGAGCCGGATCCGTCATAAATTCCTTCCGTACGGGCCAGAGCTCGGCCTGGGGCTTCGGGGGGAAGGTTTAGTAAATGCGCATGCGCACACGTGCACACCGTCATCTAGTAAGTCAAACCGTTATGCGTGTGCTTTATGGTGCTGCAAAGGAGCGCGCGCTCGTGCTCAATTCAAGACTACATTAAGCGCCAGTCGTTTGCGTTGCAAATGCATCTGTGTGCTGCATTATACTCCCGCTGGGGTTACAAAGCGTGCCACCATGCAGAGTGTAGTTGCGGAGTGGAGTGGAGCTTAAGGTTCGGTTTCATAAATATTATGCTAGCGCCACCATTCCACCAGGCAGGCTGGAGTGACTCAGCGATCGAGAACCCCGTACAACGTCGGGTCGGAGGGCGAGTTTTCACTGGGAAGGGAACTGTGTCCTTGAACGGACGACGACGGCTTGGTGCGCCCTGGCTAATCGAACTGTCAAGCTGTGGAATGTGCAACGAATGGAGCCTATTTTCAATTGGTGATCTATTTTGGGCAACGGCTTGTTGGGCGTTGTAGCTAAGATCACTTGTCGTACGTCCATTTTTTCTCTTTCATATGCAAAAACACAAAGCATATGTTGTTGGGAGCGTTTGCAGTCAAGGATTCAGTATGAAATGTCAATGGAAAAATGTTTCAACAGCATTTTTTCGAGCGGCCTTCACGGGTGTCCTAGACACGACCCACAAAATTTGCCACAATAATAGCAACACCGCAATAAAATCATAGCCGTTTTAATTGGCATAGCAATTCACGTGCTTAAAAGCTACCCTCCATCGTCATCCGAAAAGTAGGACAGCTTCCAACATGATTGATAATACGCCCGTTTCAACTCACACCGGGGGAAGGCAAAGGAAAAATTGCAGCCATTTCGCGCAGCCACCACAACTGATTTGCAATTTTACACTCCAACTCGCACCAAAAATTATGCTAATAAAGTGATGAAAAATTATGTTCAACTCCAAGAGTGGGTTTGTGTGAAAACAAAGCTCTGAAAGCCCCCCCGCCGCGATAGTGATAGCGTGCACAATCCGCGGTACAAATCATACGCAACCGCCGGACGGCAGCAACGCAAACGCAACGCAATGCAATGGCTCAGAGAGTATGAACAATGCGCTGCGCGCTGTCTTTGCAATAGATTCAGCGCTTTTGATTGTTTCTTTCCACCACTCTCTGTGAAGCAGTAGCACTGGCAGCAGCAGGTTTACCACCGCACCACCACGTCCAGAGGTCTACATAAAATAATTACAGTTCGCAAAACCCGCAACCTCCCAGCGCAGTGTGATAAGAAAGCCTCTGCGGGCAGTTGTTTTGTTTTACTGTGTGGCTCCACACAGTTGCCCCATCGAAGCGGGGGGTGGTAAAACAGTGAGCATGGAATTATGTTGCGGAAATGAGTTCGGACGAGACAACGTAAGGGGGCAGCAGTACACAACCGCCTGCCCGCAACTGCAAAGGTAGCAAAACAAGCGTGTCAGAAAAAGCTCATTTCACTCGACAAATTGAAATCGAAACGAGAGTGGAACGGAAAGTGAAGGATAGAATTTGCACAATTCACCCGCTCCATTATGTCCTGCTGCTTCTAAATGCTGTCTCCATTGTGCCCCGCAGGTGATCGAGATAAAAAAACGCGCGCACACGCTTCACATGATTACTGTTCCGGCAGGGGATTGCAATTTGCACCGTGCACCGTAAAGCCAATCCGAGGCACACAGCGTTTATGAATGCAAAGTGTCATGTCAGGTTTAATCTTCAAGCCCTCCTTCAGGACACAACGGACAGCTCCGTCCACTCCAGCGATCCCCGATGGACTTCGAAACGAATCTCCTTTAATGATGTTCGATTTTTAACACCTCCTTATGAGCACGATCCTTTCAGGCTAGGCGTGAAGGAAATAGATGAGCCGTTGCATCTCGGGCAACCCCCAAGATCCACCACAACAATCCCCAAGGATGCAAACACCATAATTGATTGGTAAATTAATTGACTTGAACTTGAAGATCGTGCAGCAGCAAGAACAGTGTGGCAGAAAGATGGTGGATATTCCCATCGTGCATGAATCAATCAAAAGGGAAGAAGAGAATTATAGGCAATCTTAGCGTCTTGTGGTCACATAAAGCATACCATGATTAAGATCCTGATTCGCTTTATGTTTACACTAGCTGCCTAGATGACGCTTGATGCGCACACGGCGCGATCAGATCTTATCTTTTGCCAACAAGCCGTGGCTTCATCGGAGGCAATTATTGTGCCCCGAGCTGTTCTAGCTACACGGAAATGGAACTCCCCTGCTTAAGGGTGTATCTTGCAGCTTTATTCTGTTTGCATCCTCCTGGAGCGTTCGAACCAACACAAGCAAGACACCAATCTGTCCGAGCGAGTACATGTTGCGTGTGGCGAGCGCATAAACGTTCTTAATTGTCGGCAGAATCAGTACCGCGCTCTTTATGTGCGGTTCAAGTAGAGATTCTTGTGCGTGCGCGTTGCACACGGTAGACGTGCGCATTAAAAAAAACGAACAATACGGTGACAGTAAGGAGGGAGAGTACAGCAATAGCACAGCTGTGTAGTACAATCTGACAACACATCCATTTCGTTCTTAGTGAGGAAGGGATACAGGAAGGCACCGAGCGCCATGTGGAAGCAGGATGAAAAGTTATGATTTTAATTGCAATCCATGTGAGATTATTTGCGTACACGCACACGCAGCGTATCTTCTTCTTTGCCTATAGTTAAGTCAATTTATTACAGCTCTTTGTTGCGCAGCACGCTTTCATGTGATCCGTTTTGGGTAAAGAGGCGAACGTGCGCTTTGATAAAAGGCTATCTTTCCACACAAATCAAAAGAAGTGAAAGAATTTTCATAAACAATACCAAATTTCACCGAAAGAAAGTCGCACTTTTTGTTAGGAAATAAAGGAAATATAAACGTGCACAGCACACGCCATTTGTAACGTGTAAATGCGTCGTAAAAATATTTTGGCTTAAAATCAATAACATGCACCCCGCAAAAGCAATGCATGCCCTTCTTTTCTTGTTTTTGTAATATTTACATACCAAAGAGGCACGGTGATCGTGTGTGCGACTGGCAAGTACATTAATTTCCCGTAATTGCGGTACCAAACATTTGCGCTATTGTGTTTCTTTCATCTCGTTTCCTGCCTGTGTCGGCATGGATGTTTGATTTTCGTCCCTCCCGCGATAGTATCGCCCGCGCGCGGGTTGGAAACGATCGTCAATGTACGTATCACTCACCCGTGCACCGCCGCATGCCCACTGCTCGACAATGCTGCTACGGGCATGTGTAATAAACGATCATAGATGCATCTGTGGTATGCGCGAATCTCTCTCTGTGTCTCTAGTAGCACCGCACTTGGTAGCACCTGAGCAATCGGCTTACGCGATCCCCGGCGATCAAAATCGCCATCTGATCGGATCGGGCTGGCGCAAACCACGGAATCCATGGTTTTACCATTTATCCGGCTCCTCCGGCCCTCCGGGGTATCAAACGGTCCTCTCCCCAGCCCTCGATTGGCTTTATGCTTAAGCATGAACTGTTCCGATCTATGGGCCAGATCGCTTGTACCGCAGTACCAAAGACGGCGCGGAGCGCGATCGGGGAGGTAATTTAAGATAGGTGGCTCACTGGTCGTGTTCAAAGCAAGCTGAGCCAATCCAACCGATACCCAAGAAGCACCACCAGAGGCACCTGTTCGTGTTAGGTAGCGATTTGTGGGTTCGCTAGTCGCGGCCTGATCCTAACAAGATTTGTTGCGGTTTGTGCCGGAGTTCTCACAGGCAGCGGAGCACACTGGCAACGCTACAACTGAATGCGAACAGTTTGTAGCGAATTGTTGTGCACCTGCATTGTTGGTGAGGTTGATTTGCAATCTTGCAGCCATGCGCGGCAGGTCTAACACGGTCAGGCCATTGCTGCTTCCGAACAGGATCGTAGTGGAGCGCCCTTTTGTACTGCTCGTTGTTCGCGATCGGGTGCAGTGGAGTTGCTCAAAATCGGTTTAGAAATTACAGCACAGTCAGGTCGAATTCCGAACCCCAGTAATGGAGGTGAAAGTTTACTCTTATTAACTTTAATGTCAAGTTGTTACTGCTAACATTAAAGCTTACGATTATGGACGTTGGAGCCAACACGCCGACCCAAGCGAAAGGAACCCGAACCGAGAAGGCAATCCCGGGAACTGGCCCCTGTACGAATTATCTTTATCGTCTCCAATGCATCGTCGGTGTGACAGATTCCTCATAAATTTCTGCCTCATGCAGTGTGGACTCTCCCATTCGACTTCTGGCCTAATCGGACAAATCGGCTACAAGGACACATTCGCTTTCGTTTCCAACAGCGCTTTCGTTGCCCAGTGTGTGTGGCGTGTGGGGCAACAAATTTGCCGCAACAGTGCAGTGGAGGCGCAATCATAAATACATGATCGTTGCCATTTTTTTGTTCAATGTTCGCTTCCTTCTCGCATGCACACTCGCGCAAGGGGACGAACGATCGCCCTTGTTACTGTCAACATGTGTCAGCTGGACGTCGCCGACATGCCGACGGTGGAAGACGCTCCCGACGCTCTTATCTTTCGCCCGGTACGATGAGTTATGATTACGGAAGACATGGCTCGCATGGGGCGGGAAGGAAAGTGTCCGTGTAGCGAATTGAGTGTGCAAATAATGCTACAAAGCGAAAATAAAATCATGTCCACCGTAATGATCACAATGGTGCTGGCAATGGGGAAGGAGAGTTGGTGCGTTGGGAGTTGTCCGTATGAGATGCACTTGGAGGCAAGGATCAGGAGTATAAGCTGGAGATGCTTTTGCACGTTTCCTTTCGTGGAAGTGGTGGATCCTTTTGCAAAAAAATGTTCGCAAGGAAGTTGATTTAATCTGCTTTTACCTGGAAATCCTTTTATATGAGCATGCGAGAATCTCTCGAGTTTGCGTGAAGTTGGTGTTTGTTGTAGCCAGAATTGATCGACAGGATAAGCCGATTTAAAATGATCCAAACTTTGTTTCGTGCAATAAAGAGTTTGCGAACGAACCTGCAACTAATGTAAAATTAAATATTGTTTTCAAGAGCATCAGCTCGTAAACTTTTATAGGCATACAACAGTGAAACAGCTTTCAGACAGCTTCCAACTCCTAGAAAATTATTCATCATCTACAAGTAATTCCCAAACACTGTTCTACTAACACATTCTACAACCCACTTTGAGGCGTAGATGTAGACCAAACAAGACTGTGCCTGCGTGCGTGAGTTATGAGCTTCATTAAATGTTATTACGGCCCGACAAAAGCCGTGACATGCACACCTCATTCCAAACCCTTCCATTGCTTGTAGCGTGCTGTGCATCGCCCTTCGTCGCGGTGAGTAGAGGGGTATCATCCGCTCCAGAGGAAGCTCTTCAAATTGGCGGTACATTATGGGTTCGCTTTAAGATGCAGAAGGTGTCTTGCAGGAGCAGCACCTGCACTTATCTGCTGCATGGAGATGGCAAGCAATATTAAAGCACGACACGATCGAGAACATTTCCAACCGCTCCGGCGTTGTGTTGTGTATCGATCAACGAAAAAAAGAATGACATGACATGGGTAGCAGTAGACCAATACCGTTCACGAGCACTATGAGGGTAACATCTTCTGCTTTTGTGCCCAACCTGCCATTGCAAGCGAATGATCATAATCGCCATAATTCATACTACATCTACTTAACGTTGCACCGCCGACAGACAGGATGCTGTTGTGTTGTAGAGCGATATTTATGCTCACATTGGCAGCAGTTTACGCTTAAGAGTGCAGGCCAGGTAATAACCTTTTTAGAGAGGGAGGGCGAGTGCTGGTGAGGAGGCTCATCATTCTGCACCACTGTGGCCCGAGTGGACTAGACAACGAATCATCGGAAGATTATAGCTTGTGTTGTAAATGGTTAGAGTGGATGGGTTCAAGCAGGAAACTTGAATTTAAAAATCAATGTCGAACTCGATGGTAGCGATCAATTTGAAGCCACTCCGCTCGTGCCTCCTTGCCAACCAATGTTTGTGAGGTTCAGGCACGCAATGCGTACGCGAGTTCAAATGGAAACTTATGGGAAATGTAACATTGGTCGTGTTCTTCGGCAGAGGAAGTCATTTATATCGTCCATGCATAGATGACTGTTAGTTAATAAACTATTACACAATCATGTTTAAATGCATTTTATGGAGTCTTGCATGCTTTTAAGAACATAGAAAATATATTTAAATGTCACTTGTTCCTAGTGAGCAATTTCAGATCCCATTGTATCTGTCTGCTTTAACAGATAAATTACACATATTCAGGGACGTCTTTGAATAAAGCCGAATTACCTGAAAGAGAGAAAAGAGAAACAAAATGATTAGACATAAGCAGATTGTGCATGTTCTATAGCTACCCAAATCACCCTTTAAACCTTATTATTATATCTTATTCATCTTCGTCGAGAATTCTTTTCACCTTGCCGATTGGAATGTTACACTTCACACACACACACACCCTAATTGAAATCGATCATAGTTAAATATGGATCGATCCATCGATCAGTCTCGTCAAACAAGGACGTGAATTTGTAGTTTGAGCCGCGAAGAATGCATCGAATCGAATTGCCCGAAAGATATGATTCATGCTGCATATTATGCAAGACTGATCGCTGCGTGCGTCCATTCTAACGGCGGTTTTCGATCAATTGAAAACCGAATGAATCATACTTATTCCGTTATGATACCATACTTTTTATTTCGTCCGTTTTCCACTCCTCCCCCGAAAGCGAGCAGGCCCGAAAGCTAACACCTATGTAAGCGCATCATTATTTGGCGGGTAATCGATCACGAAGAATCGTTTCATCATAGTCATCATCGTCGTACGCGCACGCGAGAAGATTGGTATGGATCTTGTTAATATTCGAACCCATTGAATGGATCGAGGCAATTCGATTATAGAGCCTTGCTCAGCGAAGATCGTATTTTAGACAGATTGGAATACAACTTCGTTTGAAATGCATGAGCTGAACAATAAAATCTCCAAAAAAGTGGAACATATTTTACTTTTTGAATTAAAATTACGATACCGATCGTTGACCCCTCCTAATCCAGCATAATCGTGACATCCAGCAGGTGCCCGCGGCAGCTTAAAAGATTCCGACTCGAACCGAAACATTGTCTCGTGCAGCCTCCATATTCGACCCGTTTGTTTGTACATATTACTCAATGCAATCGAAGCCGCGTCCCGTGCCCGTGAGAGAGTACATCGACCATCCGACCAGCGTGCGCCAGTAAACAATGCTACACAATCATCAAACATAAACAAACAAGACCCACATGCGACGAACAACCCCGGGCCGGGACAAATTAAGTCGCCTCAACAAGCCAAACCGCACTTCAATCAGAAACGCATTGCATTCGTCCGTGATTGTCATTATGCAACGTTGGCCGCCAAACAGCAGGGCGATCGTCTTTTGGTGGTATTATATCGTTTTCTGACGGCGGCGAAAATCGACTCGTCAGCCGATTTTGGTTGAGCAGCTCGTTTTAAATTATATCTTTAAGTGAGGCGGCGCATTCGGGCGGGCTTCATATGTCGTATCATTCCCTTGTTAGGCATACATAATCCGATTCCAACCGCATATGTAGTGAAGAGATGTTCGTTACTCTGATTTGTTTTATTTGATGGGTTCGTTCCTTGCTCGTGCATTCAAGTCTCTTGATTCTGTTTTGGAAAATATAATCGCTCAGCGGTACCGTTTCTTGTTTCTTCCTACAATCAAATGAGATGAAATAAATAATTCTCTTAGCCAAAACAGGTGCAAATTTTCGTGGTTGCACACACTGTCTCTTCCTCCTCTTCTCCCTCCTCCCCTGTAGAAGCTTAGCTCAGTGGTAATTTTGTCTATTTTCTTGATTCCACCATGCACAAACGATTAAACATGCCTCACTTTATAGTCGTATAGCAATTGCTCGGCCAAACCAGAAACACAATAGCATAAAACGGTAGCAAAACAGCAGCAGCAGCAGCAGCAGCGAGAGCTTACGTTCGGTCGCAGGGTATGCCGGTTCTTGCTCAACAGCTTCGGGCACCGTTTTCTCATCGTTAAACCGTTAAACGAATTATCGCCCCAAGTACGGCATAATACGTTTCACAATCTGTGGGATGTTGCAAATGCGCCAGCGTGGTGGTGTAGGAAAACATTCAAGCAAGGGAAAATGCGTACTTGGAGGGTTAATTTTTTGATGGTAGACAAAACCCGAAACCCGCTTTACTACACGCCGCCGACGTTTAACGAGAGTGACACATAGAATATTAGGAAAGGGGGTGAGCAAAAGCCACCGCACAAGCAATGTTCCTCCTATCAATGGCAATGTTTTATGCAATTACTGCCCCTAAGCTATTGACATTTCGATCGCTGTCAGTTGAACTCGCCTGCTAGTGGTTCGTGGCATGGACCGGGACGAGTAATAATTTTGTCACTCGCGGCACGATTCAATTTCTGTCGTGTGGCTTTTCTTGCAGCCGGGACGAGCGGGACAGACAAAACAGACACAAAACTACATCCCCCAAATCATCGCCAGGCACAATCAATTTGCAAGCGCCATTACTATACGTCCTCTGGGAAGGGGAAAGAGTGGATTCCATTCGACACACCAGTGTGTGTCAACAATTATCTATCACTTATGTCAAAACAAAGCGCGATGATGACATAACACACACACACACTAACCACCCTTATTCCTCATATGGCGATCAAGTGCGGCTATGTGATGGCCACACAACCATACGATACGAGACAAAGTGGGGAGCCTTTGCATGATTTTTGAATGTTTTTGTTCTACGAAACGGCTTCAAACGGTTTCGTGCGTCGCCACATAATACCCCATGGCAAAAGCTCTTAAAGCGGGTCACATGAAAAAGTTCAATTACGTGCGCCCTTTAGGCCGGGTCGGGTGGGGCAACGACTACAACCTCCGCACTGCTCGCATTGGCATTGGAATTCAACGCCCACCCGGAGGCTACCGAAAACATACTTCAAGTAAGGAGACGGCAAACAAAAAAAGCGGAGCAGAACAATTGTGCGACTTTTCTCGCTTTCCATACGGCAGCTGTGATTGTGTGGGTCACCACCTCTACACCTACCTTTGCCAGTCCTTTGCGTAGTTTTGGTGACCTGCTTGGTGTGTTTTTGGAATGTTTTTTTCTTCTGCTCTTTGTTGCCCTTTTCATCAACCAGTGGAAGACTGAAGTGGGCTCTTGACACGCTCGAAAAATGAGCTTTTTGTCGCTTTTGGCCGTTGAAAGGGAGCATACACTTTCGTTTTCATACAGAACGCACCCCCTGATCATGTTTCACGCGAATCATACTGACAAACCAAACGCGCAACATACAATGCAAGACAACAGAAACAACATTCGTGCTATTATCCCTCCCGGGAAAGAAAGACTTACTTGACTTCTTTGCTGGTGCATGGCAAGGTTTACACACCTGAGTACGAGGCGTACACAGAGACACGTGAGAAAGAGGGCACAGAGGGCAGTCCCTCCGCCACGCGCGTGTGATACAGATTCTCGCCCATAATCGTTTGCGGTTAGGTAATGTGTGTCGGTCGGCTCCGCCAACAAAAGTGTCTCAAGCGGTCTCCGTTCACGTGAGGGTGGCTTAAAACAACCACCGATACACACACACACACGCAAACGTGACGTTACAAGACACAATCGCGACCAAAAGATACACTCAACACTGAATAGAAGGTGCTGACAAGTGTTTCGAAATGGTGCTAATGATTATTTTTCCCCTCAGCTTAGCTACAACCGGGATTGATCGACTAATCGAGATCGCGGTTGCTGCGTTGTTGTTAACACTTAGCATGCTCGCTACGCGTTGGTTATGTGGAGCTTGAGGGAATGAATACAGCAGTGATCATTGCTTTTTTAAATTAATTTTTCAAAGCTCATTTCAATCCCTGCACAAGGTAAAGAGTGCTGAGTTCGGGTTTGCCCTAAGAGGCTCGGCTAAATGGGCTAAAAATCAAAGTGCTAAGCTCACCAATCATCGACATACGTCCTCCCGTATCGTCAGGCGCGTGATTTATGAGCGTTGGCTCTCTTTCTTCCAACCCGCCAGAGAGTGAAGGACAGATCGACGTGGAAGGAAAGTAAGGTGTAACCTTCCCGATGGCAGGCGCGATTCACCGTACGATCGCAGTATGAAACACACACACACACACACACACACACACGGCGAGCTTGGGTACGTTATGCAACGATAGCACCTTTTTCGGATTTCGTTGCGAATAAAACGGTGGATTGATTCGCTGAAAGATCCACCGTGTGCGTGAGCTTGATTGATCGTTTCTTAAGACACTTTTTATATCCACCTTAAGACATTTGGTGGTTATTTTTAACCGTTGCGTTAGCTGTCCTCCAAAAATATGAGGATGAAAATAGTATTAGTCTACTGTTTGGTGAATTTCTAGCTTACACGTAGCGGCTGACGGCTGGAAACGATCGCAGGGGCCGGTAGAAGATGAGCACAGGTGATGTATGGCCGATAGCGAGCCTTTACCGTGGCTAATGATAGTGGTTAGCATTTAGTTTAGCAGCGGTTAGTGGTGGGAACGTAACGATTTTCTTCCTCCGGCAACGTGTTGCTTTACTGATGATGAAGCTTAGAAGGGATGTAGCTGCATACAAGAGAGCTTGTTTGTCGACAGGTGCGCGTTCCATACACAAGAAGTGTGATAGATAAATTAAACAAGAGACTAGAGAAACAACATTTAGAAACATTTACTGTTAGTAAATTAAGTTTAGATCGGTTTATGATTTCACAACATTCACTAGTTTTATTTACAACGTATCACGTGCTTAAAGAAAGGAAGCACGATATGGTTCATATTTAAGGTACGCATTGAACGACGTTCCCTCCTTCTTCTTCTTCTTTGGCTCAACAATCGATGTCGGTCAAGGCCTGCCTGTACCCACTTGTGGGCTTTGGCTTTCAGTGACTAATTGATTCCCCCCCATAGCAGGATAGTCAGTCCTACGTATGGCGGCGCGGTCTATTTGGGGATTGAACCCATGACGGGCATGTTGTTAAGTCGTACGAGTTGACGACTGTACTACGAGACCGGGCCTCCTTCTACAGCATTGAAATCTTTATTGCACCTTAGCGAAGCGGTCTACAGTTTGATAGGTGAACCGGTTCTAGTGACGGCAATAGATCAAAAGTTAATTTTATGATCGTTTTATGAGCTGAACGGAACCTGAAAGTGACTCAGTTTATACGATTATGCTCGTTCTTTATATATCTTTATAGGATCTTTGAGAAATTCTACCCTCTATTCTCAATACTTGCTGAATGTATAGAAGTTGTGTAATAGAATAATCGAACAATCAAAACTTCGATTGTATTCATTCCTCTCGTGCACTCTGAAGAATGTAACAAGTCTTTCAATTGAGCACACATTGAACCAAATGGTACATCGTTTGCATTACAATTTCTCCCACTTGCATACTCAAGTCACGTGCCAGTACACAGCGCATAAATGCTTCGATTGATTATTTTTGTCCCTTGTTTAGCTTCCTCTGTGCGTAAGCAAATGCAATTACGACGAACCTTCGCCTCCAATATCCATGCTTTTTGATGAACCGGAAATCGCGGCGATCGCACAGCCAGTGTGAAAGAAAGTTTTTATTCATTCAGCAACTACAATGCAAGCACAGTTCAGTGACCCTTTCTTCGTAAAAAAAACTCCAAATTAAGTGTAATTGCATTTCTTCTATTATTATGAACTGAACGTCAGACGGACGAACGGGAAGTTTGGAAGGCGAAAATAAATCCCGATTGACCCGGACTCTTGAACAGAACTTGAATGAACGTTTAACGCCTTCTCCTTAGCCTTACAACAAAAAAAACCCCGCCACCAGTAACGCCAAATCGATTGCAATCCGTGCACACAAACGAACCCGCTATTGCATCATTTATCATCCCTATCATCCCCCGGTGGTGTGTTGGGATTCGCGCTGCCCCGTGACCAACATTTACGCTGCACGATTCCTTCTTCTGGGATGTGCGAAAGAAGGCGGAATCGAAAATAAAATTTGATTACCTGACAGGGACGATTTCTCATTCGACATACCTTCCCGGTTGCGGCTTCGATCGTCCGTTTGGTTGTGGAATTCGATCGGGTTGTGAGTTAAAAATGTATCGACCTGCAAGAGATGCATTTCCGGAAAAGGGCTTCAAGCCGCGATCGCGATAAGAAGCGATGCTGGGTTTGGGTTTTATTCTTTCGTTTGAGCCTTGGACACCAAAGCTTAACATTTCTTTACCCTAAAGCAAACAAGAGCGTTTGTTAAGCTTCTTTTTTTCACGGAGAAGTTCAAGGAAATATGCACACAAAAATCGATCCTTTATTCGATTTTGATTAGCTGCGGCACATGATTGCAATCAAAATTGTACTCAATTTCTTTTCGCGCGACCAACCACAACCACTCGAAAACATGCGTTCAATTACAATGCACACACAAACGCTCGGTTAAAACACTGTTTACTTGCGTGATTGTGTATATGGGGGGAATGTTCTTGGGGCGAGCACGGGTCAATTTACCATCGACATAAATTATTCTTACACCTCGTACTGCGAATGAACCCCCCAAAAACACCATGTACGGTCCATCGTCAATAATCATAACACATGCTACGGGGTCCCTTGTCCATTGGGCGCACTCTGTCAGTGTTCTTGCTTTACATTCTTCCCTTTTCTGGACGGCTTGGCAAGGCGCATGCCTCGTCCTGGGCATGTTTTCGGACAAAAGTACACAAAAACTGTTTTATTATTCTCACAGTTGACTCATAAAAAGATAAAAAAACGAAGCACATGTACAGGAATGCATGTACTCATCCGTGGATCCAAGAACGATCACGCCTTTTTTTATTTTGGGCGAGAGTTCACAGCCCATAAAAGAAGCACTGCCCGTAGAAACAAAAGCAACGGTTTGGGTTGCGCCTAAATGTTCTGCCCGTTGTTCCTCGGTTGATAAATATTAGCATAAATTTGGTCTGATATTATTATTAATGATGCTGAAGGTGCACTGGCGGCTGAGTCGCCTGCAAGACAGCCCCCTGCACAGGACGAAGTAGATCAACTCGGACAGGACGGACACGGTGCAAAAACTGTATCGACGGAGCCATGTTGTAGTTGTTGAGAAAATTTGCCGTCCGCCTAATTGTGCTTTTGTTGGGCTGCGACGTTACGATCCCATGCGCCCGTTGCCGGAATGCACGCTGGCAACCTTCTGAAGCGCTTACATCAACCATCGACCAATCCACATTAGCATCGGTTTCGGTTTAGATGTTTGGTAAAATGTTTCAATTAATTCGCCCTTTTCCGCTTCATTCTTAGCCGTTCGGTTGCTTCATAGAGCCGGAATATGGGCATCGACGCTCGATCGCGATCATCGGGCTGGCTCTCGATCAGCTTTCGAGAGCAAATTCGTTTGGAAGCTCAACCCTTCGCCGGCCGACCCATCAATCAATGTGGGGGGACACTGCACTGCACCATGCGATTCGAGCCAAAGGTAGGTTCCGCTAGGCAGGCAGGATCGGTCGTCTTTCACCCTTCTTGTAACCAAAAACGGAACGAAACAGTAACCCCCTACACCACACACCCGCACGCCCATTCGAGCTGCTTGGGTTCGTCGTCTCTTGTTTAATTGATTGCTCATTAGTTTTATGTAAATTTTGCATTGCTTTCATCCAGTGCATTCGGTTTACATTCGGAGAAGAGGAGGGGGGGGGGTGAACTGCCAACCCTCCCACTCGATCCCCACTGTGTTTTGCCGTCTATCATTCGACTGTGTTCGATGGCTAGATACGAATTTCCTTTCCTGAATCGCAACGGTGCAATCTATTCCGCGTCGCTTTTCGGTCCCGTGGTAGGAGAGCAGTAACGTTTGCAAAATTGCAAAAAGGCAAAACTTGCGTAACTTTTGCAGCAGGGAAAAAAAACACAGCCACCCTCTTCCCCACAACAAGTGTACAAGAGCTTAATGTGGGGGTGAGAGTGGGAGAATGTGTTTATGTGAGGTTGTTGCTGTTTTTTTTCGTTTGACGCTTTTCCTTTTCCCTCTGCATATGGGGGAAATCCCGCACCAGGCAAGTGGTCTAATGAATGGGTTTTTGGAAGAAAAACGGGGGGGTTGAGGATTTTTTCGCTCTGTTGCTCTGTTGTATCTTTTCTACCAACACGGGCAAGTTGTTTCATGTTGTAGATCTAAAACAGATCCACAGTTGCTAAATAAGGCTAGCAGACACACAGGTGGAACGATACAGACAGGCGCTTGCAGTCACTGCAGTCGTCGGAATGAGTGAATGAATGAAGATGCAGGAGCGAACGTCGGACCAAATGGGGCACTAGCAGTGTAGGCAGCCTGCAGACAAGGCATGCAGCAAGATAGATATCGATCTTTTCATGCTGCGAAAATTCGCGTCCGAAACAAAAATGTCACCAAAGAGCATAATAAATTCTTCACTTAAAATAAAGTTAAAAATTGCATTTAACAGTTTCATTCTACAAACACTCCAAAGGTCCCACAAAGGCCACAAAAGTAGAGTAAAATATTAGCGCCTGCCTCAGCTGACATCCAAAAAATGGTTACAGATAAATCGATCAGTTCATTAATTTCGAATTCCCATCCCTCCAGGGACATATCTAGAAACGATTGCAACCCAAACAGGTTGCCCGAAAGATGCTTCTGCGGGTGAATTATTGATGGCGCAAAATTTATTTCACACTCTACGCTGCGCTGCGTATCTTAACGAAGCGCACAGTGACCCGATTCTGGCCACAATTCTGAGTGTGAAAAATTACCTCCAGCATGGAACGCGGACCTGGTGGTTTCATTTTCAGCATCCTTGCCTGTTCGCGTTCCGGTTTGCTGCTAACGGTAACGGTGTTAGCCATTCAGAAAAATAAATCCTTAAATGATTATACACGATCCATCTGGTTGAAGAGACGTACGAGAGGGAGTGGGGCGAGATGCAATCCAGACAGTGGAATTATTATTAAACACTTTGAGCCCCAAATTAACGGTTCATAAAGCGTTTTTTTGTTGGGTGTAGTTGTTGCTGTATGTCGCAAGTTTGTTCTGGCCGAAAGCGAATCGAACACGCAACACCCCACTAACCCACCTGGGGCCGGACATTAATCGCTACAAGGACTTCTTGTATCCTTCCCAGTGTCCAGCCTCAACTCCTCGCCTGCCTGCCGTTACGTACCAACCAACCACCATCGCCACCAATCAAACGTAACCGTAAATATTAAGATGGCAATAAATCATCTACCCTCCCCCAGTTCCGAACAGTGGAAGAATGCGACCTGCGAACCTGCGCGAAATAAATCGGTCGACGCCGTATCACGCAGCTTTTATGAGGCGCTTCCTTGCGTGCGGTTTGCAATCGAGAAGCCGGAGGCCGGAGAATCATGTCGAATTTTCGGGATTATGTAGCGTATGACATTGAACATGCCAAGGGGAGGAGGTGGTGCGAGGAGTTTAATGTTGCTTAACCTCAACACACAGACACCCACCGCGGAGAGAGAGAGCGCGAGGTTAAAGGGTTCTGACTTGTAGGTGGGATTGAAAAACACGATTACGCGCGTGTCGATATTCGAAAATAAGGTTGCGGTAACCATTACCATTACCATAATTTTGCATAGTTGTTGGACACCATCGTACAGAGCTGGCCGCTGCATTGTGAGGTAATCAGCAATGAGGCAGGGATCAGCAACTCTTGTTTAGTGCACCGTAAAGGACGATCGTTCCGGCCCGAACAAACCACAGCAGCTGTATTGTTATTAATTGAATCTCTATTGACACTGTGCTGTTCCTCGTTTCCGCTCGCAGTAATTGAAGATGATCAAATTAATTACAATATCATTGTTGCACGTGTTGTCTGTGCTTGTGTTAATTGATCTATTCACACGTTTTGTCTACTTGCCTCAACACATTCGCTACATTGTCTACCCGTCCAAGACGCTAGATGCGACTTGGATGCGCAAACTGAAAACCCACCGCAAATGAGGTTATTTGTAGTAAATTTGCTTGTTAATTATCTCCCCTCGCTAGCTGCTTGCTGCCTTCGAGCGAGGCCACCGTTTTGCTGTGCCGTGGCCGGGTTGATCTTTTGTTGGCCGACGCAAGAACAAAGACAATTCAAACACGCGTACCAATAGCGCGATTTGCTTATGCGGGTTTTGTGCAAAATCCGGTGGTTAATCATGATTTAAAGATGTGTCTAGCCTTCGTGCGCTGAGTTTCCTTGGGCCGGTGCGAAACTCACTTCCTCGTGGTAGAGTCGCCCCCGATAAATTATCACACTGCTTAATGAGACATCGGCGAGCATAGGATGCATAATATTCGCGCGCTCGAAAGAGCAGTCTAAAGGACTCGTCGTTCGTATTAAATTCTTGTTCGGTGACTCATTCGGCGTTCATTCACGCCATTGCAGAAATAAGTAGGCCCCGAAGCGATGCAATTAGTTTGCGAAAATGAGTTTCGGTGCTGGCAAGACGGGAAGAAACTTGGCCGGGCGGCGTAAGCGAGAACTCAAATTTTGCCAACACGAAAACCTTATTTACAACATCACGAAATGGAAATCTGTTAACCACACGATACTCACGCCCAGATTTTCGGGCAGCAGAAGGAGACCAGCAAACTATGACACATAATAAATGGAACTAATGAGTTCGTTGCAGTGATACCGTTTTGTGTGTGTGTGTATATATTTACCATTGAGCCCTTAATGTGTGTTTGCCAAGAACGAATGAGAACTCGCAACTCGCAGCCGTTACTCCTCGAAGAAGAATCGCTGACGTAACAAAAGAAATTCGTCTCTCGTTCGTCCTTCCATCAGCCAAAATTATAGCACAATTTCGATAAATAATCATGCAATCAGCGAAGAATTAGCTCAAAATGATGACTCCCAATTGACAGCAATTTATGAGCCGAACTACATCCAAACAAAAATAAAGGCTGCTTCAACCACCTACCGTGCCGGGTGGCTTCTCTTCTTCGCCAGTCACAACAAGCGGAGGGAACAAAAACAATTTCGCTTGCTTCCCCGCACGACGACGACGTATGAGCCCCCCCCCACACACCCACAGACACACACACAGAAAGTCCCGTTTCCTGTTTCGTCGTGATCGATCGATCGATTCCACCACCGTCGAAAGGGATTTCTTTCACCCGTCCACTAGCGCGCCGAATCGATTCGGTCACGGTTTTACGCCCGTCCCTTTGGCATGGACTGGGCGCACATTTCAAACCATGGCAAGGCAGCACAACGCAAAACCCAATGAAGCATAAAAGAGTAATCGTCACGATGGGACCGTAGAGCGACGACGAGCAACGAACGACCTGGGCATACCGGTCGACCGCAAGTGACGAACCTACCCCTACTGCACACACACCCATCGGAAAGATTGCGCGGTGGCACGCAAGGGCGGAAAAAAGTAAATAGAAATCGATTTTCAAATTACCAATAATTGGCCATGGGATACTACAGTGCCTTTTGTTGGTCTTCTTCACTCGGCCGTCGTCGTCGTCGTCGTCGGCGTTGAGAAGAAGTTGCATTATGCAACCAGCGCGGAAAGCTAACCGTCAATCGTCACCCTTCGACACTGGCCACCATTCTTATTAGCGGGCCAATTTGGTGCATCTGCCGCGGGAAGCTCCGTCAGCAGGAAGTCACTCTCGACCACCCCGGATGGTGGCGATCGGGATGCAAGGAAAAGTGATTTTTGCCCCATGATGATGCGATGCAGCCGGAAAGCTTTAATTCTATTCTTCCTTGTGTGACTGACTAGCCTATGACCGGCTATCATCTATTTAGCCTCTAGTTCAAACGTAACCTCCCTCCATCATCGATTTAGCACGCTGCACAGCGAAAGCGATGGAAAATGTAAAAAAAAAGTGAGGCACACAACCAAACCAAGCTGAAGAGTCGAAGGAAAAACTAACACTCAAAATAGAAACAAAAAAGAATGGTGAAAACAAAACAGACGATTAATTCACCGCTAATTGCAGGGCACATTGTGGGGGAAGGAAGCGTACTCGATTGTGTTGTTATTGTTTTTCTGTCCCTGGACAACCGATAGCCACACTGTGGAACTTCCTCTTTCGATTTGCGCCGTGCCACAAGTGCAGGAGAAGCCGGAAAACATGAAACGGCTTTGGTGGCAGTCAGTTCTGCGAGTGGAGAAGCGCAGGAATGACAACCGAAGAGAGAAAGCCAATGCACCGTTCACACCGTACACCGAGGTCGATGCAACATTGATGATCCAACAGCATGCTTCGAATGTTTGATTTGGGCGCAGCAGAGCTTTGGTTCGTCCTTTCTTACAAATCATAACGCCGACTGCGGAGTTCTTTAGATCGTTCGCTTTGCGTTTTATCTTTATACTTTGAGATGTGATTCGAGAATACATTTGTTCTTTACTTACTGTGCATTCCAAAAGACACGCTTCATTACATAAAAAACGGGTTAAACATGTACCTGAAAAGAAAAGAAAACAAGAATACATTATGAATTTGAATCAATAAAAATAACATAAATTAAATTACCCAAACACAATTTGCTACATGCACATGTGTAGAAAAAGAAGCAAGGCCTAATAAATTGATCCCGATGCAACAACACAATACGGAATCAGTTCACGGTAGCAGCGGCAACAAGCTTTATTCTTGTCTGTTTTATGCCACCGACTGGCCGGTTTGCTTGTACTCAGCCCTAATGATGGTAATTTTGTTCACATCCGAGAAAGTATGTCGTGTCTTCCATTAAAATCATCACTTCCTACTGCAAACACAGACAACTGATGCTACACCACTTAATAGCTCATTGCGCCATATCAACGAAAGAGATCATGTTGTGTTTTACATCCAAAGCAGCCGTCGTGTAAAAAACGAGTTCGTCGCTTGTCCAGCTGTTGAGATCTTTGGTCTTTGAGACGCTTTGCGAGCAATGCGTGTGGTTTTTTGATAAAATATAGTAATATATACCAAAACTATACCCAAAATCAATTATTCAAACAAGATGAAGCAACAGCAAAGCATTTAAAATCGATTATAAAACCCGTCTTAAATCGCTCTTAAACAAGCGACGGGGGGTGTATAGTTTTTTTTTTATTTCGTTATCCCGCTTTTTAAATGCGTTTGCATAAATGAGCCCACTTCAAATGCCATCATTACCACAGCGAGATCATAATTAAAGTCTAATGCATCCTTCAACTATTATTGCTCGTCACATTACTCCAGTGCTTCATAGGCCAGATTTTTCATAGGTCAGGCTCATCAGCCTGAAAAAAAGCTTTAAATCAACCTTTTACCCATAAACCAGGGACACACATTCATCCCGCACACGGGGGGCATACTAACATGCCGATGCTAAAAATTGTTGTTTTTTGTGGTATTTCGGAACTTACGATGGATGCCATCTGCTTCACTTGAAATGAAATGTGTTTTTTTTTCGTTGTTGTTGTCGTCGCAAGTACGCGTCCCTTTCGAAGTAGCCGGGCAGAAGCGCCTTTCTAAAGTTATCCCCCCGACGTGCCGTCGAGATGGGGTGGCGTACGGTGGCATGCGCAGAATGCTAAAACTTCTTCAATCTTCTTCCATCACCGGATCGTTTCCTTTGCGAGCAGTTACGCATCAGCCAATTCATCAACCGACGTATTTGTGTGTGTATGTGTGTGTGTGGGGTGCAATGAATTTTCCACCTCAGTGGCACACTGCCGCTTGCAGACATAATAAAACACACAGGCAGACACACAGACAATTTCATCCCACTGACTACCATGCCCAACCTTTACCCTTTCGGCAAACGGTGTAAATGTCAACATCGGTGGTCGGTCGGTGGATTTGTCAACTGACAACGCTGACAGCAGACCCGAAAAAAAACATCTTCACCCCGTATCGCGCAACTATTTATCTCTTCTCTGTCGCTCTCGCTGCTGAGTATGCTCACACTCGGAATCATGCCTTTTCATCAGCATCATTATTATTTTCATCATCCGTCGGTGGATTGAGAAGCTGCCACGACGGTGGTGGCGATAGTAATCGACAGACGAAAAAGAAAAGATGCTTTATGATTTTATGATTTTCGATAAGCAAAAGGACCCTGTCTGTACCTGAGAGTTATGACCGTGAAAAGGTCACTGGCTGAGCGGTAAGTGTGGAAAGGTAGTAAAACATGCTGCTGTAAAAGTCAGGTGCCATGTTAAGCACATCAATTAATTGCCCAGCGTTAATGCTTTAAACAGATATGTCAATTCTTCATACCGTTTGTTCAACAAGTTTAAGTACTTCGATTATTTATTGGCTTCATTCTAATTAAACGTTTTTATTAATTAAGACATCACGCCCTGTTCATAGTACTACTTCCTGCGAAATACTTTTAATTTATGCCATGACAACGTGTGACTGCTAATTGCTTCATTTCCATTCAATTCACCTGCCGCTGCTCTAGGCTCTTTGGACCCTTCTAAAACGCAACTTACTAAAACAAACGAACTAAGCGCAAAGTCAAGAAAAGGAAGCATTCAAAAAGAAGCACTAAAAGTGACCATTCCGGCTTGTTCAATGTGCCGCAACCGGTTATAGGACAGAGCAAAAAAAATACTACACAAAAATACGCAACCGAAATAAAAGTTGATGAATGTAAACTGAAAAAATGTCTTCAAAATCAACGAAACAACACACATACTCTACACTCTGTTCACCTAAATCGCTAACCAAAACTTCCGCTCCTAGTCGGTTTTTTCTCTCTTAATTTCTTCTTACACTTGGCCAGTGTTGTCCACCAAGCGTTCGCCCGATCAGGTTTCTCGTTCTCGTATTACCAAACTCGCAAAACCCTTCTTATAGCATGCCCTACCCCCTTCTTAATCCCTCTGCCATGTCCCGTCCATCCATCGAAACGTCCTTGCGAGCATATTAAATTACAGATATTTCTTGCACTTTTACTATTTGTGCTTGTGGTGCCCGCCGGGTTTACATCGCCACAGCTGTCGTCCGGTTGCTACACTGCCTGTTGTCCACAAGCGCCGAACGATAGTAGTACGCGATCGGGTGGACAGGCGGGGAAAAGGACAGAAATTCAACCTCCCAAACGCCATTCACTTGATCAGCTCGCCGCGCGGGCTACGGACTCGAACGAGTTTTGCAAGGTCTCCACAAAGTGCCTGCCACCACCCCGGTTGGGTCCGTTTGCGATGGACTGACGGGTCGTTTCACAGGTTTTTTTTGAGAAGCTTTCGGTTTCAACCATTTACCGACTGGTTTCGGCGCAATATTAAATGCGATCGTTCGCTATCAGTTGAAGCCCGGTGGTAGTGCGGATATTTTGTAAAGCAGAATGGAATGGTTTCATTATATCATCGTCGTATTAAAACAAACAGGAAGTTGAAAGCTTAAATTAAAATCATTTTCGTACACACTTCCTTTTTTGCGATTCTACCGTAGCAACACATTCCATAAGCCACGCGGAAGGTTTCGTTACTATATTTCCTCACCCACAAAGAGCAGGAACCATATTGTCTTTGTCAGTGCAATGTTTGGCCTAGATCTGGCGAGCGAGTCATGCGATCGCCCGCTGCAAATCAAAACGAAGAAGGAAAAAAACACGAACACTATCCCCCCATTCTATCACTGCACCACAGTTGCAACAGCCCAGCCCCGGTCCGTTTGGCGCCATCGAGAGCGCGATATTTCTGGTTTTTCCCATACACACGCCACCACCCATCCTTCTCCCGCTTGTTACGGTCCCACCGTCGGTGGTAAAACATATAAATTAGATTAAGTGCTGCAATTGCTGTGGTGGTGTGGTAGCAAAGCCCTTCAACGACTCCCAGCAATCAGTGCGGTGCAGTCGAGTCGACGGTAAACCTTCCCCCGAGTAAACCAACCGCCACCCATCAAACGGTCATTTGGATTGTTAGCAGAACGAGCGCGAGTTCGTCGCTTGTGCTGTGCCGTTGAAGTCTTTTGTCTTTGTTCGCAGTAGGAATCGTTAGCAGCACGTGCGATACAGAATTTAAAATGTGTTTTTGTATAGTAATACACACGAATGACGCTTTTACAGTGGCCGGTGGGGATTTTTTTGAACAGAAAAGCAAACAAGTATTATTTAATCGCTTTTCTTTCCCACCTACTACAGGAATGTCTCCAAAGTTCTTGATCGTTATCCCACAGGTTTACTTTCAAACTCACAGTTTGCATTCAAAAGTATTCATTAACGGTACAACACACTCGTCCGGGAATGTGTCAAATGCTCAATAAATTATCAATTCAGAGCACATAAACCACAAACACTCACACATACGTGTGTGTCTGTGTTGTAGATTTCTCATGCTTTTCGTGAGACGCGCAGCGCATCTAACGATCATCGACTCGGATCGCGATCGCATCATTCCCACCTTCGTGTTTCGTCAGCGGAGACAGACAGAAGGGAGGGCAGTATGGTAAATAGGGAAGAATTTTATGCAAGCAAAGCCTCAACGTAGGTACGCGAAGCAGCGGTACTATATCATTTTATTGCAGTAGCAGCGGTCAGGTCGATGGCCCATCGACGGCGAGGAGCTGACACACTCGTCGAATTCTAAATTCCCTACTCCGTACGCGTCCGCGGCAACATTCGGTTCGGTGTGATACAGAGTGGCTTTAGACAAACACAAGGCACGCTCTGAAAGGATTTCTCCCCCCCATCTAAACACACCTCTTCCGCCTCGCACCACTCCACAAGCCACAGTGCAGTATAAACAAACCCCCTCGAAGAACTCGTAACTCGAGAATAGGCGATTGCACGGATAAGTTCTTTCGAAATCGGGTATCGGGTCGAAAATGGGGGATAGGAGGGGGGGTTCTTCTTTTATTTCGCCGTTGCTTGGAGTTGGAGACAAACAAAAACCCAACGTGGCCACTCTCAAGTCGGCCCGGATGAAAGCGGGGATGACGACAAAATGAAGTGTGTCTGCTGCAATTCACAGCTCGAAAACTCTTTTGTAGACCAACGCGCGAGTAGGGTGATACTCACGATTAACGGTACCCCGCCTTCCGATCCACTTCCCAACAATTGCACCCCCACACCATGCCTACCTTCCACCGAGTCTATTCATGCTCCATTTTTCTAAGCCTTTGCATATTGTGCCCGACATCCCGCAGTGCGGCGGACTGTTCCTAAACGACAGCTTCAACTCGACTGTCCACGCCGTGTGCTATTGCAAAGCTTCCAATTTTTGCCTTTGCTTCCTTTTCTGCCCCCCTGCGCCATGCTCTTGCTTCATTTGGCAATGGAATTGTGGCACCGATGTTGTCGCACTCGAAAAGAAAAAAAGCAGTCCATTATTTGTTGGAGGTGATTATTTATGTAATCGCATTACTGTGGACACGGTTCGCGTGTAAATTCTTTATGCTCCTAGTCATGGATAAAAACCATTGAGTTGTGGCTCCATACTGGACGTGAAAAGGGCCAATATTCTTGTTCCGTTAGTAATTGTCACTCATATAATCTTGTACTTTTCAAATTTGGTAAGTCTTTTTAACACATCTTTCAATCAATAATACTTCTTATACGTGTTTGTCCTTGCATTTCTGCCGGCAATAAATTCGGTGTGAAATAATCTGCTGACAATATTACAGCCATTAGAGCCTGCACCGCCAAGAGCAGCTCCCAGTGACCTAGAAAGCGTTCCAGGAAAGCAAACCATGCCTTGCCCTCGCCTTCATCAGCGTTTCCCGTTGCATCATGCGCGGCATAAAGAATAAAATGCAGATTTATGATGGCGTGATGCAACGGGCACGCTACCTTCATGCGCCCGAAAGATTACACCAAACAAGGAGGTGGTAATATTTTCTTCACATTATTCTGCAAGTTTCGTTATTGCTTTATTGTTTGCGCCCGAGTTCTCCCGCGATTCGTCGATCGCGTCATCTAAAAGTCGTTTGCCCTCCAGAGAGAGAGAAGGCATTACGTCGATAGAATTTATGCTAATGTGAAATTATTTCGATAACCCAATCGAACCGTGGCCGTGCAGAATAATGACGGGAATGGGGCTTGTACGGGAATGGCATCCCAAATCAGGGCCACGAACCACCAGGGCATTCCATCACCCTGCGGTGGGATTTGCATTATTTATTTTTCACAGACAATTTTTCGGGCTGGAAGGTGGGCAAGCTTCCGTTCGGTGACCCAAATTGTCATAGGCAGTGTGTGTCTCCGTCGCATCGGGACACAATTGAACGACAATCGAACACACCTAACGGTGGTTCGGTTCTTCGGGTTTGGGTCGCGTACGCCAAAAGGCTAACGGCCTGCGCTTCGGCCTGCAAGGGTAATGTGCGCGCGCGCGCGTCTTCGGTGTTGTTTGCAATCAAACGAATCAAACAAAGCGGGAAGGGGAGGGTTTAGGCGTTCGATCAAGGGAAGGGACCCCCCGTATCTGCGGGTGTTGAAGATGATGTCGATGACAACGTGCTAATGGACCTTAGCATTTGTAACCTGTGGTTTCGAGCCAGGCGTACCACTATTGGTGGCAGTAATTTGCATTCGGAACCAATGCTGCTCATAAAAGGCCTGCACTTTGTAGGTTAAGTGTACTGGGGAACGTGTCGTATCCAACGGGAATCGGTGAGTGACCTTATTTCTGGCACTAGCATTAATGAGCGATCAAGTGAAACTTATAATTGCTTTGTTTATACTAGACTATTTAAACATTGAGGGACGTTGACTAAGCTACACAATTTGGTGGCAGCTATGTTCGTTACAAAACTATGTTGTTATTTATTAATGAAGTTGTATAAATTATACATTCATTATGCAAAGCTCCTAAAACCTTCTGAAACTCGGAGCACAACTACTAGAATATTCAATTTCATAATTTGTACCAATTCTCCATCATCAACGACATCTGCCGCCAATAATTCTTGAAAAAAAGCTTCGATCTGACATCTTGCCTTCAACCAAGCGACAGCCCAAAATACCTAAGCCCTGTCCACCTCGCCGCACCGGCGTGCAAAGGGAATTATGATAATGTTAAAATTAGCTCAACCGTGTCACATGGCGCTGGCATCACCACAGGAACTGGTCCGCGCGCCCAAGCCAAACAATAAAAATTACATGTCCTTGAAACACCCGAGCCTGAGATGCTTTTTCAAGAAGGTAACCGCCGATGGCCCTCCTCAACAGCCTGTCCATATCCACTACTACTACTACTACTGCTCTTGATCGCGTGTAACATTCCACTATTAGACGATCGAGTGTGATCATCGCTGTGCATTACGGCAGCCCCCCGCACGGGAAGGCTGAGAAATGGTAGCGTTCTTTGATGAGCCACTTGAAGCCCATTAATGGCCTTTTAGTTTGGTGGGGCGACCTCCAAAATTGCACCGCAGTCAGGCGGCAATATATTGGAAAACAACACAAAACCACACGCTGGGGGTGTGCGCACGAAAACAATTCGCTCTTCGCTGAGCGTTCCAAAAGCGTTCCATCGTGTTGTTGGCTTGGCAGTGTGCCGAGGGGTTTGACATTTGAGTTACACAAATATTGTGCCGCCAAAACCGTAAGATGTCTATTAAGGTGCCACCTCTGCCCCCGATGGGAGCGACCAAGTGCGGTTACAACAACAACAACAACAACAACAGAAACGAGTACTACCTGCTGCTACAATGTTGCAGTGAGCTCAACATGATTAGTGCAGAAGGGGTAGATCTGGAAAATGCTAATGTCAATTGGATCGGCTGCGACTTGTCGTGTTAACGGACAAGGGTAACTACATTCGGTTCCGAAGAGCCGTTCCAGAAACGATTGGATGCGCCTGAAGAACGGGGTGTATGTGAGAGGGGGGAAACAATTCTAATCGCGGAGGTAACACAGTGATGATCCGAGAACCCGCCAATGACATTCTAACCCAGACGTCCAACAACGCGTCTGTGTGTCAAGTGTGGACAAGAATGCTAAGGTGCACCCCCAACATTCTCACGCTGTACTCGATCGTACTCGAACCGTACAGAACGGAGATGGTGCTGGAAGAATCGCTCATCGCTGCTGATTTGTTTTTCCTTTCCCTACCTATCGCCAACGGGACATGCTACTAATTTGCCACCTCTGCCAACCTAGCAGCACTCTGCCACATCTGCCGCACGGGGCTACATCTGCAGCGTATTGATGCCGTACGTGTAGTAAGTACATGGCTCGAAGGTGAAACCTGTTTCCAATTTGCCCCACTGACATTTGTGAAAAATGGCTACAGGTACACATCCTCCAACACCATGCAACACGCGCTAGTGCAGCCCCAGCAGCGTCTAGCTGACGCCTCAATCGGTTCGTGATGTTTGGAGAATTGATCGTTAAAGCATCATCATTGTCATCATTGGCCCAGGCTCTCTCGTATGATGCATCGGCGTCTGGCGCGAAGTTGACATTTGGCAAAAAAAGCCGGGAAGGTTCTCGGTTCGCGGCGTTCTCTTTGGGTCGAGAATTTGGCAAGAATTCTTTTGCCAACCGCAAAGAACATGGAAAGGGCAGGGCAATGCAAATGGCACGACTGTATCAAGCGCGAGTGTTGCATGTTGCTGATGCTGGCGGACGATATTAGCTGGGGTGGGGGGAGTAGGATGTGCAAATATCGTTTCGGTAGAATTGTTGTCAATCGTGAGCGTTTAAGGGTAGATTTTCGAGTGACCTAGCTTTTTTGGATGATGCGATGTCTTATGGAAGGAAACGGGGTGATGTCTTTGGTGAGCTACCATCAAATAAATCCAATTTAGATAACAAGCAACGCGAAGGACAAGTGAGCGCTTGTGCAATATCCAGAATCTGTCAGATTGAATGTTTGTGAAATGTCATGCAGAACCGTCCGCGCGTCTTTTGTCTAGCAGAACCCACCGTTAAGTGGTTCGTGTTCCAAAAACCTTGTTAGCTGAGAACCGTAGGCGTATTCATAGCGTCACTAGACACCAGTGACACCAGAGTTGCTCATATACCGATCTAAATGAATTGTACGTGTGTTTGCGCGGTTAGAGCTATTATCTCGGGCCGCGAAAACCACACGTCACGCTAGCTGGTCCTGGCCACAGCTGTACTGCTCTCGTCAAGCGTTCCACAGGGTTTGTTTTCATCCGAGTGAACGGACTCGCTATAGCGTTTCGAGGCAGAAACGTGAAACTAGACGGCAGATCACGGCAGAAGCCGTTAGACGTTTGATGACGGTGCAGCTAACGGTTGTTGGTGTAATCGAAAGCTGCACGATAGCGAACGGAAAGCAAAAGCGAAATGGAGTTTTAAGTGTTTAAAGACGTCTTCGCGATGGTCCCTGCGTAATGGTCCAATGAAAAAAACTATTAAAAGCACACAATTAGAGGATATCAATTACTTATCTTCCCCAAGATTGTATCACATTTGTTGTGATAGAAACGAGCAAAACATAATCACCTGCACTTCTTGCTCAAACATGCCTTCACTAGATCGTACACACACACACCATCGACAGCAACTGACGCATTGGAACTCCCTTTTGCGGATGGCGTCATGCTTCGGAGGTGTTTGGAAAAGGAGTAAAACTTCCAAATCATGTGGGCCGCGTCTCACGATCCTCCAACTGTCAATCGGAGCGAATGCTGGAACACCCAACGGGAGGATAATGTAATGGTACCGCACTGCACCGCACCCGTGGACCCCGATCGTGCTGTCACCGACGATCGAGCGATAGAAACGGAGCACATGTACTCGCATCACACCGCCACATCGAGGGCTTAAAAATTACTTCTACGCCAGAGACATATTTCTACGAAAGTGATTCCAACGTGTCTCAACGAAGGTGTATCTCGTATATCTTCCAGTTCCAGCCCGTTACCGCCAGATTGGATCACAAAATCTCGATACCTCACCGATGTATAGAAAAGAAGAAAAAAAAAACATTCCAGTTGCGACAGTCACCGCCCGTTTCAATTGAAATGTAGCCCTTGTAGGATTGGAAGGCAAAAATAGGGGGAAAGTTAATTGAACTATTGCAACACATATCATTCGAAGAACTAAGGAAAAATATCTTGTAACGTACCTCCTCCTCTTCCTTCTTCACAGTCTTCGGTCGAGCCTACGACCTCCTTGGCAGGGACCCTTCATTTATCAATCTGCCCTAAACGTAAACATTCCATGCAATCACAGCTAGGCGTGCGCCAAATTAGGTCACCTCACAAATCCGGACAATTGGGAGCGCTTCTGAGCTTTGTTGGCATTCGTTATGCTCTCCTGCCCCGTAACGACACATATTAAGGCGCCCAACAGACACACACACACGCACATACACAAACACACTAATTGCCTCCATTCCCATTTTATATCGATCCAAATGGCGATAATTCACGATTGAAATGTTTCACCCTCGTTTCCGATTTCTCCACACTTTCTATCACACGCAGCAATGTGCTGCAGTTACTTCATTTGTGTGTTTGCCCGTCACTCTCTGTGTGTGTGTGTCTGCGTGGAGACTGCATGGCCTGCTATGATTTATGAGCGTACGCGACGCGTTCATGATGGTGGCCCGTTTCAACCGTTCGGGGAGGCGCTTTCTTCCGGGATTCCAAACCCGGTCTCCCAACACAGCTAATCTTCACGACACACAACCACACACACACACAGACAGCACCGTCTCGGGTACGACAAGTTCGTATTTCCGGACATTGGCACCACACGGTCATAACTTTCCCTTTTTTTCGGTTTTCCAATGTTGGTGGTACCCCTGTGATGTTTTTTTTATTTCTGCTCAGCTTAGCTCCACAGAGATCCGGTCTCCTAGCCTCGAGAGCGCCTCTGAATCTCCCAAAATGCTCCGTAAACACCGCGATAACCACACACACACACACCACACCAAAACGAGCACGTGGACCTCGTACACTTTCGCTCGATTCCGGTGGCTCGTTTCTGGTCACCATTTCCTCCTCCTCCAACCCATTCCTGCGCGAGTATCCCGAACGAGCCAAATCGATCGATCGCTGTGTGCGCGCGTCGGAGAAGATCTTTCATCGATTCGTACACGATCGAAGCGCGCAGGATTGGAATGTGCGTCTGCTTCCAAACCGCAATCGCTTTCCTACCAAGACGCTGATGATTGATCGGTATCTTCCTGCCCGCGCACCACGCAGCCTTTATTTCACCCATTTACGTCCCTTTTGCGAAGCAGCACTACCAAAGGCAGAGGAGATAAAATTGTCACTGCGATTGCGCAATACGCACAGGGACGAAAATTGAAGTTACCATTGCGTAAGCACCGCGCCAAAGAAAGAAATCATCGCAATGAAGAAGAGAGGGGTTAAACAAGTACGAAGCCGAAGGTAATTGAGTCGATAAACGGAATTGCAACTCACAAAAACTGAGCAAACAAGCAGGCAGATTCCACCGGGGGGTGGAGCTCCACACGAATAATACGTGAACTTGAGAACGGGCCGTGGAACGGGTAAGGGAAAGTAGACCTTTTTCCCCGTCAGTTCAGGGCGGCTGGGCGCAAATGGCGCAATTTTAGTGATCGAGAAAGTGCAAAATACGCGCACAGTCTCCGCTTCAATGCAACAATGGAAGCTTTCGAGGGCTTGGAAATTGTCACCATCTTGGCGCGCGCCCTGTGTCTGACGACACGCTCTGTTGCATAAAAATGAATGAAAGTGGTGAATAATTTCACCTTACTTTCGCCGCTTTAGAAAAAGGATGATGGCCAAGCTTGGTCGGAACTGCGAATGAGGCACTTTGAGGCTTGGTACGAACAGTGATCGAATATGATGAATTGTGAGCCATCATTGGCGGGCTGCGTGATGAAATTACCAATGGTGATTTTTTTTTTGGTTGTAAATTGGAAAGTTTTTGAAATACTAACCATTCACAACATTGAAATCTGTATGCTTTTTGGTTGTTAATTGGTTAATCTACCAACGGACGAAATGATTCCAATTGCTTGATTGTATCTGCGTGAGTCATCACAATGTACTTCATAAGAGTACTTAGACTCCACTTCTCTCATTTAACAGTAGATGGCGCTGGATGAATTTTAATGTCATTGTTTGAACGATAATGATCAAGGATGAAATGTTTCAGAATAGCATCATAGTTCCAATAGAAAAATATACCTTCTTTCGTGTACAAGTTTGTTACTTGCACAATAATGAAAACCAATGCTTCAACCTAAACATGTTCGCACCTCAATCACTAACTCTAGAGCCGCGCCACTGTACGGCAAGCTTCTCATCTACTACTGTGACCGGATCGTGCCGCAAACAGATCGCCTGTGTATAAATAAATAAATAAACAAAATCAATCCCCACACACAGAGAGTGCGCAAGTATGCGTACACTCATTTGCATGTTAATATGTAGCCGCGCAAATCCAACGGTACTTGCGCACCGTGCACCAAGCAAACCTAAGTCATACGAAACCTAAGCAATTGACAACCGCAAGAGAGCGCGCAAAAGCGCGACACGTCGATACGCTCGAGACACCTTGCTTTGTTTTAGGTGGTAGCGGTGTTTGCATCAGCGGCATCCTCATGATTCCGATCTCGCCCTGTCTCAGATGGCGTAATGCAGAAGCTATCCTCGGGCGATAGTTCGCTGGAGCGAAATGTCAAACCATCTTTCTCACATTCGCTGTGGGGTGGTGTGATGCTGGAAAGATGCATTCACTTGCAACACGGTTTTTGTTGACTTCTGAGCACATTAACACACATACCCCTGGGATGTTATTAAAAGTGACCCAATCGGACATCAAGGTCGTGTCATTCATTATTCAAAATCACTCCAAAAATACCCAAACTGCAGCTCAAATTAATCGTTGGTGTCCCTCCGCGAAACCGCCGTCGATTAAGGTTAAAGCCCTTGCCGACAAGACAACCGCTGTGCGTAGTGGTCGGTCATCCTCTGATACTGTACAGGTCATCCGCGATTGAATGGAGTGCGTTTTGGTCGTCGACGTTGTTGTTTCCCCCCTTTTCTCAACTTCTTACCTTCTCAGATTATCCATTGATGCGTTCCACCCGAGGTGCCGTTAGGCTGAGCGATCATTCATTTCCGTGGCTTTGCGCAAACTTCGCCACGCTCGACCGCAGCAAACACCTTTAGCCCACACCGACGGCAATGATGACCTATCGAATATGGGCCAGGGAGGTCGTAAAGGTGTTGAGTTTTGAAGTAGGTAAATGATCAACGCCGAACGCTGAGGAACCTCATTATCTTACTGGTATGCACAAAAATAATAAAAAAAACAAGAAACCCTCGCCACACGCAGACACCCGAGCACGATGATGCACTCACTGGATGGCTATGGCTTTAATGGCGGAGGCCTCCTACTGAGCACCCGAGTGCTTCGTATCGATTACTACACGAACGGGTCAGCGGCAATGGGAAGAAGAACGAAGAGGAACTAATCAACGGTACGCAATCGCATGCACACCATCACCAACAGGCTATTAATATTAGCAGCGAGCCACAAGCAACGGCTTTGAAACGAAAGCGAAAACTCGTCCTCCACACTCCGAGGACCGGTATGTTACCAGTGGAACGTCAGGTATTCCCCCTGCAACACACACACTAACCCAGTGACCCTTGGTGTCTGCTTCGATCAGAAGTTCTAGATTATTAGACGTCGCGATCGGCAGAACAACTATTAATTTTCGTACTCTTCTCCTTCGACGAATTAATTGCGTAATGACAGGCTCTGATATGGCTCGGCGATGGCTGACCGGCTACCAGTGTTCGAAGGCGGCAACACCGCACACGCGTACCGATCGTGACTCTCGTTCGTAAGGGTAGTTTTAATTCTTGTTCTTACACTTGCACACACAAACACTTCAATCTGCCTCCGCTACGGTCGTTTGATTTATTGCGTTAGAATGTGAATCAAAGCACAGTGGTCCATGGCGATCTCTCATTTACATCGTCCTCCCTTTTCATGGTGGCCCCTCGCACGCTCCAGACACGTTATGAGCGCACGAGTCGTTGCGCGAATCGTTGGCACCTGGATCAATTCCACTACCGTAATTAGGGTGTTCATCGTACATATTTATGAACAATAAATCCGATCGCGCGTGCAAACTATTTCCCATCCGAGAGTTGTTTAGATTCCCCAGGAAAGCACAAACGACATGCGCAGGGGACAGGTCAGAAAGCGGGGAAGGCGCACAAGATTTATTGGGAGCTTTTATTGATGACGGAAAATTGACGCCAAACACCTGTAACAACACACACACGTGTACTTCACCGCAAACGGTGCCGCCCGGGGGGGATGGATGTCGATCGATTACCGCGCATGCCCCGAGAGCCGCATGCCTTTTAGCGTCCAATTTCTATGAGGTAATTGTGCGGTCCAAGAGAAGCCTCCCAAGATTGGGAGTAGCGTGAAACGTTCGCGCGGACATGATATACCCTCGCGTATGAGTGTGTATGTGACGGATCGAACCGTTCGAGATTGAGTAACGCTTCTGATCAACCTGTCATGTGCCAGTCCGTCATGTCCACTGTGACGACCTGGAGTCTTGTGGCTTGTGATGTGTGACGGGGAAATGCTATCTTTTGCTACACCACCGTTATTTCTTCACCGTTTGCCGAACACCGAACAGCCGCTCCTAAGAGTGACCACTTTTTGTTGCTTCAATCGACCAGATCCGCTTGGGATACGGCGACGCTCGTGATGAAGAGGAAATTGATTCGGAATGGGATTTAAAAAAAAAAAACAACACATCGTTTGGTTCAGCGAAGCGAACAAGCCCAAATAGCTTACGCCCCCTCCCAAACAAGGAAATAAAGGCCGGAGAAAGCGAACAGAGCGCGCGCGCGCGGCCACACATTCGGAAGCACGGTTTTGAATACGTAAACAAACAAGGCGCTGGCGTTGGTCTTGCGGACAGTTTTGGGAATGTGCTGTGGTGTTGATTTCATTGACATAAAGCTGTTAAAATTCTTCAAAAACACCGTCGCAACGGTCCTGTGCATGGGAGACAGAGTAGCAGCGTTAGATAACATCGACTGATCGACAGACATAACGCCTCTAGTATTAACTAATCAATCGATAATATATATATTGGCGCCATCTGCCGGAACCTTTTATAATCAAACCGAGCTGTCATCGGGCTTGTGTCGTTGAGTAATACGCCGGTGGCAATAAACACATCGATAATGATATTGATTCTGGATTCTGAAATGTCGATGCCGGCAGTGGGAACTGTTGCTTTCATAATTTACTACTAATTACTGCCCACAACGGGGAGAATACGCATCTATATGCAAATGGTGCGTGGAAAAGCAATAAATTTAACTCATTATTACCTTCTACTGTATTATTATATCTCTGATTCACTGATTTTATGCGGTCACAGCATGGCTACCTTATTTATGAGTCCAATAACTCACACTAGCGATGTGCGTCTCGCATAACCGAACACATAAAGTGTACACTACCAATTGCATATAAGTATACCCCCTCTTTAGTTAATTGATTTTATAAATGCTAAATAAACAAATAAATTACTTTCTCGCAAAAGTAAACAACATATAGGCGATCCCCTCGTGTCACTTACCTTGTAGAGCTTCTCCTTCTGGTACCAAACGTCCTCCTCCTCCTCCTGTGTGATGTAGGACTGGTCCAGGTTGAGGTCGTCCCGCGAGCGGGACAGTATTTTGCGTCGTGACACCATTTCACGCGGCAGTGTGGCCTCTAGGGATCCCAAGCTGTGAATGAGGCGTGAAGAAGCGAAAAGGAAACTTTAGCTTTGCATACCGATATAATTGGATAGATATAATTTTAATTTTAAACACGATTAATGTGTGACACGTTTGGCGGGCTTTCAGGGGTTCGGCGTTGCGTAAGTTTTGGACCATTTTTGACTCGACTCGTCGTCGAACGCTTGGAGTGTGATGATGGATTCTTTGCTTATTTTTAAACGCTCAAACGCGCTCGGTACGCACTTTGAATCGTCGAACAGCAAACGAACGAACGAACGGACAAGTATGATCGGGTCGCTTTGGTGGCGTAATCGAAGTCCGCCGATCGACGAAAGAAGAAAAAAAACCCACCCCGAAACCCGGTTCGATGCAGGTGCAGCGCTCCGTAAAGGTACCACACTCAATACGCTGACGATGAGCACGGCCGCTGTCAGGAGCTCACCCACTATACTATGCGCCTGACGCCGTTTGAGCGGCCGGTATCGTTGCGTACGTGTCGATCTTTCCGATGGCTGGCGCGGATGATTGGGGTAGTCTTGGGAGTTGCGTAAACCTTTGACCCGCTTCATCGCTAGCGCCGTGTAGCGTCTTGAGGTCATTTTCAAACAAACACAACTAATACTACGCGACACAAAGCCCTGATAAGCATATCTTCTACTTACTTAATCTCTGGAAATAAACTTAATCACCTTGAAAGATCTCGCTCTAATGTGTGTCCTTTCTAAATTGCTCAAAAAGCTCTACATTCATCATTATCGCTTGTGGATATATTATGTCCGCGTCGTTCCTTCTCTCAAACGCATGCCAAAGATAATCCTTTACCGGTCTTGCATGCGTTGGTGCGTTGCATTTGCACCGCCCTCCGACACACGCCTAATGGAATTTTCGAGTAGTTACTCCCCTTCGAAAAACTGATTTCCATGTGCCTATATACCCTCATCGGAACGCGATCAACCGGTACACACTCGACACTTCCATCCCCCCTCGGCCAGAGTGGATCTCTTGCTTTGGGGGAGATTAATAAATGAACTCCAATGTGGGAAAGAAGCGGCCAGGTTCGGCTACTCGAGAGGTGCTTCGAGCAGAAGTAGGAAAAAAATCCGCCCCCTCTGCTGACTGGTGTCGAACGGTTTCGCTTGGTCAACAGCCACACAGCAGCCACACTCACACCGACTCAAAACCACCTGTTTGCGGCCCCATCTTGCGCCAGTCGCAACAGCACCCCGTCTGCGCAATACGTGGGAAATGAAGTTTTCAAACGCGCGCGCGGTGTTGGTGTTGCTTCATTCCAGCGTCAACGCCCAACCCACCGCTGTGGTGCCACTACTGCACGTTCGGGCTGATGCGGGGTGCGCGAACGAAAGCAAAATTAGTTGAGAAATCTTCATTTCGCAAAAAAAAAACGATCACCGCTTCACCAACCGACACCTTGCAGTGATCGGTGAGTAGTATGGCGGTTGGCCAAAGAGCGAGAGGAGGAGCCATAGCGGTGATGGTCGATTATTGCGAAGAAAATGGAAAAGATTTCGATCAAAACATAGCTCACTGGACCGCACCAATATTTGCACAGTCACTGCCACCACCCGTCATCGAAGTAAGCGCCATCACACCTTTGCAATGATGTGTCGTGTGGTGTTTATCAAAGCAAACACAGAGACCAATGCAATGGTTGCCTTTTTCCTCTGCTTTGAAGCTAGCGTGACATATTTACATCACACACACACGAGGGGTCGCACGTGCGCGAAGGATATTAACATACTTTAAAAGGATGCTATTAGCAAGTTAATGGAAAAGCAATACCTTTGAAACAAACTATCGGAAGGTAAGGAAGGAGCAGCAACAGTGTGTCTAGGGTTTGTTAAGTCCGCTCGTTAATTTCTATGCTCTTCATTTTAGATTGCAAAACTCGCTGGCTGGCGGCTGTGTGTCGTCGGTACAGTGGCTTGTCTCGCTTCTTGCATCTGCTCAGATTACCATACTCGCTTTGAGTAGGCAAAGTGCGTCCCCTAGTGTGTATGTGTCCATGCCTTCTCGCCTCAAGCGCATCCGTGGGTGAGTCTAGAAATGATTGTTATTACCCTTTCCAACACTCAACGGCGAATACCTGCAGCGTGGTGCACCCACCTTTAGCCAACCATCGCCCATTTGTTTCAGCTGCCGCTCCATATAGGGACATTATCGATGCCTCCGGTGCCTATCCAGTTGGCTCAATTTGTGCATAAGCGCGGCCAAACGATCCATGCGTTCTAGCTGCATTGTTAAAGTGTAGAAGCAGAGGACAACGGCGTCTCCAATGGCAGGACCTCCCGAGTTGTCACCTCTTGCGCGAAGCTAGACTCTGTGTTATCCAACCCCAAAACTGGCCCGTAGGGAGATAGCGACTGATAGACCGATGGTCCGATCGCTAGCCCTGGGGAGAGGCGTGTTACATAACTTTATAAGCGTCCACTCCGGTCGACCTTGGAACGCGATGGCTCCTCAACCCAAGATGGCTCCCGGAATATCACGCCCTAATTGGACATTAGTTCCAGATTCAACCACCTATCTAACTATCATTCCAGCACGGTGCAATAGCAGCAACACACAATACATAGATTGCCAACCCGTTTTCCCATGGCCGGTGGAGCCCGATCCGTCTTCAATTTGGCTATCGTAGGCCTCCTCCATCCCCCGGTTTCCCGGGCAACGTTGCAGCGTAAACAAACGACAACGAAACAATTAGCCAACGTGGCGGTTTCGTGTCCACCATTTAAGGGTGCCCACAAAAGGAACGCTATCCCCCAGAATGGAAGCATTCTGTGCAAGTTGCAAACATGGTGCAACCCGTTGCCAGATGGCTGCCAGAAGGCGAGTATGCAAAGTTAAAAGAGTTGTTAGCGTACATTATTGCTTCCCTTTTCTCAACTTGCATCTCAATGTACACGAGCGGGCGGCTTTTGCGCATTGAGAGAGGACCTTCGCGCGGGAGTGTAGAGAGACATGCAAACTTCTAGGATTACATTCTGGGAACACGCCAATGAACGCCGCACCAAGCCGAACGGTATAACGCATTCCACCCAACCGCTTTTCCTACGTGACGTTATTCGTTTCAGACACAGGCGGCTTACACAGTTTCCCGAAACATCCCAAGAATCTTCTGTACCGCGGCGTACGGCAGAAGGAAGACATACGTTTTGGTTGCTCAAACACCGTTAGAAACCGTACCGACCGTATGTGAAGAGATCCCGAGAACGTGCCGGATATTTGAGACTAATTAATTTCCCTCACTGACATCTCCAGGGAGTGGGTGATAGCTGCTTCCACCAAAGACAATGTCCTTTCCCATGTTCGTATCGGATCGCGGGACAACTTTTGGCGGAAAAGCGTTGAGAATGTCAACGGGCGAGATAAGTTACTTACAGAGCACAGCAGCGTTGATAGCACAGCCGCCCTACGGCCTTTTCAGAATTTAGTCTCGGGAGGGCACACACGTTTGCGTGCTGACAGGAGACATTTTATTGCTATGTCAAAGGCAGTAAAACATGAAGATAACAACGGTGATGGTGGATGAGGAGTATCATGTTTTCGGCGTGGTAGTACATACATCTCTTGCACCGGATCGTTCCTGGCATATTAACTTACTTGGCAAAACGTTGCGGGCCAGTTAGGGCGCCCAATTAGGGGAAGTTTCATTATTAATATTCAGTTATGATTAATGTGTCGGGAAGGGGACTACACGTTTTGCCATTTGGGCGATGAAATTCAATACTCTTCGGCATAGAAGTCAGTGCCTTCCATTAATGCTAATTGGCATGGCTTAACTTAAACGACCTTAAATTATAATTCTGATTATGCACGATACTTTTAAACAGTTCAAAAATCTAAATTTTCAACGCTCTTTTTCCGTTTTTTTTATTAGCTTAAGATAGAAACTAATATGGCACCCAAATCGCAAGCTAATTGAACCTGACTTCCAAGGTATCGCGTCGTCGGTGGAAAATAAAGAGCGCGCAAAAACCTTGCCATTCTACTCCGCTGGGAACTGAACTTGGACCGGATACGGTGCGCATCGGTGGGAAGACACCACGGCTGGCCCGCCAAACAAGCCGAACAATCACACCGAGGACATCCACCGCGGAATGTCACAATGGCCACAAGGCGTCTCAAGGCGATGGGTATGTCTTCTCGTTCAGGGCCAAAGCACGCCAGTTTGCAGTAACTCTTACGAAGTGGTGTTCTAGCGCGAGAATTCACTAGGCGCCACCAAAAACACTCTCAGCCTCGATTGTCCATTGAAAACGCCTCACCTCCGACCCGTCCCGGGCCAGTCCCAGTCCCGGGGCGGCTGCAGTCAAGCGTGATCAAATCTGGGGAGGTTCCGGTGTCATCGGTGAAGAGCGATCGATCGATCGTCCACAACATGAAATCTCCACCACATCCGGCACGATTTGGCGTTAGATTTGCGAGTCAAGGTTCGGGAGTTCCCGGGGACCTAGACGGGAGGGAGAGCGCTGTGTGTGCAAGGGAATTGAATTGATTCTCTCTATTGTTTTGCCCTTCGCCAATTGCACATGGTGTTGTTTTCAGTGCACTCTCGTTTCAATTAGACTGCACGGGTAAGGTCTTTCGCTGTGGTGCGATCACGAGCACCAATACATTGGAATGGGCTGGGCGCATATCCGCTGTTTGGTTTGGTCTAGGAATCACCCTCATATGCATAATGGAAATCTCTTCGAGCAGACGTGGCACTGTGATCGTTGCGCAATACAGGCAGCCATTGTCACATTGTATTAAAGCATAAGCTCTCTCTAACATATGCTTATGCACCGCTTATGTTACGAGCGTTCGATTTGGACCTTAAAGTGCATCATAAATCACGCTCATAATCAGTCTAACAATAACCGGCACCACGAGGAACTGTGGTCGGTTTTGGGAAACGCTTATCATAAATCATACCCACAATCACCAGCCCTCCGCAGCAGCAGGTTGGATTTTGTTCCGGTAGTTCACCACTGTGCCCATACGGTGGCCGGAAGTATTGGTTCCGGCATGTGTGTGTGTATGCCCTCTATCGTGATGTCGTGATTCATGCCTTCCGTTAAACAACCGTAAGCTCCTTTACGCCACCTTACCGGGCGTAACGAAAGCCAACCCAAACATCAAACCCACCCCACCAGTACTCAATCGAAATCGATGCTCATTTGCATAGTCTTCTATCAAAAAAGGGTAGGCCTAAGGGTTGTGGAGACTGCAGTAGTGGGAAGCAACATTGAGCACCGAGCAGTGCAGTACTTCTGGCTGCCCTACTCAGGGAAACACATCACGTCACTTGAGCCCCCTGGTGAAAGATCACTATCGAGCACATACAGACACACACAAACGCTCACGAAGACCACTACCTCCTCGATGATGCCCCGATTGCCATCGCCCAGAAGAGTGCGCTGCGTGGTGCGTGTTCTAGCGACCGAACCATTCCACCGAACAGTTTGGCTCCACAGCCTGATTTCCCAGTTCTCTGGACAGGTTCTCTTCAGTTGCGGGTGGTGGGTAGGAGACACATATATCGTGTACGTTAGATCATCGTTTGAATGCATAATTAGCAGTAAGACGGGTGTGGTGGCATGCCGGCAAAGATGCATCTTCACTTCGCAGGTTAAGCATTACGAAATATGGGACCTCAGACGCCGTGCTCGATGACGCCGTCGATGATGAGGCCACCACCACCACTTGAACCTTACGGCACGGCACACAGTCGCGACCGCATTCGGTAGTCGTCTCTCGGTGAGAAGAATGGTGAGAATGTGACTCGCTGGCAATGAAGGTTCTTTTCCAGCAGCCTTGGCTCTTCTTGAAACCACTCAGAGTTCTTCCCGTCCAAACAATGCATTCGGGTCACTTTTTCGGTCAGATGCATTCTTGGCTACACAGCTACATTTTTTTATGTGAGTAGCTGGAGAGGTTCTGCATACAGTTGATTTATTCAAAAAATAAAACATCCCGCAAGTCTTCTACTTCGGACATGCAGGCGTTTATTTTTCGTAACACTTACAGCGAGCTGGCGTCAGTTCAAGTTCTGGCTCGTAAACATCTTCCCCCAAGGACCCGATACCCACCCGAGGATCCAGAGCTAATTCAAAAGGTTGTCCCCACTACAGCAGGCGACGCTTGAATGTCAAGAACGTGGCAGCTGTTTTGTCGTTTAGTAAGGGAGGAGAGCAAAAAAACACATACAGCCGGGAAACGGATCCACCGGCGGGCGAATCGAGAAAGGTCGACGTTTGGGTACGGCTGCGAGACTCTCAGAGCTAGAAGTCTCGAGAGCTCGAGGTTGAATTTCTGATCTTGATCGAGTCGCGGCGGATTAGTGAGCGAACACCGATTTTGAGGATCGTCGAGGTTTGTTTTTTAAGGGTGTGTAAGTTCGATCGATTGACATTCACGGGGCAATGGATGTCGATTTGTTTCGACAGCTGTTCAGTTTCGTTAGGATTTCTAGTCGAACTGTGTTTTTTACAGTTTTGTTGAAATGCTGATTGTGTCAATTGGGTTTTATTTGGTTTATCGATGAATCGTCAACCCTTAAATGTCAAGAGTGCTGTGCAAAAAGTAACATCTCTTTTCAATCGTTTGTGGAGCATGTTGCGCCGAATCGTCAAACGGTTAGAAAAGTAACACTGTTGTGCGAAAAATAGAACCATCGCAGTGATTTCGTTTCTTTGCCACCTTCTGTTGCTTTTGGTTCAAAGTCCTGACCTTTCTTGCGATGCCTGTCGTAAAAGGGCTTCAAACGTTTTAGTAACATTATCTCTATAACATTGCCATTGATACATACCGAAAATATCAACAACTAATCCATATTCGTAAGGCCATTCCCATCAGTTTAGAACACATTTAGCGTTCTCCTACTCAACAATTTCAAAATTATCAACAAATCAAGGTCGTTGCACATATATAAGGAGTACATTATCGCTCCAAAACTATTCACCATCCTCCACACCAAAGATATGCTTTTAAGTGCAACTCCCTAACTCCCTAACTCCTACGAACTGTTTTCGCGGCCCATCTGTCTTCCATTTGTTCTGCACCGTCTCGTGAACATCTCCACGCAAAATCGAGCAGGCTTCCACGCTCGTATGACTAACACCGATCCCCCACGCTGTAAACACGTTCCCTTTTGCGCAAAAAGTCTACACAATCTTCATTTGCAATGTCACAGACCATTACGATACGGACGTCGCCCCTTTATGACACCGAAGCGCACCGACCGCTCGGGATCGGAGGAGATCCCAGCTAATGGGGATACTCTTCTTCTAAGTGGACTCATTAATAATGCGAGCAATTTGCCGCGTTCGCGTGCCGTTCGCGTTATTGTGCTGTCGTCGCACGCTTGCAAGAAAGTGACGTCTGCCTCGTGGCCACCATTGTACATTGCGATAAACATTGCACATAGGAAAGATCTCTTAATTCAAAACTGCCCTGCCGGCGGGTACGCTTTGTAAGTGGTGCGCACGTCTAAAAGGTTGCTAATCGTTGCCGCCTGCGGACCTAATGGTGTCATCATCCGGACGCCCACCAACCAGCCTACCAGGTGGGAGGAAATTAATTACAAATCGCATCGTTCTAGCCAACCCCCAGCGGCAACTCACGGAAAGCTTGTTCTGGGATGCTGCAAGACATCCCCGAGATTCTTGGGAGACACGATCGCGCAGCGTCTGGAAGCTTGGCAGGTTGCCACTTGCCACGGTGTCGGGAAGAATTATCATCACTCGAGCCCGAAGGTGTGAAACACATTCCACAGCCGCTTCTCGATGGGAAACTAATGATGTTAATCAAGGCTATGACACTTCTATTGACGTTTGCTGAAATCGAAACTCCGATCAAAAAGGCTTCCTGTTCGGCGCTATCGCTAAAGCCGGATCTTTCCAATCCAAGGACAGCGTTGCCTGCGAATTGCCAATGCAAACACAATCACCCATCACAGGCCAACCACACCAAAGAGGTGTAGGAGTTGCTCACTTCGATTAGAGATTGGATTTGAGTAGATCGTGGATCGGAAAAATGAAGACGCTTAGGTACTTCCCCAAAATGAGACAGCTTCTTCTCCTGGGGTTGCTCCAAGAATATACAGTAAACGCACAAGATATTCATTGTCTCCAGACCGAGCCGTAGCCAACAAAGAAGAAGAGATTTGCTAAGTTCCACATCCAGCGGCCGCATTCTGGATGATATTTGCACATGCGTTATTTGCCGAGAAATTGAAAGACAAACAGCAGAGTGCAAACGTCGCTGACACACAGGAAATACCGAACCATTTATTTCATATCGGTCTGCTGTTTGTTCTTCTTGGCCCTTCTGCCAGCATGAAGATTCTTCCCGAGCTGTAAATACTGGTCTCGCACCATTTACGCCTTCGAGATGAGAAGAGAACGATTGAATCAAGCCAACCTAGCTGAACCAGGCAAAGTAAGCAAATGGATTCATTCTTGCTGCAACAGAGACCGCTTCAAGGGAAAAGATGCGTTTGATCTTCGGTACAACTACTCTTGTCGGTGCTCTTTGCTCGTAACGTGGGCTGTTACAACACAGCGCACAAGTTCAACGACAAGTGCAAATTTTGTTAGACAACAAAATCCTGTTGCTTACGGTCGAAGAACTGGTAGAAAGTTCCGACCAGATAGCATCTATTTCAGGTCAAGAAGTTGTCTTAAAATATAACTGACGTAAACCGTATACTTGGCACTATCTGTAAGGGGATAGTAGTAGGGATTTCCCTAGATAATGCTGCAACAAGCTCAGATCCGGGAGCTTTTCCTCTTTGTAGAACGCGTTGAATGCGCTAGAAATTAGTACCAATAGCCCAGAGCCCAGAGCGCACTTGCGACACAGCAAATCAATCATCCGACAATGTTCAAGTGCATACCGTTGGATGCATACCGTCCTAACGGTAGCTGACACATTAGCAAACACAGCGACTCACTCACAAAGCACTTCCACCTCTTTCATCATGACAGTGCAGCATGAATCACAATTGCTTCTGACGACATCAAGCAGCGTTCTGTTCCCTGCTGGGTGGTTCCATCCGGGGGTGCTTTCTTTAGCTCAAAGAAAGCGATGCCCTTCCCGAGTAATGATGCTCCTGACCTTATACACGCGTAACGTTCCACTGCAGACGGTGACGAATTTGCTTTAATCACAGCGGGAACCAGGATTCTTTGTTCATCTTTTTCTGATTTCATCCTCCAAGAACAACGGCCACAAAACAGTGATGTAATGTGCCTCGTTCTCGTTAGGTCACATTCGATACCCTAAATTCGCACACAGCACTGTGGATTGGGAACATGAAAACACGCAAAATAAATCACCCCCTTAAATGGCGTCGTCACGCTTTATGTTAATGATTCCATTACGCCCGATAGTCCACCCGACCAAGCCTATTAGCACCCACTTGCAATCGGCCAATCGGATGCCGGGCCTCAGGTTCGTTGCGAGCTGTGCGTTTTATCCCGCTAAACCCGTGCTGTAGTAAACACATCCCGCTTACCAACGACATCTCATTAAAGCAAGTTCTGATGCTTTTTTCCTCAATCATCAACAAAAAACAGGGAATTTTGGGAGCAAAGACCTCACACACGGAACCGGAGATGCCACCGGCAGCCGTCCGGAGTGACTTTCTTCGACCTTTCCTCACACAACCGCGCCATTTGGCGACAATTAGCATGGTCGGTATGGGCGGATAATTTTATTGACGTTCTTACACCCTACCACCACCATCTACCTCGGTTTGAGGTTTATCTTTTCTGTTTAATGTTCTGGCGGTTCTGGAAGGGAATCGCTCGATCGTCCGTCCTACGGTGTTGGTAGAACCAGAATAAATTGTTTTCGTGGGTGTATGGGTTCAACGGCAAGTTCATTGGTCGAAGTAGACTGTTCCATTTAGAGCTCACGAGTAGTATACGATCGTGATGGAAAGCTTTAAAGCGTTATCCCACTTTCTGTTTAAATTGCTTTCGAACAACAGACCATAAATGTTAATTAGCCATATACATTTGGCGTTGACGACAACAAACCACGTACAAGACAAACCTCTTCTTTGTTGTTATAAAAACTAGAAAAGAAATGTCCAATCTTTAGGAGAAGTAAATGAACTCCTCTTACCAGACAGATTATAATAATGAGAAACATCATCACTGTATGATTGGACGTAGCAAAGCTAACGCCATCTACGATTCAAACAATTGTGATTAATTATCACCTACCGAAGGATGCTCGCCTGATCAGGTAGGACGTCAGGCAGGCTTAGAGATCTCCACCCTGGGGCCATATGCTCAACGGTGAGGTCGCCTATTGCTTTGGGATCCACAACCGAGCAGCAACAATTCGGAGAGTTACGAAAGCAAATCGGGAGGATGCGATTGTCACAAAAGGTTATCGAGATGTACGTCTGTCGGTCATGGTGGATCATTAGCAAACACGCTACAGATGATCATCGCTGATACTCGCTGGCGTATTGGTTTAACGTTAAACTGTGCTGTTGCGAGCAGCAGGCAAGAAGAAATTCCAATTTTTGTAAGTAAATAATAAAACACGCCTGTTTATTACTTACACACATTTCCTTTTCTCAACGCAACTTTCAGGCCTTAGAAGACGTTGAACTCTAACACTAACACCTCAATATTTCACGTCCAATCGTTCCCCTCCGCTCCCCTACCCGCTGCCAAACCAACACAAACCTCCGCGTTTGCCAATTGCGTAACGATACACCGAAGATGATGGCCAACGCTTAACAATGTGCGCACGGTCGAGAGTTTCATCATCGACCACACGATCGGGGAGAGCCCCGATCTACCGAAGACGACGCTGCTGCTGCTGCTGCAGGCGAGGTGGTGCCAGCGCAGGTCGATGTGTACAGATCCATACCACACGCTCAGGCCTTCCTGTTTGGCTGGCTGGCAGCCGCTATTGGTGACGCGATCTCGACGATCTCGACATCTCCCGCGACTTCGCAATCCGATCCGTTACCGGAACCGAAGACCTCCAAATTGACGCCTTCGCGAGGGCGGTCGCCATCGCCGAGTGAGTCTGTGTTGCGATTCCCGGGGCCCAGCGCGTTTGTTATTGTTGCCTGAACAGATCAACAGAGGAAGCAACAAAAACCAAACTAACAGCAACGAACACTGAGACACTTCAAGTCCAGACTATTCATCTGCCTTTATGCGTGTATGTCGATGTATGTGTGTATGTGTTTTTAATGCTGCCCAACATTGCATTGTATTCAAATTGCCCTTACCATGATAACTTCCCCCCCAACTCGACAGTATACTCTTCACCTGGTCCTCTCCCCACGCGCAGAAAGCCAAACAAAAATGGCAATGGCCCTGGACGCAAATCGCTGCCTAGATCCGCGATCGCTCGGTCTCTCTCACTCTCTTTCGGTCTTTCTCTCTCGCTCTCTTCGTACACCAGGGGAAAACCGCATACGAACGCCATTTGGTGATTGATTAGCGGTAATTGAAACCAAAATTGAAACACACCGTCACTCTTCACGGTGAGTGACGCTGGGTTGAATGGTTGGCTAGAGCGGACCTATATTAACGAATGCCTCTCCATGCGGGTACGTGACCACACGTGCAAGCCGAGTGTGATGCATAGATGCGCCGATGATTGAGCAGCCGTTCATGATCGAAATCACGATCGTACGTACGGTGTTGTCCGCAGCACTAACGCATTCCGCCACGATCGGAGATGATGTTTGTAGGCGAAGGGGGGCACAAGTCCTCTGATCATCACTTCCAGTCCGTCTGCCGAGGCATGGTAAACAGCCGTGCTAGATCCGAATTTAAATATCCACCGACACCGACAGCAGACCACCGGAAATGGCGACTTTGCAAGAGAGGACACGAAGGACACAATCACAGCAGTCACAACAATGCCCAAAAACTACACCAAACTAAACACTTCCGGTCCAAGACCACAGACGCCTCGCTTCGGAAGCTCATCTCCATGTTGGTATCTGACTGGCTGAGCAAAGGAGAGGAGTGGGCACTTTTGTTTAATTTTCCGCATAACCCTTCATTTGCCATATACCCATTATGCGTGTAGCACAGGAGATTTGCAAGATGGACAGTGTAGCTTTGTCTGCAATGGTACTTTTTTATACAAAATAACACTCCACACCACGACCTCCACAGTGCATTCATCAAGCAATCGAGGATCAGCTGAGCCCCCACGTCTGTGCGTAGTAGTGGGCGAACGGGGCGGCGATGGATTGTTAAATTTTAAGTGAATTTAATGTTTCCTGATGTTGATGCCAAGTCAAGGTTTTTTCCATTGCTGTATGCGCACCCATTGGCTAGTTTGCATCATCAGCGTTAAGCATTGTGCAATTATTGCTGTGAAATGTAGCTGTTTGGTGTGTGTTTACAGTGCATTTACACAGATTGATGTCCTGAATGTGGAATGTTTTGAAATCGATTCCACTCTGACGATCATCATCATCTTCAGAGATGCTACAACAAAAATGGTTAATGAAGTATCAATGCATAAAGCTGTAGAGAGCTTTTTCGCAGTCCTATGTTTGAAATTTGTTAAAAGACCCCAAAACGCTTGTAAAATGTTCGTCGCTGTCCAATAGTATAGAGCTTTCTACAAAATTGATAATCTGCATTATTAGTGCTATCATCCTAATCTTGTAGGTCGTCCAGACGGGTTAAGACTGAATTTATTTGAAATTTGTTAAAAGACCCCAAAACGCTTGTAAAATGTTCGTCGCTGTCCAATAGTATAGAGCTTTCTACAAAATCGATAATCTGCATTATTAGTGCTATCATCCTAATCTTGTAGGTCGTCCAGACGGGTTAAGGCTGAAACCCTATGAAGTCACTACACAAGCGACCACAAGCAGTCAGATGTTCAACCATTACACTCTCAGCCAGGTCGCGATCTCAGACAGGTGAAATTAGTTTTCACTTTGCCTACGGCCATTTGCCAGCAATCATCACCGGCACCTGGTACTTTGCGGTCTAGCGATAACCTCGGGTGAACTATTCGACACCGCAATAGAAACACTTGCACTGATGGAACGATCTCGGTTCTAACATTCCAAGCGATCCTACCAGTGCGATCCAGTTAATAATCGAGTGACCGCAAATGATGTTTTGATCAGGCTGGCAGGCGAGTCCCCCCTTGCCCATTCTCACTTCTGTTGTCCTTTTCTACCTAGGTATAGTATTGTTGCACATCTCGCATTCTGTCAGCTTGAGACAGCGCGCGCCTCGGTGCGGTAATTGAGATGCAGAGTTCGGTTATTTCGCTCCTGCTACCCTGCATGTACGTCATTACCACCGCGAGTGGTGGCGGTGATTTATACCCCCAATGGAAAAGGTCACCGCAGGAAACTACAACAATCGCCCGAAGGATGCTTTGGCCTCACCGCGGGAGTGCAAGATTGCAAGTCGTGACTGCCGGGACTTGACCAATCAATCGTTCGCCGTCGATCGGCCGCCGATCGGTACCATTCTTTCACACCTCGACGACTTCATTAGAATGGAAGTTAGTTGGCGGAGTTGGAGAGGTACAAGTCGGCACAATAGATCGAATGGATTGAAGAGAACCTGTAGAGTGACCTTTAAAGGGTGATAATGAGTGTTCCCAGGATCAGATTACCATAACCTGCCAGTGTTGTGCTGAAGCTACAAACCGTACAAAACGTATTGTTCTTCGTGATGAATGTGACAAACTTCACTGATATTCAAATTTTGGGAAGACGATTCTTCAACTTGCAGAGGAGTCCTCCATTCTTACCTGAAATGATAATAAGAAAAAATAACTATTAGTATAATTTCACTATAAAGCATGTTTATTTGGGCAGCTGTCAAATATTTTATTGTAATGAATCATCGGCTAAATATTTATATATAATTTAAATCACTTGGATTTTTCGTACTGAATGTTGTTAACATCTCTCTCTCAGTTCATCTCCCTTCTCGTAGCTGTAACCTTACATCATTTTACGTAACTTAAATGAATGTAATGTTGTAACTATTACACTCTCCCCGTTCGGTGTGAACAAAATGCACTTCCTTTTGCAGTACATACCGACTTAATAAACCATTTTGCTTATGCGAGGAACGAACCCAATGTCGAGATAAAGTCATTAGTAATTCTCTAAAAACCTACCGGCTGTATCTTTCCCCTAATACCAAATGCACCCACTTTCTCTTCAGCTGCATTTAACACCTAATGAAACGTTCCCTTCCACCAACCAAACTCCCTACAGACGAGCCCAACACACCGTATTGTTGTTTTCCTCTCCCATCACCGTTTGAGGAAACATCAAGGTTGAACACTTCAACATAACGTGTCTTGTGAGCGCCAGACCCTAAACCTCCCGAACCTCCCGTAGACGGCCGTGATCGTGGGGCGTGAGCTCTTCCGCAAAAATGTTCAACGAAACCTTGCCACATAAAACCACAAAACAAAAAAAGAAGCGCAACAAAACAAAAGCCACTGAAAACGCTCCGCACGTGAACACAATCACGACCGGATGTGGACGTGAAGCACACGGATTCGTTTCCGGCTGCGGTGGGTAGTTGCTCTGAATTCCGCTATCGTCATCGAGCTATCGCTATTGTCTTTTCGATGCGCAATCTTTGCGCCTTCGTTGCGCAGAAGAAATGGAAAGAAAATCCCTTCATTTCTTTCGAACCGTGCGGACCGCAACGCCGTGCAGCGGTGCATGGGTTTTCTGTTGTTGTTGTTGTTGTTGTTGTTGTTGTTGTTGTTTTGTTTCACAAAGCACATAGACACGCATAATTAATGCACCGCCACACCGCGGTGGTTGATTGTAAAAGTCGAGCATGTACACATTAAAAATCATACGACCAAGCACGCACGAAATCTAAGTGTGCAACACACGCACAAACACACGGCACGAGTTAGGAGAGGCTAGTGTAGCAATTAAAAACGTACACACACACGCAGAGAGACACAGGTTCCTTTTTCGATTGCATTTGCGGACCAGCGTGTGCGTAGTGTGCAGTAAAAGTTGCATTAAACCGAGCCGTGAACGACGGAGTTTTCCAACCAACACACCATTACTGGCACCCCACCAACACAGTACACGTTTGCGAAGGATAATGATCACTAAACACGAGCCAATGGCCAGCCAAAGGGGTTGTAAAATCAGACAATCGAACGTTTTTCACTGCAAAACAAAGCGATCAAAGGGGAGGGGGGAGGTGAAAAACTAACCAACGCACAGGCGCGAATGACCGAACAAGGGCGGGCGGTGGCGGTTTCACAGATGGATTTCACGGAAGTGAGGAAATTGTTGTCGTTTTTTTTTTCTTTCGTACCACCTGAACCAAATACACCAAAGCCTCTGAAGGCACCAAAGCTCGTGTATTGGTAGGCAAGCTGAACCGTTGCTGCAATCGCTTTACACGTGCATAGAAGGGGCTAGGAGGCGCAAGCAAGGTCGCGTTAAGGGTGTTTTTTCGATTTCAGTGAGAGGTGCAACGAACAAGTTAAAAACATTGCAGAAAAGATGAATGGTGGTGGTGGTAGTGGACGTTAATCGGACTGTTGATCGACATGAGCGAGATTTGTGTGTTTGATTTAAACACTCTGAGTAAACATGACAAGTAATTTGAATTTTCAATGAGTTTACAGACTGAATCGTTTAAGGAAAAGGACCTAATAATTGAATATTAATTAAAGATGACGTGAAGAAATTTTCTCCTTTTTTAAGTCTTGGCATAACCAACCTACGAGCCCAATTTATTCTTTGATACTTCTGGTCGGTTTGGGAAGGATTCGAGCCACGGTCAACCTAGTCAGAAGTGTCAATACGTCTACCAATCAGACCACCAGCCTGTCACAGTTTGTGTCCGCTTACGACCACATAAGAACCATAAGACCTTTGCGTTTGTAACGCCAACCTCAATGCCATCGCTCCCGATGATGCGATTGTAACGAGCTGCTCTAGAAACTCGACAACAAAACCAAAACAATACCCTCATAATACCCGCCAACGCCGTCTTCACGGTTCGCCCCACGACTGAATGGAAGGAAATTGTAAATTTTTCCCACCTGTGTACCATTATGCCATCACTTCGCAACCTCGGGATTGCTTGAGCCGGGAGACTTTGGGGGACGGTTTCGGAACGACTTAAGGCAGCAGCATCATCCGTGCGCAACCGATTACGCCAGAAGAATGCTCCTTTTCTTACCTCAACCGGTCAAAAATAGAAAACCATTGCGCGATGACGCTGTAATCTTGACCGGCTATGATGTCAACGAATTGTCTCGTAAATTATTATTCTTGAACGTCTCTTTCCTGCTACGGTTTATGCACCGTTTTGCTGGAGAGGGTTGGTTGATTGCTACTTTCCCTTTCATTGAACGCTGTACCGACAAAGGGGAGCAACAAAACCTTGCCCAATGACATCACTTCAGGAAAAAAGGTCAACAGTGGAGCGTTGTTGTCACTACTACCAACAAACAGAGTCCCAATTATTTGCTAAATACACTATGTAAGTGGTGGTATTTCTCAGTTAAACAAGAAGTGGAAGCCCATTCAAGACTTTTTGGAACGCTGCTTCGCCTTTACGCTTCGGTAGTTTCGTTGCTTTCTTTACCATTTTTTTTAATTTCTATGCCCTCATCCACCTGTGGATGGCTCATACTCATTCTCAAACAACAACCCCAGACAACGCCGATTTCAAGATGACCACTTGAACACTCCCCCCTCCATTGGGCAAACCTTTTAATTACTGCCACCGGGCAGGCACCTCGAATTTTGAGTGACCTCTGGAGCAAAATTAACCTGCCATCGGCATCGTCCACTGATGGCGGTGACCTCAATTTTTACGCTCTCGTTCAAAATGTCTGACCAACTGCCTTACATATCACCTGCGAGGTTCTTTCATGGGTGTCATGCGTGTGGTTCAGCATGAGTTAACTAATCACCTGAAGCCGTTTTGACAACTTCTCGAGGTCTAGCGACGACTGCTATGACGAGTTCTACCAACTCCTGCTTTTCGATTATATCGCAAGGACATAAGCGTCCAAAATGTGCGTGACGGTTATAGTGAAGCAATACATTTAATGCGTTCGAACAATAGCCAAAAACACGCCTTAGACAACTACATCCTATCATGTTCTCTTCAAGATTGATAGTGCGTCTGATGTCTTGAGTAAACCAAATCGATTAAAAGTGACTCCATTCCATGGTGATACAAGAGGGCGATCTAGATGCAAAAGTTGGCAACAAACGCTCAACGCTCACCGAATGGAACCGCACGTACTCCGCAACCAGAATACTCTGAACCCTGACGACAGTGCTCCCCTTGACAGCGGACCGAACCGACGCCGTACGAATGACAGGGCCCTCGGTCGGAGCGCATTCCCTTTCACTTTTCAGCCACGCTGGTGGTTGTGGTGCTGCTGCTGCTGCTGCTGCTTCAGTTTCGTTTTCTCGGGCATCTGATGCGTTGCTGAATGAGCGTGTGCGACTGTGGTAGTGAGTGCGTAGTCGTCGGCTACTTGATCGCATTCGAAGCAGGCCCGGGTTTGTTACCAACACTACCTTCGATCGGCTTCACTCCAAGCGCGTGCAGTTCGTGCTCTCGAAAGTAAGTGAACGGGTTTTTCGCATTCGCCCTGCTGCCCTTTTGCATTCAGTGGATCACCGACTTCTACTGAGAGTACCTTGTACCGCAGCACACAATTAAACCCTCTCACAGAAACTATGACGCGCAGCGCGGCTGCGGGGTAGTTGTGCTCGGGCAAGTCTTCGAGACACCGGCACTGGTCACTCCCGGGAGGGAGTGAAAACGGTCCAAGAGCGTGTGCGAGCGCGCGCGCGCACCCGCGCGTCATGTTAATGTCAAACCCCAAAGTGTTGTCAATACAAACAAACAATCGAACAAGCCTCAAGACCTCGCACGCTCAATGAATCGTGCCACAAAATCGGTGCAAAAAAAAACACCCGTTCCGACCTCAAACAATAACGAATCACTCGAGCACACCAATCTGAGCTGAAAAACCTGCGCGGCACCCTTTCGTAGCTCGGTCCCGGCTTTGGCCTTTCCAAGTCTCAAGAATAACTACTTAATTGGGTGTTCTACCTCCACTCCAGTACACCCAAGAGCTCGCGCTGGCATAACCCGACATTGGTGCAGCAAGTTGTCGAAGGCGTACCACCGTCACACCTTCCCTACGCTTACCGTGAACCATGTCCAAATGCACTACACGGTCATCAAAAAGGTAGGCTCTGCATACCGTCGTCATGCCCCTTTGTAGTTGTCTTGGTTAGACTACTACCGCGTGCTCTATCGGTGTAGATCGGCAACCTCCATTGTGCTAGAACTCTGCTAGAACACTAAAGAGATGGCCAGAAGCTTGACTCAAGATCTGGATCCAGATTGTTCTGAAATGCATTCTTGTCCCGCTGTCCTCCTCCTGCCCATTTGGACCACATTCTTGCGACTGTTCAATTTATGCACATACATTGTCACCGATCGACTGATCGAAATGCAATATTTGAGGAATGTCTGCTGCCGATAAGCTGCTGACAGGACTGATGCAACTGATAGCTGCATATTGCGACCTGCCAATAGCATCCATTGAACCTCGTGTGTTGCGTGTGTGGCAACTTCTAGGACTTTGACGCTCCGAAGCAGCAATCATTCTGCTAACCACCCAATTAATCAAACTCAAACGACAGAAGCCGAACGTCGATGTCCTTGCCTGTCCACAAGGCACACACACACACACACATTGGGTGCACTTTTCGCGGTAAGGCTAGCAGCTTCATTATCCGATCCACCAAGTGGTTCCACCAAGAGTGGACAAATTAAAATTTTATTCATTAGTGTACAGCGTGCAGGCCGCCGACAGGGGGAACAGGTTTGGACATTCGTGTGGCCACATACCGGTGTGTCAACTGTTGGTAATTTTCGTTGATTAGCAGCAACGCACCAACGGTGAATAGTCACCATAAGGACGGGCACAGGAGGCCCTAGCAATGGAGAGCAGTTTCGAAATTTGAATGTCAAACTCGTTCCGCTGCAATTGCTGCCCGGCTGCTCTTATCTTGACTGGGTCAGATGGATGTCTGTCTGACATTAGACAGCTGACCTCCTATGACGACGTTGAACTATGCAACCGTGGATTGTAGGTTTGTGCCGACCTGCCTGCCTGCCTGGGACAGATATGTTGAGATGAGTTTGCTTTGTAGCACAGCCCGGAAATCGTTCGCATCATCTTCCTGTACATCGCGCGGAGAAACTAGTTTCTGCGGATTTCTGTGTAAACGTAAACAACCTGCTGCCTCCAGCAATTGGCCTAATCCCACCGAGTCGTCGAGTTCCAATTCCATTCGTTAATGTTACGGCATACATACGGAGGGTCGGTCGCTAAACATTTATGATAGCTGTTCATCTGTGGCATATTCACACCTGTCCGGTCGTGTTGGGGGTCGGTCGTTAACGAGGAAGCAACCCGCACAGCCTGCACAGAAAGGCCTAGACAACGAGCTGCACATGGTTGGCGGTGGCATGGAACCGAAATCCCCCATAACCTCCAACGAACAACCACAGTGTACGTAACAGAGCGGAAGGAAGAATCTAAAGTCCACTGCATTTGGCATTTAAAAAATGCCATATTTTGCCCCTCTCGACTGACCGGCTCGGCTATGGTTTGCCCAGTGGTCTAAAAACCCGTGTTGTGGAGCCGTTGGACGAAAGCGGGTGAGACGCTGGGAAATGGACGTTGAAAATTTCTGCTACTGCCCAACTGTTGCTGCTAGCTTTATGATCTTGGCGACGATGCTGCTGCTGACGATGGCGACGATGTTGGGTGATCGGATCGGTTTCGGACGACTCTGCAACTACAAGGCAGTACGGTAGAGCCACGAAAAACCCGTTTTAGTTCACCGCCGCTAGTTTCTGTTGTTGTCTTCCTGTTGTTGCAATAAATCGTTGAATAAATGCTACAGAGACACACAGAGGCCTGGTACGGTGGGGCGGAAAATAGTGAAGGAAACTGGTCCGTCCGGACCTGACGTTTCGCGAAACGTTCGGGAGGGAATGGATTGTAGATGGGGCACTGCGATAGGCTTTCTTCGGTTCGCCTTTTTTATGCACTGCGGTTGATGCAGTGTGCTTGGTAGTGTGTGTGTGTACAGGCAGTGAGTGTGTAGTAGTGTGCAGAAAAGCTGGATTGTTTATGCTGGGCTGCAGAAATGCATTTCACTTTCATTGCAAGGGGATCGTATGTTCCGAGGTCAGTTTTTCTCGCTCGTTACATGTTTTCGGTAGTGTTTACGCTGCGAAGATGGAGGATATTACTTAAGCGATTTTCATTGTAATCTTTTTGTTTCTTGATGCATACAAGCTCTTACAAATTGAAACATTTAACACTTTAACAACGTAATAAAATGAATATGAGTGATATAAGATGAAAAAAGCACAAAACTATTTTGACATTTTGCTTTTGATCACTCAGAACTAGTTTGATCTCACCGTTTGATCTTTGGCTGAACTTTCTGGAAAGTGAGAATCATTCACAAGCTGATTGGTAACAACAAATTTAGCATAAAACTGCGAGGATTCTCACATTATCATACGGATCGCTTTTGGATCTCCACGGTGAAACGAACATCTTGAACTATCGCCAAAAGAAACAAAACTTGTTCGTGTCTTAAGCTGACATTCGACATTTACGTGGTCAACCTTATGTTTTGAACTCTTCTTTTCTTTCTCCTGCATACAACGCCAACAACTCTAATCATCTCAGAATAAAATTAAAACAACTGGTATCATTTTCGATACATTTTGTCTCTTCATTCCTTCTTCTTTTCGCATTACATTTGGTAGTGAGACCCACTAGCCGAAACCTGTTGCTGGGACACCTTTCAAAATCTACTCACGCTACGCCGTAGACCTGCGAACAAACCCCGTGGAGGTAATCCATTTGTATCGACACCATTCGTTGAATCGACCGTGTTCGGGGGTGAACTCATTTCACCCAACCGTCGATCGCACAATTTGGCATAAATTTCCAAAGATGGAAATCGCACAAAATTTTCGCAAACTAACCCCCATTGCGTAATGTCGTTTTGTCGTGCAGCAGACAGGAGAAAGAGGTCGCAAGGTTGCACGGTGGTGTGGAATTTGAATTTGAATGTGAAATTCCTTCACATTCGGCACGGCATTAATTGGAGCAATTTGTCGAACGAAAACAGCGCTGCTGTGGGCTGTGGTTGATGAAAGGGGGATAACTGTCAATGTCACAAAATAAGAAAAAGGAATATTTTCGTGATAAGCACAGCAGTACCAGCTCTTAACCATGAAGCATTCATTCACGGTAACCTCAACCGGCCCTACGGCATATGCCTGTTTGTGCGGCGAATCAAGGGACTCATGTATTCCATGGTCAACTCGTTGTGTTGTATTCGCATTTTACTCAAAATTTCACCTCTACTTCTCTCTCTCTCTCTCTCTCTCTCTTTCTCTTTTTCCCTTTGGAGACTACCTGCTCCACACTACCTCAAAATCCTCTGATGGTGGTAACGAGGGCAAAAGCACCGACGTAAGTTTCCCTCCACCCGGCGCAACCCCAAACAAGACACGCGTGGAGAAGTGAAAAGCCACCGGCACACACTGTTCACTTCACTCACGCTGTCTACCTTCGCTACAACCACTACTTTCACGGTTCTGGCAACCGAAATACACACGCAAAAAAAGCACGCAGTACAAAGTCCCTCACCCACCGCCTTCGCGTATATATGTAACAGCCCAACACTGGTTTCGATCGAAGTAGGCAAAAAAAAATCCACGAATTGCGCACACCGCGACGTCGCGTTATGTGAATACAAATTGGCTACTCTTGCGCACTGCGCCGACTGTGTCTGCGTGTTCGTTCCTGCTGCCCAAAGCTCTATAGCAACCATTCGCACGCGCGCGCGCACACGGGAAGCATTTTCTCCTTCAGCCAACATGATCGTGATCAGGGGTAGGTAGCGCTCCCTGCGTCAGTCCAAGGCTTTCGAGGAGTGACTTTGTTGACCAAAAGCCTCCATGACCCAACCTCCAGACTCCTTCCTCAGGGCCCAAATCCCAACGACCACACCACAGCCGTATGCAAATGAAATTCGGTAATAATCGGAGCCCCAAGACCAACGACCAGCAGCAGCAACGAAGGAACCCCAAAACAGATAAAACTAAAACAAAAGGAAACGGTCAGCGGGAGATTGTGCATGGGCCACCAGGCCGCCAGACCGCCTACAACATACGGCCATACTCTCTCGCCCCATACATTTGCATACCGGCCGACCGCCAACTAGCCGGGTAGTGAAATCATAAGAAATTGTATCATATCGAATCGAATCGAAGTAACGAAAAAAAAAACTGAACCAAAACGAAATTGAACAGGCGAAAAGAGCAAGCCAGAAGGAAAGGGGTGCACAAGTGAAACAAAACCAGTACCACTGCACTGTTGGCATAGACTTGTTTTCTCCCTGTTTTGTGGTGCCGCCACCACCACCACACTACCACTACTTACTTCTTGTGCTATTACCACCATATGCTAGTGGTTTCTAGTCGATTTTCGCCACTGACTGGTTTGGATCGTTATGCTGTGGTAGGTTCAAACCAACCGCATACGAAACCGAACACGAATGCGGGCGTAATTTGCGAAAGCCCGATAAAATTGCGCACAATTTTTGCATCCCCATCACACGTGAAATGATCGAGAGCGATGATATAATTCATCAATTTGAGATCCTCACCAACGTGATGACGCTTTGTGGAATGTATTGTGTTCTATTCTAGCAAAATCATTGCGGTATCCATTAGTAAATGGAGCTAATTTGTCTTTCTGACATTCCAATTTACTTTTGGACTCGATTTGGTACCGAAAAGAATATCCACCAAGTAACTTCCAATGAACCTAGCTGTCAGAACTTCGGAGAGTATTAAAATTATCCTCCTACTGAATATCCCCGTTCAAGAATTGATTCTTCCCAGATGAATTGAATTCACCAATGATTCATGTTTACACGTAACAGCTAATTGGAGATGATCCTGCCCAATATGGGAGGCAATCCCGATCGTAAGGCGTACCTGGAACCTATTTCCCGGGAAGTTCTCACCGGGACGTCCAGAAGGTGTTGTTGGTGCCTCATCCGATAGTACCGTTAGGTTCACGTCCAACACTCTACGTTCGTTTCAAGTTCACGTTTACTCACCCAATCGATCCGCCTACGATTGGGTGCCATAACCGGCCACCTACGTACGTACAACTCCCAGCTGTACCATCCAACGTTTCGCAAACGTCACCGAACCGCCACCGGATGAACGAACTGTGTTGGAGCCATTTTTGGAGAAAACAAAACTGGTCCTCGTCGACTAGATCCGTCTCCCAGTACGTACCATCTGGACGTACCTGAGTAGTTCTTCCGTGGTGTGGTTGTGTGGTGGTGTGTATTGCAAAATACGTACTTCCCTCACATTCGACAAGGTCATTTACATCGAGGCATCCAGCTCCTACGCAAAATGCAAACAAATCTGCGTTTCTGCGCCGTTGGACAACTGTTCAAACTTACTCACGTATCCTCGTAACTGATCGGGTTAAGATTTTGGAATTGACTTCCGAATAGAATGAGATTAATGACAGTCATTGTGCAAAACATGTCTATCGCTCAAAACATTCTTCATTCCACGATTGGATCTATCAACAGCTATAAATCATCTTCTAAACAGTGCTTTAAACTATACAAAGAAATCTAATCCTGAATCAATGTTACCATATGAGGCTTATGACAAATTCAACTTGCACATTGTACAGGTTTCATCCACAACCTTCCCGTTCCATAAAGCATCCCTTTGGTAACCTTCTCCTTCCACCTCGATTCGCCAGACTTGCCAAAGAGCTTAAAATTCTGCCGAAACACCCACTCGTCGTAAAAGAAAAAAGCACCGGGGTAGTATCGTGCATCTTAAACCCTCCGTAAACCATTCGTACCACCGCAAACCTGTCGACAGCACGGCAAATGCCGAATCTCCTTTAAAACAAAGCCTCCACCTCGCCCAGGGAGATTGTTCTGCGGTGATACAGAATTATATGCCGCTGCCGACGCGCTACAGGAGACGTGCCGTGCGAAGCGATGAAGTATGACCAGGCCCCAAGATCAATGATTCAGACATTCTGGACATCCGGTTGGTTTCCTTTGGGCCCGCCATCCTCTGGGAGATATATGTGCTGGTGAAATAAAGCAGATTTTAACGATCCTACACAGGAGGATCACATTTTTTTGTCAACTTTCATCGTTTCTCGTAAAGGTTGCAGAGGTCTCGCAATCGGATCATGTCTGGGAGAAGAGGTTGTTGGTTCTTAATTTTATTTATGGTCCATGAATGGTTGTACGAGTGCGCTGGGTTTTAGTGCTTTTCTCACTCATTAGAGTCTCGTAACGTTGGCCACGCTCGCTTAAAGGTAATACCACCAGCTGATACAGTTCCAGAGTGTTACTTTAACCTTAACCCTTCTACCAGGCAGATCGGATGTTTTGTGCTGTTACTGTTATATCTCGATCTAGGTGTGAAATCAAACTAATCCTTGACCAAGTTAAAGGGCGTCTAGCAAAGCTATAAACCATGGCAATAAAATTAAAGGGCATTCTTTACGATCGATAAACGAATGCTGATAAAAATGACGACAGTTAACCTCCACATTCAATTAAGCTTCTAAGTTTAATAGTCAACGGAGAGAATGAACAACTTTACAGTTACCTTTGTACGTTTTCTTCCTAGAAGACTCGATCAGGTTCGTCGCTTGTTCAAGTCTTTCGTTGATTAAGTAATGGGAAGGTAAAACCAAATCCCAAAAAAAGACACACGTAGTTGAATTAAATTGAATATTACTTTAGTTAAATGAAAGCGTATTAAAATTACACCCATCGCAAGGAAACAAGCCTGGTTACGAGAAACCATTCTAACGATCGTTAAATAAATTGCCCGAAAGAAGAAAAAACGTTCATTGTGCCCGTTTTTTTCTTTTTCCGGCACAACATTTGCATCGTTAATCCCCAGTAAACGCGTCCTGAAATGCTTCTACCTTGTCATATTTTCGACAGTTTTTACCTCCAATGCCTTTTACCTTGAACCCGGACCAAAGTTCTTCCTTTTGTCAGGAAACGCGCACACACACACAAACACTCATTGCAGCAATTTTCTTGTGTAATAAACGTCAAAAACGTTCAAGCAAACAATTGGCAGTGAAAACAGTTGCCCCACCGCTTAGTCCTGAACCCTGCGGTTAGTTTGCATTGGCGAGGAGCGAACCCAGCCCCTGAAATAAATCATTCGCCGTCCCGGGGGCATGGAAGTTTTTAAACGACCTCCAAAAAATTAGACTCGCTTCCATACTTTTTCTTTGCGTCAAATTGCACACACACACACACGCAACAACCCGCCGCAGTGGTGGCACATCAGCCAGGACAACCTGCTAAGCCCCCAAAACGCCAAACCGACCGGAGATCAGCTGAAGAGAGATCCTCCGTCACACCCGTTCCGTGCCGAAATGAGCCCTCATAAATCAAACGGGAAACAAATTTGAGGTTTTCTACGCAATCATTACAGACCTTGCGATAAAAGGTTTCTCGAGGCTCTCGAGGATGTGTTGCTGGCTGCACGTTTTCTGTGTTTGTAGGCTACAAGCGAGGCTGCCGTGGGGTCCGTAATTTGGGCTGCGATCGTTGCACCTGGATGTGGTAAATTAGACAATCCTCTAAGTGAGGAGCAAGTCGAAAACAGACAAACGGATTTAGCTGTAAGTAACATAATCACAGCCTGAAAAGAGGAAATTATCACGAACGAATCAATCCTCCGGCCAGCCTTATCACCTTAACGAATCGTGTGATCGGGCCAGGTCTTCCCCAGAAGCTAACCACAAACTAAGAGAAAAGAAATCGAGGGCTTGTGCAAATGAAGATCGTAAATTTAATTTGATCTTCTTCGCCTTCTGCTGCTGCATCGAAAAATCGCAAACACCAACACTCAGCGGCATTCTGTTTTCATCTCCACCGTATAGAGTGCTTCAAATTTTGCCCTTCCTTTCTATGCCCCCCGAAGTTTGGTTGATAAAATTAAGGCCGCCTCGATTTGGGGAAGCTGGTGGGAGATGTTTAATTGACCGTTAACGATAAACATCTTTATTACTCTGTTTCATTTCACACTTTGGACCTTTGCACACACTGCGGCAACGAGCCGAGCCATTATTTTGCGGTGGAATTTACCAGCCCCAAAGAGAAAATGACATGCTTGCAAACCCTCGGGAATGCACCTCCTCTAATGCGACTAAAATTCCGCTCAAAATAAAACAAATGCATCTTTTTCGTTTCTATTTGAATGTAGATTGCGTGTCCGTTCGAACGCCAAACACAAAGGTCGATCTGTGTTTGCAAAGAAAGTTGCTGTAGCATAGAAAAGGTGCAAGGGAAAAGCACGCGAAAGAAAGCATGCCCCGTTCCTTCGCGGCCCATTCGGAACCGTGCGGGGCTACAGCAACTACAACCCGATCGATAAGTTTTGCTTCCCTCTCCAACACAAAACCACCGTTCAATGCAAGTGAAAGTGTTGGTACACTCGGTCGATTGTATTTTGAACCCGAGAGCGAGTGCCGGGGTTTTTGCTGGTTAAACGCCATTCAAAACCGCAGAGCGTTGCGCAGAGGTTTCCTGTACGTCCTTGTCCAAGGTAAAGAGGTATTTTGCATTATCTTTTCTCACTTCAGTTCCCCATTCCTCTCTCTGTAGGTTCCATCACAAACGAAACGTCACGACGAAGACGAATCACTATCGCGCACAAATGCATTCTTCTGTCACAATCACCGTGCTTCAATTGCTCTGTTCAATGACAGAACTCAAGTGCTTGTTGTGCAGTTCGGTTGACCCAGGCTGACCACCATTGCCTTCACCATTGATCTTGTCCGTAGTGTATCTCCATTTTAATTAGCTTTTTATGCACACTTTTTGATAAACTTTACGTCCTCCACTTCACGGTACAGGTACACTATACACATCGTAATGTCGCTTCATGATGGCTTCATGCACCATCAAAGCTTTTCGGTGTGCCGGACGACACTTGCCAAAAACTGTTGCTCCATGGCCCGGGTGCGTAAGCGCGAATCTTCGCCAGTTGGCGTCAAGGACGCTGCCATTTCCATTACGATTATCACCTTTACTGCAGTTTGACAATCCACTTGGACGGCGATGTTTGGAGGCCACAGGATACCACCACAAGACACAGTGCTGTGAGGTGTTAATCGTGAAGCAGCAGGGTGGGATTGCTTTTTTATAAACTCCGACGGCCTATTACTTTGGTGGTGGACGTCCGTTTTGGGCGGTGTAAAGAAGGAGAGAGGTGTGGAGAAGTTATGTGTGCTGCACTTATCAATGCCAACCACTTTGGTTGGGAGTTGGTTTCAGGTGCCGTGGCTATCGTCATCATCAGCATCATCATCATCGTGATTATTATCATTGTGTGACGGGTACAAAAAGGTGCTAATTTTTGGTTTATCTACTCTCCACTGCTACACTAACGGTGCAGCCTATTTCACAACACGGAGTTCATAATTCGAAACGAAAGTGAGTTTTGGACGAACGTTCATGCTAGACACGAGCCATAGACACACACAGTCAGGAAGCGCTTTTTTATTTGCTTCTTGTGCTAGCTACTGCACGAATGAATGAAGCAAACGCTGCAGGGTAACATAACATCCGCTGCAGGCGAACATAAAGCAACGAATGAAAGATGAAGCGCCCATAGAAAAGCGCCCATGGAGAAGCGCCGAGCCCAAGAATAACAGGTACTACTACTCTATCGCTCTAAACCCTTCTTTCCCAGTGTGTGTGTCTCTCGCAAAAGGTTCCCATTTACATCCCGTTACTCCACGCGCGAGCACAACGATAAAAAAACGGGGAATCGACTTGCCATTTTCCCTCTTCTGCCACACAGCCCAACAGAGGGAAAGAGTGGGTTCGTCGCTTGTTGGACGATCTTTCGGTTTTTGCTTTGCTCGCTCGCTGGGCGCTGCTGCGCCTCGCCATCGAAAACGAAACGCGAGTCTCCGATGAAATGGAAACGCCTGAAATTGTTCCGACAATTGAAATCGAAAGTTGACAGATTCATCGCCATTCGTCGCCGAGACTGATTGCGGTCTCGGCGGGAATGACCTCGATTCTTCATTCACGGTGAATTGCGACGTTGTGTGTGGGGGGGGGCTGCGTTTGAGTGCGCTGGCCGAGAAAGTGTACTTGCGTGCTTAAGGGCGAGATTAACGATTTGATTGCCATGACAATTGTCACCGCTTCACTTTCTGCCAGCCTGCCTGCCTGCCTGCTTGCCAAAGAGTGACAAACAAAGGGTGTCACTGCAATTACTGCGCTCCACTAATGATGATCATCAAGCCCTGTGTAAGCGTTGGGGATGTAAATAGCATGAGCTGTTAAGCTGTGTATGATTGAGTCATCAATTGTTACATTTCCTGCCACGATCAAACGGCCACACAAAATGAAACAAATATTTTATCCATTCCCTTTCGTCACGTACATCAAGTGTTAATGTGAAGAAAATGCATCCTTTGAATAATTGCATTTGACGAAGAACACGAACCGAATTGCAACAACAAACAAACAAAACTCGTTGAAGACATTTTTTTAGATGAAATGACAAGAATTTATTCAACATTCAGCAAGCAGAATGTCAAAGATTATGGGCAAAGTGCAACGCAACCATGAACTTATGTCAATAGAACGATGGCACCAAAGCACATACAACGTCAATTAGGAATGAAAAATCCTCTTCTAAATGCTTGTACCATTTAAATGTGTGCTTTTGTTCCTTGGCCACGTACCATTTCCACGAAATACATATGGTTGAAGTGTGTAAGGGGCATTGAGGAATCTTTTAATTTGGAACATATTTTTAAAAGTGCTCTAAAGTGACAGAAGTCAAAATAAACAATTTCAACCATTTAACAAACGTTTCTGATTAATCGATGGAAGCATTTTTCACCGCAATTCCAACAGACGGCAACGCCCTTTTACAGTAAAATAAAGCTTCTTAATGACAAATGTATTGTCATGAGCTTCTCTTCTGAGTACTCGGCGTTTGGCAGTACTTCGACAATGTAAGTCTCAGGTTCGTCGCTTGCTCGTTCCTTTTAATACCACTGCAATAGGTTTAGCCTTTTCCTGCCCCACGAATCTGCACAGTGGTTTCTAATCATGCACCAAAAGCTATCAAGAACACGTCCACTAATTTCTACCACTGCCAAAATTGCCCGTTTGACCACACATTTTCAAATTCTTGCGGTTTCTTCTTGCCACTAACAACACACTTCACTCGTACACACTTTATCTCGCTTAAGTTCTGCCCTGGGTCGTGGCTCATTATTTATTCTAACCGTCCTAAAGTGCACTCGGCAACTGATGCCGCTGCCGAGAAAACAAACAACACTCCACAAAAAAACACACACAAACACGATCAAAGAACGCACTGGAAAAGTTGCACTGATGTATCTGCCGTCATCGTCTGACATTTCAAATGCAGAATACAAAAAAACCGTACCGTGTAAAAAGCAGAACGGATTCACATCCATTAAGTAAAAGTTTGGTCAGCACCGAACAAGCAAAAAGGTATGCTGTGTGCCGGAACAGGTATATTTGGCACTCTCCACAAGTATTGTGTGCGAATGCCACAACCGTCGTGATCCTACCGTATCGGGCAGCTTCAATGCCACCACATTAGCGTCGATAGAACCGCAGCCTGTGTCTGATGATAAACAATCGTTCCGACGAATAAAAAAAAGAAGACACATATAGCCAACCACATCCGTCCACAGACGTGGAAAGACCAAACGCGAGAGTGCGTGGAAGGTGGGTTACTTAAGACTTTTCGTGTCTGTCAGGACGGGCACATTCTCCCAACCGGTGCAAGAAGGAGGATGGGATTTTCTGCCCAGACAGCGAACCTCAACACGATAGCGAAGGGGCGCTCTCTCTCTCTCTGTGATCGGTTCTGCCCCAGTCCATTCCAGCTCGGTTTAATCGTCACCTGTGTGTCCGAGGCGGGTTCGATTAATATATGCCTCCCCTTACAGTTTTTACCAGCCACCGCACCATTTCCCTTGAGACCTCAAAACAAAATCTGGATATCCTTGACGCAACCAAACAGGTCGCCGAGCGTGTGTGTATGTGGTGTCCGGTGTTGTATCGACCCGGTACCGAAAACTGGTACCGCGGGCGAAGGAATGGACCGTAGCTTGTAGGTTGTGCAAAAAATGTATATTGACCACAACCAAAAACCACAAGCAGTCAGCCGACAATCGCACGGAAATTCGTCTACACTCTCCACACCCCGTATCACGGTTGATCAAACCCACATTGCTTCAAGACTCCGATATTAGGGGAGATTAATCCGCCGAAGTTTGTGGCGATGGACGAAAACTGTAACTGCCCTTTTGGTCTAAACCACATTCCACCAGTTCTAAACAAAATGGTAATATCAAGAAGTTAGAAGGGATGAGTACAAACGACAGCGACGATGCAGATTTGATTCGCCCTTTGTTTAGTGTCTTGATCCAACCGACCGATAAAGTGACGGGGCGATCTTACGGGGTGGGGAAGGGGATAGAGTTTGATACGCACGCCGGGTGCTTTTATTATGCAGATTACATACGAAAATCGAAACTTGTCAAACCTGCTCGGAGGCAGCGGAGGCTGATGATAATATCACCAAGGTACCACGCCGGGGCGCTAAAAACCTTCCAACCAGTCTTAAAACGGTATTGGGAAGGTAGGCAGCTCAGATCGTTAATATTCACGGGGTTAGTAAAGGAGTCTTCTTCTCTCCTTTCGAATCCAAGAAACCGAAGGTGCCGGGTTATGAAACAAGGCAAAAGGCTCATCTTAACCCGCTTGTAAGTCGATTAGAAGAAGCATAAAATGTTAAACTCGCTTCTCAGTCACAACTCACATCCTGGTTTTGCTGAAGCTGAAGTGGTAAATTCTTCCATCTCACCATTGAATTACTTATCATATCTTGTAGAGTTGGAAACATTTTAACCTCACATACAATTGCTTAAGCTAATACTACCAACACCTTCAACATTTCTGCAAGAAAGCGCACCATTCATTTATCATCTCGCCCTTCGCGACTGAAAACTCGCGATTTCAATTTCGCAGGCTGTCCACCAGTAGACCTTGTATTATTTCATAACACTTTCATTCAACACGTTCGGGAGCGTGCGGAGGCCACCGGAATGAGACAAGCTGCGAAATACAACCATTAACAGTTGACACTGAGGCAGTTGTGACGATGACGACGACGCACCTCTTCTTAAATATCCAAAGCATTTGTAATATTCTTCAATCTGCAGAGTTTTTCATGATTTTTAAATCTCACTTTGCCAAATGCAGTAGCTGAATGCAACTGCTGGATGGTTTAGTCTGGTGTGATACCGGTACGGTGGCGCTCAATCTAGGTTGTCTTTTTTGTTGTTGCTACTATTCCTCCTCCACCTTACAGATTACATCTTGCTGTTTTCTTCCCCCTCCGGTTGTTTGCATTCCCATTCCCACCCTTAGCGCATTGTGTTTATGCACTGAGCGAGGTGTTATTTTATGTTTTTCCATCCATAATTTGAACGCTTGATTAAATCATCTCGACCGTCGCGGAATGGACGAGAAGAAGAAAAAAAGATCGTCCAAAAGTGAAACTGAGAGTGAAAAATTAAACACACAAACACAGACAGGCAAAAGCCCCAAAGGGAAAAGCATAAACACACCGACAGACATCAGCAGCAGACCTTTAATGGGGGGCGGGAGAGCCCGTTAAATATTGTCATACATAACAACTGACTTTCGGAGACACACGGCGGCGGCAAAAGAAACGCCGCCTTGTAGAGACTGTTAAAAAAAGGCCAAAAAACCACTGCTCAAAATTCAAAATGATAACACTGCACACCGCTTCCACTGTTGAACCCTCCTCCTCCTTATGCATCCCCACCCCATGACACTGCTGTTTGTGACAGTTCTTCTCACGGCGTGTTGCGTGATCGAGCGCGCGGCAGGGTTGAGAGATGCTGCAACAATCGCTCGAATTCGCACATTCGGTTGCAGGTTGCTGCAAAAACAGGCACACACAAACAAAAATCCAATTCGGAAACAGGGTCGAAAAATGCACTTTTCACAGCTCACACATATTTATCGTGCCACAAATCTGTGTCAACCCAAAGGCGACATATTCTCACGTTCAACCAGTTTTGTAACACACTTCTCGTTGAATGTCAATTTTGCCCTTTTTTTGGAAACGATTTTTTAACCTTTCCTTAATTTGCATTCGGCGGCGTTTAAAATATTAAGATCATCCCATTTTTTCACCCCTCAACCTTTTTTTTAAACTAATGAATTTTCAGCGAGCCATATTTTGTAACGCTAATCGCTGCCTTACGTCAGATGTGAAGTAGAAAAACGGCACAAAAACGCTGTTCACTCAATCCAAGCCCGATTAAATTACGCACAAAAATGAATTTCTTTTTCGAACACTCGCTTGCGATACACTCGAAAGCCACCTTCCATTGCACGTGAAGGTGATCGAGATTGAAGACTGAGCTCGCAACCGTACCGTACGGTTTCAGGTACACCCTGAGTACATTGCTTCCGAAAAAATGATCACACACACACACCTCAACTGCACCGAGCGAAGGTCGTTCCATCTCTTCCGGTTTTTTTTTGTGGGAGGTGGTGGAAGCTTAATTTCTCTCGACACCATCGATAGCCGAAGCCGCTGGGTCGATAGACGGCGTGAGAAACAATTCGATTCGTGGTGTTACGTGCGTGCTTTTAAGGGAGAAAAGTGACTCCCAAAAAATGAAGACAACAGTGAGGCAACACACGCACACACCTCTCCTCGTCCAAAGAAAACGCTCAGCTCTTTGCCAAATTAATAGACAACACCCTTGGTCCGATGGGTGAAGCGAACGAAGGAAATCAATTCTCTCTGAGCAGACCCGAACTCGAGACAGCACAAAAAAAAAGCAAACGATCGGTTGCGTTGTGGTTTTTTTGGAGGGTCTCATTATTTTATTTTCCTCCGTTAAGGGGTTTCGTGCTTTTTTAGAAAGTTTAGCGCCCTCGCGTTCATACCCAAAAAAAACACACAAATCGAACGTGATAACATGCGGCACACACTGAGTGCTGCCTCCAATTGAACTGCTTCGGTACCCTCCACTCGCACAGGATCGTAACGGCTTTCTCGTACGTTTGACGATCATGCGAATAATTCAAAGCAAAGGCAAAACAAAACCGCACGTTAAAGTGTGCATAAACCCAATTAGGAGGACTTTGGTGAATTAGAAAATAGAAAATGCAATGTCAACTAAACGGACGCACGCAAACCACACACAAAAACTAACACATGCACTGGAATTACGAATAATTGAAAGGTTCCTCTCCAGCGAAGCGTTGAAATCTCTTCCCCCTTAGTTTTCGTACAAATAAAATTGCACACAATTGGAACCACGCACGGGAGGGTGATCTTGTATTTGCCATCGCGCGAGGTCGCTCGAAAAAGAGGTTTTCTCGCGTGGCAAACGGAAACCAAAGCTTTGCTGCCTGCTTGAGCTTTGCACATCTTCAGGAAAAATGCAGGCGGAAAAGCATGGCAGGCACTGTGGTGTGCCTTGCCGTCCGCACCATATATCGAGCGTACCATTTCTCCCATTTTCCTCCCTTACACACACACACACACATACACACTCACACAGTGTGCTTTCTCCATCTTTTTCACTGCTTTTCACCCGGTCACTGATTAGATCACGCATGCGAAGGTTGTGCTGTGTGTGTATGTGTTTCATGTCTTTCGCTTTCTTTAGCTACATGATCCTCTCGGTTGCAAAGTCATCATTCCGCATTGCTTCGAACGTGCACTCCGATACAGTAGACTGGTCTATTATTTCCTTTTCAACACACACACACACACACACATATAGCAACCTTTTCTCCCTTCTCTCCCCCTCTGTGTGGCAGTGTTCGATGTGGTCAGTTTACTATTTGCAGCAAGGTAGGTAGTGGCTGTGCTCATCCACTTGTCTGCATCATCTTTTTCAGGTTTTTTACCCCACCACCACCTTAAGAAACTACAACCGTACTCGGCCTGTCTGCCTGCCGGGAAAACGTGTTTCACTTCACTTACATTTTCACTCTTTATCTTTTTAACTAGCGTTCGGCTACAACAACGCTACACAGCCCCATGATTGTTGTTTGCCCCCCAACCAACGGTGGATGTGTTTGATCGTACAATGTTGTGTTTGCTTTTGTCTGATTTTGAACCCTACCGCTTAGCCAAAATGTAAAACATTGCAAAACATCACTTCCAAATTACTTCATTTTCACGCGCACGCGTAATAAAACAATTAAAAACTAAATATTCCACTATATAGTTGTATTGCAATTTCTCACCTTTTGTATGAAGAATTAAAAATCAAGCTTTGCTCTCTCGGTGGCAGTGATCAATTCGTAGCTTTGCTATTGATTTTTATTTTGCCAACAAAAAGTGCCTTCGGTCAGCAGTTGGGCTTTTTCGGATTTGCACTTCAGCTATGCTAATTCACGAACGGGTTCAGCGCACGCACGCACGGTGACAAATTCGTCTCGCTACTTCATCAAATTTTCTTTTCCAACTACAACAATTCTCCAAACAGTGAGGGGAAGCTCTGGGCGGGTTTTTCACTGCTTCGGTGCTTCTCTGCTTCCTTTTCTTCCAGCCCGTTTTTTTTCTCACACTTGTTTTCCAGCAAACTTTTCTTCCTTCGTACGCACGGCCGCTACGGATGCATGTGCCACTACGCACACCAACGCTCTAGCCAATCATGCACCTGCACTCCTGCACCAAACTGCACACTTTCACATTCGTTTTTTTTTTGTTGCTGCTGTGGAACACCGCACACGGTTCTACCGCTTCCGCAAAGTTGAACGCAGGGATATATCTCTCACACACACGCACTGGTTAAAATACGCGCGCACGAACGCACGGATACGTCCTGCAGGACCTTTCTGCTTGCACGGAAGCAACAAATCGCTTTGCACCGGGCAAAAAAATCGCAGCAGCACTCCACAGCACTTGCACAGCAGCGTTTAGCACCCGGATGTCCCGGACCAGGATAGAGAGCGCGAGCACGAGCAAACTCCAAGCGAATAGGCCAACCTCAAACACAACCCAAAACAGTGGTGGTGGTGAAACTGTGCGTTCGAAACACCGTGTGCACCGGCTGAGCGTGCGCCTTCGATAGCTTTCGCGAGTGAACTAGTCGCGCAATCGGTCGGCCCGTGCTGCGCAACCTTAAGCAGTTATGTTTCCCTCCCAGCAGAAGGCCCGCCACGCTCTGCCACCGCCGTCCGCTACCGCATCGGAGCCGAGCGAGGGTGCGAGAGATCACCGTCTCACGGGGTGGAGATGTTAAGAAAGTGAGCTTTGCGCTCTGGTGCGGTGTGCCAAAGCGAGACAACAACAGGCGAGCTTTGCGGATTGTTGATTGCAGGGTTGTTTCGGTGAGCAGTTAAATGATGCGAAGGAAATGATTTTTCTGAGAGTAGATAGCACCAAGACGTGATAGGTTCTTTGTACAACGATATTTTCAATGAAATTCTTTCGTTTGCCTAGTAACATAATTCCAAATGATTTACTATACGTGAGCACTAAGAGCAATCGATATTAGATATGAACAAAAGAAAACCTCTTCGACAAGCCATTGATTGATCACTTGAATTGAAATTAGATGTAAACATATTGACCTGGAATTGTAGCAACAAAATCGCAAAAACTTGGACCTATGACTCAAATTCTTTGGAATTGAACCCCCCTTTGGAACTCCAACAAGATCACAAGATTACTTATATGACGAGCACCCCTGCAAATATGTGCAAGAAAGAGAGCACGAAAGACGGCAAACAAAAAGCTCTCTGAGGAGCCCGTTCGAGATGGTGAGAAGTTAAAAGCTGAGATGATGAGAATTGCTCACCGCGTGTCTCACTTTGTGAAGAAATTCTTCTCATCTTGTATCTCAGTGGCTCATTTCTGCAAACTACTCATGCAGACGTTTCGAAGGTTTAGATTTAATTGTTTTTTGAAGATATTTTAATTAAATAAATATCTTACATTTTGGCCTTACTCGACCCGTGTAGGCCAGTGCAACAATTATCAAGTAAACAAGTCGTCTCCATTTAATGCAAATTCCTATTGTAATCGCGTTAACAATTACAAGATAACTAATGTTCTCGACATCCTGGTGCAGTTTCGCTGACAAAACGCTTCAACCTTGCCCCGGCGCTTTCCGATTGTCTCCATTCATTCAATTTCAGAATCATTTCACACCGTCATTTTCTCATCCTTCCCGTGGCTGTCTTGCTTGAGAATGTTTTCCCCCAAAAACTTACATCCTGGATCTGGGACCACGAACACCCAGAAACATCGGTGAAATAACCGTCACGACCACGCCGCGAAGGACGCCTTTAATTACTCGAAAGCTCGATTGACCGTGGCCATGGTGTCCTTCAAACGAAACGAACCGATGCAAATATTTGCCGAGCGATTCATCCCACTATCACGCTGACTAGTAGCTACCGCATCGCCTTCGCAACCACCCCCAGAACGTCACCAGGCAAACTTACTCATCGTAATCCAAACTTGTCCGTCCGATGCCAAAAAGCGTCATAGCGGACTGCTAAGTAGGCCACAGTCAAGATGCATTGACCCCCGGTTCGACTAGTGACAGCGCTGACATTGACACGGCGAGGTGGAGGGATTTCCCAAACTATTTAGGCTCGATTAAATTCCCCACCGCGGTGGAGAACACGGTGAGGATCTCCGCGAGAGCTCTCGAATTATCATCCACTACTCACGATCTGATTCATCCTCAGCACAAGGGGGTTAGTATTAATAGCATGGACCGATTTCAAGGGCGCAAGGTGGTGCTGAGTCCGCTTGCTCCCACGTTCCTTCGCTCCAAAATGACAGACGCAAGCAGAAAATCGCTCCAAAATCATACCTGAAAAGGGTATAGAAAGAGAAAAACAAAAGAGGGAAAATGTTAGATTTTACATTGCAAACTCATCATTAGATCGGTTGGATCGGTCAGCGCGAGCTCCAAAAATAACCATTCCACACACCGCACTGTTCGCTATTAGTGGCCCCTTTGGCGTCGCTTAATAGATGATGAAACAATTTTGTGCTACCAATTTCACTACGAAATGAGGATGCATGGTGCGTCACCCACCCGTGCCAAGGACGCGGACCCGTGCTTTGCGGCGACCCGTGCCGACGTGCCGTCCTTCAGGTTGCAACTAGTGCACGCACCGCGCGGCCTGACTACCGCGAGCGAGCAAAGCGCGGGGCAAGGTTCGAACAAATAAATTGATAGTAACTCTTTTCGCGTTACGAAATCCAGCTTGCCAGCCTGCAGTCCCTTGCGTTGTTCCCCCCTGCGCACGATGGAATGTAAATCGACGCTTCATTTCAATGGCACGGATGACGCTCAGCCGGTGACATCGAGAATGCACCTTGCGCGCTCGTGTGGTGATTGGAGCATTCAACGCAACAAAACCTAAACTCCACAACCACCCGCACAGCCTGGGAGCCCTACTCGGCCGAACGTGCCAAACATAGTCATAGTCTTGAGGGTCATCGAAGTGGTATTTCAAGAAAGACGGGAAAAAACCCCCCGCTCTCGGGCCGGAGATTCAGCAGTCGGCGCTCTAGCCGTCTGCCAAAGCAACCACTCCAAAAACAGTCGGAAAACATACCGCCACACCGCACAGGAACTGCGGGTGGAAATTGAAAGCCACCGCAGCAGCAGCAGCGGGCGAAGTGGCGCGAAGGTTTACGACTGGAGACGTATAAATTACTGTCATACCGGCGCAGTTTTCGAGGTTCACTGGGGATGCTTTTAATAATCCGCTTTAAACCTGTGCACACGGCCACAAACAGTCGATTGAATGGTGGCGTTACTTTTCGATGCAGTGCAAAAGGAAGGAAGGAAACTAGGAAGTTTTGCGACCGAGGAAGCCGGAGGTAGATAAAAAGGCCAATAAAGAGGTTTCAGGTGCAAAACGCTTTACGAGTCCAATGGTCGATCATCCGAATGGTGGCAGTTGGAATGCTTGATCGGCGATCGAAACGGTTCGATTAAGTGTTGTTAATTTCGCAAAGGACATTCCACAATAAAATATTTTATGAGCGCTTCGAACCGTCGATGAGATCCTGGATCATATTCTCCATGCAGAGATACTTAAGATTCTCTGCGGCATAGCGCTTGCAAGTGATTTATCGTTGTGTGGTATTATTTTGCATTAATGTCATCAAAGGATAAAGCCCTTTTGTTTTCGCTCCAGCATTATTGGCCATCAACATTGTAGGTATTTTTTTAAAATACTTATACAGTAGAAGAATACCCAACAGCTACTCGTTTGTACCTTCAAACTTCTTTCGTATAGCATTTTTCTTTATCTTATTGTTAAACCTATCTGAAAAGCTTACGGTCCCGGAAATCCTTTCCAAATATTTCAAATTCCATCGTACACTAACCCACACAATAGGCAGCCAATAATTACATCGCTCACCACTGAACATTCCCGCCCCATCGGAAGTTACCGTTCCAGACGATTCAAACCTCTCTGCTCTGCTCGCCCTCGATACTCGATTCAAAGCAACCGTACCGCACCACCAGAGAACTGTATGACATCAACCCACTGCGCGATTATCGAACCAAAACCTCTAACCTTGGCCACTTTCAAACCGTCCGAAGCAGGCAGGCGCGAGCTTCGACTCCTAAGCTCCCAGTGTCCCCAGACCCGTGCCCTGATTTTGAGACCTTCACGCACCCGCGTTTCCTTTTTTTTTGGATCCACTCCCTTCACAGCAAAACGCGCCAATCCATCACGCAACCAACCAGTCAGCCTGCCCCTTCCTAAGTATACATAAACGGCACGTGCTGCAGTGACCGCCCAAAAACCCTCTCGACTGCTGCAAGAAATTGTGGCACACACACACATATCAGTAGAGAGCTTTCGATTAAAAATCGAGCGCTTGGGAGCGTCTCAAGATCAATAAACCAAACGCCGAAAAAAGAGCGGATTTAGATTGGCTCACACCCAACAGGCTTGCGATGCTGTGGTGCCTTACCCTCGATTTTTACTGTAATGCTGCTTGGAACAGCCGAATATGTGCAACATACACACACACCCATACCTCCCTGCCTGCTGCACAACATAAGGCACACGCTCGCACGCCCAAATGCGCAAAACTCGGGGTACTTGGTCGTTTCTTGGTTTGCTTAACAACCGTTACGTGTTTTGCGTTGGCAAAGCGTGGCTGCTCAGGATTCGGTGCGGAGTGGTTGTGTTGGTGTTGGTGGCAGTAGATCAATTAGCACCCCACCCAAAATTAACAACATGGCTAATTCCACCCAACAAACAGCCGGTGGCGGGGGAGAGGAGAGCATTTGGAACGATGGAAATGGTATGCAACCTTTGGCAAGCTGCATGCATGCTGCTGCTGCTGCCGCTCAAAGCAGTTTGGACAGTTTGCTGTACACCGTGAGGTAGCGGAATGTATGTCTGACTCTGACTGTGTTTATGTGTGTGTGTGTGTGTGTGTGTGTGTGTGTGTGTGTGTCTGTGTGTGATGTTTGTTAATGGAAAAGAGGTCGATCGAATCAAAATAAAATCATCCACTCGAAAGCCAAAGGGACCGAGCAAACAATCGATACATTGTGAGAGCAATTGTTCGTAACGCAAGTCTCGCAAACAGTTGTTGTTTGTTGTTTCATAGGAGGGCGCCTAACACTTAACCCAACTGTTGCGACGATTGGAGCAATCGGGGTACACTTTTAGAAGGAAAATAAAACCATCCACCGAAAGGGCCTATTGGGGCGGAGGAGCTCCAAAAGTCCCAAAAACTAACCGCACAAAGGGTACAAGTACTAGAGATAGAAATTATAACATCACTCCCAAATAAACGACCACCCCAAACGAAGCTAATTCAATCAAACGACATAAGCCACCAGCTCTAATGACGCTTGATGCAACACCTTCACGCCTGGACCGAATAACCACGGAGTCAGGCTGAGTATTGTTTTCGGCATGATTGTGCAGCTGGAATTCGGTCCTAAAGGTCGTTCCGACGCGCTTTTTTTTGTTTTCTGGTTTCGTTTCGTTTCAATTCAACGAGCCCAGTACTCACTCAATCATAACGTTTGTTTGTTTGTACACCACTTTTTTTACTGTTGGTAGACGTGCTGTTAACGCAAACGCCGTACACATAACCCGGTGGTTTTTAAAACCGCGTATAAGGAAGCGTAACCGTTTGATTTCCTTCCGGTGCACTAAATTAATGTGCTGCGGCTTTAATGGCTACTTCCAAATTTATTCACACTTGCTTAATGTGTTTTGCTGCAAAGTTTTAAAGGTAGTTTCGTTAACATGGAAGTTCCTTTTTATTCATTCTATCTTCGATGAAGTCAGTCAGAAAAAGTGTTCCTGTCTGTTTCTTGTAAACTCCCTTCACAGAGTCAGCACAATCGTATATGCTTTATAGTAGGTCAGTTTATGTCTACCAACTCCTCTCTTTCCCTGTTTTTTACCACCAATTTCCAATTTGTAAAATTACAGTATTTTTTGTGCCACGGCCATTCGACTTTTGTTGTGGCCATTTCATTTCTTACTTCAAGAAACGGCCCTTTTCTTGCTTCGCATGATGTTTGTTCCATGGCTTCCAGATGATACAAGCGCCTTTGTAGTTGCAGATATCAACAGCATGATTTCACGATACCATTGAAAATTGGCCACAAACAGAAGCACCAGCAGCAGCAGCAGCAGTCTATGCGCCCCGACCAAAAGAGGGGTTCGTCGTCTATGCGGTCGGTTGAGTTTTGCGTTTCTTTACGGTACGATGCTTCTTATACCCCGTGCTCCAGAGACGTGCGGTTTCTTGCGCACAGCACACGTGAAAACAGCAAAAAAAACTTTAAAGCGCTCTTGCTCCCCCTCGGTGGGAGAGATTTTGTTCCCCAAGGTCCGGGATTTAGGAGTTCTTAATTCAGCTGAAACAACACAGTAACCTTGAGAAGGTTGTTGAGTAATCCGGCACCGGGGTTCCCAAGCAGCGCTGCAGCAATTGCATCGTGACAGGTCAATTTATGGTGAACTTTCGTTTCATTTAACGCTCAAAGTTTGCAGTCGTAAACATACGTTTTGTGGAAAACTCCACCCCATTTCGTTACGCAGCTTTTTCAAGCCTGTACGTGTCTGTTGTTGGTTGTGTATCGTGGAAAGCAGAAATTTACGGTGCACCAAATAAATATAATATTCCCAATAAATAAAGTACTTTAATTGATTCTTGTTTTTGCATAAACTTAATTTCCATCGCCCTTCAATACACCCTGCGCTCTTTTCCCTTAATCCCTTCATCATCCCCCACACAAAAGCTTACATTTTCTTTTTCCTTTAGTCAATCCCCAACCAACCAACCACTTCCTTCGATTTCGATTTCCCTACGCGGCCACATTCATTGTCCTAAGAATAAACGCCACGATTGCACGACAAGGCGACTCGCATTCGGGTTGCCCCTTCTTCTTCTGCACTACCTTTTGTAGTATCATAAATATTGATCGTCCGACGGATGCATCGAGAGCACGGTCGTAGCAGCGCACGGCGAATCGTATCAGATGTTATTTATGTTGTAATACAATAGCTAAACATCATAGACTGATCGTAGGAAGTAAAAAAAAAACAAAACAAAAAAACATGACGACGAAACGACCGTACGCACGAAATGCAAACACACCCCACCACGTAACGCATCTCCCTTTTTAGTAACCGAACGGGGGCTCTCGGTCGCTGCTGTTGAATCCAATCGCTTCCATTGCAGACCCTTTTTTAAGACGACGAATAAGGCAAGAATGTTAATAACTCTTTTGCACCGAACATAAAGCGCAGCAATTCGAATACATCGATTAAGACACGGAGACGCGACACACACACGATTGAAACCACTCTGCTAGCTCGGTCGGTTCTTAGAGGCGCACACGAGTCCATCTTCTGCTCGCTTTTCCTATACACACACACGCGCCCTGCGTACAATGAAGCTGTAAATCCTGCAATGCTTCCAACACTGTCGTGTCGCTTTTTGCCGTCTTTTGCATTTTACAGAATCATTTATAGACTTCTGGTTGAACTCAACTATTACCACTTTGGGTGCTGGCGAGAGTGTGGTAGCCGGTCCCAAGCGATTAAGAACGAAATGGAAATGGCTAATCTTTATTCATAGCTACAGATTTTCCATTTCAATTGGGTTTATTTCTTCGTGATAAAGTTTACCCGGAGGGGTTCGTCGCTTACTTCTTCGATGGCCAGAGGAAGCGGTGGCAGAATTCGCAGAGAGTAAGTACTGCCTGATAGTACTAATTGGTCGCTGTCGAGCACATATTTCTCTGTATAAATAAGGATTTCGCCCCTTTACCGACCAAACGAGCCAGCTTGCAACTCGCCGTAAGCTAAACCTTCCAAAGGATCACGCACAAGTCGTGCGTGTTTAGGGCAAAAGAATCCAAGCTGTCACTGGTCGAAATTCTTTAAATTCAACTGTCAATACAAGACCCCCAACGGATGATAAATCGTTCAATTGAAAGTGTTTTCAAAGAGTAGCAAATGTGGCTCAAGCCCGTTTTCCTCCAATACATCAAATCCGTCTGAATACACAATACTGCCTACTTTGTACGCGATGGATAATTGCCACGACGGATGTCTCGATCGTCTCGAACGTCTCGCCCCCAACCATTTATTTTGTATTTTTCGTCGATCAATAAATTCTGCACCCAGACACTTGTTTTGCATTTCAATAAACCATTGCATCGATTCCTCGTACCCATACGCACTCCCATACGCACATTGCGGTGCGAGTTTATTTCCATACCTTCATAAATTGCTATCAATCGGCAGAACCATAGGAAAAGGACTGCTCGATCGATCGCTGCAGTAAGCATTTTCTCGTTCTTTTTTCCCCCATCAAGTATCATATTTCAACAAACTAATGTTTTCGTTTCTTTTTCTTCTCCAGCAGCGCACCACGTACCTGCAATGCAGAATCGTTAGGGGAAACAGACAGATACACGATCGATTTGTCGGAAACCGCCGGTTGCGTTTGCGATCTGCTAATGATTGGTAGCTCGGTACGATCGAAGAGGCGTGATCCAAACACCCTAAGCAACGATCCTTTATCATCTCTGTCTGCCCAGCGAAGCGTGCTACACATCGATTTTTGCATTCTCTGTCTCTGCGTCCGCGCCTCGTGTTCTCGCACGTCTGTACGGCAGTAATCAAAACAACATTTTAATTAGAAATTAATAAATTACGACCAGCCCGCCGATATCGCTATCCAGTGGCGACGAAGCGACCAAAGAAGCAACAGAAAAGGCGGCTGCATCGTAACGCTCCTTCCTTTTTGCGCTTCCTCTTTTACTGCACGCACGTGCATCGCTGGCCTTCCCGTGTGCGATCGTTGACACGATGAGATCGCACATTCCTGCGCACTGCATGGATCGCGAGCCAACCTTCAAGGACATGTGTGTGTGGATGTGCTCGTATCCCGCGGAGAAAATCATGCTGATTAAACTCACTAGCACTGCACTTTGCCAGCGGGCGAAACAGCGATGAGGGACACACCATAAGCGTTACTTCACGGTGTGTCACAGTGTACGCGTGAAAGCTACTCACCACTGTAGTATGCCTGTGAAAAAGAGCGTGCCTAAAGGCGCACGGTTCGAACTCACCACACTCACGGGCCTCGAAACAGGCCATTCACTTTTTCTCGCACGTTGCTTCACATCGCGCGTGAATGAACAGTCTCGATAGGCGCCTAAATGTATACTATTTCGTGCACAGTGCGTCGTGCGTACTGCGTTGTGTGAAGTGGAGTAAATATTACTCCATAACCGTCTCTGGAGCGGTTCCGTGCTGAAGTCGTCAGCCCGAACGACTTAATAACATGTCCGTCGTGGGTTCAAACCTCGTATGGACTGTCCCTCCTAAGCAAAGAATTGAACCTGGTACTGAAACGTGGTACTGAATAAGTCGCGAAAGCCTGAATAGACCGTCATGTCCACGTAACATTCGCCAAGTAGTAGTAGTAGTAGTAGTAGTAACTGCCTCTCTAGGACAATGAATTGATATTTTATTGCATGATTATTATCTATAAGGAAGATCAAATTGCATAATTACACTGAATTTGGTAAGATTCTCACATCATACTGAAAACACGTCACCATTCGATCTTGTTCATCGTACACATAGAACTCAACGGCAGCTGTAACCAACGGAATGATTGACAAGGGGCTTGATGTATACGTGCTTATAATCAAATCTCCTTGACGGAAAGGACACATGCTACCAATAACCCACTCACACCCATTTTCTTTTTCTGGCACGATCGGGAATGGTGCAGTAACACCGAGGGCAATTATGATACGATCGTAACGAAGCGTCTGAATGTCGAATGCTAAAAGTTAAAGCTAAAGTTAATTTCTAGGACTTGCAGTTAGGTACAACATACACTTACGAGCTTCATAAACCATCGTCATAGTTCCTCCTTCAACGCCTCGTACGAAGTCACACGGCATCTCGGAACATCCAGCAATAGACACGATCGCTGGAGGAGGCACTCCGTTTGAACAGGAGCGAACCTGAATGCCTTCCGTGAGCATTACACAACCAATAAGAGCTAACAAAATGATGGCATTGGCGAATTGACCCATTTTAAACCGTTGCTCTACCAAATATAACAATCAAATCTTTAGAAAGGCACTATATAAAAGAACGTCAACACGTTTCTAAATACGCTTAAACCGAATAAGGTGTATTTATACCCCAAATCAAGCATCATACTTTTTCTGTTTCTTATTCTTTCATTATCTAATCTAGCCGTTTTTGCAAATAACCTGTGGAATACTGCCTTCACGATTACAGATTCACAAGGGAAATTACTTCGATAAAGGTGCTTCCCAATGGTTTATTGCTCTTATCGCATAATAATGATAAAATTAGAAATAGAAATAAAAAAGAAAGCGAGTGATGTTTATGTCCCGTTAATTGGTTTATGGTGTCGATCAGAAGATAAAGCTGTTTGACAAATTTATTGAAGAGTAGGTCAGGTTTTTTCCCCAGTTTTATAGATTTGTTGGGCATGGGCATATTAAACACCAAGTACCGTCATTGCTGTGGCCCGAGGTGTTGCTAGGATCTCGTGACCAACACAGGAATGAAGATGCTATTCCGTCTTATTCTAATAATGCTATTATTGTACTACCCATTGTATTATCCCATGTTCATAACAATTCGTATTTTTGCTTGCAATATATGAAGTATTGCCCTTTATATAATCGCAATATAACTTCAGTATGGTAGATTACAAATAAACTCTTCCCCATTTACTAATGATTACTCTACAAAATTGCTCCCGATAAGTGTTTACTTCTAATCACGGACTAATACAGCATTTTAAAACCAAATAAAAAAGAAAGCGAACATCGTTTATCACTCGTTAATTGGTGTATGATGCTGTTAAGGTTTATTTGATAAGATAACACTCTCATCAACCAATTGAAGAAAAGCTGCCGTTTAGAGTTTTGCACGTCCACCACTCAATCCACGATATGATCATGTACACAGATGAGGATCTCACTATTACTATTCCACTTCTCAATTAAGCGTTTCGAACAAGCACCTCCGTCCATATTAATGTGTTCTTTTTGATACGATGTTCCTTGTTCCAGCATAAGTAATCACCCCAAACTAACATAAGTTATAAACACATCTATTGTCATCTACTTAAGCTTCTCAAAATTAATAAAAAATGGCAAATAACACGGGCAAAGCTTAATTTACTACCACACCATTGATTTCACTCCATTTCAAGCATTATTTGTAGCTTACTTTCGTGCCTCAAGCGAATAAAAGGGTAAACACCGTACTTTATAACATGCCAGAAGCAAGCGTTCGATGGTACTCTTTGCAAGATTTTTAATTTATCGATTACTTCCTTCACCGAACTATACAATCGCTTTAAGGTATCTTAATTTGACGTAATATACGGCACCACCCCGGAGAACTGAATGAAATCTTACTGCTGAATTTCCCTTTCGGGACTGCTGCATGCCCCCAAACGCTACACAACTGACCACAGGAACCAAACAAATCGCACAAAATTAAACAACGAAATGCAGAAACTTCCCCCTTTTTTCTCTTCTCTCGCTAACGACCCAAACGACAAACAAACGAGCGACAAATCCGCCCCGATGGCGGTTAATCCTATAAGGACCAAACCATCCACGAACCACGAAGCCAGGGTAGCTGCTTCTCTGCACCCAAACCCAATTTTAATCACGTAAAGCTGTCGAAAAGCGCGCACTATTTATTGGACGATCGATGAGCAGCATAAAAGGGCTCGCGCGCTGCATGATGCCACACACGGATCCGCGATCCGAACGCACACGTGCTGGAGGAGTTTATTCGCCCGCGTTAGATTTGCACACCAAGCAAACAAACAAACAAACAAAAAGAGAGACCAATGCGAAACCGGTACGCCGTAGTTCAATGGTACCGTCGTGTGCGCTGATTTATATGCTCGCCAACGACGCCTAAGCCCAGAAGGAGAACGTTGGGCGTGCTGGGATTGAAAAATCGAAATTTAATTTGCCCGTACTCCCGGTACGCGATCGTTTTCGGCGTTTGTTGGCGTCTGTGTGCGATACACATTGTACGATTGCCCGAGGCGAACAAATGAGAGCCAATTTTCTGCATCAAGGTTTGGTCAAATTAAAATCCATATTAGACCGTTCCGAAACAGAAAGCGAAACAGAGCGCTCGCAACGGGCGTGTAGTGTACAAGGGAATCAATTAGGCTGCAGTTCAGGAAGCGATAAAATGTCCAAAAAAAAGGTAACCATTATTTATTTCCTGCATTGAGAAACGCTCAGATTCAGGGGTGGCGCGTTATGCCATGGATTTGGAAAACAACCGCGATCGAACAGATTACCGACGTAGGAGTTTAACAAATGACACCGTCCAGCATTTGATTCCATATCTAGAAGGCAATTCGTACGCGCTAAATGTCCTGCTGCAGTTGGGAAGGCTGATCGATGGGGCTCAATTTGCATGAATTTGGAGCAGCTGCAACAAGAGCAGACACGAATGCAGTTCACGTTCCGTTGCCGTTGATAAATTTTATTGCGTTTGTGATTAATTTTTCTCATGCATTTCAAATGATTTAAATTGGACGACGAACCGAAGTGTACAACCGCAACCGTGACTCACGCGACACGTTTCAGGCGTGAATTCTTTCAAACGAAAGTTCAATTTTTGGTAAATTTTGGATGCGCCTAAATGTAGGCAGCGCATCGAGCTCCCCGAAACAGGGGTTACTGTACTGTAAATTGTTTTTAATGTAAACCACTTTATCAAGATTGCAGGTTTATTTTATGATGCAATTTGTTTATAGGATCAATTCAAAGTGCGATACGTGTGAAAGCTGCTTAAGCATAAATGCATAAATGCACTCCCTCAGAGGCACTACAAAATATGCAAGCTTTATGGTGCCCGGTGCTTCTGCCAATCCTTCACACCCATTAACCCGCGTGCAGCTGTGAATACGCTCGTAAATCAATAAACTAAACTCCTCCCCTTTACTGTGTCACAATGTTGCAAACAAACGGGCGCGTACAGAGCTGTCCAGTACGATCAGTTTGCTATCGATCCACCATTAAACGGTTATCAGCCTCGGCTCTACACACCTTACAACTCTTCTATTCAGCGCATTCAAAACGATCGCAATTAGGCGTCATTAGAACCGATTTTTTATGACCATCATTTTACCATTAGCGTCGGTAGGTAGTCCGTTGTAAAGAAGGGTGAACATGTGCTGTCAATCCCGTGCAGGAAGCTCCATGCCAGAATGCATTGTGTTCCGTTAGCAAAGATAACAAAGCGGAGGGATTACTCTGGCTGGATAAGAGTGGATGACCGGGTTGGATTTCCCGGGCGATGTTTGTCTCGTGCAAGATAATGGCTTCCAGGTATTATGCAATTCAATATCGTTTGTCATCCCATTTAATGTGAAAGCACATTAGATGGAAGCTTTTTTTATTTTAACTATATTTTACCTTCAATGTCTTACGAGACCTCTGGACGATATAATTTGCAAATGACAACACAACAAGACTAGTCCCATACTGTCCAACATGAGCAGTGTACTTCGTTCGGGCGGAAGTGAAGTTCTTCTGATTGTACACCAATGATCTTGACATAGGTGGCCAAGTCGTGACTCACACGTCACCAGGGAGGCCACCCTTTACCAAACGTCCATTACGCTAACCTCGCTCGGCACGCTCGTTACAGTTACGGAGGATCACCGAGACCCATATCTTCCGACATTGACCGGGCACAATTTATGAATCATGCGTCACAAGTCACCGTGCAGCACTGACAGTCTTAAATTGTCAATAAGAATTTGGATCCGACATGACAGAACATGGTTGCGGAGGGAGTTCAACCAACGGCATTGGTTAAGCCTCTGAGCAATGCAGGCAATCATGCCCGTTGCAGTTTTGCTGCATCGGAAATTCGATACAGGAAAGGGCTTGGACACGTTGGCATTGTGCAACCCTAGCTACAATAATGAACAGCTTTGATTCCCTAGGTCGCTCTACTGTGTCATGACGAACGCTATCCTGTGCGTATGCCGAACCAACCCGCACAATGATACACAATGGTGCAAATTCAGGCGCAGTCTCTACGGGAATGTATGCAAGCGAATGTACAATAAATTCATACCGTTTGATTAGATTGTGCGGCAAACGAATGGAAATATACTGCAGCAAAATACACACCTGGGTTGATTTTGGAAGCACAAACAGTTCTTGGCAATTACACATTGAAATGGGAATGGAATATAACAAAGCATAATGTTAATATCTTTGCACTCGCGCATATCACGCGCTCTACAACGATTTCAGCAAGCATTCAAGATTAACGATTTCGCACAACCGCACAAAATGTCTTCTAACTACAGCCTCGTTTAACGGATAGCAACAACAACCGGCAATCATTATCGAACCATGTGCAAACGGGCCGTTATCACCGTCGACTTTTCGGTACAATCCGTTATCAAATCCGTTCTAACGACGAGTCCGTTATCGATTTTTTTTTCTCGAACCATATTGCACCATATTGTTAACGTCTTAGCTACTGAAACAAAGTAATACATGGTCGTTATCGTCTCTTAACATCATCACAATCGCAAACGACGTGGATTTTAGCGGATCGGTTTGCATATAAATTGAGCACCAACGGACCGTTTTATGAAGTCAAACCAACTCGCTCGAACCTGACAAACGGCGTAGACTAATTCTTATCAAAATGGTAAGACTCCTACCAATCGTTTTGGCTGTGCTCTGCGCCGGGTTCACCACCAGCGCGGCCACCTTGCGCGAAGAGTTCGATCAGCTACTCCCGTACCTCAACATGGAGCAGGTGCGTGCCATCTACAACCACTACATCCAGACGGACGCTCAAGTTGCCGAAATCTATTCCTACCTGCAAACCGAGGATGTCGATCGTGCCTGGGTAGTGCTCATCAGCCAGCCGGAACTGCGTACCATCACCGACTGGACGGAGGTGCGTGGGGTTAGCATTCGCGACTACCTGAACGGCATTGCGGCCATGCTTGGCCTGACGCCACTGGCCGCCACTCGCACCGTCGGCCAGAGTGCCCGGTCCTGGTCCGCCATGATGGAGGAGATTCGCGCCGTCAGCGATATTGATGGAGCTTACCAGCTCGCCCAACAGTTCATTGCTACGCCCGGCAGCGAGTTCGCCGAGCTGCACCACATGGTCGGCGAGCTGCACGACGTCTTCCACGAGGTGGCGGAGCATCCGGACGTGCTGCGCGTTTCGAGCCAGTTGCGTGCATTCGGTGTCGATGTCGACCGAATTCTGGAGGTGATCTACATGTTCTTCGGCTGGCACGATCACTAGATGTCGGGGTGGTAGAGAGGGAAAGCTCTAAGAATAGCTTTTCTCCACTCCTTTGCAGTCCATACCGAACAAGATCGAGCGATGCACAATAAACACACATAACGTTTTGTATGTAGTAGCATAACACAAACTGACTACTTTTTCCCCACGCTATATATCGTTCCGATCACGCTTGGGGGCGTGCTGGCAGTCTACCTCGCTTGACACGCTACAAACGTCAGCGCGCCAGCCCGAAAAGCGAAACGACAACCAAATCGTACTCGTTTATCAAACCCGTAGCTAATTGCTTGCGAGGGCTGCTTTCGCATAGGTCGCATAGGTATCTCCCCGCGCCTTTGGGCAAACCAACCAGCCAACCAACCAACCAACCAACCAACCAAATCCACTGACGCAGACGGCCGTTCCCCTTTGTGCGTCACGATTTGCATGGTGCGGTCCTAGGAAAAGGCCCTGGTCCGTTCGTGTGCACGATGGGTAGATTGATTTCTGATACCTCTGTTCTGGCACCTTGAGGGCACACACACACACACACACACACATCGTACGATCCCTTGGCGTGACTCAGCAAACGCAAACGCGCACCTACGTCAGCAGGATTCTTGCGCAGCACAGGATGGCCCGATCAGGATATCTTGATGGCTGCCGGTTTCAAGAAGGCGTTGGCGCACAATCCAAACAACCACCGAGCCGTGGACCGGCAATTCGTCACGGTGGCCCCGCGATCGTGGGCCGCACGTCTGCAGAGTGTTCTGGTTTCCGTCATTTCGTGATCCACGAATGATTGACTATGGACCATGACCGCCAAAGAGCTAGAGAGTGCTGGCGTACCAGGCAGCCGGGTATCGTCGATTCATGAAAGATTTCAGGCACGATGCCCAACGAACGAGTTGCGGGAGCTCTGGAATAATGTCTGTTTGTTCTAATCTTAGCCAGTTCCGAAGGGTGGCGAGGCGGTGTAGGTAGCCCTGCGTTGAGATATCATAAAAATCCATAAAAGCCAATGTTTCCCTGCGGCATTCCAGGCAAACAACAATGGAATTACTGGATGGTGCGCAAGCATTGCTAAAAGAGAAAGAAAACATTTCAGCCAACTTCTTGATACAGATTGACTACTTCATTTCTTCTTTGTTGAAGCAAAGAAACGCTATTCCTTCCAGAGAATATCGAAACAAAATCACGGAATTTATAATGCTTCTGTAATCTTCAAGGCATACCCCTTAACTTAAGAAAACACAGATAATGACACGTGCTCTAGATGCAATTCGTACCTGGAATTCGATCGAGTTCACACATGGCTAGAAGCAAACATATAGAAATACTCTCGAACGCCTTACTGTCCATACCTTACTGTCCAAGCGCACCAGACCCCGAACTAAAGGAACACCGGTCGGAACGGTGCCGACCCTTACGACCCCGCGCCGTCTTGTAACGATTTATTTAAAATAATAAAAACATAAAACTTGTGCCAACTTCATCAGAAGGCAGGACGCACAGCCGACGACGACGACGCAAACGCAAGATCAATAAACATGCAAAAGGCGCCTGACACACCCAAGGAAGTTGAGCGTTGACAGGACGGGGAGAGTGTGCGGGGCGGGCGGCGGCTTTCTTCCATTGCCACCAAGTCGGCTTGTGTCCAAGGGCGTCGTCGTGGGCAGCCGTGCCAGCAAAGGACACTGAACGGGGTTTGAATAAGGGCGATCGATAGGACCCGCTACTGACGTCGTTTGTGTGTGTTTTTTTTCATCTAAAGTTTGGTCTCAACGTTTCTGAGCCTCCACCAACGGGTCGTGAGCCAGCACCAGCGTGTTCGGTGGTGCTGTTTGCGGAATGGCGCACGCGGCCATACATACATATTGAATTATCCACTCAACTATCGAAGTGTAGTGAGTTATGCTAGGGTCGATAATTTATGTTTCATTGCTACGGTCAGTGTGACTCACTCTGGAGTTCGTTCGCTCTTTTCGGTTCCTCTCCTGCAAACGCCCATTCCAAACCGAGCTTTTGTCAACAAGCATCCCCCCAGCCCCTTAATCCAATGTTGGCCATTATTTCTTCAACGAAAACTTCAGCGAAACAGGTCCTCGAAACCATTGCGAAACGATGCCACCCGCCCGATAACCCTAAGAAGACTTGCCCTTTTTAAAAGAGGTCCGGAGCAAAAACTGTCCCTAACCCTCGCTGAAGCTATTTTTACTCCAATAGGTCCCCGTAGGTTATGCACATGCCACAGAGGGTCAAGCCGGGGTGATAGCGAATGGTCTTCTTGGGTAATTTATGGGCACAAAAGGGACTGCTTTTCTTATTGTAGAGCAAGCCACTAGACGCACAATTTGTACACACATTGCTTAAGAACTTTATCGCTTGCCAGAGGAAAAAAACGGGGGAAGATTCCGTGGGGTCCATCTACGACATTCCAAAAGAATCATGGAGGTTCAACCAGGGTCTTCATACTGCTAAGCGATATTATTGCGACCATCTTCATTCTACCGACCAAAATGAACTAACATGATCTACACACGCGCGTATATTGTTATTGGTTGGGCCACACCGTAAAGCTTACTGCAAGGAACTCCCCCAGTGTCTAAAAAAGACCTCTAATAAATCGACTCTCCTGCCCAGCCGGAGATGACAAAGCACGTAAAGCTGAATTCCATCATACTCTCGGGCTAATGTCACTTCTGCTACGATACGAAAATCCTGACCAGACCGAGACTATGAAGTCCTACAAGCACGCTCGTGTTCACATATCCTTGCGGGCGACATCTTTGTCTCGCGGGACTGCCCGAACGCCCCGACGGCGCCTCTCACCTTTGACTTCAATCAAAATGAAATTAATTAAATCCCCATACCGGACTGGGGACCATTGTTTCGCAAGCCCTCCGGCGACTTCGACCCGCACACGATGACCGTAGGCGGGAAACCCCTCGTATTTGCTCGGTAATATACGATGGCGACTATTATTTTATTGCATGTTTGCTTTTATTAACTTCTGCCTGAGCCGGGTGTGTGTGTGTGTTTGCAATGTTTATATGTTCACGATCCACCCCACCGCTGCCAGCAGCTGCCAAGCACACACAGTTCGCAGCGCGCCAAGTGTGCTAGATTGCATGATTAATCACTTTCGCCCGGACCCAACTTAACGTTGGCAAAACGATTAAAAAGCGTGCGGCCGCCCAGCAGTCCCCGTTTCCCGAAGGAATTTATGCGGTAAGGAGAGTTAGAGTTTCGAGTGAACACACGTACTGTACGTGTGTGCGCAACCAAGCGCAGGAGGGCTTTGTTGAGTGCCAGGATCGAGCGTGTCGGATCACAGGAAGCCGCCAGGCACTCGAAATATAATCCGAAACGCGGAAACCCGGGGAAGCTTTTAAGGGCCGGCTGTCATTTATCTTTTAAGCTTATTTTGTGCACCACACCCCTTGCGGGCGTGGGGAACACGGACAGTTCGTTGGCTGCCTGCGATCGAAAGTGTTTCCATTTCGGCACAGGGGCTGACATAATCCCTTCTAAGGGAATTCTGCCGTGGTGTGAAGTTAGCTTCAGTTCAGTGCAAAATATTGGAGCGGTTTTAAGTGTTTGAAATTCAATGTGGAACCTCGCTCGTTCTTTGTAAAAACACAGCCTTTTAGTTTCCGATCGACACGGGGTGCAAACGGGCACCTTTCTACTGCGCGAACGCGAAACAAAGACTCGATTGTCGCATTATTTGCTCATGTCACTACCCCATAATCTATAGCTTTGCATGCAAAATCGTTCGTACCCTTTGCCTCCCATGGTGCACGAGGAAAACCAGACAGGAGGGAAAACAAAACAACGCACACACACAGCGGGGCACATTTGCAAGTCTCCAAAAAACAAGTAGCGCACGCCAAAGGCGCCTTGAAGCGCAAGCGACGAACCCGCCTTGCACCACATGCCGGGGGTGAAAGCGTACAGAATACATTCCACACCGAAAAGGGAAATTGGCCGATAACGCGATATTTGTAGCGTGAAGCAGCAGCAGCAGCAACACAGTGGCCGGCTCGATTTGTTCTTATCCTCATTCCCGGAGGAGCGTTCCGGGCTTTGCGTTACCAAGGGCTATTCTCGGCGAACCGTCGACACTGCGTTGCAGGAGGTCCGGGTAACGATTTGGAATAAATAAACGCACGCATGCAACAACAACAAAACACACACACACACTGCAAACATGCCATCCCCATGTGACCTCAGGAATGCTCTTGTGCACTCGAGCAGCCACAATGAGATGGCTATTCTGGCGGTGAGCGGTTTTGTACGCTGTTTAACGCATATCATAAACGTCTTCTTTGAGGTTAATGGCAAGGATGGTCCGATAGTGTGTAATTAAATTTACCGCAGATAGCGAACGGGAACGCACAATCGACCAGTGTGGGGATCATTATTCTTCTACGCAAGAATGCAAATCGTCATGTGCAAATGGCAATAAAAGGAACGCAATTTCAGTACCAAAGGAAGACCACAAGGAACAACTCCCCGGAAAGAAGGGTTCACAGAGAGAGAAAGGGGTGCATCGAATCGAGAATGGTGCTGATTGAAAATAAAAGTCCTGCCATTTAATCCCCTCTTCAGAGGAGAGGACACCCCATCAACGCACTTCACCCGCGAGGGGAGAGATTGATTGCACCGATGACGGTGGTGGTGGCACTTGAGCAGGCGTCCGTGTATTGATCGATTCCTCGACATTAATACCAATCAGACGGTTTCGAATCCTGTTCGGAAGCTGGTTGATGTATCGAGAGACTATTCTTCACTGCACCAACGGACTCCAACCACCGCAGTAAATCTCGACGGAATAAAAGTATAATTCCAACATTAAATCAAGAAAAACGACATCCATTTACACCTCTCGGTGCTCGGTGTCTAGTGGGATACATCTTGCAAAAAAAAAGGGTTTCATGCAATCGAAATTACCATCACCATTGACAAAACGGTCGCCCAGGGACTGCATCTTCCGCTCTGGACAGGAACGTCAAACACAGCACTAGCTCCAGGACAAAGATCATCAAGATTACGTTCAATTGAGTCACCGGTTTATGTGTCTATTTGAACATGATTAATCAACACCCTTACAAGAGTCGGTGGACTATTCCTGGCGTCGATAGTAATTTGTAAAGTTCCCCTATACGATTCGCACCCTATTGCTGCTACAATTTAGTAGCATTCTTTGCGTGATCTTCTCCTTCTGCTCTTGCTGTACCCCGTCGACGTCCATCACGTACTTCGCCGCTCAAGAATACACTTCTTCTCCGCTCTCTTAATGAACTTCCATTATTTACACGTTGCCTGAAGCCGCCGCACACAACACTCCGTAACAAAAACTACCGACCCACTGGACGGGACACCAGGACACTCACTGGGAATTCAGATCAATCAGACTCAGGCTCCAAATGCATCCCTTGCTGCACACCGCGTCGATACAAGAGACGGCAAGGTCAATCGGTTTGCTGCCTGAAGGGGTTGTGTTTTTATTCTTTTTTGCCTGTTCCATGCATTCAAGACGTCAATATCAAAAGTCTTCCCGAGGGACTTTATGCACCGTGCTCCCTCTTGGTACACCTTTCCCCACAACCCCCCAGGTAAGCAGGGGAGTGCATTCAAGAAGGAGTGAGTGTTTTGTTCCCGTGTAGAAATTTTTAATGTCTATTGTAAATCCCACTTCAAAGCCGCTCGCTCCGTGGCACCAATCGATCCGTTCGATCCGCAAGCGGCGGATCCTGCCACCTTCCCCTGCTCGGTAACAAAACAGAAGGTTGCGCCCTTTTTAAAAGAATCAATCGACAATGCGCGATCAACGCGAGAAGGCGCACTGGATGATGAGGCGGCTTTGTTGCCCCAACGGGTTGCCCGTCCTGCCAGGATTAGCCTGCAGAAACAGGGGAGGGGTTTGGGAGTTTGGGTGGTGGAAAAATTGCTGATAAATGGTGAAAAATCATTCTCTCTCTCTCTCTCGCTCGCTCGTGAGTTGGGCGCACAAAGCCAACCACATTCAACGCGGGTGAGGAGCTGGAGTTGCAACCGGCACACACACGCTATTAGGGATATTTTTAAACCAGCGATAAAAATACTACCACCTCTACATACGCCCCGCACGCCAAGCTTCTTCCTCGCTGCATCAGAATGTGTGGTATGTTTTTATTGTGTCGCGAATGGTGGATCGCTTTCGCGCAACGCGAAATGGGCACTAATTTATCGCACATCGCTGTTTGCCTGTGTGCCGCGGAGGGGGTGGGGGTTTGGGGCCATCGGCCTTTTGGGGTAGCTTAGATCGTAGATAGCCCTCGTCATTCTATACCAAGCACAATTCTTAGCGATGTAGCTATCAAAAAAGGGGGGAGAATCGGAGGACGAAAGCCCTCGCGCGCTCACGCCAATAGAAGCGAACAATTTAATTAAGTACAATTAAACAATTTACATTACTGGTCGGCGTCTGTGTGTGTTGGGTGTGTCGATTCCGTGGCTCTGGAGTTGCCGACTGACACACCGATGCATCTTCAAAGTGTGGTTTATCGCGGATCGAATATCGTATACCGTGTGCGCACCGGTTTTGCGCGCGCTCGATAAAGGATTCTTCCCGCGCAAGAGGTAGTGGGCGCGCAATTCCCAGAACTGCTTCCACACTGCCGAAGGAAATCGAACCGATCGACAAAAAAAAGGGGAAGCCAACAAAACGAGAGGCAAGAATTTTCCGCACCGTTGTTGCGCCCTGTATCGCTATCCTATCTGTTTTTTTAAATACTTTTTGCCCCTTCTCCGTTCCGTCTAATTATTTATCTCACGGCAAAGATCTCAATCCCGGGGGCGCTTCCAATCTGTACTCGCTAAGTTGCTTACATTTGTAAGCTTAATTGCTGCGCCACAAGCTGCACTTACCCTCGGCGCACGCCTGCACACGCTTAGGCAAAGAATGTAGTGACAATAAATTACACGCTACTTGTCACCTTTCAGCCAAGCGCGCTTATCCACTCCTTGGTTGGGTTTGGTCGCGAAAAAAAGGGAACTCCCGTCTCACTCCCGCTTTCCTGTCCCGCTGTTGCTTGGCGAGCAATAAAATTCTTTGATTTATGTGCCTTCCCAAGCCAAGCGTTTCATCTTCATCTCTTTTACCCCGTTGTTTTCGTTCGCTGTTCACCGAAACGCATTTAAAGCGCAAATTATTGAGCATTGGGAAACCTAAACGGTTAAATGTGTGTGTTTAAAAAACCACACAAAATTGCAAACTTTCACTTTTCTTTTGCCAATCAAATAAATCACAAATCGATGATCGTGTACCATCGCCGATCACCCCGTAGCCGCAGAACACGAATATTGATTGGATTTTACGAGTATGGATGTAAAACGAGGTAACGTTCCTCCACTCTCGTCCATATACGAGGTTTCGTCGCTTGCTGTTCCCTTAATTTGGGACACCCCATTCGCCATCAATTCAACACTCATCTGCTTGGAAAGAATTCACCAAGGGTGGCGGCAGGAGGGTGTGTGTGCACTGCGCTTAGCATTATGATGAGTTTTTATTGCCTCTTGCGTCACCCAGGTGGCGTCTGGCGTGGCGACTGTCCTCATTTCCGAAAAGTTGTAGCAAAATTTCGTATTCAAATTGCGTAATACGTAAACGATTTGTAATAAGGTACAGTGAAACAAAAAAAAGTCCTGTAATTTCTATTTCAAATGTTGTTTTCTTTCGTTGTTGAGCACATTTGTTCGATGTGTTCAATCTGAATCATCCCAGACAACAAATATTATCTCATAGCCGTTTGCTTTCTTTGGCCGACACCTACCTACACAACCGCCCCGCGTATCGCTTACCTTGACCCAAGGTGATACGATTTTTAAATATGCAAATCTGGTTTTTCTCCTCCGGCTTAGCTGACCGGTTCGAGCTGCCGATAACATCCTGCTCACCTCCGAAAATGTCCCCAAACAACACGCGCGCACGCGTCATATGATGATTTCATCTACACGAATTTCCAACAACAAGCTCTACCGGTTCCTCCGGTGGCTACTGCAAACCTCCTCTCGTGTCTTTCACAGGTAACCCAGGTAACAGGTCCTATACATGGCCCAAATGGCATTGCATTTGACCTTACACTTTCATACACTGCTCGTTGCGCTCGTGCTGCTGACGGCTTGCGAACGCAATTTTCCCAAACCGGCTCACCAAGCTGCTGCTCCCCTGCTGCCCAAAAACCAATGAATGAGAGCGTTCGCCCTCCCTGTCCAGATGACCTGTCGGCCTTGTTTCGGTGCATTTGCATTGGCCCGTTTGGCAAGTGTTCGCCATTCGCCTGCAAACAACAATACACACACACGCTCACACCCCACAACCCCGCGATCGAGTTGATCATCAACTGCACAGGGTTTGTCCCACTCGGATGAGAAGACTTTCACGCCATGATGCGTTCAATCCATCGAGAAGTGAGCGAAGAGGAGAACAAAAAATCAAATCGACATGGGTGAACAGACGACGAACCTGCGTTGAAATGTTGCACGGTTGCGTTCAATGCCTGCAATCGACACAAAAAAGAGTGTTTAAATCATTATCACACTACAATCATCGTTCAGATGAAGTCAACTACAATCGTCAAATTATGTACATTGTTTTTTTTTTCTCGTTTTTTATAAAATGCGGGTCAATCGTATCTGTGGTGGTGTGTTGAAGTGATCGTCTGACATATGAATCACACGGTATGACCTTCTTCAATTATGGTACGGATTGGTGATGGTTTGCCTGTTTGCGCTACACACTTTCAATATTGACATTACCGGACTTCTACAATCTACCATAACAGATTCGCTTGAATTTTAGAGAATGAAATTAGCCCATCATTACTAACGAAAATTAACAAAAATTACTCAAATAGATGCTTAAATTCATCTAATGGTAATTACTCTGGTATATCTCAGTTTATTTTAATTACACTAGAGATATTAGGGCTTCACTAATATCATCCTAATCATTCCTCATTTTATCACGACATTCCTCATATTACGAGCTTGTTACATTGCTCTCACCAATATCGTGACGTTTTGAACGAAATCAACGTTATTACCACACCTGCCCATCATTAATACCCCCGCCATATGCACAACGTTCTCCGTAAATCCATAATTTTCTTTACGAAAAAAACACCCTAAACACGTAACGATGGCCCACATCGATAGAGCTGTGGCTTCTGCAAAGGTGGCCAGTTCAAAGAGGCATTTACCATCGACCACCTGAACTGAATGTACGGACAACACCGTCGATTGAAAATTACCCTCAATTATCTTAAACATCGACCAACACCTCACTGCATCCATCGTTGTGCTCAGGTGCAGGTTCGATAAGGAACAGATCACCAACCATGCACGATGGTAAGAGCGTTTTTACAACTCTATCCCCATCGCCAATACGCGTCAAATGAAAATATTAAACTCGAAAGCACGTGCCGATTGATTAGTGATCAAGCGAAATTGGGTTCGTGTCTTGGGCATCATTTAAATCACCAGCCTGTCCGGTTGGCAGTTGGCAGCAACACAGCGATAGGGCTGTTCAGCCTGCTTTTGCGTAACGCTAAGCCTATATGTAATTTGTTGGTAAACCAATTGGGGTGCAAACTAATTGAATCATCACGTGACGACGAACGGGGAAAAAGGCAAGCGACCATCAGGTTTAAAATTAAGGTGAAAGATATTTTTACTACTATAAATAAATACCAGCGTGGAAAAGATCCTAGAAAGGGAGATAATTTTTAGCCCCTTTTTTCGAACAGAAATTAGCTTGCCAGTTTTCCCGATGAAAATCACAACGCAATCGTTTGCTACAAAATGGACAGCATAAGCTCGAAGCTATAATTAGCGGAGAAAGTAATTTCAGTCAAACTTCCAAAGAGACACACGGAAACGCTGGGACCCACTGTCATCTGTTTCGCTGTACTGATGCGGCCCCGTCCCGATCGGCGTGGTGCATCGGTGCTTCAAGCGCGTAACACATTGTTATGTATGCACCACAATTCCAAACCCGACGGCACGTTAGTGGATCGGAAAAAGTTTGAAAATTGAAATTGATGGCCCAAAACAATCGATACGCTTTCCGAAAGGGTATCGAAAAGCAACCGCCGCCGCCACCCCACACAGCCCATCATTTCCGTGACGTGACTCGGGCAGGCCGTTTACCAAGCAGGCACCAGCGATTGCGGCATGGCCAACCGCACAAACTGCAACATCGCTTCGATTAATGCGGTTTTAATCGTTAGCCCTCCCCAGTGCACACACCAAACAAGGAAACCATTTTCAGTCGCTACACTTGGGAAAGGAAAACCGCGTCTCCGTAAACAGCACCCTTCAGCGAATGGAAATGTATGATCGAAAGGAAAGCAGCCACGCTGCGGCAGTTGATCGTGTTGGCAGTTGTGACGGGTTTTAGTGGAAAGATGACACGAGAGATACCCAAACCCTCAAACCGGTCTGTGTAAGTGTTGGTGATAGTGATTTGATAATGATACGGCGAGGGACTGGCGTTAATGAGCGTCAATATTTTCACCCCGATCGCAATCACACGATCACGTGTATTGTGTTGTGTCGCTGTGTCTGCATTTCCTGCCACCGTATATCACACCACGCTGCTGCTCGCCACGCTCGTTCAACTTTACAAAATTGCTATAAAACGCTCAACTGATTATGGAAAACGAATTATTAGGAGGGGAAGCTTTTTTCGGTTGCTTTACAGTCCTGCTGCGTTTGGCTCATTAAGTTGGCTCATTCCGAAGAAACAAAACCCATCCGCAACCCATCATGATAGGGGATCATAATTTGGATCTCCCAAAAATTGAGTGCCACTTTCGGTTTGGTTTCAGTTCGGATGCTTTGATGGAAGGTTTCTTGAGCAAGATACGGCTTCGGCAAACAAAACTGCAGCATAACAATGTAACTCTGTAACAGTTACAGTGAAGCACAAGTGCATGCGGCGGTGTAGGGCTCTGGCTGTAAATCATGCTCCAACAAGCGTGCCTGTCATAAAACCAGCTTATCATAGTGGTAACTTCCTTTTCTGGGAAGGTCTGCACGATAAAACAGGACAGTTTATTGTCTGCGTTTAGCTTGCGTGATTACAGATCGACAATTAACGAACGGTGACAGAAGGTGGCGATAAAATGATGACTTTAACGACCTTCAGGCCATGATTTCATAATTAATTATTCACAAAGGGAGTAGTGAATCAGTTTACAGTTTTGGAATGGCGAACAAGATAAAACTCGTTTTCACTACTCCAAAAGATCACTCAGTGCTCTGTTTCACTGTAACCCGATAGAACCATTTTCTGTTACGGACACAATAGGATCAACTATTTTGATTTGTTTAAGTAGCTCCAAGTAACGAAGTAACTATAATACCAGCTAACAAAAACCATGATTGTATTGAGAAAACACTGTCCAGTGGTTAGATAACATTTTCCTCCCGAGAGCTCTGCAATTGCCACCGAGCGCCACCGAGTTTGCCGATTTAAATCATCAGTCCGAATAATTGAGCAGATGTAAACGAAAGAGGAGGCTGCAGGAATCTCCCACACCGTCCCTCTGCACAGTAAAAGCAAAAGTAAATGTTAATTAAAACAACACAGCGTTTGGCTTTTCCAGACTGGTGCAGCAGCGGCAACAGCATCAGCGTTTTGGCGATTGTTTGGCGATCAGTCGTGCGAAATCAGTGTCCGATGAACCCTTCTCGCCGGGTTGCATGTTTTCCACCCGTGCGGTCAGACGACATCCGATCCCGAGTGCTTTGTGTGTTTCGTGTTTTTCCTACCCTCACTCATCCATTGCTTATCGCTTCTATTTCTTTGCGCTTACCACAGCGTCTAGTAGTTCCTGATAGCTGCTGGCCAGGTCCGGGGTGATGCTGTTTTAATCCTATTCGTTCCCCCGGGTTTACAGGTCATCGACACCGGGCGTCCACACATTTGCCTGTCTCGAAACTAGCCCCCGACACACCGACCAAGCCAAGTTCAAAGCAAATCGAAAGCCAATTAAATTTTCATCAAAACAGACAAAATGCAGCCCTTCAGGAAAGCGGGTGGTTGTAAATCAGTTTCTGGACCACTCTGGAGTGGGTGGCTGGCTGTGCACGGCCGTGCAAGCTTGTGCAGCACACCAGCAACACGAAACTTAACAACCAATACAACAAGAACACCTTTTGATAAGTCAACCCACGACGTGTCTGGGTGCCCGAGCGCTCTCCCACTGTGAGGCGGGCGGCTGGCTCTGGCTCTGGCAATCTGGCTCGCACGCCAAACGCACGCCTCAAGCGAACATTGAAGCCTCGTCGCGTTCGACGCAGAACAGCACACAATCGATGTTCGGGCGAGGCGAGGTATGTTGTTGTGGCGGGATATCGGGGAGGTGAAATTTCCTACCAAGATACGACGCCACTGATAAGACAGTGGCTTTGCGCGCGCGCGCGGGACGTTGTAACGTACGAATGTCCACACAGTACCTACGCCACCATTGCTTTCGCCCAGCAGATCTGACACGGGCGGGGCGCATATACGCACCGCGCCCGGAATAGATTCCATGTTTTCGTTTTCATTTGTCGCCCAACATGGTTTCGTGTTCTGTCAGACGTCTCTCCTGATTCTGATCCCCATTTTACTGGTGGGTTCTGTGGGAGTTGTGTGGCTAGAACTAACACGAGCGATACAACTCCTACTCGCAAGGCAAACGATTGCTGGGCGCCTGATTTTGTCACCCAACAGCGGACGGAGTAGTTGGCGATGGTTTTAAATACGTTCGTTACTGACTCGTGACTTGCGGATGTCCATCAGCGGGTGTCTTCAATCTAGCGCGCGCAGTTGCGCTGTCTTTCGATGTCAGCTTCTTTCATTCAATGATTAAATTCTGCCCGCTCGCACGCCCGCTCCAGATCTGTAATTTAACTCCCCATTCAAAACTCCAGAGGCTCGCATCTTCACGATCGTGTTCCACACCGAAACATGACAAAACACGACACCGCCTAGCCTAGTCATAAGCCTACTAATTGGCAACACTGATGCGCGCGCTTAGCTTTGACAAGCTCCGGTGGCTCCATCTGTCCGGTGCGCGATTCTACTGTCAATCATAGCGCACCGCTGTGCAGCGAGTGAAGTCTACTGTCCAGTCAACTAGATGCGCTCTTCTTGCCGCAGCAATTCGTTCCCTCTTTTACGCAAAGGAGAGATAATTCCCTGTGCCCGAGTCCATTGCCAGTCCGCTTTATCATCCCGGCGATTACAATCAAGCGAGCAAATCAGTACAACAAACCGGCACTAATTTGCTGTTGCGATATTTTAAGGCCCGTTTTCATGGCTATTAATCTCAACGGTAGTTAACTCTGCCGTCCTTAAAAGCGACACCGATGCCCTTCTTGCTTTTGGCGCAACTAGCCGGCTTCACCAGTGCAAGAACGACACAGAACTGGAGCGACCGTGGTGCGGGTGAAATCGTCTTTCAATGTGCGTGTCCACACTTAGCTGTGGCCTTGAAAGTGGAAAGCCCTTTAAACGCGATTCTATCGACACTTTGCTAACTGACACCGCGTGTATAAATAAAGCGGTTCGTCGCTTACCGCACCGCAACGATGGGCAAATTGGCCCCAAAACGCCCTTCTTTATCGTCAGTGAACCCCTCCACGCCACTCACTTTTATTTTGGTACCCACCGCAGACGGGGTGTAGGACGGAGGAGGCATGAAATATTGTCCATAATTAGCATTACAAATCTTCGCGTATGTAAAACACGCAACAAGCACACGTCCCTACGTCATGTTTGTGTACCTCACTCGAACCTACTGTACCCCGTGTATCGGCAAGAGAGGTACGGTTTGTTCGGTTCGGTCCATTTTTCTAGCTTACGCTGCCTCCCAATAATGAGAGGCCAATCGAACGAACGAATTAATATTCAATTTGAAACTGTTTATTAACCAGCAACTTACGGTAGCGCGAACACAAAAACATCTTACCGTCATAAGTTACCCGCGCGTTGGTATGTGCAGTCGCGTTGCGCAATTTTGTGCTGTTGAAATTGATTCAACGTTAAATATTCATGAAGACGAGCCCTTTACGAGCGGTGGTCGCGGTGAGTTACTGTTTTCAGTACAGTTCGGCTGCCACATTTCGGCCGAAGAGAACGTTTCACAAATAGTAGTAATGAATAAATATTTCGCTCCACAATTTGTTCACAGTTTAGCGAATGAAGCATCTTCGTATGAATCTTATGAATACTAAGATAATTAATTTTTAATTAAACTACATAAAATATGACGACAAAAGCACTACTGAAAACACTAATGGAATCACACTAATTAGCATAACAACACACGTTGAGTTTCGAAACGTTTAATCTTCCTCATCTATGTGAATGTTTGCCCTTTTTAGCACCATTTACCGATACAGATCTATCGATACAGATCATCTACCAAACCCCCCCCCCCCCCCTTTAAACTATTAATGAAAACTAATAGTTCATCTTCACAGCTCCGCGTCAATCTTCATCAGTGCTACCATTCATCCCACCTTCAAACCACAAGAGATCGATCGTTTGTACTAGCAGGAAAGAAAGAAAGGCTGCCATAAATTCCTCACATCATCTTCACCGCTCAGTCAAGTCGGCCTTGATCGAGCCCACACCAAGGAGGCTAGAGTGCACACTCACCTTCTCTCTATGCGCCATTGCGCTACACTTAATTATCTTTTGGAGCCGTTTGAATCACTGACAATTACGCGGGTGATCGCTGTCCGTTACGCTCGTTTAGAACACACGACGCCAGACACCACGATGCACCACCATCACCACCACCGACGGCGACGACACGGTTATGCTAATAAAACGCGACCCAATGCACCACCGCATGCGAAGGAGGGGTGGCTCTCACACTGCAACATTGTAACGCAAACGGCACAAGGCAATAGATCTATTATGGTGAGATGTCCGGTTGTACGGCTTTGAGTGCACCATCTAATGGATTTTCCATCTCGAGTGGATGATCCTTCAGCTGCAGGCCAGCACTACCTACCACAGTGTCGGCGCTCCGGCATGACACGTTCGGATCAAGTGTCGCATCGATTCCTCTGCCGCATGTCAATTTTATTTATTATCCTTCGACCGGCGGGAGGGATCGTGTGAAGTGTGTGGCACGTTCTTGCCGTAACAAAATATAACACCGGGTAGGTAAGCGACGAACCTTCGGGTGTTTTTTTTAGTACTCCCTTCTGTCAGGCTGCTTATGTCGAAGCAAAACAATGTCACACAGAGGGAGAAGGTCATAATACCGAGCCCAGTAGGATTGTTTAGGGAGTGCCAATGAAGCGTTTGCACATTTTTTCCGAACAAAACCCCGAAGGAATTCTGCTAATCGAGCTCATCGAAGTAATGTAACATGACCGAGAAGAGAAATAAAGCAAAGGAAAAGGTTACCTAGTACAGAAATATGTCTCGTATTGCAAGATAGATAAATTAAAATCACAAACGCTGCTTTCATTTATGAGTCAATTTGTGAAGAAAAGTTTGCACACATAACTGTGACTTGATTACCCCACTAACTTTGCCTAATCCGATTTACTTTATCCACAACCATCTCAACCAATGCAATCAAGTTCTACGGCCAGCGCAATAATACAAGCCGTAAATGGGAGAGATAATACCCATTTGAAAGTATTATACAACAGGTCTTGATATCGTTGCGATTTGGCATTAAAATGCAAACTACTACTACTACTAGCAGCCGGCCGCTAATCTGGGTGAGCCAGTGTGCCTGGCATTAAAGGGAAAGGAAGCTCACAGCTCACTGCACTCTTCTCTGGTGCTTCTCCTTCCCGGCCACGGTTGACGATTAATTCGTTCGCTAATAAACAATATGCAATTGAAGCGCGAGCGGGACCGGCTCGGTTCACTGTCGAACGCAAATGGATTCTTTATGGCGACAGGCCGGCAATGTAAGTTTGCTGCAAATTGCCAATTGAAAGCCAATCCTTCCTATGTTAGCCAAGTGTTGCCATGTGTATGCGTGTGCAAGCTGGCACAATCGACATGTCTTGTGACGCGTGTTGAGCCGCCGTTAATCAAATATGTGGTTCGAGATTTGTAGCATTTTTTTTCTTTATGCACCTGCTGTGAATGTTATGATCAAACTGGTACATGAAAGTTTATTCTGTTTACTGTCATTTATGACATAATGATTACTCTTTGTGTAGGCTTTAATTGTGCGCTTAATTAGTTCCAGTTGAGTAAGCGACGAACCTGCTCTTTGCTTGTTTTCATGAGGCACATTTTCCACTAAATATTTATTTACATCGATCTTCAATAGCTTCATTTCAATTTCACTCTCTCTCACACACATTCTCATTATATTTTACACGAAAAACCAATACCAAATCTGAATTCCGTTTAAACGATGCAGTTTGTTTCAATTACTTCGATGGTGCATAGTTGAAAGCCTGTTATCAATCGTTAGAAGAAAAGAACCATCGTTAAGCTACCTGATGGAGATGGAGAAATGGAAATGATTTCATACCATCGGCCACGCTAATATCAAGCTTCAGATGAAATACTAGAGAAGCTTACAAAGCACCTTCCAACGCGAGATTCTTGCGTTATATGTATAACCCACACAAGAGCCGTTTGGAAAGATCAGGCGCGCGCGCGCCGTCAATAGTAATTGCGATCGAAGCGCCACCGCTGTCGATAATAGCTGTTCCGCCTCCAAATTGGATCGCCGCTAATAGATACCCTCTTTGGCTTGGGCCGGCTTCCGAAAACGTTCCGCAATCACAGGCACCGTAAGCCGACCAAACGCTGCACAAATTTCCCTCCCTAGTGCACCAGCATTGCACCGGGGAGAAAGAATTCACCCTGAGCATAAACAAAGCGTACGATAGGAGCAGAAACAACAACAAAAAAACATTCGCCAATCACCCAGCATTGGCATCGTTTCCGTTGGCTGATTTTCCTCCCCGATTGAAAATGGCAGTGAGTGAGAGCGCAAATGAAGGCGCAAAACTCTCACTCAAAACCGCCCATTCCCGCACATCTCCATGCAACGGAAGCTGGCTCTCCGTGGGGGGGGGGGAGGGTGGTATCGAGATATTTAAATCGTTTTCTAAATGTAATGCTTTCAGCTCCAATTCCAAACTGTGGCTTATCGTGCGCTTTGTTGTCCGCTTCTGCCCGGTAAAATACATAAGAAGCGCAGGAGAAACTGCCCATGGAATGGTTTATGCCTCATGAGTCTCGCGCTGCTTCCGCGATGGTTTGTGTGATCTATATTATCGGCAAACGATGCGAAGAAAGGAGTGAGTGCGCCACAATTACTATGCTGGACAGTGGTAGGGAAACTGTTTGAAACTATTAGCGCTCCATTAGCGACCAAATAAATGTTGTGTGCATAGAAGCGGTGCTCATTGCTCACGTCTCACATAAGAGGACGCTCCGCGATCTACAAGCATAACCACATATGTGCACACACAACACACGTAATGGAAGTCGCCAATTTCGTCGAAAACGGAACATTTCGCCCCAATCGAGCGTTAAATTGACCGAACTGGAGTTCAAGAAGGAAGTGTAATCATAGCTGGGTGGGGCCGGAGACGAAGAACAAGAGAAGTGGCACGGGAACAATACACACATCGATAGAGACATCTTCGGCTGGCGGCGGTGTGGGGCTTTCTGTTGAGCAATCATTCGACACCTTCGTCGAACGTCGAGCGATGATTATGACATTTTCATGCATTAGGCTGAGTCAAGTGCCGCCTACGCATTTGCCTGCAGTGTGTGTTGCAGTAACACAGCGTACAGGTCACCTGTTTGAGAAGCTGCGACTCATTACAGCTGCCTCCTCCGTAGGTGTTTTGTATACAGCAGCCACACATCAGTGTGCTTGATGGTGTTCGTTCGGCTTCCGACGCTCATTCAAATCTTTCGCTGGCCTTGATGAGTAATACAAGAACGTGTGATATTGAAAAAAGATTGGAGTAGGTGGTTGGACAGGAGCTCCACACAACAGTATTTACGGTAGCGTATTACACAAATAAACATCTCAATGGCATCAAATCATTCCACGATGGGGGAGCTGTTTATGAAGTCACTTGAAGCAACGAAAAAACGAATCTATGACAACATTTCTCGTTGATATTAGAGGAATAAATATACAGTAATATTTCGAGAACATGATCATTTACGTCATATAAAGCCTGCCAAATCACGACATGGCGCGATTTAGATACTTCCCATCCAGAATGACACGCTCTAAGGGCGAATGACACGTTCCTCCCTCCACGCTAAACCGTATCGTAAATTTGTACAGCACAGAGAAAATTCCTTCCTGCTTTCAGAGCTAACAACACCACGCCACTTTTCGCAAGGTTAATGCCATTTTCTGCATAACGTGTCCCCCCAGCCGTGGCGATGTCGTTCGATTTAGGAAGCGATAAAATTTGGAATATTTCCCCCCGTGACATTCTCTAACGAGACAGTGCAGTCAACCCATCGGTTTTTGCTGTGCCGGAGGGCTGGCTAGTGAAATGAGTTTGTTGACCACATGCCAAGTCGTGAGCAGCACATTCGCCGTGTGTGCCATTCGGTGGTACTACATCGAGCGCGTTCCGTTACCTCATCGATATCCCATAAAGATCTGGATCTACACATTTCAATAAGCATGGTCCCGGGCTACAACGGAGAGTACAACACGTTGCAGAAGCAGGCTTGCTGATTTCCACCAGATCTAGACATTGTCACCAGAGATCGTTGTCACTGGACGGCGGCAAACGCTCAGGTGGTAATGTGGAGGTGAAGGTTTGTAAGAATTTGTAGCGGTAATCTGCCCGGTGAGTGTGAAGCAGAGAACAAAGCGATGTAACTATTCGGTGGAATTTGTTCCATTCACACTGATGTGCTGGTGAGCACCATCGACCCATTCGGTACATGTTCTGGGTGAGTAAAGGAATGTACCATTCTTCGATTGTTCTGAAAATACCTTACGCTTGGTTAAGCTTTCCTTGGTAGAGGCTCCTGCTGGAACAACTGTACAACTGATTAAAGCAAATATAATTAAGTCAAACAGTTGCTAAAGGCACAATAAACAAATCATTGATGGGTTCATTTTTCAGTCATATAAATAACTATAAGCGACATTTAACACGACATCTAAAGAACGATGGTCATGGCCGTGAAACGTACACCGAGAAGACGAAATGAGGCGTCATTCGTTACGCTTCTCGCCATCTCGATCTGACAGATCGCAGAACAGATTCAAGTACCGCCAGATCATGATGCTGGGACCACACACATTAATCGTATTCGCAACTGAAGATGGCGAGGAAAACCACACACACACGATCCATTTATGGACGTTCTGTAGAGCATTAGACGATCCTCTAGTCGGAGATTTTGTTTTTCCTCGGAAGGATCTAGTTTTCGAGCCATCGCATCATTTTCAAGTAGGAAAACATGCTACATGTCTCGTTTCAATCTATTGAAAAGGGTAACTTAAAACAACCCATGGGTGGTCTCGCTGGTGGATTTTATTTTCGCCCGGTTTATATCAAAGTCGAGACATTAGATTCAAGTTTCATGACGGTTTGAATGCTAGTTAGTTATCCTAACGATTGAAAAATGCATTTCATTAGTATCGACAAACAACGGCATCAAAAATAAACAACTCTACCCATCACAGCATGCACGATATCTTGAACGATCGATAAATATCAAACTCATCCATAAAACATTTCATAAACAAACATTCAATTAATGCCCGACTCCGATTGAAAGTCAAATGTAACACGATCTATTAAGAAAAACAAGTGAAAATGGAATATATCTCTTCGGTAGCTTTCATCGTGTTGTAAATAATCTGCGGCTACGATTTGAAAAGATTACACACATTTTCACACCTTTTTACTGCCACGAATGTTAAAGTGAAGAAGGCAACACCGAATTTCATTTGTTTCACAACCATTATGTGTGATTTTATCGCGAATGTCATGTTATTATTTCATGTTCAGTTTTTTTCGCTAACCTTCACCACCTGATGCGCTGAACATCTAATACAAATAATTTGATTTAATCAAACCCCCATTACCGGCAAATGATTCAGCAGCTTTTGCCTGCTCTACCATGCGCCCAGCCCAGCCCAGGAGTGCACATAAGGCGTAGTTGTTGTGTGCAGGCAAAAATAAACCACAAAGTGAAAAGCAATGAAAAGTGTCTGAAACATTCATAAAGCTGCCTTGTAACTATTTAGCCTTTTTTGCTGTTTTTGCTGCTACCGAGAGTTTTACTATTAACCCTCTGCTCTGGGGAGACAAGTGTTTCAGCGTTTGTGAGCCACGCTCCCGCGCCACGTTCATTTGTGGCGGCATACTTCGCGCACGGATGCTTCCATTCCTGCAACCGTCAACGAACACACTAAACTAACGAAAAATCCTCTACCATTTGCAGCGTGATGCGTGTGCATATTGGGCTGGCTGGATTTCGGAACCGCGCACCGGAAACACGTGTGTGGTGTGCTTGGGAACTTCGCTCCGCCAGCGGTGGAGCCTCATCACTAACGATCATAATTCGTTCGCGGCAGTACACGCACGCATCCACTCAGACACACAGAGCCACACACAACACAACACATTGCGGTCAGGTCGAGGGCCCACCAAATTCACATACCCGGGTGGCTTTCCCTTCGCATGATTATCCAACCAACCGCTCGGTCACGCCCTCTAACACCTTCTGTGCATTACACACACACTCAACACGATTCGTGATTATGTTTGCTTTTTCAGTAAAGTACTACCCCATTGCAGCAGCATCACACGGTTGTGAAGGTTCGATTGATAATGTTTCGAACTCATCTTTTCTGCTTAAATTAACAACCAGCTCGAATCAACTACATCTGTGCACGGTATTCAAATGCCACTCCCCACAGCAGCCACATCCACATGGTAAAGCAATAAACGGATGAATGGGCCAACCGGAAACGTCATACCTGACCCCCAAGTTCACAGCCCCTTTCCAAGGGGAGTTCATACTTTCACTTTCCTGGAAGCTCCAGCAAACGGCAGACGGATATGATGATGCTTAAGCGCTAAATGAACCCGATCTAATGATCTTTATGCGGAATGGAAATCGATTCAAATGTTTAGTACAGCCAAGCAAATTGCCAACGCTCGCTTCCACTTACCTTCGCTCCAGTTCGCGGTTCTTCCTACGCTTGTACGTGCCCGTGTGGCCCTTAATAGTCCGGTACAGCGACATCACCATCTTGAGCGCGTAGAGTGTTACTTTGCCCGCCTAACACAGCAGAACGATATGACGCTCTGGATAAGCGGCGCTTCCGACTTTCGAGCCTCCCGACGCTATTCTGCTACTTCGACGCTCGCACACTGCAAAGCGCTATCGCGTATCAAACTGTGGAGCACCAAATCACTACAAACTACCGAGCGAGATGCACACTTCCTAAGAGAACAACGAAACTTTGAGATCTTTTGTCGTACAAAAAGATTTCAAGATGTACTCTACGCACTTCTTTTTGCTTTCTTTTTCAACCACTTAGCGCACAGCGCTTTTCATTGCCACTAGTATGAACACACAAGCCGTAGGGCCACTAAGAATGAACTATTTTTTTTTAAAAAAGGAACACTTTTAAGAAAATAGATAGACTTCGCACAATAACCAAAGAAACTGAAAGAATAGAAACAAACTAATTACACTTATTTGAAACACTAACAATCAAAACACCTTTACGACACACAATGAAACACTACGAAGCAACAAAATGCAATCAATTGAACAAAGTACGCTCGCTGCTCGAAACAAGCAAACACGAGAGACCTCAATGCCAACGTGCAAGCGACGAACCTCCTCTTTACGCACTGAATTCGATGCCAATCGCGCAAAGCAACAGAGTTCAGTCTACACTGTCGTCAGTCAAGATCATAATTTCTGCCGCAGCCAACCCTTTTTTCACCGTTGCCAGTCAACGCTCACAGATTCTTGCACCTGTATTTGGCCTTTACGCAAAGCACTCTTCACACCATCGACCGTGTACACGTACACGCCCGCCAAACTATTTTGCTGTGATCCTGTTTTTGATTCGATGGGGGCTTTTTGTGTTTTATTCGTATTGTTCTTCAACCAGTCCTTGTCCATCGATCCGGTTTGCAACGCGAGCAGGGTTGACAATGGTACGAACGACCCTAAATATCCGATCCACATCCGCGATCCTCGATGACTGCAAATAAACAACGAAGAACGGAAGAATAAAATGAGCTGTTGTGTCGCCGGGTAGGATACGTTGAAGATGCAAAACATGGAGTGAGCAACATGGAGAGTGTAAAATTTTGCTTTGTCACTTCTTGTCCCGCTCGATCGGTAGGAAATGTTTGTATGATTACTACACATGACTAACTACTGATCACATCCTTTCCTAGTGATACTTCGCAGGCCTACACTTGGGGGAGAGGGTACATTAATTAATTGGATGGCATCTTTGAGAGCCGAGAAGAGAATAATAATTGCATCTAAAGGTAGTACGTCATAGTACACTGTCCGGTACAGAAGGAAGGCACCGTTAGTTTGCAAATTGAAAGTTAAACAGCAGTGAACAGTACTGATGCGGCGTATTTTGCTACCATTTATGATGTGGGACTTGATTAACGATCACTGCGACTCCTGCCAGTAGCTCGTTGGACTTTGACTTCAGCATTGTTAAGAAAGGTTTTCTATTTTCAACACGACTATAGCGTAATGGCTGCTGTCTCATGTCATTTGTCATAGAGATTCATCAAAAAATTATTATCACATTCTAGAATGTTTAGTCATGATTAGTATGATCAAGCAGTTATGATTATTGACTAGAACCCCATATCATTCTGTCGAGATCTGCACAAATATGGTGCAAAAGCAAAAACCTCCTTACGATTTCCAGTTCTTTAAATGTCAACAACAATTTTATTTAATTGCGTGTTGTTTTCTTCCCTTTTGAGATTCATAATTATCCTATTTTATTTTCATATGCTTTTCCTACCTTTGACATTTATGCTCAGTGAACAAAACCGCAGCAAAAGACGCACTACAAATTAATGGAGTGATGTTATTAAAACTAATCCTTACATTTCCATCACTTCGAAAATATGCGTAGATTTGTCTCCGCTCTTAATTGCTACACAAATCAAGGCAGGATTCGCTAGCCTACCAACCACCAGTAGGTTCAGGTGCGAACCAATTCATCAACCAGCGCTATCCGATCCGTCGTCTTGCAGGTGGTGTCCGGTAAGGTAAAGTTTGTTGAACTCTGAAACAAAACTACTTTCGAAATGACAGCAGCAAAAAAAAACAGCCCCATAGACCCTTGCTATCGTAACAAAGCGAGCAGAGTCAGTCAGTCAGTCAGTCGGTGGCAGCACTAGTGGCAAATCTAAACCACTTTCGTAACCATCTTGCTAGACGGGATTGTGATTTCAAGCCGAGCTCAAATGTCTGGTTTTACGAGCAGCATGGACACTTGGACGTGGACGTCATATTTTTCATACGGGGACCCCTTTGAAGCGAGATCGCTGAGGAGATGGTTGAAACGGAGGGGACACCGAAACAGGAAATGCCATTAAGAGAATCAACACAAACGTGTGGGCGGACCTCAGCACGTAGAGAGTAAGGAATGGTTTGGGGAACAACGATTCTGAAAATTGGGACTTTAAGATTCCAGTTGGTCCCTCAAAAATCCCACAAAAATCCCTCACATAAGATCTAATGATTCATATTTCAGGATTAAGCAACGTTGGGTGAAATATTTATGACTTTTGCTGTTACTAAGGCTCTATAAATTCCGTTGGAAATTACAAACGTTTGGAGCCTCAATATTGTCAACTCCTTAGAGACACTATCGGCCTCAAGAACGAAGCACTAGCTCGGTCCAACTCAAAACAGCATCATGCATATTTATGTCGATCTGAGCTCAAGCCTTCAAGTGTTTTTCTTCGCCTCGGCTTCTGCCCAACTCTGCCCACGAGACCCAACCCACCGCATCAGGAGGAAGTTCTTTCCATTCCACTGCAAGTGATTCTCATGACCTTACAACATCATCACCACCATCACCATCTTCTCCTTCAACTGCCCGCGATGCGATCGCGTCCACGTTGAAACGAGAGTAACAATTAAGCGCCTTGTAAGACATGACCTTCTCAAACATCCCAAGCACCGCGTGCTGGGGCCACTCCCGGGCCTTTGCCCTTACACCCCCCTCTTGTATCCGCGGTGCTGTCATCGCCTTCGTCCCCGGGGCTATCATTTTATATCGTCTCGAAATCGATATCGACGTGCGAATCGCCAGGCGAATGAGAAAATCGTTCAACCTATCAACATCCTATCGGCCAGCATCGAGCGCAGTGTGTGCAGTTAACAAGTATACAGCAAGGGGCCACAACTGTAAAAAAAGCCCCCGCACAACAACCCGCGATCCTCGTAGATGGCATACGAAATGGAGAACACATAAAAACGTAACAAAAAAATAAAACTGCTCCTCGCACCACTGCCCAAACTCTTGCTGCACCATCGTCCAACAGGTCAAAGCTTACCACCCTATGTCGTAGGGTCTCACACGGTTCTCGGGGCTGAAGAGAATCGTATCTTTGAAAAAAAAAGAAAACCTTGCGAATGTGTCGGAAGGGTGGCGTATCACGTACACCGATCGGTAACAATCACATCAGTGGACACTTTCAAACGACACATCTACGGCTACATGTGCCAGCTATAGGTGACACCGACCAACAGTGTGGCACAGAACGATTTGTTCCTAAGCGTTGGGGGAAGGGAGTGAGCTAAGAGCGCCACAAATGTTGTCCACCATTAAGAGAAAGATAAAGGACATGTTAGATTATTAGTATTCTATGAGAATTATGATCATGGGTCGTATGTTGCTATGCTTCGGTGTTGGGCGATGGTTAGAGAAGTAATGTTTAACAGAAGAGAGCTTAGCGTGGAGAAGGAAATGTAGCTCTATAAATCGCTTACAACAAGCTATAAAGCGTGTATTGATGTTTCTTCCATTTAGCACCACACTCCACCACACAGCACAGAGGGGATAAGTTGTGTATGGTCAGTTAGGGCGATGATGACAGCTGACACCTGTCGAATTAGAAGGACCAATTAAAAGACTGCGTGCCAGTAGCCATCAAACGGAGCAGAGTATATATCGCAAAAAACTCCAAAAATAGACAAGAGTTTAACTTGAACTCTACGCCAATGCTAGAACTCCATACTAGCCTTCCAGTGGAAATGTTCAACTAACCCCCACCGTGTGATCACCTGTCAGGGTGAAGATTTTGTCACACCCCATACGATAACCCCAGTGCCTCGCAGTACACAAACATACCAAACGCCGGGAGCAGTAAGCTTCGTACCTGCCGAACGACGCTCCAGCAGAAGAAGTAAAAACCCAAGCACGGGGACCCATCTACAATGCCAACTCGCAACATGTTGCAACCTGCCGTCCGTGTTGCCCAACACGGTGGGTCTCCCCCCACTGGACCGACGCTGGTAAAATTCCCATACGCTCCCTTCGTTCGACCCGATGTGTAAAAACCCCGTGGACAAACTGGTCCAATCGGTTCGGATTGCGTGAGCCCCTCTGTGCGTAGCACCGCAACCGTCCGACCGCTCCACGCTATCCCGGTGTGTGCGGAACTCACCTTGGACGGTACGATACCTCCCCGGGGCGGAATGTGGAACAAATGGTAGCTCGAAGGGATTTTCGAGCCGGTGCGCTGTCTTATCCGTCTACATAATCACACTGCGTGGAGGGATCAGAGGAGGGAGCGACCCGAACCACATCAGTCCCGAAACCGTTTGCCAGGGACGCACCATCTTGTGGCATTGTTTTGGCTTTTTTCGGCCCACATACACGTACAACAGCAACCACAAAAAACATCCAAACGTCCTTACTTTCGAACCGCCAAGAGACGAGAACCCCAGCCAGCCCGACTGCGCCCAATTCGTTCGATAATTTGTGTCAATTTTAGGTCATTCAGCGCCCGCGAAACAACGGCCCCTTTTGTTGATGGTTTTTTGATGACATTTTGGAGCAGATGAACCCGCAACCGGTGCGTTCCAATTAATGAGATTATTGTTCGAAGCTCGCCCGAAAGCGCAGCAAGGGCCCCGGACAAGACCCATTGATGAATTTCATACGTGTGGTGTGGCCTTACATGCCACCATGGCTGTTTGCCTTGCGTAATCGCCGCTCACACCAGCTCTTGCAATCGAAAATCGACGCTGGGATAATGTGTTTGTTTGATTTATGTTCGATGAGTTTTAATTTGATCATCACCAAACAAACCCTTCGCTGCATCGATCGACGACTCGTGTCGATCACTGTCGTCTTTATAATTGGCTGAATTCAATTTCGATAACTTCATTTGGGGTTTTTTTCCAGCACCCCAGCACCTTTGTGGTGAATCAACATTTTAGATCACACGTGCACAAGGTGAAGATGTGCGCTGGGACCAAAGCAACGCAGGGCACTGTTTTATCTCAAGCCTGACATACGGTGACGCATCGATTACTGCCCGGAAGGCGTTAGCACTTCGTGGCGACTCAATTTCCAGTACGGGGTTGGGCGGAGGGTAACATCCGCTCGGAAAATCCGCCTCACACCGCAGGGCCGCCGCTAGCGGCAAAACTACGATGCTGTTGCACAAACGCTCTCCTCGGCGGCTCGTTTGCGGTTAAATCGACACTCATCATCAACGACATTAGCACCGCCAGCCTGTGGCCTATACTGCTGCAGCATTGCAGCCGATGAACCGTGGCCCGAGCAACCAGACCCAGGAGGTTAAGGTGTGTTGGTTGTGCAAAAAAAAACAACCGAAAACAACCGAAAAGCAAAAGAAAAGCATCAAACACACACACACACCCGTACAACACAGCCGGCGCAAGGTTTAGACGCCGATTTTCCATTAATTAGTTTTAATTCTTCCATTTCGAGGCACATCGAAATGGCGTTACGTGGCCTTCAAACGGCGAAGCGTTTCCATGTCCGCCACAAATATCCGGCTCGCTAAAACCCAATTCCACGGTCTATCCATTTTGGTTGGGGCTTATCTAGAATTTATGGAGATGCAATTGCAAGCCAGAACTCTAAGGTTCGTCGTCTATGATTGTTGTTTTTTATTGCAGAAACATACATCAAGAAGATAAGCATTAGAATCCCCAAATTAGTGGTTAATTAAGCATACAATTAAATACTTCTAAAGCAAAACACAGCTCAGACCAGTACACTCCGTTGGAGGAAAAACTGTGCTAAAACTTTGCCACTTTTCCACCATCCTTCACGCGAATGCTAATATAAGGTCCGTTGCTTTTTTCTTGAAGGTCTTTCTGTTTGCTGTGGATGTCGATTTTATGTTTATTTATTTTCGCACACCCCAAACACTCTGAGTAGTACAAATTGACCTCGCCGGAGGTCAAAACTAACCGCCAGCGCAAGGAAAATGGCCCCACAGTATCACACCCAGTGTCACACCAGATTCGATGAATTGGAACGGCGTTTGGGTATAGAGGAGGAAGCGAGAGCCATCGTCTCACCCTTGTCTCTTATGTTTCGTCTCCCCCATTCCGGTTGTATAGTGTGACAGTGTGTGTGTGTGTGTGTTTTATATCGGTAATTGAAGCAAGGCGACAAACTTCGGTAGCTACATTTATTACCATTGTTGATTTATGGTGCTTGTGGCTCTGGTGCGGACTTCCTTCCTGCTCGAGCCGGTTCGGTACGAAACAGGCCCTCGGGCGGCACACACAAACACACAGAACACGGTGGTCATAGTTTGGTGGCGTTTAATTGTTGTGCCCTCCATAGCTTACGAACCACGAGGTACAAGCAATTCAAACGAGGATCTTTTCTAGAGCAAAACACGATTTTCCTCTTTGGGAGATCATTTCTTTCCCTTTTGATGGAGATAGTGCCTAATTTTGACTTCCTCAGCGGGCTATTTCAAGTAGGTTGTCAACTTCAAATACTTTAAATCCTTGTCAACACACCTCAAACATCCTTACACCAACTGCTCCACGCTTGGGGCGCGTGATATCACTTCACGCCTGCAGGTGCAACGGTGCAGCGCCTGTGCAGCTTTCGATCGCATTCCAAACCTCCAGAGGAAGCTCTAGCTCCTAGGCCCTTCGCAGCAATCCCCATCACAGGTTTCACACGACTCTGCTGCAACAGAGAGAGGTTGGGCAAACGCTGCTTTTAAATGCTTTCATTAAAAGCCACCCCATGCAGGCTGCACCCAGGTTGATGGCGGTGGGTCACCCCCCATAGACACACCGCGAAACAATAATGATCGGAAGACACCTCACCAGCAGAAAGGGGGCAAGTAGCAAAACATTCTTGCCCGCCAAGAGGGCACATTTTCTAGTGCACCCTCCTCCTCCCCGCAGTCCGCGTTCCAACCGAGCGGAACCCACGGAAAGCTGCCACCACCCACCGCCAGAACGGAGCGAGGTGGGAGCACTTGAGTCGCACGAAACTTGTCGAAGGATGATGATCGATTGGGTGTTTGGCGTGTGGTATGTGCGCGTTGACTTTGCAAAACACGCATCCCACCTCTCTCTCTCCCTCGCTCTCTCACCGTTCTCTTCTGTCACCCATTAGCGGACGGGGGTGCAATTTTCAATTTTCGGTTCGCAACCACCTTTCAAGGCGGTCGTGTCGTGAAAAATCAATCGCCCAGCCGCGCAAATGCACATGGAAAGTGAAGGTGCGCCCGAAAATGTTTCCAATGTTGGCCAAACTTGCCAAAAAGTACACAAATTGACAGGGCGGCTCACATATGGCCATTCGTGTGCTGCACACGCAAACCAGCCCCGTTTGCGGGTGGTGGCAATGGGAAGGTGTCTTTGTAAATGGAAAATACACAATACTCGGGGACCGCCACTCTTGCTAGATTTTGCTTTGTACGTACCCACACACACAAACACATACAGAGAGAGAGCGCATTTTGTCTACCGATCAATTAAATTGTACCACCATATGCCGATATGTGTGATGGCCATCAGCGTTCCTCAATCGATTGGCCGAACAGAACAAGCACAACGCACACACAACATGCCTATGAACCAACACAACAATCGTCGGTAATAAAGGCTGCAAAAAGAGAGCGAAAAAAATCAGGCAGAAGCCCCACATAATATGTAATCGCAAATGCAACTGCATACCCCCTCCCTGTGGGGCATGAAGACAGACACTCACCCACCCAACCACCGCAAGACACCTTGTGAAAAGGCTGAAGAAAACCGTCTACTCTTTTTTTTTCGCTACTTCTTCGGCTGGGTATCCCCTTTAACACGTCTGTCAGGTGGCTGATGCAGACCCGCGCATCCAATGCAAAAACCCATTCAAGCAAATCAGTCCAATCGCTGGAGCCGTTGCAATGCAAACTGTGGATGCAAAAAAAAACCTACAATCCAATACATTCTTTTCACCCAACGCAGGCCGATCGATTGCGACGCTCGACACGGTGTGGTCTTCTATTTTGAATGTTTGCCCAACGGTGCTCGATGGTGTCCAAAGCAAAGCCCCATTTTCGTAAGCGCCACACAAAAAATGAACGTCTGGCCATAGATATTGTATCGCGAAGGCAGGGGTGCTACAATGGTGCGAATGGTGAAGACAGAGCCCTCCCCCGGTTGGTACATTTTTACGATCGATTACTTTGCTAAATTAAATCAGTCATAATAATGCACGCTCTTGCTTACCTTCTAGTCGGAAGATGGAGAGGTGGGGAGGAGTGTTGGCTTTCCGTTTTCTATTCGAACTCCGCATCCAACGGAAGTATCGCTTGTAGCATTAACAGTTGAGGGACGGAAGTTTTCGATGTAAGTTTCGGTTGCAGTTTCGGGCTAACGGCTCGCGTATAAATTATCCTCACCACACGGAACACTTCATCACACACACAGAGAGAATGGATTGTGTATTGGCACGAACGAAGTAATAGCGGACCAAAACCGAAAGTGAACATCCTCAAAATTGCTACCAATATGGTTAGGTGTTCTCTGTCATGTACTAGTACTGTCACGCTCACTGCAAGAGGGAACACTTTTATAGACAATTACTCAGCAATAACAATGCAAACATTTCACAAAAATTAACTCCATTTACGAGTCACTTTACAGCACAAGAACTACATGTTACGATAGTGTTTGGCTGCACCATTTGCCACTGCAAAACTGTTTCACAACCAAGCAGGGATGGGTAACTTCCAAACGGCAACTGGGGATCGTCACGTTCCACTAAGCACCAGTTCAGCGCAAGCTTCTAAATCATACACACTCATCCAGCAAAACAACGCACGGTTCCAGATGGTATCGTCGCGGGGAACAGGAACACTTTGCAATCACACCGAAGAAGACGCGTGCAACGGGATCCACAATGTAGACAGTTCCTATCGGTACACGCGCAAAAATAGCCCACAAACTATCACGAGCTTAAAATCTTCTTCCCGCATACAAACCCCAAATATAGACACGGAGTTTTTTCTTCCGGTAAAAGCCGCTTTGTGACCCTTCTCGATTAAGGGGGGCTCGGTGCGCACCCAGGAACGTTCGCCAGAAAAAACTCGCCACGCGCCAGGACACAAGGGAGCAGTGCAAAACACACGACCGAACGCACCTCACGCGTTCACAGCAGCGGAATGGTTTGGGTTTTTCGGTACGAAACCGAGCGATGATCGATCGATCCGTGCGCGCGCGCGCGATCGTTCCACACACATCAGCACACCGGGGATCGTCGATTTTCGGTTGGGGGGGTTTTCGTCGACTTTCAACGTGCGCCTGCCTACTGCGTTGCGGGTTTGCGTTCCCCTACTATGAACTACTTCACTACGGCGGTAGTAAACGCTTGTACACGCTGCACGAGACCTACAACGAGACACAGAGAAAGAGAGAGAGAGGGGGAGATTCGGCCTGCAACCGAACGGAATCGGGTGGGGGAAAAGCCTTCGTCTACGAGGTGCGGTGGTACTTACCACCCAACCAACCAACCCACCTTTCGTTCACTAAGCAACCGTCGTCATCGTCTGGTAAATAATTTCTTTCTCCAAACGCGAACACGAATTTCGATCATACCCGCTAACTGCTGCTGTTGCTGGTGCTGCTGCTGCTAACCAGGCATAAGAAAACATTCCCGCGCCTTCACTTCCACACCGCACCAGGGCGGAGGCGGGAGCTCGTGACTCAATCGGTGTGACACGGGCCACTGCAGGAAGCTCTGTGTAAAGGAAGTAAACGAAACTTGATTGATAACTGGCTCCTTAAGTGAGATGGGAAAGGAAAGATCGTAAAGATCGGTGATCGAGTGCTTCTTGGTCCATTTTAAGAAGCTTGAAGACTGTGTTATTCGGGTGTCTGTATGATTTTGCACACAAACCATAGATCAGATTAGAAAAGTAATTTTAATCACTTCAAGCAATGGTTTAAGCGTTTGAGGTTCTTGGCAAAAGCTGTTTTTGTTTCCTGAAATGTTACTCTCATTCAGAGACATTCTCAATCATTGATCAATTCATTAGTCAATTTGATTTGCTCTATTTGACCAGGCTTAGTATCGTCAAATGATCTTCACAATAGGAGATGATGTTCTAAAAGCTCCACGCATCCAATGCATCATTATATCTCGCCAAAAGATAGCAATATTTAGCCACAACCATGTCCCAACCGGTCCCAAAACATCCAAGACAGGTTTGCCTGCCGGTTGACCCCGGCAGCATTATGTCACGCGAACGGCAACGCTTGCCGAATCTTGTTGGCATGCTTTCGCTACGCTAAACTTTGGCAAACCCTTCCCAGCACTCCAACTCCAGCCCAACCCCATCTCCCCCCTCCGAAAAGCCACTTTCTTGTGAATCTACAAATTATGCAAATAACAAAAAAACGCACAATTCGCACAATAACCACAGAGCCCCACAACCCCACAACCCAATCCCTCCTAATACACACCTAATAAAAAATGACACAACACTCCCGGCGGTACAACAATAATAATAGTAATGACTGGAGGAAGGCGTCGGGCGGGTGGAACTGGGTCAACTGCGGCAGCGGGGTGCGTACGAAATTTGTCGCGACTCCCCAAAAAAAAAAAGGTTACTTGACGCTCTATGCCTCTTCTTTTGGGGGAGATATTTGGCAAAATGAACATAAAAAAGCTCGTAAATTATTGCATCTCTACAGGTCGAAGGTCGAAGGCAGCTCATCCGACGAGGGCCATGTTACCGACGCGAGACAAATGGCTAATGCACGGCTCTCCTAGGTGGTGCGCACCAGGGGATGAACGAATTTACTTTGCAGATAAAACACGCCCAAAGATGAATGAGGCCGGACTGCAATCACTGCTGCTGCGGTTGTTGTAGTGGCGCAGTTGTGTAAGTAAGATGCACGCTGCAAAAGAAACACCCGAAATGAGTAAAAATGGCTAACCCGGATCTAAGTTGACGAATGTACCCACTCACTGATTGGAATCATTCTGCTCAAAACGGCTGCCCAAAAGGTGTTCCACCAGAGATTTGTCAATCACTTCTGGCCGCATTAGATCATCCTTTCTCCGCTTCGTTCGAACAGCTTCAAGATTTTTTTGTTTTTACTCGTGTCGTTCGATGTGACTTATTTTTAACAGAAAAAGGTCAACACGACAGTAGCAATCGGGGAGTGGAGAAGACAATACCGCTTTTTACGCTTTTACATCGGCGTTCGAAAAATGAAGCTGTACCGCTTAACCTTTCGCCAATCAAGAGGGAGCTCGTGCTCAAGGAGGTGCCCGATATCATCAGTAAACTTCAAACCTACCCAAAACGGTTCAGCGAAGTGTCGTCTTTTGGGAGTCGCCACCACGCCAAGTGGTCCACCAGCTCGCTCAGTAACTGTTATTTTTATAAAAATACAATGTGTTGTTTTAAAATTTGCACGAAAAGAAGCGTTTGCAGATTGAGGAATATCTCTCCCTTCAGTCACTGCCAACAGACATCTTCACTTTGCACAGGTTCGCACAGCTAGCAGTCTTTTATCAAACGATCTTTAACATCAAAATGTTGGCAAACGATGGACAGGGAATGTGTTTGCCCAAAAGCCAACGGCAAACACATTTCTCAATCGTTTGCCTCATGCAAACCGGCAAGTCGCCCGGTGCTAGAGATGTTGCGCGTTGTTTTCTCTCCTCTGCTTTTAATCGATTATCCGAATCCGCAGGAAAACCGTTTACATAATTATACCCCCCCATTCGGAAGGTGTCAGAAGAAAGGCAGCTCCAGCTTCTTGCGCTGTCGTTTAATGCCACCAGAAACGCCCGAAAGCGAAAGCGCTGATCGAAGAAACGCCGGAGAACACCCTGGATGATGATGATGATCATGATGATGATCGTGTTGCCACACCTTCCCGAACACGAAGCGTACGAACGGTTCGGGGCGCGCGGATGGGCACACCATCATCACCATCATCCTGGTCCTGGATGGCTGGACGATGATAATGATATGGATTTTTTGGGGCACGTTGTTTCATAAATATTCACCCGTTTGATTGATTCTAAACGGAGGCTGCTCCGTTCTTTTGGGTGGCTGGGTTCGCGTCAAGGTCGCAGCAGAAAGAAACTATGCGATAAGGGAATCGATTGCTGCAACACGCGGGAAAGTCTTGCAAAAGGGAGGCTTGGGCTGTGTCCCTGGAAGCACATTCCTATAGATGTATGGATTTAGTTTACTTTAGATGTTGAAACTAGGGTTGGGTTTCATGAATCTTTCGTTGAGATTCATTCATATGAATCTTCAGCGATGAGTGATTCGAATCTCGAGTCGAATCTTCAAAGATTCATAAATCTGCAAAGATTCATGAATCTATAATATTCATAAATCCATTGACATTCATATTTCTCTTGGGATTCATGAATCTTTAGAGATGTATGATCTCCAAAATATTGAATTTGCCCAATCCCACCAACAACTTGTTCGTTTTCGGTTCAACTCCGTGGTACTTTCCAAGAAGTCTCAAAAGTCTGCATAGGCTGGCATGACCACGTAGGTTGTTAAGCAAAAAAAAGAAGAATAATAAAAAGCTCAAGCTTTATAAATTTTAGAAATTTCTGAATCCTTAAAGTTTTATGAATTCCTAGAGTTTCATAAATCCATCGAGATTAATAAATCTTTTGAGATACATAAATCTTTGATGATGAATGAATTTTTCCATTCGGGATTCAGATTCATTGAATCATTCCAAAGATTCATTCAGATTCATGAATCTGAATCTGAATTACCCAACACTAGTTGAAACATGGTAAAGTAATGAAAAATCAATTACACGTGTAACTTCTGGCACCATCACCGTCGCGTAAGGTGCTGAATATCCTGAACTTATCCGAACGCAATCATTTCATACAATAGCTGCAGATTAAAACTACCTCAAAATCTAAAATATTTACATTTGTTTTTACCTTTTTGTAGCACAAAAAGCACAAAACTCACGAATCATTTTCTAACGAATTCCTTACGATTTTCCAATGCTCTGGCGACGGTACGAAACCGATTTTGGGCACGCAAACCCCTACTGCAAGTCCCAACACATCACAGCCGGTGTAATCCGTGCTTAAGCGCCATCTGACAGCAACGACCGTTTGGCTCGAAATTCCCGACGCGTCACAAACCGATCACACACCCAATCTGCGCCTTGCACATCTCGCTTGCAAAGGGCACGAATAGTGTTTCTAATAAAGTGTAAAAACGCATACTCACAATGCTGCCATCAACCAAGTGAATAATCTCGCGCACTGGTGATACAAAACGGCCGGATCGCATCGAAAATGCAGCGTGTGATGTTGGATCAGAGTGGCGTCACACTTTCGCCCAAACAAAAGCGCCTATCCGTCGGGTTCGGGGCCGGGTCTTCGGTACAGATTCACAAAACGGCCACACCGCCCGCCATGCAGCAACGCTCCTCGGTGTCGACGCACAGCGAGTCGAAAGTGGTTTACGAAGATGGTGCCACTCCCAGTAGAAGGAAGAGCCTGCACGAGGCGTTACTGATGCGTCTCCTATCGACACCGAGCGATGAGCCGCTGTTTCAGCGCAGCTCATCGGACGCACCGGAATCGCAGCGTACGGCGGACGATTCCTTCGACAGCTGCCTGTCCGGAAGAAGCTCACCGTTTGAACTGGATCTGCTGCACCAAACACCGGATGCGATGCGATGCAATACTCCGCCGGCGGTCGAATCGGTCCAGCCGCCCAACCGCCATCTTCAGCTGCTGATGCGTGATTACAACAGTCCTTCAGCGACGGCTAGATTGCGGGCAGTGCGTGCCTTGAATTCCGTCTCCAAGCGCAACGCGTACGGCAACTTCGATGTGTCGTACGCGGAACAGGACATCATTACGGAGGAGGAGCGACAGGCGCTGGAAAAGCGCACGATTCAGGAAGTGATGCGCGAGGTGTGCGTGTACGTGGAGGTACGTTCCGGGACGGACAATCGGTCGGACGGTATCAAGGAACACATCGCATCGCTCGGAGCGAAAGTTAACGAGAGGCTCTTGAAGTAAGTAATGGAGGGATTATTTATTAAACACAAATTGTAACATGATTCTCTTTATTCTATCTTTCACAGGGACACAACGCACGTAATCTTCAAGGATGGTTTGCTCTCCACTTACCAAAAGGCGAAAAAGATGAACATTCCGATTGTTTCGATATTATGGATCGAGGCTTGCAAACGGCACAACTGCCTGATGAACCCGAATGACTTTAAAATTTCCAACCTAGAACGGTACGAAAATCCTGATCTCTTCAAGCGAATTCGAGTAAGTAAAGCAACGAGCTTGGATTAAAAGACAAAAAGTTAAAAAAAAACCTTTCTTTTTTTAGCGTCAAAAATCGATGCAACCAGGTGCAGAGGCAGCAGCTGGAGCCAAGAAACGCCCCAACGTCACAGCAAAGTCAAAGGCAGCTCCCGTGGCTCCAGTGATATCTCCACCGTCGAAGCTCCCGGTGCTGCATCGGATCCGGAAAGACGATCGGCTAGAGCGCATACTGAGCGATTTTGAAGCAGAAAATCAAATCGACAGTTCTGCCGACGGTCCGATCGATGAGTACGATCAGATACTCCAGGCAGCCCCAATGCGCTTGCTGGAACGCTTCCGATCTACACCGACACCGATGGAGCGGGATGAGGATAATCCGACCTCAACCACAACACCAACCACTTGCTTCGGCACCAATGCGGCCAGAGAGGAGCAAACACCACAGGAAGCGAACAACGAAACGCTTACACGTCGAGCTCTTTTCCCCGGATCTGGAACGAAGCCACGATCTTCCGGCACTCCCCGAGGGCGTCGCAAGACGGTAATGTTTACCCCGCAAATGACGAATGTAGAAGAGGAGCAAACCGTGGCCGACACCAACTGCAATGAGATCGATGAAACTCCAAAGCAGACTTTTCGGCGTAAAACGATTGTGCTACCAAATGAAGAAACAACTTCCATCGAAGCGGAAAAGTCGTCTAACGCTTCAAACCGGCGTAAGACTATCGTTGCTGCTGCTGCTGCAACTGAAATTGACACGGTGCCATCCACCACGACCACCGCCAGATCCACTCGCACGCGTCGCAGCACACTCATTCCGAGCGGAAAGGAACATGTTTCTCTTCCGAAGGATCATCAACCTAGTCTCAGTGAGCGTAACGATCTCAACCAAACGGAAGAACCTATCACAATAAGCGATTCGTCCGTGCAGCTTCCCCCTGTGCGAGTATCTAGTCGGCGTAAAACAATCGTTGCTGCAAAGGAAGCCGAAACTTCGGGTCCAGCAGTAGTCACACCAGCGTCTACCGTCTCGAAGAACAAACGTTCCCGGCGAAAGACGATCGCTTTCGGTAATGAGGAGAATACGCCACCCGTATCTGCGGCCATATCGATGGAACTAACAAAGACTGATTTAACGGCAAAGAAGGTCATTTCGAGAGCACGGGGTACGATCTGCTCGCCGAAAGACATGGAAATGTCAAGCATTATTCGTCAGAATCCAAAGGGTGTGAACCCCATTGCCGGAGAACTGACAAAGATAAACAGCACTGGATCTGTAATAACCATTTCATCGGAAGAAGGCAATCGTCCTGCGACAAACGCCCCTAAGGATCGTCGCCGAACCCTGTTCATCCCGACCGTTGAGCGTGCGACGGATGCGATCATTAAGGCGTCACCGAACGATACGACACGATCATCGTTAGGACTTTCCCTAATCAACCGGCGTAGAACACTGTACACACCGAGTCACTCCTCCACTGCGATGGAACCGCTGGAAGTGAGTGAAACACCACCACCGCTCACCGATTCATTCCACCAACAGTCGGACTCACGTCAAACGCATGCCGATGGCAGCAGTATCGTCAATCGACCGAATCCTACCTCCAGCTCTACGCCAAAGTGTACGGTGGAATCGCCGGAACCGACCTCAGCACCGAACCGTGGAAAAACGCTACTCCAGCAGTACGAAGATTCGCTCGTCTTCAGCTCAACGCGTGCACCGGATCGTCGACGTCGTACCGTGTTTGACATCACGATGGACATTATGGACCATCGGCTGACGGAAATCAACCGTCAGGCGGCGGCAGCAGCAGCAGCAGCATCATCCAAGCCACAAAGTGAAGAAGCCAACCCCACAACGGATAGACCAGCCCCCTCCGTGGCACCGGTTGAAGTTGCCCTAAAATCACCAACACCTCAGGCCATTCAAACCTGCATGGATACGTACTCCCGGAAGGCGGCCAAATCGACCGAAAAAGCACCACCACCTCAACCGACCGAAGAACCACCCCGCAAGCGTAAACTGTTTAATGTTCAAACATCGGAAGAGGACATAATGCCGCGACTGGCCACCGTCGGCCGTAGTAAAACACCGGCAACGACAAAACGACGCTCACTGGCACCTTCAAGTGATATGAAAAGCCCGACAAGCTCGTTAACGAAGAAACGCCGCACAACGGCACTGTTCACGTCGCAAGCCGAACCTGGCCAGGGTCAACCAGAGAAGGAAGGACCGAGGAAGAATCTATTCCCTGTTGGAAGAGGCCTACCGACGATGGCATCACAGTATCCACCGAACGGTGGGCAGACACGGCAAAACGGTGGAGCACTGCTTCCCCGTCAATACCTGGCCACCACTAACCTGCACACCGAGCAGAGCACGTTCGTGAAGGAGGTACGCTTTCAGTAGTAGAGATCGGAGCATGATATGTAAACCCTCAGTGAATTGAACACAAAAATGGGGATGAAATTGAGTTTTTAGCTTGGCAAAAGGGGCAGTTGTTGGATATTATTGTAGCTCGTGAAACATCTGTCGAAAGGGGCAATTACATGTAGTGAAATATGCGGGTAATCGGGGGGTGTGTTTGTGGTTTTTAGCTAGTTTGCGTTCTTATTTTCATTCTACCCATTGTTTTCCCAACTACAACTGGCTAAATAAAGTCATGTGTTTGCACTTTTTTTTAACCAAACAACCAATTGCCTTTCTTTGCTGTCACGTGTTGTGTCCCTTCGGTACGATCGCACTTAAACACTACATCGCTAAAAAAGAATAACATTTTTTTTAATTTTTCTTCTTTTTACTTTCTCTCCCCTTGCTTTTCCCAGGCCATTGCAAGCCTTGACGGATTCATCATCGAAGCGAACGTGTCCGACAACACCACACATCTGGTAACGCTCGAGCCTCGCCGTACGATCAATCTGCTGCGTGCGCTCATCCGCGGTCTGTGGATCGTGCGCTACGAATGGATCGTAGAATCGTACCACGCCGGTCGGTGGCTGCCGGAGGAACGGTTCGAGCTGAAGGAGTTTTCCCGCGCGGTACAGCTGAACCGGAGCGAACGGCAAGCCTTCGGCAGCCAGTATCGCAACGAGCTGTGGGCTGACTTTGCCCCATTCTGGATATCACCGCGCTGTGCCGTGCCCGTGCAGCAGTTGCGTGAGCTGATCGTGCTGTGCCGCGGGAAGGTGACCGGTGATGCGTCGCGGGCCAAGTTTCTCGTGGTGGAACCGAACGATAACGATGCGGCACCGATCGAGGGGCAGATTGTGGTTGCCCCCGGCTGGATTCTGGACAGCATTACCATCAACAAGGTAAAGAAGCTGACGAAAAAGTATCGCATCGAGTGATACTGTTTATTTTAAAGACTGACTATAATATAGGTAAGAATCAACACTGACACACAGTGCGGTACTGTTTGAAGGTTTAAATAAACCACACACTTTCATATTAATCCACTTAAATCACAAAACCGAAACCATCACCCCCGGGTTCTAATCGTACAACGTTTCGCACATGAAGAAGTTGTTCGCCCCGCACGGCCTATCATCGAAGGTGTAGTTTATGGACCACGGCTGGAAGTACTCCAGCACGACGCAGTGCTCGTACGTGCAGTTGTCGTGCATCGCGTTGTTCGGTTCGTTTTTGGTCCACCGATCGAACGTCAGCCGTTCGCCGGTCGAGGAGCAGAAGAACTGTCCTTCCTCCCCGAGATCGTTACCGGACGTCCACATGTGCAGGATGTCGTGCGTTTTCGTGTATCCACTCTTCTCAATGTACTCGATCACACCGTTCAGCTGTTCATCGTTGTTGATTGTCACCAGAAACATGCCGCGCGTTCTACAGTACTCCGACGCCTTATACCAGTTAAGCTGTGTGTGTGAGCGACGAAAGAAATGACACCTTTAATTAACCACAAGGCGTGTTACGACATCACACCGCACAAATTACCTTAAATGTGTTCCCGAAATAGTACGACTTCTCGCGGAATATGCCAAATGTGTTGATGTCCTTCTGCGTGCTAATGAACCCAACTGCCAGGAAGCTGAGCAAAATCGCCACCAAGTTGGCCAAGCGTTTCGTTTCCATGGTGCTCACGTTCACGTTCAACAACACGTCTGTCCACACACGCTCACGTCGCAAACGATTCTAACGGATAGTGTGGAAATTACGCACCAAATCACTGTTTGATCATCTTGCTATCGCTGTCTCTGTGTCTGTTGGTAGGGCGATGCAGCTGTCTGTGCGATCGCGATCACCAGTAAAACCAGTTTCTTCTTGGGCTTCCCGTTGTTAGACTACAAAATTCAGGTCTGCGTCGGGACGGATTGCGGAAGGTGATGGTGGTGGTGTTGTCGCTTGGTTGTCGCGGAGTGGAAGGTTATCGCTATACGCACGGGGTTTTACTCATGCTGCATGCAAGATCCTTGACCTCGGAATAACCGAAAAGAAAACCCAAGATCGCTGAAGTAGGGGCTAGCAAAGCGAGCACGCTTCTAACTGGTTGTGGTTTACTCAAAATTCTTCACATAAAAACATCAGGTCAGTACATACATCATGCAGGCAACGTTTCGCAGATAAACAGATACTCCCGCCCACAGAACCGATCGTTGAAGGTGTAGTTATAGTTGGCCCCACCCTCCGACCAGTACTCCAGGATCGCGCAATCCTCTCCGTTGCAGTCGTCGATCTTGTAATCGTTCGGTTCCGTTTCGCTCCAGTTCTGATAGTTTACGCGCTCCCCCGTCGAGGCCCAGTGAAATTCGCCCTCCTCGCCGAGATCGTTCGCCGATATCCAGGCTATCAGGCCTTTGTGCGTTTTCGTGTACCCGGTACTGTCCAGATACTCGATGACGGCTTCCCGCTCCTCGGCATTTCGCACCGACAGCAGGAACATGCCGCGCGATCGGCAGTACTCGACCGCCTTGTACCAGTTGAGCTGGATCGTGGTGGATAAGCGATAAGAGATCGTATTACCGAGATTTCGCGCAAATGTTTCAGGAAGATTAACACACTTACCTTGAAAGAGCTGCTAAAGTAGTACTCCTTCTGCCGGAAGAGACCGAATGCCGTGTCCTGGGCCGCCAGCTGAAGTGCCGTCAGCAGGAGCAGCAGAAACAGTGTCTGTGGTTTCATCATTTCTTAGCGATGGCTTCGAAAACACTAAACACCCTGGTACGATCGCGCGTTGAGTTCACCGACGCTGCAGATAGACGCTGGAGCAGCATAATCAATACCAACACAACATTGATTTGTTAGGAACGCAGGGCTCATCGGCATGGAAGCATTGTGGAAGCATGTGTGTGGAACCTGTTTGAAGAGCGTACACAAACACACACAGAACACACCAACAGGCAGAGCGTTCGTCGTCAATGTGAAGTGATTGCAGAACTGTTGACCTTCTATAATCGGATGGGAATGGGTTGATGATCGACTAGAGCATCTTCTTAACATGAATGAGATCTTTTTTTTAATTTATTTTTAGTTTAATCTACCAACACGTACATTGAATTCACACATATATAGAACATTAAACCGGCTCATAAGATTACAATGAATTTTAACACTGTTAAGCTCACGTTTCGCACATAAACATGAACTCGCTCGAACATGCCCGATCGTCCAATCCGTACGTAAAGCTTAGATCCCGAAAATGGACCAACGCAACACAATCCTCATCGGTGCAGCTGTCATGTTGGCTATTGTTTGGATCGGTGTTCCTCCACAAATCGAGCTGATTGCGCGTCCCTGTGGAGGCCCAATAATATTTGCCCTCTTCACCGATGTCGTTCAATGATGTCCACATGTGCAGATAGTGATTCTTTTTCCAAAACCCACTCATATTGATCGTATCTTTCACCGCTTCAAACTCTTCCCGGTTCTGTATCGACACCAGGAACATGCCCTGACCACGGCAGTACTCGAACGCTTTGTGCCAGGATAGCTGTTAATGATAAAAGTCGGCGTTTGTTTGTCGGCGACGAATGGATGGCTTTGCTCTTATGGATTGGTTGGAAGTTGGTTGAAAGGAAACTAATATTTACATTGAAGGTGCTTATAAAGAGATACTCTTTGTGGCGCGAAGCTGCAAAATCAATTTCGACATGTTGTTGTGCTTGTACTAGGAAGAAACTCACTAAAATTAGGCACATAGAACCCTTTACCGAGCAGCGCACACGACGACTCATTTCGGGGGAATGACTTCGGAAGCGATGATCGACTAAATTCACACTGGATAGGTCGAATTTTTAGAATCATCCGAATAGACACGACAGCACGATGAATTATTACTGTACCATGGTTTTTATCACCTTTGTATCGATTACAGAACCTGTTGTTGGTTTGGCCATCTGCTACAAAAAGAAGAAGAGTGACGTGTATCAATGCCTCATTCGACCGAAGCGTCGCGATCTTCATCGTTACAGGTCTGGACAGGAACCTCTGCTTTTACAAATCTCACGGAAAACCAATGCGTTCGTGTATTATTTTCAGGAATATTTTATCTTATTTATGATTTCTCTTCATAATATTACAAAAACGTCACCACTCACGAGCTCATCTTTCGCACATAAACACATATTTGCTGGAACAATCGCGATCGTCCAACCCCCAACCGTCCAACGTAACGCTTAAATCCCGATGATGGACCAACGCAGCACAATCATCATCCCCCGCTCCTCCGCTCAACAAGTATAGGGGACCTCAACTCTTCTTTCCGCGTCACGTTTCACACAAAAACACGTATTTGCATGAGCAATCTCGATCGTCCAAATTTACGTAGGCGTTACGTACAGATTCATCCTTGAATTCTCCTATCTTGGGTCAAAGGTCAGCAACGACTGTAGCATGGAAGCTAAATGGCGCACAAGGATGCTGGCTGTCAACCGGCCATTATATAGCATGAGAAAGTACCTCAAAGAACCTGTCGCGATGGACAAACCTGGGGCTATATTGCACCTGCATAGTACTAGTACTCACATACGCCTCAGAGACGTAATCTGAAGTAATCTGTCCCGGAATCGGCTCCGGATTCGGAGTCGACTCCGGAATCCGTATCGACTCCCGAATCGGAATCGGAACTATTTTCAACATCAGCTCCAGAATCGCAGTTGGCTCCGCAATCAGAATCGGATCCGAAATCCAATTCGACTTCGGTATCTTCATGAGAAAAGACGTTTGGGGCTAATGTGAATTTGAGAACTAGCTCTCATTCCGGACCTGATTGTGATTTTAGCGGCCAATTCCAAATCAAGAGACGATGCTGACTCTGGAGCCGATTATGAAATAGAATTCCGCTCCAAAATCTACTCCAGAACCGTCTCCAGAATCGGTTCCGGAATCGGAATCGGAATTGGCTCGGGAATTTTCATATCTGACAAAGCTCTTGTAGCCGCGTTCGAGAGGACGATGCTCAGTAGGATCTTTGGGGCCCGTCTGTGTGGAAGGGCGATTAAGGAACCGATATAACGGCTAGCTATGCGAGATGTACGATGAACTCCCGGTTATACAGCAATACATTATTAATACATTTGCGATTGCTTTGCATTGTATACGGCCCAGTGGAACCGTAAACTTTTTTATTTTATAATGTTCAGTCGGACGGTCTACAGAATACGCACTTAATTCGAACATTGAAATTTGCACTTTTTGATTTCTCATTAAAGATGGGAATTATGATAACTAAATCCCCTTTTACCACTATAACAAGCTATCCCGCACTCTAACCATCTAACGACTCGCACATGAAAAAGTATTCCTTTTCGCATGGTCTATCATCGAACGAATAGGTAGCACCGAGACCGTTTTGATAGTGCTGCAGCACCACGCAACGCTCCACTGTACAATCGTTCACCCGGCCGTGGTTTGGTTCACCCTGAGTCCACCGATCAAACGTGATCCTCTCACCGGTCGACGTCCAGAGGAATTGGTTTTGCTCTCCCAAATCATTGCCCGATGTCCACAGTTGGATGTTGCTTTCGTTCGCAGTAAAGAATCCACTTTTCTTGATGTACTCAATGACTCCATCTAGCTGTGACTGGCTGTTGATCGATACCAGGAAGAGTCCTTGCGATCGACAAAAAGCGGATGCCTTATGCCAGTTTAACTGTTAGGATGTAGTGTATCACATCATTATCTGAAGAGGGAAAACAATTGATCGTTAGTGGCTACTTACCTTGAACGTGGTACCGAGGTAGTACGATTTCTCCTCAAATGCTCTATAACCTACCGCATCATGATTACTGGCAGATAAGCGAAATAGGGTGGATACTATGAAGAGCAAAATAATCGGAGATAGTAGGGGACGGGCCATGATGTATCTTGGAAGACAGTGCTGTTCGATGATCTGTCTCGGTCAGTTGCTGATGCAGGTCTGACGATGCCATGCATTTCACGATCGAAGTGATCGCGCAATCGACTTATCAGCATGTAGGCCATTCTTGAATGCAGATCGATGTCAAGAGAAGCTTTGCTATTTCTATCAGTGTGTATTATTTTCTGAGCTATCGTCTGCGGCGAATGATTCATTAAAGTATGCCAAGGCGGTGCTCACGCAGGCGGCCAAACTGATAATGTCACTTATCATGTGAATGGAAAAATCTCTGCACGGTTTGCTTCCACCAAGGGATTAATGAGTCGTATGGAATAGATGAATGCACGTTTGAAGTCGTCTAAAATTTAACCTATCTCAGGTCAAAGGTCAGCACCGGCAACAGCATGAAAGGTGAGTTGCTCAGAAGGATCTTTGACGGAAGGATGTCTGTGTGGAAGGACCAGAGAAGAGTTGATACAACGGCGACCTGTATGGTGATTTTACTGTCCTGCAGAGTATCAATCTCACCAATCTCACAAAGGTGGGCTAGCCATGCAATACGCATGGAACCGGAACCCTTTTAGACCGTCCACATGGACATAGGCCTAAGTTGAGATGGATAGATGGTGTTGAGGGGTACGCCATTAAAGCAGGGACATTGGCAGACGAATTGACGCTGGACCGTGAGTGGTTTCGGACACTCCTGAATATTCAACAATGACACAACAACTGCAATGTTTTATGGATGAAATAAACCGCACCGCTCTCTTATTAGTGCACTTAAAACACATAACCACGCCATTCCTAATTGGTGTACATCATAGTAGCCATATGAATGGATGTTAGGTTGAGCAACATCATACAGTACACATGGCGTAAAATCATATCAATTGAAGAAGTTCAGCGGAGCTCATTCAAGTGTACTTTTTTGCAAAGATCAGCTCTCAAATACAACACTAATCCTACAACATTTCACACATGAAGAATTTTTCCTTCCCGCAAGGCCTATCGCCCAAAGTGTATTTGACGGAATGCAATTTGAAGTGCAGCGTGACACAATTCTCGTATAAGCACATTCCGTGCCTCGCATTGTTCGGTTCACCTTTGTCCCACCGATTGAACGTCACCCGTTCGCCGGTCGAAGAGAAGAAGAACTGCCCTTCCTCCCCGAGATCGTTACCGGACGTCCACATGTCCAGGTCGTTGTTCAGGTTCAGGTGTCCGCTCTTCTGGATGCACCTGATCACATCGTTCAGCTGTGCATGATTGTTGATCGACACCAGAAACATGCCGCGGGATCTACAGTAATTCATCGCCTTATACCAGTTGATCTATGTGTGTGTGAACGATGAAGGAAATCTCACTTTAAATGCACTGCAAACACGTTACGATATTTCATCGACAACAAACTAAAATCACCTTAAATGTGTTGCCGAAGTAGTACTTCCCGAGGCATAACTCGGACGTATCAACGTCTTGATGTGTGCTGATCAACCCAACTGCCAGGAAGCTGAGCAGAATCGCCACCCAAGCGTTGGCCAAGCGTTTCGTTTCCATGGTGCTCACGTTCACGTTCAACTACAGTCTGTCCACACACGATCGCGTTGCAAACGATTCTAATGCCAATTCGCGCTGGCACGCGGTACATATAGTTTGGAAATTACACAACAATGATGAATTATGTGCAATTTTCTCGTTGTCTGTGTGTCCTGATAAGGCTAAAGATATCAGTTTGTTCTCGGGATTCCCGTTGTTTGCCAATTAATGTTTAAGGTGGATGCAGGATGGTGTCGTCCGGGGTAAGGAGACAAGGTTATCGCTATGCTCACGGTATGCGAATGCTGCATGCAAGATCTTTGACCTCGGAGTAACCAAACATGTTGATGATAAACAAATGCATGGAATTACCGAAAACGAAAATGTTGGAAGGAACCTAGGAACAGTTTAACACTTTGACGGCCGCAACACACTAGTGATGGGTAAAATCAACAAAAATCCAGAATCGCTTCCGAATGACTCCGCCAAAATCGGAAGCGATTCCGGAAGGTAGGTGCAAAATCCGAACTCGAAGCCAAGGGTTCCGATTGCTCCGACCGGCTCCGAACGGCTCCGATGGCTCCGGACGGCTCCGAAAGGCTCCGACGGCTCCGGGCGGAATCGACGGTTTGAATTTGTCGGAATCGGAGCCGGAGTAGCAATGCTAGGAAGCGATTCCGAGCCGTGGGTGCGATTCCGATGACCCATCACTAGTTCGGAGTCGTCCGGAGTCGGAGTTGTCCGGAGTCGTTTGGAGTTGTTCGGAGTCGTCGGAGTAGTCCAAAGTTGTATGGAGTCTTTCGGAATCGGAGTTGGTCGGAGTCAACAGGAGCCGTGTGGTTTAATGTCCTTGTGATCAGACATTTCCTTTCGTTGTGTTTTTTGTCTTTCTGTTTGCGCGTGCACTTCCTATACAAGCCGACCTCGGCCGACTCCAGATGACTATGGATGACTCCGTGCGCAGCCGATTCTGGATGACTCCAGATGACTCCGGACGACTCCAACTCCGGACGACTCCGGACGACTCCGACTCCGAACGACTTCGGGCGACTCCGAACGACTCCGGGCGACTCCGGGCCATTTCGGATGATTCCAAACGACTCTGGATATTGCAGCGCGGACCTACCTTCCGGAGTCGATTCCGAATTTATCGGAGTCGGATCGTAGTCGACTCCAGATTTTTGCCAACTTTACTCATCACTACTCCGACGACCCCGGACGACTCCGGACGACTCCAGACGACTCTGAACGATTCCAGGCGGATCTAGTGGTTCTATATTGCCGGAGTCGGAATCGGACTAACAATAGTCGGTGTCGGATCGGAGTCGTGGGTGCGCTCCATACAGCACATCACTAGTTTGCCCATGCTGCACATGCAAGATCTTTGACTTCGGAATAACCGAAAATATTGTTGATAAACAACACCACGAAAATACCGAAAACGCTCCAAGGAAGGTTCCTGGGTCAAACGACACATCATTTTAAAGCATAAGTCTTCTTCTTTCCGTTTTTGTGCATGAAATGGGTCATAATATCTCTTTTCAAAGTATTTAATTCATTCTCTACTGTTGTATTCTCGTGCTTTTGTATTTAAATATTTTATTACATACAAAATAAATAATACGACACAATTTACAATCACAATGAACACTTTAAAATCACAAATGCGGTGGCCGCGCACCAGCCGCACCTTGCGCCCCTGCCGAGAGCTCCTGCTCGATCGGATCGCAAACACACTCTAACTGTGCGCTCGGCACACACTAAGCCTTGCGCTGCTTAGTGTGTGCGACAGTGTGCGTGACACACTGTCGTCCTCCTGGACGTTGACCGGCGGCAGCGCAACTGCCACGGCAAGTCCAGGGGTCGGCACGGCTGCCCACAACATCTACCCTCACCATAAGAATCCGTAAGCGTTATCAAGAATAATGGAATGAGGATCAATTTTAACCGTAGAGTTGGCAACCAGATTTACACACGTAAGTTGGCAACCGGCATACCCGGGTATTCCACACGTTTTGATGCAAAAAATTACCGATTTTCATAGGTAAACAATGCTTTCTATATTTTAATGCTGTAAGCAAGTAATGCCGACCATATATTCTCTTCTATTTCATTTATTCATTAAGTTTTTTTCATTTTAATATAAAAATAACGGTCATATTGAAATTTGGAACCGCTTGAATTTGACTCGAAAATAAAAAAAGAGGAAGAAGAGAAACGTCATTCTCCATACAAAATGTATGGAATACCCGGGTATGCTGGTTGCCAACTTACGTGGTAAAGTTAAAAAAAATTCAAAATAAAATACTTAGAGAGCGGTACTTGTTCCGACGCAATGCGTTGCGATTTTGCCAAAATGTATGGGATTTGACAGACGCATGCGTTAACGACGCACGACGCAGCGCCAAAGTAGAAAAATTTCTATTTCGACGCACGTCGTGATGCGTCTGTCAAAATGGTTCAATCATATCGGGTGAAAATCGATATTTTTTCACGTTAAATTGTTTCGAGCGCAATTGGACGTGTAATTGGACTACTAAATAATTTTATTAACAAATCAAAATAAATGTAGAGAAAGTAATTTCGTAATTGCTGCAAAACAGGTGTGTGCGGGTCAGTATGCAATGTGCAATAATAAAGCGAAAACATGCTTTGTACTGTTTTGAGCAGAACTGGAAATGATTTTACAGTTGTAATTTAACATTATAATCACATCAGAACCTATAAATAAGAGGTATTATTGCTGTTTGTTAATGTTTTTCTTTGTAAAATGTGTTGACATATCCATGCAGAACGCATCGAACAGATACCAGCGTGCGTCACGCAATGCGTTGCGATACGCTCCGTCCAAACAAGTACCAAGCCCTTACAGGCTGTTAAAAATTACAACTTATACACCAAAAAATCATAAATTAAAAGTTGGGAGGCTACGGCAAATTTCAGGTCAATAAAAGCAATGAATCAAAAGTTATGGCAGTTTAAAGTTGAAAAAAATACCCGGGTATCCGGTTGCCAACTTAAAGGTTAATATGTTTCAAGGAACGTTCCTTGAGGAGTTGATACAACGAATCATCGTACCAAGGTGGGCTGGCCATGTTATACGCATGTATCGAGATAACACACCCCAAAAAGCGCTTTTAGACCGTCCACAAGGACATAGGGCACGTAGTTGGCCCAAGTTGAGAAGGATAGATTGCGTTGCACACAGAGATCCTATGTCCAACATAGATCGTGTGGAGGAATACACCATTTACGCTGGGATAACAGGTTGGCAGACGAATAGACGCTGGACCGTGAGTGGTTTCGGACAAACCTGAATATTAAATACTGACATAACAACTTTAATGTTGTATGGATGAAATATACCGCACCGCTCTCTCTTATTAATCCACTTAAAACACACACACCTGCACGCTGTTCCTAGATCCTACAACGCTTCACACATGAAGAATTTTTCCTTCCCGCAAGGCCTATCGCCCAAAGTGTAGTTGACGGAATGCAATTTGAAGTGCAGCGTGACACAATTCTCGTATACGCACATTCCGTGCCACGCATTGTTCGGTTCACCTTTGTCCCACCGATTGAACGTCACCCGTTCGCCGGTCGAAGAGAAGAAGAACTGCCCTTCCTCGCCGAGATCGTTACCGGACGTCCACATGTCCAGGTCGTTGTTCAGGTTCATGTGTCCGCTCTTCTGGATGCACTTGATCACACCGTTCAGCTGTGCATGATTGTTGATCGACACCAGAAACATGCCGCGGGATCTACAGTAATCTGTCGCCTTATACCAGTTGATCTGTATGAACGATGAAGGAAATCTCACTTTAAATGCACTGCAAACACGTTACGACATCTCACCCGACAACAAACTAAAATCACCTTAAATGTGTTGCCGAAGTAGTACTTCCCGTGGCATAACTCGGACGTATCATGTGTGCTGATCAACCCAACTGCCAGGAAGCTGAGCAGAATCGCCACAAAGTTGGCCAAGCGTTTCGTTTCCATGGTGTTCACGTTCACGCTCAACAACGGTTCAAACGGTTCTAAAGCCAACTCGCGTCGGGATGCGGTTAATATAGTTTGCAAACGATGCACCAATTATGCATTATGCTCAATCATCGTGTTGTCTGTATGCCTTGATTAGGTTAGAGATATCAATTTGTTCACGGGATTCCCAATTTTTTGTATCGGTATTCCCGTATACACAATTAATGTATGCGGCGGTTGCAGGAAGATGTCCTCGGCAGAAGAAAGGGAAGATTATTGTTATGCTAACGGAGTGTACACATGCTGCATGCAAGATATTTGACCTCGGAATAAACGAAAAAAAACCAAAGCTTTTAAGGTAGGCAGTGGAGTTAACTGGATTTTAATTGCTTTCTATTTTATAAACAATCTTCATATAAGAACTGGCCCAAACTTATGCAGGTAACGTTGCATTCCCGCCCACAGAAGCGATCGTTGAAGGTGTAGTTATAGTTGGGAAAGGATGGCCGTGCAGTCGTCAATCTTGTAACCGTCGAGGACCAATGGAATTCACCCTCCTCGCCGAAATCGTTCGCAGACATCCAGGCCGAGGTCTTTATGCGTTTTCGTGTACCCGGTACTGTCCCGATACTCGATAACGACTTCCCGCTCTTCGGCACAGCAGGAACGCCAGTACTCGACCGCAACTGAACCGATTTCTATGCTATGGCAGACCAAGGCTTTGTGTTATGTATGCTAGTCCGAAACTCACATCAAGACTTGCAATAAAGCAAAACTCAGGGATTGCAGCAAGCAACACTTTAGGGATTCATGAATATCTAAAGAATCAATTATTTTCTGCTAGAGATCAACAAATCTTTCGATATTCATTAATCTTTTAAAATTTATACGGATCATTAGCGTTTCGACATGCGAATCACTTATTGCTGTTGATTCATATGAAATAAACTTTACGGAAAAAAGCTTATGTATGAAATTTTAAATTAATCCAACTCCTTCACCACCCCAACACGTTATCCTGCACTCTAACCATCTAACGATTCGCACATGAAATAGTATTGCCATTCACATGCTCTATCATCAAACGAATAGGTAGCACCGAGACCGTTTTGGTAGTGCTGCAGCACCACACAATGCTCCACTGTACAGTTGCCCACCTGAGCATGATTTGGTTCACCCTGAGTCCATTGATTAAACGTGATCCTCTCACCGGTCGACGTCCAGAGGAATTGATTTTTCTCTCCCAAATCATTGCCCGATGTCCACAGTTGCAGGTTGCTCTCGTTCGCATTAAAGAATCCACTTTTGTTCACGTACTCAATCACTTCATCTAGCTGTGACTGGCTGTTGATCGAGACCAGGAAGAGTCCTTGCGATCGGCAGAAAGCGGCTGCCTTATGCCAGTTTAGCTGTTCGAATTAAACGATTGATATCACTATTCGGAGTGGGGTAACAGTCGACCGTTGGTAGCTATTTACCCTGAATGTGGTACCGAGGTAGTACGATTTCTGCTGCAAAACTCTATAACCTATCGCCTCACGATTACTGGCAGATAAGCGAAATAGTGTGGATACCATGAAGAGCAAAATAATCGGAGATAGTAGGGGACGGGCCATGATGTATCAGTGCTGTCCGATGATCTATCTCAATGTGTTGCTGATGCAGTTCTGACGATCCCATGCATTTCACGATCGAAGTGATCGGGCAATTGGCTTATCAGCGTTATAGGGGTTTTCAGGAGATGACTGTTTTTATGCTTTTAGCACACTTTCTAGACACTTTTGCACTGGAAGTGATACTTTGCAGTGGCGAGCTAATGATACAGCAATCACTGTAGTGAATCTAATTGTGACGGAATGTGGATTCTAAGGCACTCTGATTAGAAAGGCCAAATGGAAATGCAATTGGAATAATCATGCACTAGAATTCTGACAAATAAGGTTGGTATAGAATCCATTTCCCATAAATTGAAATTTGCAATGGTAACCGCTTTATCGTCCAGCGGGCCCAAAGTATCACTTCCCGTGCGAAAGGGTCCGGAAAGTGTGCCACAATTTCCAGAACCCCTGCAAACTCCTGTAAGTTCATCCTTGGATGTAGATCACGATCAAGATAAGCTTTGCTTTGTTTGCTACCAGCGATTATTACTTTCTGGACAATCATCTGTGATGAATAAAATGATAGATTAGAGGCGACATTCATTTCATCTAGCAGGCTCTGGCTGTTAAAACAAATGCTTGCATCGATTGTTTGATAAGAATGCAGCAGTTGCACGACAGGACGGTCTATCGCGGCTACAACACAAGCCGGTTATGTTTCTATTTCTGGTCTTTCTTACCCTGGCGGATCGTGTGTCGTCGATTCATTCCTGCTGCGGAGATTTATTTTTGGAATATGGGCATCCTCCTTCTCACCTATCAGCAGCTACTAGAGGACATTGGTGCATTTCACAATTTGGAGCTCCCGAGCGGTTGAATCGTCTTTCACCGGTGTCTGTGCACATTAAATGGGTTTCATTTATATTTAGATTCATTCAAGCTGTAAAGAAATATAATAAAATCATTTGTTTAACACGTGCTTTCCAAAAAAAAGACTGTTCTACGTACTTTTCCAGTCACCGGTACTGTAATTATTCAGCAGCATCTTGCCGTCCACACTAACACCAACGCACACCGTGCCAAAATCGCATTTGATTTCTGTAACACGCTCTACCACCAAACACACCGGCGCCATCCGTACCACCACTACCAAAGTAGGCGATGAATTGTATGAGAAAAATGTGAAACGTTGCCTGCTTGCCAGTTGATGTCGGTTAAACATTCCG